>NC_139967.1:33797974-34997974 GCF_963993115.1 Abramis brama | reverse complement strand
TGTCCCAGGCCACACATTCAGGACCGCCGAGGTCTCTTGTTTTCTGCAGGCAACTCTCCAAGAATGCCAAAGGGTCCTCAGGCTTGTGGTACATCAGCCCTGTTAACATGCTCTGTGAGATGCACACACAGAGTTCATATCATTTTGTTATATTAAATGCTTAACTGACATGAGTGTTACACAAATATGAATCTGTATTTCTTGTAAAGTGTATAATTCCAGTACATCTATTTGTGTAAATGACTTCTTTCAACATGTCAAAATGTTATACAGTATCACTGACAATTGTGGCCTTTGAGATATCAGAGTCTTTCCTTGTTTTTTCACCTAAAAAAAAAAGAAGAATATGAGCACATTTTTCGTTTATAAGCCAAACGCAGCTAAACGATTTCTGGATGGAAAGACAGAGGGAAAAAATGATTAACAATCTAGGTGGGAGACAATAATAATTGCAAATTGTTGTTCTATTCATCCCACACGTGTTAGCAGTTCATACTCCAGACCATTCAGAGGGACAGGGAATGGAAAATCTGAGCTCTAAATAATCAGCTGTTTGCTTCTTTTGATGCAAATAAAACTGCTTGTGAATTTACATCTCAATCCTCACGGGTATCAAACGGCTAAAGACACATTCAACTGCTGAATAAAGGAACAGTGTCTAAACAGAAACGAAACAAAAGGCTGAATTTTCTAAAGGTATCCGTTTAATAATAGACCACAGCATTTTTAAGGATTAATGCAGTATCCATACGGATAAAGAGCATTAAAAACAAACTAAGCTTCAGTGTAAAAAGTAGCAACCTAAAATTGTCACCTTCTTAATTTATGACCTTATAATTTTGTTGCTGTAACCTTATGTATTTTGGTTGACTCAATGACGTTAAATAATATTTCGGATATAAAAATAATTAATTTAAAATGAACCCTAAAGCATACATAGTTGATATGCAAATATCTAAAATCTCTAAATTATCAACATGATACAAATTTGCAGAAAAAAACTTGTACACAATTTACCACTGTACATGCCTTCTGTCATCTGATAGATTTATACTTTACTGATTTTTATGAAGTAAACGTTTAGGATTAAATTGTATGTAATATTTCAAGACAAAAACTTACTGAACTAAAAGCAACTCAGGTTTACTTGATTATTCATACATCGTTTTTTTATTATTATTACAAAAAATACATCAGGCTATTGAGGAATATTTATTTGTACATAATTAAAGAGCTTTGATCATAAAACTTTTTAAATTACACATTATACCTTAATTTCATCATTTAAATATCAGCGTACTTATACATATTATTGGGAGATATAGAGTGATAACTGATATTTTCTGATATGTATATGCATGTTAAGTTAGTAGTCTGCTATAAAGATCTCAAACTCTCATTTCATCTTAATTTTTGGCCATATAAATTTCCACAACTGCACCAAATTGCATACTTTTGCTCAGTGCCTCTGAATAAAATTGAGATTTTTTTGTCCCCTTGCCCCCCTGCCCAACTTCTTATTAGTTTTATAATTAGGTGTGTTTTTGCATTAAACCTCTGTATTTCTCAATACAAATATAACAAACTTTTTATTACATGAAACCTAGTCTGTTTTTAAAGAGTACAAAGCTGCACTGCTCTTTGGGATGAAACTTTCAGGTCTACTCAACAGTTCATCCAAATTGCTTTACAGAAGAAATTAATGAATAGAGATAGAGATGAGAAAAGCACACATCTCTACAAGCTCAAACTGCCCAAAAACTGTGAACTACCCACTGCATGAAAAGGAGTGTGTTAGAGAAACCCTATACTAAGACATTTGAAACTAGAAAAAGCAGAACATGGAGAAAAAGGTCTGAAAGAAATGGAATGTATCCCAGCATGCAATGTGTGCAAAACACACATTCAAATATTTAGAATTGTCAATTTGTCAAATGTGCATGTCTTTGTATTGTGGAAAGATCTTGATGTGAGGTGACAGTATTTACCACTGAGCCATCATGCTGGTGAGAAGTTCAACATTTTAAGTTTACATTGTCCCATTTCACGAATACTATAACGAATCACTGCAGTCAACAGCTTGAAGTATCTATGCTGTTAAATAAAAGTCAGTAGGCAAATGTTGTAACTTGTATGCAATTATGCCAGTGTTTGCAAATAAGTGTTACTGTGGACAGAGGATTAACCAGCAGGTTGTGTGACACTGCAATACATTGAAGGGCCAGATGCAGAAAATGCCACAGTTGTGTGTACAGCTGGCATTTAGGCATAAGAGTGCGGTTTGAATGAAAGGTCAGGGATTTGTTAAAATGCAAAAGGGTCATTACTGGTCATGTGAATGTAACTGTAAGTCACAAGTACAGCCAAACCTGTTCACACACACACACACACACACACACACACACACACACACACACACACACACACACACACACACACACACACACACACACACACATACGATTGCCGTGATTTTGCCAAGTAAGACATGTATCAGAGAGAAATGATAGGTGAATAGCAAATAGCACAGATGTAGAAGCACCTAACCCTGGTTGTAACTTGTAAGCATATCTGAAAACACCATTTGACCAATTATTTAAATGTAACAGCCTTAAAATAAAAATAAAAATATGCATTTGTAATCTTTCAAATATATATATATATATTTTATATAACATTTTTTTTTTTTTTTTTTGTGTATAGTTGCAATGCTATTTGTGGTCTCTCCGTGTTGCTTTGAGCATGATTGGTTAATCTGACCGTTATCCAGGAATCTGGCCAGTGACAAGTGTGCGTGCCTTTTTTCGGTCAAGTTTGAATACGTCTGTTGGAGTGGGCATGTGCTGCTGCTCGGCATCTGCAGTAATACTTCCAAGGATCCAGCTATTTGGAAGAGTATTGCTCTTTATATGCTGTGTCTGTCACTTCTGGTGCAGAATCATGGACCTTTTGTATGTTTTGATTTGACTTATTATTAAACTCATAGCTAGGATTCTGAATTTAAAGACAATGTAATATTTGTCCACATATATTATCACACAGTTATATGGAGCCCACAGGGGTCAGTAGAATATTGTGGAAAACAATCTAAAACTGATTTGGCAAATACAAAGCTAACAGCAAACAGCATAATTTGTTTCTTTCTCCACCTGTTTCATAAAATCATGACCTCATCATGATAGCAACCCTAACTGATAAGAACATGGAGAAATGCCATTTTTAGTTTTTCTGTTTGGGAATAATTCGTTGATAATGTAAATTTACATCTGAATAGTAAAACAGTTTTAGGATAATATGGTGTGATTGAATCAGTGACAATCTCATAATCAGTTTTGTATTTCAGTTTAAGTTGAGAATATTTCATTAAACTTTTATTACATTTTGATGGAACTGTTAATACATACAGTATTTTAAATGTGAAACGTATTTCATTCAAAATTTGTACTGCATTTCTTCAAAAACAGAATTTTTAAATTTAGTTTTATACAGTATTTGTACAGACTTAAGTTTTTATTTTGTCTTCCAAAATAAAACTGCTCATTTACCATCTTGAGCAACACTGTTGAAGTTTGAAGGAAATTTTCAAAGGTTTTAGAGGAAAATTCTGTAAAATAAACAAAAAAGTGTTTTTCTCTAAAACCTTTAATGATAATTTCTGTAAAATTATTGTTTTTGCACTTTATTTGGATTAAGATATTTTTTTACTTTAATTGTACATTTTTTGTTTGGCAGCCACTGCTGCCAGTCATTTGACCTTTTTTTTGTTTGTTTTTTACAGTGTGTGAGCTCCATGTTCTACTGTTATTCATCAGGCTCACATTTGTTTTATATGTTTTATGTTTTGTCTAATTCAGTATATTTCGTCTGGTTCAATAAAAATAAGTCTGGTTTTCCAAAAAATAAATAAAAATAAATAAATGTAGGTTTAATTTTAGGTTAATGTTTTTTTTTTTTTTTTTCAGTAAGTCCTAAGTAAGTTTAATAGCAAATGCTGAGACTAACATACAGTAAAAACTATTACCATCAAGACAAAAGCAATACAGGGAAAACATATATTTTAGTAATATTTTATTCTAAAATAAACTTTCAAAAGAATAACGTCAGCAACTTGGCTTTGATAATTAAATAATAATAATAAAATAATAATATTAAGTTATATACTTTACTTCCACCTTTCTAAATCCTTGCCCTATATGCCATATCTTTACGTGCATTCGGTCACAGAGGACTCGAGGAATTTCAGAGATGTATATCTAGAGGTATGCACATGAACTTAAACCTGTAGGTTTGCATTCCCCAGTGAGCTGCGTGTTCGGGCACATGCATGCAAGAACAGGACTTTTTCAGTCCTTCGCTCCTCTTTGCTCTCCATTGCCCACATTTCCCAAGTCACAAGTAAATATAAAGTATAGCTTGTTGCCTTGGTGACAGCCAAAAGTGTTCATGTTTACAACCTTCACTCTTTCTGCCCTGCCTATATTGTGCTTCCTTATAGTATCAATTTGGAGATGGAAAGCTTATCAGAAGTGTGTGCAATGATCCTCCATTGACACAGTATTTTGTATGCAACAACATATCTCCCACAAAAGCACTTGTTGACGCTGTCTGAGGAGAATCTTGCCTATTTCTGACAAGCTTGAGAGAGACCCTCTGCTTTGCCATTACAGCACCCTACTTGAGGATCACCATAGTGACACTTACAAGTAGGCTATCGAATTTACCACATAATTGTGCATGCTAAATAGACACGAGCTTTTGATTAATTCATGTTATCAGTTCAAATCTGATGTCCATCTTTAGTGAGGCCAGTTTCCCAGATTCTTGATGTAAAGAGTGTTGACAGCAGAAATAGGTAACTACCAGATATATCAAATCATATTCTCTGAAGAACTCTGAGAAGAACTGAAAGGTACAGTGTCACCTTGAAACCACAGACATAATCAGATTTCAGACACGCAGATGTTTCCAGATGTGTTATCTAATATATTAATATTATTAATGCTATATTAATATACAATGCTTCTCTTCTGGGTGATCCTTACCTCAAAAAGGTGTGGGATCTGTCGTTTGGAGAGGTAATCCTTCGCGTCGTTTGTGTTCATTCTTTCCGGTTATCCAGAACAGCGTTTGTAAGTCAGTAGAGCAGCAGCTGTGTCTTGTCTATCTGCTGCTCATCTGTTGCGTTTAACCCTCAGAGCAGCTGTGCTGTGTTGCACCATCGCATCGGGCTGTTATCCGCTGCTTTGACGCCGATGACCTCCGGCGATGTGTTTCTATTCAACAGTAGTCACGCTCATGAATGCTGCGCTCAAAGTGACCCTTTACCAACGCTGCGTAGTCGCGAGTAAATCTAATCGATTTCGAGTAGCCCATCTTTGTAGCTATACCGCAATACAAAAAAGGGTTATCAGATGCCACAATAACTTTTTTTTTTCTTAGTGTGTTTGATGTGACACATTTTTAACATTTTAACACAAGTTATCGAATTTAATAAAATATAGCCTAACCCAGCACAGTTAGTTTTTTTAAAGCTTGCTGATTATTTAAAGATCCCCTGTGGTGAAAATCAAGTTTATAATGTTGTTTAGGCTATGTCTATGTGGTATTTTTTATATGCTTTAAGACAAAACATGTGCAAATTCATAAGTCAACACCACTGTTGAGTATTTTCTCCTTAAAACTGCAGTGAAGAAAAATACAGCCTCAAAAACCAATCACTTCAACGCACGAGCGGGCTTTTCATCATCATTATTACTATGATGCGAAGCAGGGAGTCTCAAGAGAAGATGGTATCCCGGTATATTTTTCTCTTGATATGAAAAATCGTGTACATTTAGCAATATAGTAGTTGAATTATGTATTGGGCTGCTATGATGTATATTACTATGTTATGGTGAACTATGCCTTCTCCATGTTCTAAGCTGTTCAAAACGTTTGTAAGGATACAGATTTTTAGAAGGCAGCTGTCTGACTCTGACATGGCAAACGGGAACATGGTTTGCAACACATTATTAGCTGTTTGATAACGTAGTCAAGCAAAAGGCTAATCATATTAATTAACGTTATGTGCCCGACTTTATAAAGAGCGATACCATCGTGCAGTGATTACCTCAGTAAAGTTGACCAAGTGAATCTCTGAGCTGGTTTGAGTGAGTGGAGGCAGGGCTAATTTATTCAAAATGAAGCAAGGTTGTAGAGTTATATTCATGCTATTACAAGGGTTTACACAACACAGTTTTCAACTAAAAGCGTAAACATTTTTATTTCATGTAGCCTACACGACAACGGCATTTTGGGTGCTTGAAAACGTAAACTTTTGAAAACGGGTTTCAAAGTGCAAGTTTTTGAAAACGGTCGTGTAAACAACAAAAACGCGAGTCTCTGAAAACGATTAAGTTATGCACATGCGTTTTACGTGTTCAAATAGTGTTTCATCACCATCTAATGGCTTGGCAGCAGAATACAGTGTTTTTAGTCATTTTCACAGATCCTTGTGAATGGGGATCGTTTTGACAATGGCGTCGTCTGTATGCGGAAAACTCAAAGGAAAAACTTCTACGTTTTAAGCTTATCGTTGATGTGTAAATGTACCCTAAGGCATTAATTTATTATTTTATTATTAAAAAACGTTTAAATATGTAATTTTGGTGATCAAAGATGAGTTTTAAGGGATACAATTATTGACTACAGGGGGAATTTAAACAAAACAATGTTGTTGGGATAGGCCAGCCTATATTTATGAGAAGTAGTAGGCTAAATCTTTAATCAAGTGAAAAATAATGACATTAACAAATCATCAAAGAATTTGTTCCCTCTACTGATTCCCTCGTTTTAAGTAAATCCCGCGATTTACCTAAAACGAGGGAATCAGTAGAAGGAACAAATTCTTTGTATTAGTAGGCCAAGTTAGCCTACTAAATCATTGCCTCGGTTTGAGTTAAATCGCGGCCACAATTAATCTAAATTATGGAACAATATGCGAAAAATGTGGCCACAAATTAAAGGGATAGTTCACCTAAAAATAAAAAAAAAATCTGTCATCATTAGGCTACTTACCATCATACGTAGCCCTAAGGGGACATGGTGGTGGAAAAAAAAATGAGATGGGAGGAAAAATAAGTCAATGTTTTTTGCGTTCTCTCGCAAATGTTTTGCGTTCCCCGAGAAACTTTGCGTTTGCTCACAAAATGTTTGCGTTCCACTGAGAAACTTTGTGTTCGCTGGCAAAACTTTTGCAAGAAAACGCAAAAGCATTGCTAAATAATTTATTTTTCTTTACCATGTCCCTTTAGGGGCTCTTTACCCTCAAGTTGTTCTAAACCTGTTTCTTTCTGAGTTTCTTTCTTCTGTTGAACACAAGATATTTTGAAGAATTTTGGTAACCAAACAGTTGCTGGCCCCCACTGACTTCCATAGTAGGCCTATATTTTTTTTTCTTTGGAAGTCAATGGGGGCCAGCAATGGTTACCAACATTGTTCAAAATATCTTCTTTTGTGTTTAACAGAACAAAGAAACTCATACAGGTTTAGAACAACTCAAGGGTGTGTAAATGATGACAGAATATTTATTTTTGGGTGAACTATCCCTTTAAAAATTACAATTTAACTAAGGGGATTAAAGGCACACTATGCAGTTTCTGTTTTTCTCAAACAGCGACCCCTAGAGTCGCTGTGGAGTACTTGTATTTAACGTTACTGTCGTAAATACCACTCGCGCAGAGCCATCTCTGCACTCTTCCGACCACGCTTTCTTCGTTTTCTTCGTCGACTCTGCCATGATTCACGTCTGAAATGCGTGCTAGTGTCTTCCATAGAGGCTGCTTCATATGTTGTTGATGTATGTGACGTCGTGCCGTAAAGCAAGTCGTGATTCTCGCAATATTTGTCGGGGCGCCACTTCTCAAACTTGCGGTGACTGTTTTCAAACAAGCTTCAAATGAAAATAAACCCACCCCACTCACAGGTTAGACCAATCTTATGTCCGCTCAAATAAACAGAATATGTTAGCTTTTGGTGCCACTAGTGGCACAGATTATCAATAATTCCTTAATTTCGTAAACACCAAGATTTTTTTTTGCTGTAATAAAAATAATCGTAAACAAATTAAAGACATACTGAAATCATACTTAAACATCACTTTTATTCCAATGAAACAAAAATCCATGTTAAACAGTGCACCTTAAAATTAGTCTATCCACTTTTCACTGACTATGCACTTTTTAATATTAAAGATGGATTTAGCCTGTCTTAAATATTCTAAAGGAAATCTAGGTAACACTTTAGAATACTGTTCCTTCATTAATGAATAATTACACAGGAACAAACGAGTAACGTATTATTAACATTCTAGTAACTACTATTAACTAACAAGAAACTCTAATTAACGAATTAGTAAGTAATCGCGCTCAGATGAATGTAGTAGTTCATTATTAGCTAATCAATAACTACTATTTTTTTCATACCTCCCAGAGAACTACTATCTACAGGTTCATAATTAACATGAATAATGCACAATTTATAATAAAAAGTAATGGTAACCCATTAGTAATGACTAAAGTATTACTACATCATTTTAAAGGAACTACTAATTATTTGGATCAGTATTCTAAAGTGAAAAACATGATAACAACCTAATATTGACTGAAGTCATTGTAAGCTTTTGAGATTTTTGTAAGATTTTGAATATCAATTCCTTCCAATGGATTTGGTAACACTTTAGTCATTACTAGTGTGTTCCCATGATCTTCACTTTAGAATACTGATCCAAATAATTAGTAGTTCCTTTATAAAGATGTAGTAACACTTGATTCATTACTATCCAAAACCTTACAAAAGCCTTAAAAGCTTACAATGACTTCAGTCAGTATTAGGTTGTTATCATGTTTTTCACTTTAGAATACTGATCCAAATAATTAGTAGTTCCTTTAGAAGGATGTAGTAACACTTGATTCATTACTAATGGGCTACCATTACCTTATATTAAACATTGTGCATTATAAATATTTATTATAGTAGTTCTTATAGTCTTCAGTGAGGTATGAAAAATAGTAGTTATTGATTAGCTAATAGTGAACTACCACTTTTGTAAGGCTTTTGTAAGGTTTTGGATAGTAATGAATCAAGTGTTACTACATCTTTATAAAGGAACTACTAATTATTTGGATCAGTATTCTAAAGTGAAGATCATGGGAAAACACTAGTAATGACTAAAGTGTTACCAAATCCATTGGAAGGAATTGATATTCAAAATCTTACAAAAATCTCAAAAGCTTACAATGACTTCAGTCAATATTAGGTTGTTATCATGTTTTTCACTTTTGAATACTGATCCAAATAATTAGTAGTTCCTTTAAAATGATGTAGTAATACTTGAGTCATTACTAATGGGTTACCATTACCTTTTATTATAAATTGTGCATTATTCATGTTAATTATAAACCTGTAGATAGTAGTTCTCTGGGAGGTATGAAAAAAATAGTAGTTACTGATTAGCTAAAAATGAACTACTACATTCATCTGAGCGCGATTACTTACTAATTCGTTAATCAGAGTTTCTTGTTAGTTAATAGTAGTTACTAGAGTGTTACTAATGCATTACTCATTTGTTCCTGTGTAGTTATTCATTAATGAAGGAACAGTATTCTAAAGTGTTACCGAAATCTATTACTATTAGTATTATTTATATTACTTACCACCAAATGAACTGATACATGAGCCATATAACTTCAATGCAATTGCTCCCATCTGTTGGGAATCAGTAAATTCATATTCAGTGTATGCTGAAACTCACTTTCCACTTGAGTTAAATGAACACACACCTGCTTGAGGATTATGCGCTGCCGATGTTTGTCACACCGATCTATATTGTGTTGTGTGACAGTAGTTAGTAATATTATCCTTGGAAAGCATCAGTGTGTTAATCATTTTCCATGGTGTTGTTTTACTTGAAATCTGCACAAACATTTTTGTGAAAGAACAATTATTGGAACATACAAACAGGTGAGTGTTTCCATTCCCTTTGAATCACATCCTGAGGCCACATTTGGACTCACCATGACCTTAGGGTAAATTGACTGCAAAAATATGAAAAAATTCAACATCCTACTAATTAAAATAAATCTATATTACTCCCTACTAACCCCATCCGTGGAAGATCTCACAAAATGTGCAGCCAGAGAGTCAGAGTTTGCAGAAGAATTTTGTGGAAGTCACATCAGAAATGCCACAGTCTCTAGCTTGAGCCCTCAGAGGTTTTGGACTTATGATTTAAGTCTGTTTCATCCTTTTCATCAGAGTGAAAAGAAACCCGTTGTTCATCCATGCGTTTAGATTGCACTCTCTGAATTAGGCTGAAGAAGTCTTCATCTGGGTCTGGCGCTGGGGGCAAAGAGCACCTCTGATCATTGATTCTGGAGGACTGGAGGAGGGGAGAGGTGATAAAGTTCACAACATGCAAACAGAGGAATTCTGAGGAATGTAAGTGTAAACCATATTTGTACATCTTGCATTTGATATTTAATTTCAATTACTATCGTTACCTGATACTTTATGAGCATGTTGAAAAACTCGTCACTAGGTTCACGTGAACTACATGCCTCACACAAGTGTTCCACATTGTTCTGTGCTATCCTGATGCCCAGTCGGTCCCCTATACTGGCTCTCTGGTCATCCAGTCTGCGGCTCTGGGAACTGGCTATCAGGTCAAAGAACTCCTCTGTCTGGGTAAGTGAGATGAGGGAGGAGGCTCCTGACAGTAAAGGGGACTGAGGCATGGAGGACTGGGGCCCAGTCGAGGCCGCTTGGGCCTGGGCATTGGGCTGTTGAGGGAGCTGGCAGCGCCGGTTCTCCATGCCGCTGCTTCTGGGGTCTCTAAGCACAGTGAAAGGGCAGACCTCATTAGAGGTGACTGGGACTTACCCTTAAAAAAGAATACAGAGCAAAAGATGAAACATTTAATGAAATTACTAAAAATCTCTTATTTTAAAGTGACCAATCTCACAACACGATAAACTTGATCAAAATGTCAGTAACCATTTCAGCAAGTGTGGTTACGTTTGAGGTTTACCCAAAATGATGTAAATATATACTAAAAACTATACTGAGATTATGAGACACATGTTTAAACGGATCAACTTTTTCTCAATTTCTGAAAAATTTGTTCTCTAATGTGTGAAATAGGTCTGGGATAATAACTTATTTTAGAGTTAGCATGATGCATAAGCTGCAGTCCAGCAAAGTTGGAATGAGTGAACAATTTAAATTAAAAAATAATTTTTATTTCAGTTTGTTTCAGGTGTTAGAAGTTGCACAAAAGAATAATATTAAATATTTTAATCTAACAAAACATAATAATAAAAAAAAAAAATATATATATATATATAAACAGATTTATAATGCAGTATTTAAATATGACATATTTCACATTTGACAAAGTTTTAAAATGACTTACAGTTTTATCCTTTTCAAAAAATCCAAAACCAATAAAGTTCACAAAGGCGCTCTCTACAGGGACTTCATCTGAGAACAGCCATACACCAATTGACACAGCCTCTGGCACTGAATAATTTTCTTGGCAGACATGTCAAGCAGACCTTTCTCTCCCAAGATTGAAACGTACATGTTACTGAACAGCGTGCAAATCTTCTCTAACATAAAAAGAAAATAAATTCAAGAAAAAATGCCTTATATTCCAGCAAGAATGAGGATGAGTTCCCTATCTTCTACACCCAGGTTTCCTATGTGCAGGGCTGTCTGTTTTTCGAGGGGGAGAGGGAGAGAAAGGGAGAGTGAGAGGGAGAGATAGAGAGAAATGGGGCGCAGTTGCCCCTCTCCGCTTACATCATGGTTGCTATAGGAACTGGAAATCGGCTTCCAAATCTCGCTCCTGTTGTTCACTCAAACACAGACATATGCACACCAACAAAAACACACACTGTCTGGTGCACACACACACACACACACACACACACTGGCTTGCATTCCTGCATTGTTGAGTTCCATTCATTGCCTCCTGGGGGATCAGTTGCCTCTCTCTTTCCACAGTCAGGAAAACTAGAGCACAATTATACCACAGGATACAGTGTCCAAGATTACTGTTGTATCTGTCATTTTCATGTCTTTGTTTCAAGCGATGCTGAGCCACTGTCAGCAGAGCACAATGAGGAGGGGTTGCTTGGAAGCTACCATAAGGAGGAGGCAATAACCAATGATTCTGGGATAAACCAAAGCAACATAATATTGCCTGGGGCCCTTCGCCTGAAATGAATGGATGAATTCCACTCTATTCAGAATTCCCCTAGGGGATAGAGCAGTCTTTCTTGGGATTCCCTCCAGTCCAGCTCCATGTGCCAGCCAGCAGGCAGCTACAAGAACAAGTCCAGATCATCAGTGTTCTGCACCTCTCAGCTACTCTCTACTATGGTCCACCACATGTGCAGACATGTGCAGTAGTAGGCAGTTCACTGAAAAAAATAAAATAAATATATATATATATATATATATAGATATATATAGATATATAGATATATATATATAGATAGATAGATAGATAGATAGATATAGATATAGATATAGATAGATATATATGTAATGAAAGTTTGTAAGGAATATTGTCATAAACAATTTCTTGTTTCACAGACAGGGCTTAGATTAAGCCAGGATTAGGCCTTAGTTCAAGTAGAGCATTTAAGGAGCTTTTATAAACATGCCTTAGAAAAAAAAAAACATTACTGGTGTTGTACAAAATTCCCTGCCACACGCATGCGCAAGTCAAACTTGTTCAGACTTGTCTGGTGAATGTGCAGAAAGTTTCATTTCGGCAGCGTCCAGTAGCAGAGTTATAAGGAGTTTCCTGGCTTTGTTTATTGCTTAAAAGTTTGTTTTTCCTTGTGTGATGTTGTTGTGCATTAATAACTCCAAACCACATTTATGTGAATATCCACGCAAACCTGTCTATGCCTTGCAATGTTATGGCCTAATAAACTTTTAGATCGGCCACATTCACTCTGGTGCAGTTCTTTCTAACCGAAGAATTAGGCCAGTTGAGTTCCAACCATCCAAATTTGTGCAGAATATCCCACAAGTTGGTCTTTCGAGCAGGATTGGGACATCAGCTCCGCTATGGCTACATCCAGAGATTACTACGGGGGAGAACAATGCGCCAGATCCATGTCCAAGTCGTACCCGGCAGGTGCCCACTTAATTGGAGGATTATGTGCTGGATTATCCACCTCCATGGCATGGCCATCCTTCACCAGCAGATGGTGCTCAAGGAATATCTCATGCAAGCCAGGACCCTTATAGGGGCTATATTACTCCTGCTCCTAGGGACAGAGACTTTGAAAGTGAAAAGCTGCATCACTTAGAGGCCCGGTAGAGAGATTTAGGCCATGTCCACACTAATACGTTTTCGTTTGAAAATGTATATTTTTCTCTCTGTTTGGCCTTCCGTCCACACTGAAATGGCGTTTTTATTAATGAAAACAAAGCTTTTTTGAAAACGCACTCCAAAGTGGATACATTTGAAAACGCCGTTTTCACGTTGTAGTGTGGACTGTGAAACCGGTGGTATTTAAAAACAATGACGTAAATTTAGTCATGTGACGCATATTGTACCAATAGATATTCATATTTATACCAGTATTGTGCCTGTTATGTGCTATTCACTTTCACGCTTTTGCTAAAAATATTCTACATTGCACACTCTTCATATCACAGTCCTGCAAAGATGAAAGAATTTACTCACATTTGCTGTCCTGCGGCAGCACATGAGAGCAGTTGCGTTTTAGACCAAACATATGGTGACTGCGACCTGGACCGCATCAGTGAATGGTGAGATATTTTACTTAATAAAATGATCCTGTCAGAAGAATTGCGCGATAACTATTATTTCCATCTGAATCATATCAGTGACCTTTTGTGGGGTTTTACGCATGCGCAGTAAGGTGAATTTTGCATTTTCAGGCATTTTTTTCAAAAGTTTCTCATCCACACTGAAACGTCCGAAAACACCTGAAAACGCTAGTGTGGACGGAGAGCGTTTATAAACAAAAACGCTGTTTTCAAATGTATCCGGATTAAAAAACATAATTCAAGACTTTGATAACCGCCTGATGCATGCAGGACCAGAGAGAGTCTTTGCAGAGTTTAGACAAACCTACTGGATTCTCTGAGGGAATCAGACCGTCAAGGGACACCAAAGACAATGCGCTGAATGTAGGAAGTGGTGCAGCAAACCTATTGTACCCAAAATGGCAGAGCTGCCGGCTGCCCGTCTGGTCCACAGGAGTTAATTGGTTTGGTCCCTACATTGGCAGAATTGGCAGATGGCAAGAAAAGAGATAATATTTAAATGTATCACTACAAGATGCGTAGATCTCGACTTGTTATGCAGCATGGATGCAGATTCCTTTTTGTTGGCCCTCAGACGATTCATAGCAAGGAGAGGCATCGATACAGACACAGCCAAGTCTTCTGGACCCAGTTCCTCAGAAAACACTGTGCCAGTCTTCAGCTTTGACAGAAATGGCAGAACATCACACCAAACTTGGCAGTCAATCAGGTTGTATTGATTGCAGACTCTCAACTTCCCAGAGCCCAATGGCCAGTCAGTAAGATAACCAGAGACCTACCTCCACCAAATTCGTTATCACCTCGGAGAGGGGAAAGGCGCTAATGCAAGCACTACTCCCAGACTTGAGACTTACCTGATATCGGCAAAAACCTCAAGACAAAACTGGCTCCATTCGGAGATTATAGAATCTCACGAAGGTGTTGGGTGTAGCCCAGCCCGCAGCTCTGCATATGTCTGCAAGCGATGCGGCAGCCAAGACCAAAGTGGCAGCCACACTGCGAGTGGAATGAGCTCTCACTCCCAGCGGGCACAACACACTTTGGGCCTGATACGCCTGGAGAATGACTTCCACAATCCATTGGGCCATTCTCCTTCACCTTCTGCTGTCCTCCAAAGCAGACAAAGAGCTATTCAGATTGTCTGAAACTCTGTGTTCGGTCCAGATATATGCGGAAAGCGCACACAACAGGGACAAGGCTGGGTTACCATCATCAGGAGGGAACGCTTGCACGTTCCCCACTTGGTCCCTCAAGGGAGTAGTGGGAACTTTGGGCCTATATCCAGGCCGGGGTCTCAGTGAGAGTAGGCCGGCCCGAATTCCAGGCACAAATCACTAATTGAGAGGGCTTGTAGATCCCCCACCCTCTTTAGCGATGTGAGCGCAATCAGGAGGACCATCTTCATAAAAAGGCCACTAAGCTCTACTGATTGCAAGGGCTCAAACGGATCTTTCTGCAGGGCCTGCAGGACCAGAGAAAGATCCCAAGAGGGGATGAGGTGTGGTCTCGGGGGATTCAACCTCCGAGTGCCTCTCAGGAACCTAACTATCGGGTTGTGCTTTCCTAAAAACCTGCCATCCACAGTGTTGTGGTAAGCTGCTATTGCAGCCACATACACTTTCAAAGTGGAGGCAGACAGGTGTCTCTCAAGGCCCTGCTGTAGGAAGAAAAGCACTGACCCGAGGCCACATCTTCATGGGTCCTCACCTCCGGAGGAACACCATGCAGTGAATATGCACCACTTCAGGGCGTAGAGCTCTCAGCTCAAGCCTGAGAGATGGTATCTATCACTGCTGGTGATAGTCCCCTGAGTTCCTCCTCGTCCCATCCAGGGACCAGATGTGGAGGTTCCAGAGGTTTGGGCGTGGGTGCCATATTGTGTCCTGCCCCTGAGAAAGAAGGCCCTTCCTCAGGGAGAATCACCAGGGAGGGGCCGACGCCATTAGCGCAAGCTCTGTGAACCAAGTCTAGTTGGGCCAGTAAGGTACAACAAGGACTTGTTCCTCATCCTCCCTTACCTTGCACAGAGTCTGTGCGATGAGGCTCACTGGGGGAAATGCATCCAGGAATTCAACCAGAGGAACTGAGTGTGCTGGGGAATTGGAGGTTTGCGGGGACCTGGCGAAAGCACTGCCATTTCGACCCCCAGATCGTCCTCAGTGCTCGCCGCCAACGCCTACTACCCGGAGGTAGAAGGACCAGGACGGGAAGCAGCTGTGGAGGCTCTCTGTCTTTTAAAGACATGAGAGTAATAGCATGAGCCACCCACAAACGCTGCTTCAGGGTGGGCACAGCCCAATCTCATATGTAGGTTTCGACAGGTTTTTCGTAGGTTTCGTTGAAGTGACCGACAGAAAGGGAACTTATATTATGTTCATTCATATTCAATTTCTGTAGTATTTCTTACCTGAATACTACTGTCAGACATATACCTGAAAATCTAAAAACCTAAAATCGTTTGACAAATATATACTGTATGTATGTGTGTGTGTGTCTATACATATAACATTTTTGATGTAGATGTTCTGTATGGGTTAAGTGAGACCTGCACATCTAAAAACGCTCTTCCTGTGGTTTGGCTCTCATTAAATGAATATTTGTGAAACCTCATGTTGCTTTTAAGCCAACAAGGTCTTTACGGTCTTTAGACGCACTGCTGGAGTGAGAGCAAACATCACCCTTCTTTGTAAATGCACTGCCATAAGGAAGCTTTTCAACCCTCCATTAGGTAAGTGCTCTGCCAAATAGAAAATCCATCAGCTTTTGTCAAAGCCATTAAGTCACACATGTCCATTCAGCTATCACTCTCCATTCATACATAAATGTATCATAGATAAACTTTCCTGTTTGCACACAATATGTGATACAGCATATGTGTTGCAGCATTGTGTAAATAAGTGCCTCACACAATCTATTTGAGAGCATGCTCAGTCAGTGTATTAAAAATTAGAAAGGCAAAAGGACTTGGCTTACTATGAAAATAGATTCAGTGCTAATATTGAATAGGCTGTAAGGGCAAGAACACACGTTTGTTGAAGCACCCAGCATGACTGCAAGCAGGATGCCTGCACTCGTGCACCTGGGTTCTCTCTAATCAGATGCCTTTTATATCACTGAAGTTCTGCCAGACAAATTATGTTGTTTTAGTGTTAAAATGGTTTTATGTCATCTCAAGCTAAATTAATCAGCCTGGTTAGGAAAAATACTAATCAAAAGCATCCCAATCACATTCACCCTCTCTTACCCCTACTTTGCTCTTTAAGCCCCACAAAACACAATTTTATAATCTTGCATATAATTGTTCATATGATTGCAGATGTGTAGCCTATATGAACGTGCATGTAACGAGCGCTAGTTAAACACAATCACACACTTAAATATTGTAACTAAATTCAAGTGTGTGATCATGTTTAACTAGCGCTCGTTGCATGCACATTCATATATGGTGCTTTTCCACTGAATGGTAGGCCCTACGGCCTCGGCGCGGCTGGCTTTGCTTTTCCACTGCATAGTATGATTTGGCTCGGCACGGCACGGCTCGACACGGTTTGCTTTTCCACTGCAGTTTAGTACCACTTCAAAGTGGGTGGGATTAAGACTGCTCGTTAAAGTTACTGAAAAACATTTTCATTCCTGGTCGCAATATGCAGCTCTCGCTGGATCTGCTCCTCGGTACCAACGAGAGGAACGTCTGCACCTTGTTTACTGACCAGTCACCACGATTCAACCATTTCTTTTTTCACGTTTTTTTTCTTTTTCTCAAGCAAGTCGTTTAATAAAAATTGTGCGAACAAATAATACTGCGGTGGCTGTTGCTGACTATTTAAATCTAGCATGTTTGGTGTCTCATGTTGCAAATTCAATGACGCTGGTAGTGACGATTCTCTCTGACCAATTAGTGATCTGTAGTGTTTTCACGTCACCTTTTAGTATCGGTACGGGGTGCTTGGAACCTCAACAGAGGTGGTACCATTTAAAGCGAGCCGTACAGAGCCGTACCATGCAGTGGAAAAGCGCCAAAGTGAGCCGTACCAAACCATAAAAAGCAGTGGAAAAGTGCCAATACACATCTGCCATCAGATTATGCGATTACTTTGATTATACTGCTGTCATATTTTATGTTGCGATAGATTGTTGTTAATTGTTTTAGATGTCTGTAGTAAATTGCAAGTATAAATGTGAGTTGACGGAGATTATAGTTAAATGGTTTATTCAGATGCTAATATGGCTAATCATGGAGCTAGAGTATTTCACACTTCTTGCAAGTAATATTCCACACTGATTGTATTATTGTTTGTTATATTGGATTGTTAAATAATTGTATCTGAAGTCTGTATTATTTACTTATTGTAATTGTTATTTATCTTTTGTACAGACCACACAAACAATGAACCCAGGATACATCACTGATGATGTGTCTGAGTTGCACCAGAGGTGTATTTCAAGAATTATACCATCTGGCTAAGCCAGTGACTTCCGGGAACAGTCTGGATGACAACCATGAAGAGTATGGAGACTGCTGGAGAGACAGCTGGCAACTGGGAAGACAGTAACCGGGGCAGCGAGGGCCATCAACCCAAACTGCAGCTTCCGTGAGGATGCACCCATAAACAAGCTACGAAAACCCCTAATGAACCATACCCCCAGGGGTGCCCGAGAGGGGGGGAGAATGAGCCCTCCAACAGGACGGATATACAGGCAACGACCAATGCTAATGGAGAAACGACAATGAGTGTAGTTTGCATATGTGGCAAAGTCTGCAAGAACCAGCATGGCCTGAAGATCCACCAGGCAAAAATGAAATGTTTGACGGGGAAGCAGGTGGTGCAAAGCACAGGTCCAGTACCTGGTGAGACGCAGGAGGAGCCCGGCCCGGAATCACCCCACAGTGCCCAGAACCTCCATGCCCCACAAGCTCCACCCCATGTGAGACATTCCGAACATCGCCGGGTCAAGTGGCCTGCTGCCAACAAGGAGAGAGAGTGGCTCCAGTTTGATGAAGATCTGGACCAAGTCCTTGAAGCTACCGCGAAGGGGGATGCAGACCAGAAGCTGCGGGCTCTGTCAACAATGATCATCAGCATCGGAGCTGAAAGGTTCGGCATTAAGGAACAACAGCTGACCAGAGGGGTGGCAGAGCCAAACAGACGGGAAGTGAAGATCAGCCAGCTAAGGAGTGAGCTTAGACTGCTCGGACGGCAGTTTAGGAAGGCAAGGGAGGAGGAAAAGGCTGGTCTGTCAGAACTCCGCCACAACCTGAGGAAAAGACTAACCACCCTCCCGCGAGCTGAGTGGCATAGGAGGAGGGGCAAGGAGAGAGCCAGGAAACGTGTCGCCTTCATTTCTAACCCGTTTGGATTTACGAAGAAGATCCTCGGGCAGAAAAGAAGTGGCCATCTTGCGTGCACTGAAGAAGATGTTAACAAACATCTCAGCACCACGTACAGTGACAGCGCAAGAGACAAAGATCTTGGGCCATGCAAAATGTTGATAACCCCGCCGGAACCCACCGTGGCATTTAACACCAGGGAGCCAGCTTTGAAGAAAGTTGAAGAAGTCGTCAAAGCTGCTAGAACCAGCTCAGCACCAGGCCCGAGTGGAGTGCCGTACGTCGTCTATAAGAGGTGCCCCAGACTCTTGAGCACACAGGAGTTGTCACCCAGCTGTTACGTGAGGCACGTGAAGGCAAAGGGGATCTGGCAGTCCTCTGGCTCGATCTCGCCAATGCCTACGGGTCAATCCCACATAGGCTGGTAGAAACCTCACTTGACCGACATCACGTTCCAGACAAGATCAAGAACCTCATACTGAATTATTATAATTCCTTCAGTTTGAGAGTCACCTCTGGAGCGGAAACATCTGCGTTTCATCGGCTTGAGAAGGGCATTATCACGGGATGCACTATTTCCGTGATATTGTTTGCCTTGGCAATGAATATGCTGGTTAAGTCAGCAGAGGTGGAGTGCAGAGGCCCACTCACCAAGTCAGGTATACAGCAGCCCCCCATCAGAGCATTTATGGACGATTTGACAGTGACAACAACATCGGTTCCGGGGTGCAGATGGATCCTCCAAGGGCTCAAGCGTCTCATCAACTGGGCCCGGATGGAATTTAAGCCAGCCAAGTCCAGGTCCCTGGTGGTGAAGAAAGGGAAGGTTACAGACCAGTTCCGCTTCTCACTAGGAGACATCCAGATACCATCTGTCGGAGAAAAGCCAGTCAAGAGTCTGGGCAAGATCTACGACTGCACCCTGAAGGACACCGCATCACTCCAGACAGCCACCAACCAGTTGGGAATCTGGTTGACGGCTGTGGACAAGTCAGGTCTGCCAGGTAAATATAAAGCCTGGATTTACCAGCACGGCATCCTGCCCCGACTCCTCTGGCCACTGCTGGTCTATGACGTGCCAATAACCACCGTTGAATGCTTCGAGAGGAAAGTCAGCCGTTCCCTGCGGAAGTGGTTAGGCCTACCACGAAGCCTCAGCGATATCGCCTTGTACGGGACGAAGAACAAACTAAAACTGCCCTTCAGCAGTCTGAAGGAAGAGTTTATGGTAACCCGATCAAGAGAGGTGCTACTGTACAGAGACTCAAGTGACATCAAGGTCTCTTCGGCAGGCATAGAGGTCAGAACCGGCAGGAAGTGGAAGGCCCAAGAGGAAGTGGACCAGGCTGAGTCACGGCTAAGACACAGTGAGCTGGTGGGGGCAGTGGCATCTGGACGGGCAGGACTCGGGAGCAATCCAAGACCTCGTTTTAACAAGGCCCAGGGAAAGGAAAGGCGACAGCTGATCCAAGATGAGGTCCGGGTGGAAGAAGCCCGCTGCAGTAGGATAGTAGGGATGCGGCAGCAGGGGGCATGGACCCAATGGGAGCAGGTGGCAGACCGAAAGATATTGTGGACAGAATTGTGGAAGTCTGAGCCACACCGGATAAAATTCCTGGTTCAGTCTGTCTATGATGTCCTCCCCAGTCCATCCAATCTTTTCCGCTGGGGCCTGGCAGATACACCACTGTGCCCTCTCTGCCAGAGAGGAGGTTCATTGGAGCACATCTTGAGCAGCTGCCCAAAAGCACTGGGAGATGGGCGCTACCGTTGGCGCCACGATCAAGTGCTGAGGGTCATGTCTGAGGTCATCAGTACTGGGATCGTCTGCAGTAAACACCAGCAACCAGCAAGACAGAACATCGCCTTTGTTAAAGCCAGGGAGAAGCCACATCAGCGCTTGAAGGAATCAGGAGGGCTGCTCGCAACAGCAAAGGACTGGCAGCTGAAGGTCGACCTAGGGAGACAGCTTAAATTCCCAGGAAACATCGCGGTGACCACGCTCAGGCCAGACATTGTCCTGGTGTCAGAAAAAACAAGGCAAGTGGTCCTGCTGGAGTTGACTGTTCCCTGGGAAGACCGGATGGAGGAGGCATTTGAGAGGAAGAGGGCCAAGTACGAGGAGCTGGCAGGCGAATGCCGAAGCAGGGGGTGGAGGACCCGATGCAATCCTATCGAGGTCGGGTGTAGAGGATTCGTCGGCCAGTCACTCATCAGGGCTCTCAAGATGCTTGGAGTGAAGGGACTGCACATCAGGAAAGCCACCAAGAATATCACGGATGCCGCTGAAAAGGCGTCAAGATGGCTGTGGATCAAGCGGGGTGATCCGTGGATCGGACAAGCTACTCAGACACAAGCCAGGGTCTGATCAACCCTGGCTGGGTCGCCTGGGCGAGGGTGTATGATGTTGTGAGACCCGAAACACCCAATGAACCCAGGATACATCACTGATGATGTGTCTGAGTTGCACCAGAGGTGTATTTCAAGAAGAATTATTTATCTTTTGTACAGACCACACAAACATATTTCATGCATCAGTAAAGCCATCAAAGGAAAGAACGCTGACAGGCCCAGCAGGGCGAGTGTTTCTTATCCAACAGTCCTTAAGAGATCAATTCTAATTTCCAATTCCAAGTCTCACAAATGGTCCTTTGAGCCAGAATTCACTTCTGTGGATTAAGATGTCAGCCACTTCTGCACCAGTAAACCCTTCGGTTCGCCCAAAGCACCATCCAGCCTATTTACAAGATTGCCTTCATAAATCAGTATCACCAGTTAGTACGAGAGAACAAGCAGTGGAGTCATCTGATGATGATTACTCTTCATCACACATGGGAGTATCCGGTGAAAAACCTAGAAGAGCACACAGTTTACCTGTTTTTTTCTCCCACTTTGAGGCTGACTGTCAGGGATGAACATCGTGCCCTCCAAAACCTTCTACAGTAGTGCATTTCCAACTCTTCCCGCCAGTCATAACCACAATGTCCGAATCGACAGCTATGGTCAGAATCCAATGACCCTCAATGAACGTTTCGGTCAGCCTCACCATTAAGAAGAATTGCTACTATTCTTGATTCTCCTGATATAAGCCACAATGACCCATTAGCATTTAAGTTCTCCCTTCAAGTGCAGTCTCTAATTGATCTGCTAAAGACATTAGGCCAGACGAGGAGCATTGAGTTTCAGTGTGGGTTGCATGTTGCACGCCTCCTCAGTAAGCTGCCACCTGAAAGACGGGCTGATTTTCTCTGCGACATGTTACATCGGCCTGGGGGGACTCACTAAAGATCAGCTCTTAGAGTGGATACGCACCAATAGGAGATGCTGGCGTTGTGGCCTTGCTCATGAGGCTGCCCACTTTGGTCTAAAGAAACCATGTCTGCTTTGTCAGAAAAAGCATCTACGAATCCTCCATGAGGTAAATGAGAGGCCTGTCACAGAGGCATCCAAAACAGAGGCTTGCCTCAGCTCAGCTCAGCGACAGACAGACATTGTACCTAAACAAACCAGTCAGCAGTAATAAAGTCTTACTCAAAGTTATTAGAGTGCTCCTACTGCTTCGACTCAAAAAAGCTTAGCTCTGAGAACAATCTGTCATGATGTGCAAACCCTTGATGGAGCTTCAGTCTCATTCTACATTTCTCCATACTCAAATCAAGTATATTTGTATAGCGCTTTTCACAATACAGATTGTATCAAAGCAGCTTCACAGTATTAAAATAAAATAATACAACAAAGTTTGTTTCTAGTGGAATTTATTGATTGATAGAATAAAATTAAATATCCCCAAAATACTCCAATTCAAAGAAGCGGTATCTCATATCCAGAGCCTTTACTCCCCACAGCTTGATCTCGCTGATCACTCTTACCCAAATCCCAAGTGGCAGAAGCAATACAAACACTTGGTTGGACTACCACTGCAGTACTTTGAAAAGGCAAACCCTCTTGTCCTTGTTGGTGCAAATCATACCCACATAATCTCACCAAACGAGTCAGTAAGACTTGGTCCACCTGGGGGTCCAGCTGTATTAAGAACCAAATTAGGATGGACACTCAAGGGCCCTACTAACTTGTTGGAGCAGAGACTTAAGCCAAAACTGTCTCTCCACATATCCATTCCCCTCAGCACCACAGAACTGTTCAAGAATGTTGAAAGGCTGTGGCAAGTGGATGTTTTGCCATTTCAGAATGAAAAGGAGTGCACAAGATCCAAGCAGAACAAAAAGGCCATTAAGCTACTGAAGACAGTTTGTGTAGAGGTGGATGGAATACACTGCTATGCAACACCCTTGATACGTAAGTGTGAAATGCCCTTATGGAAGGGACAATCTTCATGCCACTATGGAAGCTGTCATGCCATGCCTACAAAGTACTGTGAGCAAACTTGCCAAACAAGCTGAAGCTTATTCCTCGGAAATCTAAAAATTGGTTCAGTCCAGAGCGAGACAGCGCCTTTTCTTTTTACGTAGGCTTCGAGAGTTTACTCAAAATACTAAGATTCTTCTGAATTTTTACTATTGTGTAATTGAGAGTGTCCTAACTAGTTGTATTACTTTATGGTTTGGTAATCTCACCCTGAAAGAGAATAAGGCTTTGAACAAAGTGGTTCGCTCAGCCAGCAGGATCATTGGCTGCACTTTGCCGCTCCTGGAGGTTACATATAAAGCTAGACTCTTGAATCGAGCTTTAAAACTTGTTAATGATGCCTCAGGCCATCCTGCAGGGGCCTTCTTTGAGATGCTTCCCTCAGGGAGAAGGTATCGCTCTGTCAAATGTTCTACTGATCACCATTTAAACAGTTTCTTTCCCCAAGCTGTAATCATTTTAAACAAAGCACTTTATATTAGGCACTTTAAATTTATGTGTGGATTTTATTGTACAGTATTTTACTATTGAGTTTTTATGTGGCACTTGCTTGTCTGTTTTATGTTATGTCTTCTTATGTGTTGACATTGTACCTTGAGCTTTTTGCACATCTTTTCCAATGTGGTTTTACACTGCAAATGGCTAATAAAGTGAACTGTGAACTGTGAGCTATCAGAAAGCTCATTCCAAAAGAAATGGAAAGAGATGGGGAATCCTGGTTCATTCCACACCACATGGTGCACCACAATGAAAATAATTGTGTGGTGTTTGATTGTTCCTTTTAGATCAATGGCCTCAATCTAAATGATTCGCCCATCGCTGGCCCCACCTTGGCTTCATCACTTCTTGGGGTCTTACTTGGATTCCATGAGCATGCAGTGGCATATTTCATCAGGTCTGCCTTCTTCCAGAAGAAAGACCACTTCTGTCTATGAATGGCAACTTCTGCCATTCGGGACAACCTGCAGCCCCTGCTGTGCTACCTCTGCCTTACAATGGCATCTGAGAGAACATAGCCAATCCAATGAAGATGTGAGGTTCTCAATAGAATGATGCTTCTACGTTGACAATTGCTTGCAGAGCTTGTCATCACCAGAGGAGGCTAAGCAATTGGTTGACAAGCTGAGGAAACTGTTAGCTGAAGGAGGATTTGAAATGAGACAATGGGCCAGCAATGTTCCAGCTGTCATTCACTATCTTCCACGTAAAGACAGATCGCCATGCAGTTCTTTGGACAGACTCCACCACTGTGCTGTTCTGGATTCAATCAGAGTCCTGCCATTTTAAAGTTTTAGTTGGTACCAGAGTGACTGAAATCCACAAGCTTACCAACCTCACTGCCTGGCGATATGTGGATTCAGGTCAAAAACCAGCTGATGACCTTACAAGTGGAAAGACTTTAAAAGACCTTGCTAAGCCCAACAGATGGAGTCAGGGCCCCCCATCCCTGCTCCTTCCACCAGAAAGCTGGCCAGCAAACCCTGCAGAGCACCCTGAGATTGACACGTCTAAGCTTAAAAAAATCTGCATTCTGTGGAGTAGTAGCTGCAGATGTACCAACTGGCAATGAGTACAGGACATGGACAGAATTGATAAAGGCTACTGCACAGTAGCTACATGGGGTGGCTGGACAGTCAGGAGAACCTACAGTAAACTAGGGATGTCATGAGAACCGATACTTCAGTACCAAGTCGGTATCAACATTTTAAAATCCTGACGGTACTTGTTTTTCTATAGTACCGTGAGTACCGATGGTACCGAACATTTATCCACTATAGCGTGTAGGTTGAACCCAAACAGATTATTAGAACAAATAAGTAATTTTAAAACTTTATGTGAGATATAATTTCACAAACAGTGAGTGATTCAGTACGTACATATGTACGTACGTACGTACTCACTCACTCACTCAAAATGGCTTCACATCCATAGTATCCACATTGATTTTGCTCTGCAAGTGAGCTGCACGGAGCAATACAAGACTTTAGCGCTCATCGTTTTATATCATGTCAATTTATAAATTCAAACTATAAAGTGCTTGCACGCTCTCTGAGATGGTCTTCAGTCACACATAGCCGCCTCTCATGAGTATCAGATTTTTTTGCGGCTTATTACACATAAACATTCAAATACACACACAGTTATGTCAAAATGCCCATCTTGGCGAATATTCGCGTCGGTTATGTGAATTTGAACAGCATGTGTAACTGCATATTGTCTCCATCCATTATGTCTTAATGACAGCAGCCTTTAAAACCTGCTACTGTCTACTATTGGCTGTCTGTATTATTAATGATAATCAAACAACAAAACAAAAGTTTTAATAAGAATTAATTTATATATTCAACTGTATTGAACTTGGTCTTATAACTTACATATTAGTAGACAGATATATTGTTATTTGAATGTTACTGGATTGAGCAAATTATTTATTTACCAATAAATTCTGGCATACATAGGATCTGAATTATGTGGATATTCAAAACCTATGAGTTTGGTGAAAAAAAAAAAAATGTGAAAAAGAAAATGTGAAAAAAGGTGCTTGCAGCGGCTTTTACTAGGCGGTTTCCAAGGTATTCTGGGTGTTTGCTAGGGCGTTGCTAGGCAGTTGCTAGGGTGTTCTGGGTGGTTGCTATGGTGTTGCTAGGCGGTTACTAAGGTATTCTGGGTGATTGCTATGGTGTTACTAGGTGGTTGGTAGTTGTCACAGATGGTTGCTATTGGATTTCTTAGCATTTTTTTTGGCATGATTTAGCACTTACCTAATCTCTATTAGCATGTAGCTATTCACAGCTATAAGTGTATCATGTTGGAAATCCTGTTTGCTAGCATGAGTCAAAAGAGCCAACTACCATCTCTATACAATGTTCTGATACAGATCAGAATGAGTGGTCAATGATAGGTCTTGCAAAATGGTTGCTAGGGTACTCTGTTTGGTTGCTAGGGAGTGGCTTGGCAGCTGCCAATCATGAAAATCCAAAGGCTGCTTGTCAGTATGAATGATATAAACCAACTCCCATGCCTCTGTGACATTCAGAATGGAAGATATCCCTCTATGGATTTTGGTTGCTAAGATTTTGGTTGATAATGGTTGCTAGGGAGGGGCTAGGAAGTGTTGAGGTGATTCATGATTGGCTGTATGATTTTTTTTCTCTGGTTTCCATGGAAAAAGTGGTACCAATTTACCATCTGATATAATGTTTGTATGGGGCTAATTTTCAAATAATTAATTATACTTTATTTATAGACCCCTTTCTGTAATGGTTACATTCTCATTCTGTAATATAATGTTACAGTTCATTTGTTAATGTAATGCAATCTAGATATTCTTTCAGAAACACTGCATGCAGACACTTCAGTGCACACAAAAAAAAAGCCATCTAAAAACAACCACGTATCAAGCTCTTTAGAAGTCATTACAGGTGAATGTTTGATTTTTATACTTTGATTAACGTTTAAAGAATCTCACTTTTTTTTCTGTCCCTGAAATGTTTTTTGTATGAAATGTTTAAATCCCATTTTCAGTCCACTTAGGATCATGTCAGTGTGTGACTCGTCCGCCGTACCACATCCAGGACTCTTTGAATAGTTGATCCGAATAAATCTGTGCAAAAAGGGATTTTGCAAAGAGCATTTATCAAACAAATCCAAAACCAATGCATCAAAGACACCTCAACTTCCGCAGACTATGAGTCATTCCCAAAAGTTCCACAAGATGACACTCTTTCTCCAAAATTAGACTCACTGTTTTGTGCAGAGCTTTTGAAGAAGAATTTACCTACATCCAAAGCCTTAGAAAGTCTACAAAGATCCAGCAACAGAAACTGTGGAGAGAGACTCGAACTCCAGCATCTGTGGAGAAAGATCGTCAACATCTTTCCAGAAAAGTTTGCAGGGTGACAAACAAAGGTCTGCATTGTCACTGAACGTTAAATTAAAATGCAATGCAATTTGAGGTAATCTCTTTTAGAAGCATCACCAGGTACAGGTAGAGACTGCCTGTTAGGAAAAACCCTGTAGCCTAAGCTGTTTTTCACCCAATGCCGACCACCAAAGATCTGATCTCCGGGGTGAGACTATTTAATACAATGCTTTCTGACCCAGAATATAATATAAAAATGTCTCAGAGGTTTCAAAGCACCTTGGCCTACTAAATGCCTTACATAACAGAATATAGCAATTCAATTAAGCATTAAAACTCCAATCTCAGAATTGTAAGTCAAGTAAAGTCACATTTATTTATATAGCGCTTTTACAATACAGATTGTTTCAAAGCAGCTTTACAGAGATAACCAGCTTAAGTAAGTTCATTGACGTTTCATTTTTGTTGTAAAAAAAGTTATTAATTTAGTTAATTTATATATATTGTTCAGCTCAGTTCAGTTCTCATATAATGGTGTCAATGCAGGCAGATCAATATTATTGTTGAATATTAAATTAAATTAAAAATTGTATTTAATGTCCCCAACTAAGCAAGTATGACATGTAGTTAAATAAAATTACACATTAATGACAACGGTTTTAGGTAAAAAAAAATAAATAAAAAATCATTATTTTAAACATACCATACATTATTGTTGCTCCACTATGCCCCTCCTTTCTGAAACGCATTGATTTTTACAAAACTTATCGTTCTGAAAAGCGCGGTGTGCTTTGATTGGCCTGCGATCCAGTGCATTGTGATTGGCCCGAAATACCTTAAGTGTGTTACGGAAATGTCACGTCCCTTACCATATTTGGAACATCAGCTCCCAGAGCAATAATGACAGGTGATAATGTCGGTACTACCTTATCAATTCGAGCCCGAATCTGATCCGTAAAATGCAGATGACCAGGCTGATCGATCAACTTTGCCAGCTCGACTGGACCAGAACGTATCAGATTGGTAAGGTTTTATTTCATTGTGGACATAATTACTGATTATAATGATTTATACTGTCTTTTTACACATCGCGCCGCGCCACGGGTGTGAGAACACTATATAAACATAAAACCATATCTGCATTTGTGGATGTAGAAATGACAAACAAGCGCTAATCTATACTGTTCAAAACTCTCGTTTGAATAGTCAGTAGTAAATTCTTAAAATATGAAAACATACTTACAGGCTGTGTCTATGAGTCAGAAGCACAATGTACTTGCAAAGATGGAATTGCCCCACTTTTTAGAATCAGCCTTTGTACACAGCCGGCCCTGTACTCTCCCAGGCTCTGGAAACAGTCCTCCGAAAAATGCGCAACACACAGTCGAATATTTTGGTTGTACTGTTCTGGAACACTGTTGTAAATTAAGCTTAACCACTGTTTTCTAATTGTGTCCTCTTTTGGAAGGCCAAAAGGGCCTTCGTCTGCTTTCGCAACGAAAAAACACAGCGTCTCCACGACATGGCGGCGTCGGCGGCAACAATAATACAGAGAGCCTCCTTTCTTTGCGTATACATTTGGGCGGTGTTATGAAACTCTGCCCCCACAGACTGACGTAGATTTGTGGGGACGTGTTTGAACAAAACGTTTTAGGAAGGTGTGGCTGAGCCTTAACTTTTACAAAGAATATCTCTTTGGGTTTGAGACTTTGAGCTTTGTAACTCTGCAGATCTAATACATGCACAAACAGCTACATAACACACTAAAGAAAAAGGAAAACAAGAAATCGCATCATATGACCCCTTTAAATCATAATGATTTATTTGAAGCAGCCTTTTGTTTAGTTATTATTATATTATCTGCAAGTACATTTTTTTTTAAATACACTTTTAAGATTTGAAGTACAATTTAGCATGCATGCCTCTTTTTCACAAGGGAAGCAACTAATATGCACCTTTCAGGGTAGATACGGCACAAAGTTGTCCCTTTCAGAGAACTGCCCCAGTGACAAGCTGTTATACTCCTACAATGAATGCAGCAGAGCATTCTATACGTACATATCCACCAGGAGGAATGCCCAGGGGCTTTTGAAACTAATTTTGAACTCACCATGCACTGCTTTTTCACAGGCTGAAAGAGTCAGCATTAAGGGCAGGCAATAATTCACTTGCATTGAGTGGGCACAAAGAATCAGACTCTGCATCTTATGCATGCTTATATCATATTTATCTGCAATTATATGCACCTTTGCATTACTTTAAATGTGTCTAGTTCTCATGCACTTCCTTTACAGATCAGAATAAAAAATAAAAAAAAGTCAAATAAAAGGGCTCCTCAACAGCCTGTTTTAAACGCCAATGGAGGCCAGTGTTCAAACCGATTTAAAAAGGAAGAGATCATCTGAGAAGCATGCCAACCCCTTGAGAAGCTCAAGTCTTGTGCATCAGCCGTGCGGCTTCTTCATGCCCGGTAAAAGGGCATCACAAAATCCCACCTTAAAAGACTTTGTTAAAAACTGTGACATTAAAAAGACAACAAGACCACTGGCAGGTAAAGAAAATGTAGGTCAAACGAAATCAAATAGGCAACCAAAACATAATATCCAAGAAGTGCGTGAATACATGCATCACAAGACCATTGAGAGAAGGAAAAAGGGGCTGCAAATGAGAAAAGAAGCAGAGCGAGAGGATGAGAGGTATAAGGAATATGCATGAAGTAGTAAGGAAACAAAGGCAAGCGCTCCACAGGGCCAAGAAAGAACAGCAACAGGAGTGCAAGGTATGTAAATGAATGTTGTCTGGAAAAAAAGCCATAAGCAAATGTTCTTATCTAGACTATTTAAGAACTCAAGGGTAACCACTTTCATGCTGTTAGAATAATGGGATATAAATGTGCACTTACAAAGAACAGAGGCAGTTCCGAGGAGAAGAAGAGATGTGCTCATGTAGCTGACACAACTGAAGAACAATTGCCTGCCTTTCCTAGAAAGAACCAAAGTGTGACAGTGTGTCTACTGCAGAGCCCATTGCTCCCTTTCTCAACCTCAAGAGGGCAGTGTTGAGTCAGCAAGTAGTAAAATCACAGAAATAGACAGGACATGACACATACAAGGTCAAATGCACATGGACATGAAACACCACACCCTGTTGAACATTTCATTTGACTTTCATTTAACATCACAAAACTTTTCAATAGATGTTGGGAATATGCTGTGGGGATTTGCTCCCATTCTGGGTTGTGTCCAATTCAGAAATTAATTGATAATGCCTTTTTAATTCCAATTCAGTTCCTTAAAGGTACAATATGTAAGATTTTTGTAATAAAATATTCAAAAACCACTTTCACAGTGTGATATATTTCATGCAGTTGTGTACTTACATTATCCTAAAAGCTCCCAAGGATTTGTAAATCCATAGAAATATCATTACAATTTGAAAGAACTGTTTTAAATGTCATTTATTTTACTCACGTGATGGCAAAGCATTTCGAAACATTTGTTATTATTATTAGTGTTGAAAACAGTTTTTTTTTTTTTTTAACATATTTTTGTTATAGACAGTCAATTGTTCAGCTCTGGAGGTCACATGGCCATATACTGGATTTATGCAACAGTGTAATTTTAGTATTTTTATTTTAGCTTAAGTTTTAGGAATTTTGTTATGTGCTTTTTTTCTTCATTTTTATTTGTTTGATATATTTCTATTTGTCTTTAATTTATTTTAATTTCAGTTTTAGTAATTTTAGTATACTTCAGCTTACACTTATTTTATTTCAGTTATATTTCATTTTATTTTATTTTATTGAAAGCAATTTTAGATAGTTTTAGTTAACCATAACAACACTGTTATGCAATTGTTTTAATGTGTGATTTATGCATGTTAGCATAGCTCTTTCTCCGCTGTAATCATCCTGATCATACTTTCATTACACATCTGCCATCTTTGAACCAGCAGGGCTGAGCAGGTGGACCAGACTAAGAGCTCAGGCACACTGAGTGAAGCTGGCAGGTCTGTGAGTGCAGCTGATGTGAGCTGGGCCCAAAACGCTTTGGCAACTCACAGACACAGAGTAGAAGCTCTTAGGAAGACAATTGGTGCTCTGGAAACACACATGGACGATGAGGCAGCCTGGCTGCAAATCAGATACCACAAAGGAGCTCTGATACAGTTACGATCCGCTGGACAGGGCATCAGTGGAGCCGAATCAAGGGAAACTTTGCCTGATTGTGTATCTCTGGATAGAGATAAAGAGACAAACCACAGACAAAAAAGGAGTGTCCATTAGAGATTAAAGAGATCCAAAAGAGATTAAAGATGAAAAGGATGAAGTGGTTATGTGCCACAGTTTACAGAAACAGTTGACCCTCATTAAAGCATTTAAGATCTTTGGAAGAATTTTTTTTATTATTATTATTTTACTATATATTTTATATATGGGATTGTGTGCTGCAGAGACAACATTTTGACCAAAGATGGACCAAACAGAAAAAGGACAAGAGGAGCAAAGTGATAGCAGTGAGAACATTGACTCAACCAGCAAGGTGATACAGTACACACTGAAGGAACTGTTTATCAATATAATATTTTTCTTTGACATATAGGGTAAGATGACCTCAACCTTAATTTTTACAGTAGATTTTTACATACAGAAGATAGCACAAAATCTCATCTCAATAAATTTAATTAATTGCTGTGCTCTTCTTTTTTTTCCCCCACATCTAAATATTAACATTTGTGAAATTAAAAAATTAAATTATATTGCTTAGGTAAAAAAAAAAGGTAGTTTGTGATGTCAGAAACACCAGCGATTTCAAAACGCGTTTTTGAGACGGTTTTTGGTTTACTGCAGTTTTAAGAAAATACTTAGCAATGGTGTTGACTTATGAATTTGCACATGGTTTGTCTTAAAGCATATTAAAAATGCCACATAGACATATAAACAACATTAAAAGCTTGATTTTCACCACAGGGGGACTTTAAACATATAGGCTATTAGAGTGCAATCATTCAATTTGAATTTACAGTGTTGCTATTATGACATACCATCAATGTAGATATACATGTGTCTGTATGTAAGTCATAGAATACATTTACCTTTCAGATGAATCTCTTTTACTAGAATTTTGCATTGTCAAAACACAATTTTAAATAGAATAGTTGATTTTTCAAACTTTTGAGTATAAAAGAGAGAATACATTGGAGTACCAAGCAGATAAATGATTACAAAATGTGGTAATCATTTAGTACCACGGTATTTATTATAATACCATAGTACCATACTATACCATCACTGTACCACAGTACTTTTTATAGAGTAGACTGTAGCAGAGTTACAAATTGCAAAGGCTGTGCATGGCAAGTGTATGTCAAAGTATTGAATGCATATTTATGTCTGGCTCCTCTATTAATGCAATTTGTAGTGGAGTGAGCTGAGTGAGTTGTACTGCCAGCAGCTCCACGGCCACCTTTCTCTGGCCAAGTGCCAGCAGTTCCTAGGGAAGAGGAGTCTTCAGGCTTAGAGAGAATGTGGTTCTGGAAAAAGACCTAAGCTGAGCTTGACTGGTTGGAGCATTGCAGAAGGTGAATAACGGAAGACTTGTAATGATGTTACATAATCACAACACAAAAAAGATTCTGTTACAGTTACATTGGATAATTATTGTGCATTGTGCATTGAATGAGAATGAGATTGGGTGACCAGTTTAAATATAAATTGTGATTTGAACAGGCACATAACAGACATCTTACAGTAATTTTATTTTGGTTTCTTGTAAAAAAAGAAACAAAGAATTTTACGTTTACATTATACACTATATTCTAATTAGAGTAGTTTTCTTGCTTTTTTTTCCGCTGCGTTTTTGCAAAGAAGAATGCTTGTTGTTGTTTTTTTGTCCCACATTAAAAATTACTAAGCTTTTTAATAAAATGAGGAACTGCTGTTGTGTTTGTTAACCAGATGAGACTTTTGGAATTAAGCTGTAGGTTTAATTAGATTTAATTAGATTAATTTTTGCGGTTCTCTGAGTGTTCAAAATTTCAGACAGCTGCCTTGACAAGTGGGAGCTAAAAGACTGAAGTCAAAGGGATGACTGCAGAAAAACAAAAGAGGAAGTGGGCCTTCAGCTCCCCTCCTGAAAGAGGAAGTTGACACTTCTGAGGGGTCAGCCATAAAGAGACAGTGCAAGAAAAGGTGAAAATTTCACTTGAGACTTTTCCTAAGGACAATTTTGCCATACATTATGCAATTTTGTTAAGCCAGACCAAGGAAAGAAACAACGGAGCCCATATACCAGAACACCAGGCCTTTGAGTTCCATCACAGCCTGACAATCCAATGTATCAGCCCAACAAATTCAACAGAATGACAATCCACACAGAAAGACTTCCACCCCCTCCCTTGTGAGCCAGGTGCTGCATTTTCAATGATCACTGCAGAGACCGTTTCAAATTTAGTTATTATTAACTTGATTATTTTTGGATTATTCACTTGTTTAACAGCAATGCTTCATATTCTCTGTTAAACTAACACTCTGAATCTGCTTTCAATAGGTACCAGTCCAGCCCTACTGCAGGAAGTTCAATAGCAGAAATGGGCACCAATCAGTTAAAACTGGGGCTGGATTTGGCAGTGAGGGTTATGACATTAACCAACAGCATGTATTTATTGAGAATAGAAAATACATTATGGCTAGAAAAGCAACAATATTGGTCACTCCATTTCATTAAAAGGTAATTTTGCGGATTCAATAAAAACAATGAATCTGATTCTAAACTTTTGAAATCACATCCTGTCATCATCAGGGGTACGAGATGGAAATATTTTTTTTCTTGTTGTCCATGGATCCAAGATTGTGTGAAGATCTCCAAATCTTCTTTTAAATAGCTTATGAGCAACAACAAAAAGTTTGAAAATTGAAATTGTGCAATGAATGACAAATTGCATTTGAAAAATTAAAACTGGCTCTCTCAACTGCAACTGTAAATACAATTATTATTTTAAAGTGTTTAATCTATTTGATTTTGAAAAGTTAGGTTTACGTTCACTGTGTTAAACTCAAACACATGGCGACTGCATCAGACAATTGAAAATTGATATCCTAACGTTTAGACACTGTCGCAAGGGGAATGGCACAGTGTGTCTACGTTCAGTAGCTTTTGTCGTCGGCAAAGTTACCATTCAGATTTGGTGGTATTCCACCCCTAATAATATACAGTGGGGAGAACAAGTATTTGATACACTGCCGATTTTGCAGGTTTTCCCACTTACAAAGCATGTAGAGGTCTGTAATTTTTATCATAGGTACACTTCAACTGTGAGAGATGGAATCTAAAACAAAAATCCAAAAAATCACATTGTATGATTTTTAAATAATTAATTTGTGTTTTATTGCATGACATAAGTATTTGATCACCTACCAACCAGTAAGAATTCTGGCTCTCACAGACCTGTTAGTTTTTCTTTAAGAAGCCCTCCTGTTCTTTACTCATTACCTGTATTAACTGCACCTGTTTGAACTTGTTACCTGTATAAAAGACACCTGTCCACACACTCAATCAAACAGACTCCAACCTCTCCACAATGGCCAAGACCAGAGAGCTGTGTAAGGACACTAGGGATAAAATTGTAGACCTGCACAAGGCTGGGATGGGCTACAGGACAATAGGCAAGCAGCTTGGTGAGAAGGCAACAACTGTTGGCGCAATTATTAGAAAATGGAAGAAGTTCAAAATGACGGTCAATCTCCCTCGGTCTGGGGCACCATGCAAGATCTCACCTCGTGGGGCATCAATGATCATGAGGAAGGTGAGGGATCAGCCCAGAACTACACGGCAGGACCTGGTCAATGACCCGAAAAGAGCTGGGACCACAGTCTCAAAGAAAACCATTAGTAACACACTACGCCATCATGGATTAAAATCCTACAGCGCACACAAGGTCCCCCTGCTCAAGCCAGCGCATGTCCAGGCCCGTCTGAAGTTTGCCAATGACCATCTGGATGATCCAGAGGAGGAATGGGAGAAGGTCATGTGGTCTGATGAGACAAAAATAGAGCTTTTTGGTCTAAACTCCATTCACCGTGTTTGGAGGAAGAAGAAGGATGAGTACAACCCCAAGAACACCATCCCAACCGTGAAGCATGGAGGTGGAAACATCATTCTTTGGGGATGCTTTCCTGCAAAGGGGACAGGAGGACTGCACCGTATTGAGGGGAGGATGGATGGGGCCATGTATCGCAAGATCTTGGCCAACAACCTCCTTCCCTCAGTAAGAGCATTGAAGATGGGTCGTGGCTGGGTCTTCCAGCATGACAATGAACCGAAACACACAGCCAGGGCAACTAAGGAGTGGCTCCATAAGAAGCATCTCAAGGTCCTGGAGTGGCCTAGCCAGTCTCCAGACCTGAAACCAATAGAAAATCTTTGGAGGGAGCTGAAAGTCTGTATTGCCCAGCGACAGCCCCGAAACCTGAAGGATCTGGAGAAGGTCTGTATGGAGGAGTGGGCCAAAATCCCTGCTGCAGTGTGTGCAAACCTGGTCAAGAACTACAGGACACGTATGATCTCTGTACTTGCAAACAAAGGTTTCTCTACCAAATATTAAGTTCTGCTTTTCTGATGTATCAAATACATATGTCATGCAATAAAATGCAAATTAATTACTTAAAAATCATACAATGTGATTTTCTGGATTTTTGTTTTAGATTCCGTCACTCACAGTTGAAGAGTACCTATGATAAAAATTACAGACTTCTACATGCTTTGTAAGTGGGAAAACCTGCAAAATCGGCATTGTATCAAATACTTGTTCTCCCCACTGTATATGTTACCCATTCAGTTCATAAACTGCTAAGGCAGACAAAAAGGTATGATTCTTTCTCTGGTCAGAGGTGGGTGTGAAAGTGTGTGAAAGTAAGTGTGTGAAAGATGGTGTTCTGTGACACACCGAGACAAATAAATTATGTCAATCAAAACAGCTGTATCTAAATTTATTAAGTGGGCCCACAGGGTAAAATATGCCCAATAAAATAACGGCCATGGATGATTTTGGCTAACTATCCTGAGCTGGGTTATTGTTGTGGCAGAAAGAAACAGTGCCACACCTGCGCAGCGCATAACTTTGGGAAGGCAGAGAGCAAGCAAGCTTGCCCTGTCCACCCCATAATTAACTTTTTCCTTTTGCAGGGATGTCATGATGGATCCCATCGAACAGAACTGATTCTGTTCCAAATGTATACAAATATTATCTTGTTACTGTTTAACCTGAAATTTCACAGGTCTCATCAAAAGAGGACAACCGGCCAGACAAGCAGATGAGTTAATACATGTTGTCACTAACAAAAATACTTAAGGTCTCCATTAACAGGTGAAAGCAGCCAGGAAATGGTTCACTCCCCAAACAAGGTCCAGTGGGGTGTGGTTGTGATCTCAGGAAAAATCTTGCAACTATCAGCAAGGTTGGAGAGTGTGACACCAGGGATACTGCCAATTATGACCGGCGCCGTTGGAAGTGGATCGAGCTCATCGTCTAGGGAGGCAACTTTCTGGAGAAGACACGCGGCTGCGTGTGATGATAGCCCAGATTCATCACTTTCAAATAAAGGAAAAAATACTTCAACTTGCTCGTCAACAGTTTCCTCAGCGCTACAAGGGCAGGCCGATACACATCTTTCCCGATATTCCAGCTGAAATAATGAAGCAGCGGCAGGCATTCAATGATGTCAGGAAGCATCTCCGAGAAGCCGGTGTGAGAAGCGGCTTCATTTATCCGGCAAGACTGCGCGTCACTCATGGTACCACCGACAAGGTGTTTTCCTCGCCCGAGGAGACTGAGGCCTTCATCGAGATGCTGTCTTGGAAAGCATTTATTGCCTACATGTATGCTGGCATAACATGCTCTGGTATGTGACTTTTATTCAACAGCTACCGTTACTCAGACTGGGACATTTATATGACCGTTTCCTTTGTTCATAACTTGTTCAAGTGATTGGAGAGGGAGCTAGGGCTTTCTAGCTGTAGTTTCGCTGTTCCGATGGTCCGGCAACCCCTCAGTGAGTTTTTGAGATGCGTGTTCTCACTTTGTTTGGGAAAGTGGGACGGGGGTAGGGGTTTTTCCGCAAGTTGTGTTTTTTTATTTTTTTTTACCATTAATTGTTTTGAAAGGGTGCCAGGCTTGTACATTGTTTATTTTCAACTTTTGTATGAATCCTAGTTTACCTTCAAAGGGCAGCGGCATCACTTTTACCAGCTGGAACGTGCGTGGCCTGGGTCATGTGATCAAGCAAGCTAAAGTATTTTCACATTTGAAATCTCTGTCTGCTGATGTGATGTACTTACAGGAGACCCATATTAGGCCCATGAGAGAGAAGATGCTTAAATGCAGCTGGGTTGGCCATTTCTTTCAGTCCATGTTCTCTAGCAAGGCAAGAGGAGTTGCAATTTTAATCCATACGACAGTTCCTTTTAGACATGTTTCCACTTTGAGTGATCCAAACGGTCGATATATTTTGGTAACTGGTTACATTTATTCATTTCATGTTACACTTCTTAATTTATATGGACCTAACTTTGATGACCCTACTTTCTTTACTAAAATATTAAATTTATTGTCTGATTTTACTGATTCACATGTTATTGTAGGTGGTGATTTTAACTGTGTGCTTGAACATGTTTTAATAATAATAGTTAATTAATAATTTGTTACATTTATATAGCGCTTTTCTAGGTACTCAAAGCGCTTTTACATGGAAGGGGGGAATCTCCTCAACCACCACCAATGTGCAGCATCCACCTGGATGATGCGACGGCAGCCATACTGCGCCAGAACGCCCACCACACACCAGCTTACTGGTGGAGAGGAGACAGTGATGAAGCCAATCAGTATATGGGGATGATTAGGAGGCCATGATGGACAGGGGCCAAGGGGCAAATTTGGCCAGGATGCCGGGGTTAAACCCCTACTCTTTTTCGAGGACATCCTGGGATTTTTAATGACCACAGAGAGTCAGGACCTCGGTTTAACGTCTCATCCGAAGGACGAAGGTTTTGGACAGGTCAGCCCAAATAAGCCAGTTACCTTCTGCCTCCATAGTTTTTAATAACCTTATGTCCTCTATGAATCTGGCTGATATGGAGACTGATACTGCCCACAGGTAGAGACTATTCCTTTTTAAGTCTTTTTCTAAAATAGATTATTTTTTACTTGACTCAACTTATATCAAACGTGATCTCCTCAGACTATCACAACATCTTAATTTCTGATCATTCTCTGACTTCAGTGGTTCTTGATCTTGGCCATAAGACTAAACCACATGGCACGTTGGCATTTTCATCCTTCTCTACTTCCTGGTGTATCATTTTGCCAATTTATATCTGAAACAATCTCGGTTTCACTTTATTTTGATGGTCCCTTTAACACGTTCTGTTGACTATAAGTAACGCTGCACCTACATGTCTACTAACTCTCATTAGAGTGTTAGTTAAGTATTAATAGACTGGTAGGGTTAGGGTTAGATTAAGTTGACATGTAGTTGCAAAATTACTTATAGTCAGTAGAGTGTCTGTTGGAGGACCATAACAATAAAGTGTTTGCAGATAGCAGACAGTCTATTTATACTCCAATGAAAGTTAGTTGACATATAGTTGCAAAGTTACGTATAGTCAACAGCATGTTCAAAAGGGACCATCAAAATAAAGTGTTACCAAAATCTCCAAAAATGCCCCAGAACCCTAAATTAATTTTTAAGTTTATTTTTAAGAGGATTTAAAGATAGACATTGGCAAATGGAGTACTCTTCCTCTTTATATGATAGGCCGTATAAACACTTTTAAAATGGTCTCTCTGCCTAGATTATTGTATCTCTTTAAAAACATTCCTATTTTTTTGACAAAGTCTTTTTGGGCAGCGAATGCGAGGGCACTTGTTTATTGGCAGGGGGATTATAAAACAGAAATTTCTATTGACACCCCCCTCTGGGTTGCTATTGAAAAAAATGGCGTTAAAAATAATTAGCTTCTAGCACTTCTCTTTTCAACTCCTGTATTGCCATACATCTGTTAAGGTGGATACATCTGTTAAGGTGGATAATTTTATTGTTTCAAACTTTTTGAAAATATAGCACCAAATTAAGAAGGTATGCAGATTACCTGACACTGCTATTTTCGCCCCAGTACATCGAAATCACGCATTTCCCCCTTCTCTCCCAGATGCAACATTCAACATGTGGAGGCTGAATGGTATTGTTACCTTGGCGGATTTATATATTAACAAACATTTTGCTTCTTTTTCTCAATTAAAAGAGAAGTTTTCTCTACCCACAACACACTGTTTTTCGACATTTACAGATTAGAAATTATGTACGCCATGCAGTGCCTAATTTTGAATCTCTGCCAGAGGAAAATAGGATTTATAGACTATTGTTGGGCTCACCTGATTCCAAACATGTGATTTCAGATTTTGCTATCTGAAGAAATTTGTTATTCTACACATTCTTTAAAAAATGCTTGGGAGGAGGAATTGGGTATACAGATTGGACCTGATGTGTGGGAGGAGAGCCTTAGCAGGGTTTGTTCTTGTTCTATTAACTCTAGGCATCAGTTAATTCAATTTAAGGTGATGCATAGATTGCACTATTCAAAATCTAAATTACATAGAATTTCCCCCACCATTTCTCCTACATGTGACGGGTGTAAATCTGCAGAGGGCTCTCTTACCCATCTCTTTTGGACATGCCCTAAACTTTATGTGTTTTGGTGTAACTTATTTAAGTGGTTCTCTGACATGTATGGTTTTTTTTAACCCAGATCCAGAGATTGCATTATTTGGATATTCTGTTTCTTTGTCATACCATAATGTCTCTGTACAAAGCACTATTATTTATGGAATGATTATTGCCTAAGAGCATCATTCTAAGACTCTGGAAATCAGATACTGTTCCTCAGTTCAAGACATGGTTGACTTACCTCACTGGAATACTCCACATGGAGAGAGTGCGGTATGGAATTATGGGTAACCTTGATACATTTTACAGTATATGGTAACCATTTCTGGATCATCTTACCCAGTTTAACACTGACTCTGATCAGCAATGTAGGGCACTGTATGCGGTCTGCTCTGCCCTCTACTGAATTTTTGCTTGTGCTTCATTACTGAAACTGCATATGCCCTGGTTGTTCTTAGTTTTTAATTTATCCTTTTTTTTCTTCTTTTTTAATTTATTTATTTTTTTCCTTTTTATATTATCATTATTAATTGTGGATGATATTAATAATTATTTATATTGTTGTTTCTGTTGATATTATCATTCATTGAGTATACATTTTCTAAATGTATTTTTGTCATGATTCTGCCTTCGTGTTTCAGATCTCTCTTGTCTTGAGGCAGGATCATGACAGACCCATGTTTTATGTGTAAGCACATGGCCATTTGTTTGGGCTGTGTGCTTGCATTGTCTTGTCACCTTGCCCCGCCCCTTATCTCATCTGCATTATTGTATCATCGCCTTCACCTGTGTCCCTGATTAGTTTGCTCCCTATTTAATCCCCTCATGTTTTCTGTCCTGTGTCGGTACATTGTCTAACATTGCGTGTTATTCTCTGTGACTGCCCTGTGATACTTCGTCTGAATCCTGTGAATGTTATTAGTGAGTTTATAGCTGTTTGTTTCTTTTTTAGTCATCGTCAAGTCTGAGTCTAGTCTTTATTTATCATTTTGGTCTTAGTCTAGTTGTTCTCTTCCCCAGTCCTGTTTTGCCCCCTCGTGGGTTTTGTTTTCTGTTTTTTGTCATAATAAACCTTGAGTGTCTGCACCTCGTCTGCTTTTGGGTTCATTCCTGCCACCCCATGACATTTTTTTCTTTTGCTCTTTTGTAAAATGTAAAATTCTAATAAAAATACTTAAAAAAAAAAAAAAAAGAAAAAAAAAAAAGAGTGCTGACGAAGGAATGCAGCCTTGTCGTACACCTTTACCAATATTAAACCATTTTGTGTTTCCTCATTCTGTTGGAACAGTTGCTTCCATCGATCCATCAATGGCTTCCATATTTGTAATCAGTTTAACATTTCTTCCATACAGGTAATTCTGGTGTTGTTGCCGTTGTTACAAGACTGTGATATTCTGCCAAGAACATCAGGCCAATCCTCTCCTGTCCAGAAGGTGGTTCGTCTCTGTCTGGCACCTCAGCTGAGACCAGTCCACTATGGGTGACCCTACCAGTAGTTGTGAAGTACCAGTGGTTTAGCTCTCAGCATCACTGATGCACACAAGCCCTCACAGCACGTCAAGCTGCAAACCGTGTGAGGGACCCTAACCTACCCTAATCTAACAGGTTTAAAGGCAACCGCATATCAACCAATCACTCAAAACATCCTATCGACCACATATCAGTGCATGAAAAACCACTCTGAAAGTCCATCAATTGCACAGCAACAAGCTCACAAGCTCTCAGAAAACCTTGCCAAACATGTCAACACCACCCCGAACATTGTGACAACCATGTAGCAATGCATTAAGAACTACTTCGAACAACTTAGGAGGAGCCATAACAAAATCTAATCTAAAGAATCCTACCTAACAGGTTTAAAGGCAACCGCATATCAACCAATCACTCAAAACATCCTGGTAAAGGCATGGTAAGTGATGTGGTTGCTGTGCATTTACAACAAATATCACATTAAAACTGCCAATAATGTGGTAAAAGCATGGTAAGTTTTGTTTTGCCTCTACTACAAATACAACTTTGGAACTAATTGTACTACTTTGAACCTGATATGAATGAATATGATTAACTGATTGAAGGTCTATAGCACATCACGTGACAGGCACTGTTTAATCACCGTAGTTTAGTAAGGTGTTGAAAGAAAGCAATGAAACGCAAATCCTCCATGGAATGACAGATATAATGCAGTGACTGAACATGAGGGAGCTAATCTGATTAATATCGACAAACAGAAAAGACATTATAACAAACATAAGGACAGCATATTTACAACTACTTTCCAACATCTGGCACGTTAACTGATGCCAAATATCGCGATGTGTTCGGAATGAGACTTCTTCAACGCTATTTACTACTGATAAAATTTGCGTCTGTTGTTGATGCCACAGGTTTCCCATTGAAAACTTGGCCATGCTTCAGTTTTTGACAGAGTGAGAATGGTTTGAAATAAATGTTGTTGTTTTTTTTAAATTATTATTATTTCCTTGCACCAATTAAATGTTCATGGTAAAATAATAATAATAATAATAATAAATAAACTAAATTGTCAATTTTGATTTTTAACAAAGTTTAAGCCAGATGCTAGAAGCACAGATAAAGCACCCAGAGAGGAAGGGAGACAAGTGTGATCACTATTATTCCATCATTTATTATCATAAACTTACACAGAGAAGCAGTGGGATTTTAGTTCCATATACAGTAAGCAGAGGCATGCAGTGCCAACACATTTATGTAGGGTACCAGCTCAAGAGGAAATGCTGCAGTGCACCACTTACTGTCTAGCAAATCCTGCATGACACACAGCAGAGGAGGAGACATGGCAGAAGTGTGTGCATATCATAAGCTTGTTATCTACAGCATTTACTGTGTCTGTCTTGGTTACATGCACCACTCAGAGTAATTACCCTTGAAGAGAGAGAGATGGAAGGAAGTCGCAGAGATAGAGTGGAGACAGACTGAGCTAGAGATTGAGGAGGGGGAGGCTGGATTGGAGGAGAGAGTTATTGGATGAGAGAGAGAGAGAGAGAGAGAGAGAGAGAGAGAGAGAGAGAGAGAGAGAGAGAGAGAGGCAAGCAGGAGGAAGTTAACGAGAATAAAAAGAGGGCATAGCTGCAGACTAGAGATGCAGGATGACTGCTCTCTCAGCCCGTGGCTCGACTGCAACTGCGAGTAGACACGATATTTGGGGAGTGGCAGAAGCGTCTCTCGGGGGACCTGAAGGAGGACAGGCTACTGTTCCTCTAGCTGCTTGCTCGTGACTGAGCCCCTTTGTGATGGCAGTATGCCAGTCATGAACAGGTCAGGGTAGGTGGATGGCATTTCTCTCTTTCTGATTCTCACTCTTTCACTTTCCTTCTGTTTGCATGAGTAGGCATTAGTTGTGTGTAAGATATATAACATGGACTTAAAGCAGTAGTACTTATTTAAGTACATTATTTACTTTTTCCAAGCAATTACAATGAAAATAGACTAAGTCTTCTGTTTGATGCTTGAAAGCTGCAGACCATGCTAAATTTAACTGCACAAAATTGCAAAAAAAAGATTAAATTAGATATCATTATATTTCGGAAGACATGTGTTTTCTTTCACATGGGATAAAGAAAAATGTGTTATTATAATTAGAAGAGTAAAACGTATTAAACGTGCAATAAAGTTCAATTAACTAACATCAGTTCATTAGGTACAAAAATTGTAAAAAAAAAAAAAAAGAAAGAAAAAAAAAGAAAAAAATTGGTGTAGAAACAATTTTCACTCAGAAATTTCAGCAAATTTCACAATTAAATACAAAGAAATGGCAAGTAACACAAAATTTAACATGACATTTTTGAAGTAGAAATAATATTTTCTTGTAAAACCAACTCCAGTAAGCTTTGTTTTATTCTACTCACCCCGCTCTGTGCTGGCCTCGAACCCAGGTCTCCAGCGTAAGAGTCAGGTACACTAACAAGGAGGCCAAAGACTGCAGCCGCTAGAGCATCTATTGAGATCAGTAGAGTGAGGTTTACTCGCACAGCGACTACTAGCTGGCCTCTGTTACACTCACCCCCACTTCCATCACGGCACCAATGTAACTCCTCCACCTGGGTCCTACTCGCCCCGCTCTGTGCAGGCCTCGAACCCCAGTCTCCGTTGTGAGAATCAGGCGCTCTAAAAAGGAGGCTAAACACTGCAGCCTCTAGCATCAGTCGCTAGAGTGCCTATTGAGATCAGTGGAGTGAGGTTTACTCGCACAGCGACTACTAGCTGGCCTCCATTACACTCACCCCCCTAAACCTCACTCCCATCCGGGTCACTGCACCAATGTAACCCCCTCCACCCGGGTCCTACTCACCCCGCTCTGTGTGGGCCTTGAACCCAGGCAAAGAGTATAGAAGTACCAAGAGGCGAAACTCCGTTGCAGTTTTGACAACAATCACTAGATGGCGCTGCTGTCGCGCTGTCGCCATTTTGGATGGCGTTACCGTTAGCACAACTACTGTATACAGCATTAACATTATGTCTGGAAATAATTGGAAACAAAGAAAACAGTGTTCTGCCATCAACTGCAACAACTACCAGTGTACAACCAATCAACTAGCATTTCACAGATTCCCCAAAGATCCAGAGCGGTAAAGTAGAAAAGGTTTTTATTAACGTTAAAGTGAGCTAACGTCAACGATAAAAGGTGCTGTAACGTTAATGTAAGCTATCCCATAACCGCAGTAACAGTTTGCTAACGTTATGTATTTGGTCGTTATGTAAGACTCGAAATGGGCTTTTTAAATCACATATTTTCAGAGATATATGAACACCTAACCTGGCAAATGACCGCTTTATTAATTCATTGTTATCACTTTATTCGCATAAACATGAAAATCACTATCCAAACTTAAATGTTTGTAATTCAAGAATGCTTTGGAATATAGACCTATGGTTGGTCTTGTTTTAAAGAAGATTTGTTCATTTGCCAGATTATTGTTGAAGTGAAATAAATTATGAAAGTGAAACAGAAAAAAAGTTATATAAGTTTGAGTTTATTAAAATGTACACATTTAAAAATATAATTATTTATATTTTATATAAAATATATATATTACAAAATATATTTTACTCTATAACTGCAATAAAATGAAAGCAAAAAATCTCAACAAGTTGTGATCCACATTTTAGGTTGATATCTCAAAAAATTAGCTTTCAGTAAGATTTTATTTGGGCGTAGTACCAAACTTTTTCACTAAATGGACAGCCAAGCTTCCTTACTGACCATAGAAGGGCGCCTCTATTTTCATATATGTTTTGAGTGATCTGAACTATGTATTTCCATAATTTTCATACAATTTATGAAGTAGACATCCTATTCAGAGGTAGTATGGGTGGTTTGGCAGTATTTGATTTGAATTCAACCTCTAATAAACACATAAAAAGAGCACATATGTGTGTTATAGCTCGCAGCCGCATCACAAATCGAGAATCCATAATATTTTCCTTTATGTCTAAAATATTTTCAGGCACACACGCACACTAGCACACACACGCAAGGTCTCTCGCTCCATCACCCTTTCTGCCGTGTGCTCTACACGGTTTGGAGCTGCGCGCTCTTGCTCACTCGCTCTAGATTCCGGGAGATTTTAGCTAATTTGCGGGCATCAGGGAGCCGCTATCAATATGCGGGAGACTCCCGGAACTTCCGGGAGACTTGGGATGTCTGCTATAGAGATATTAAAAACTAGAAACTACTATTTAGTTCCCTTAACCGCTTTTGAATTGGAACTGGCATTGTTCAATTCTATGACAGCTGTGTTACGTTCAGTCCAAGATGGCGGAGCTGCAACTCTGCGCATGGGTGCGTTTGTTGCAATGGAACATTCTATTGAGTTTCGCCTCTTGGTACTTCTATACTCTTTGACCCAGGTCTCCGGCGTGAGAGTCAGGCACTCTAACAAGGAGGCCAAAGACTGCAACCTCTACTAGCTATCGCTAGTTGTATAAATTAACATTAATCTAGATTAATAAATGATTAAACAAATTATAAAAAATTGTTCATTGTTCAATATTGTTAGTTCATAATATCTATTGTAAAATTATAGCAAAATGTTAAATGATGAGGCCTTAGATTTTGAGACAAAATGTGAGTGCAAACTTTGCTTGTTTTCCTTCAGCTTGTTGAGTAAGGCAGGTAGAGCCCTGCATTTCAGCCCGAGCCCGACGGGCCCCGACTTTTTTACGCCCCTAGGGCCGGGCTTCGGGCCAATTTTCACGTCATAGTTCACATGCGGGCCGGGCCTCGGGCCTTTTTTGAGTTATCCTTCTTTTTATATTTTTAGACATTAATAAAAAAAAATATGAGAAGTTGACGTCGACGATAGAAAAACAAACATAGAAAGACATTTAATAACCTCATAACTTTCATAATCTTATAATTACACTGACATATGATTGTCATGACAGTCGCACGCACGCACGCACACACACACACACACACAGAAGGTTTCCCGTCAGCGGAACCAACGATTCACCTCATGTGCAAATAATGGAGAATATTAAGAGAAAAATCGCAAGTGATAGAAGAGAGGACTGGGTTAAAATCTTCCACTGTGGATGCTATTCTTTTTCTCCACGATGCTCTGTAAAAGACTGTTCTAACTTTTCGTTTGATTGGACTTTATTTTCGTTTAACTGTTGGAAACTACTGATGTTTTTCGTTTTTCGTTCGATTGGACTTTATTTTCGTTTAACTGTTGGAAACTACTGGGAAAAAGAATGGCCATGTTCTGTGGTGCATTTTTGAGGTAAGATAACCTGCAAGTTTGTTTTTGATTTATTTAATTTAATTTGTTTAGATTGACTATTGCTCATTTCGTTTGCGAGCGCTGTTGCGAGCAGCCTGAGCCTGCCTCAGTATTTCAAAAAAAAATTACTCACTGTGGTTTAATAAATAAACATTAAACTAACTGTCTGTGTGATATGCTTGAAGTGTTTTATATCTATGGATTTTATTGTAGCTAAGTAAAGTATTAGCGTTGATTTGAGAGGCTAAATTGATCAAACATGTTTTACTCGCTGTTGGCTCGGCTTGCTTGGCCGTCATTTTTTTTTTTTTAAATGCTTCAAACATTTGTCTAAATTAGCTTAATAAAGAAATGAAATGAAAAGAAAAGAAACATAACTAACAAAACAGACATATTTTAATGGCAGTCTGCCGCTGTGAAAAAAAAAAAAAAAACGGGCTCGGGTCGGACTCGGGCTGATAATTCTGATGAGCTGTCGGACACGGGTCGGGCTAGGGCCTGAGCGTCTCGGGCCAGGGCCGGGCTCGGGCCTAGATTTGAGGCCCGTGCAGGGCTCTAAAGGCAGGTTTGAGGAGGCTGTTGTCATCAGATGAAGTGTGGACTTTAGGAAAGAAGAGGAACCAAGTGGAATTTGTCCCAGCCGAGCAGGATATTCTGCAAGTTGTAGAATCGAACAATCCTCCTGCCAGTCCCTCTCACAGGTTCAGCCGACAGAACCAGGCCCCTCTTCACCTTATCAGTCCTGAAAGAATTGCCAAGACGGAAGGTGGAAGCACTTCATGTCTGCGTGAATCTGTGAAGGCTTTGAAATCAGGATCTGAAGTCAATGGTGGGTAGGGTTCTGTGTTTTTCGAACTTTGAAGCTTTCATGAACACATAGTGACTGTTATGGCCACTCCTAGAAGGGAACATTTAATCATCAGGCTTTGTCTTCATTTCAGGCAGTCAAACAAAGCAGTTGGTCTTCATACAGTTTGATTTTACTATTTCACAGTCCATCTCATTGATATATGCCTTTCTGTTATTGAGTGGACTGCAGTTTCGTGTGTGCTGATTTATAGTAGGTTTAGTTTCTGCTGACTCATACTGTTAGCAGAATGACTCGATGCCCATTCAGATTTACTGTGGCTTTTATAGCATATGACTGCACATAAACAATGCAAAAATGGAAAACAGTTATACTGTCAAAAAATGGTCCGAAAATCAGAACCAATTCAAGTTCTCAAGGAGGAATCCTTTTAGAATAAAATAAGTGGCTGGTTGCATAAAAATGTTAGTTATCACAATTTTTTTTTTCTTTTTTTTTCTTCCTTTAAGACAATTCATAACTTTAAGTCAGTTACATAAAAGCATAGATTGCCCTTATTTAATACCAAAAAGAAAGATTGACTGCCCCTTAGCTAACTGCTAGTGGGTCATACTTGATCTTAAGACACTGTCTTAACATAATGGCTGTTTATCTGATAACTAAAATTCTCAGAAAAATTGAAGCCCTCATTGGTTACTGTTGCTAACTCAACTTTACAGAACATCCCATGGGAACTAGAAAAAGATTTTGAATCAGAGATTTTATAATGCTATTCACAGTCAAATGCAAAGAGGAAAGCCTAATTTAAAAGTAAACATTTTAGCGCAAGTGAACTGCAGTCTTCCTAATTTTTCACTTAAACTTTGGTACTGTGAACACTTTAGTTACTAATGACACAATAACCTGAAAGGTTGCATCTAAAATTGCATACTTCACTACTATATAGTAGGCGAAAAACAGTATGTGACAAAAGAAGAAGAATGTCCAAATTCACAGTACTCATAAAAGAGTAAGCAAAAAGTACCCGGATGACTTAGTTCTTCCAGCAAGATTCTGAAGTGTGCATATGATGGACACTTTACTATCCCATGAAGCCACGGGAGAGGATTTGTGAATGGCAGTGAAGCGACATAACTGATGCTGGTAGGTCAAATGATAATGACAACATGATGAATGTAGTACTTCCAGACTACATTCATACTACACACATTCATACTATAGAACATACTTTTTTAGCAGTCGTGAAGTAATTCAAAACAATTACCTACTCAAGAGAATATGCAATTTTGGATGCAGCCTTATTATGGCACTGCTGGTTATCCAGCATGCTTTGCGGCTAGGCTCAACTCAGAACAAATTTAATTGCTAGGACTATGTGAAACTATGTGTTTTTAGTGGGGTATTTATAGTTGATTGAAAGTTTACATTTTGCAGTAATATTGCATGTGTTGCCATTGTTGAGATCAATATCTCCAGACTTATTTAAAGATTTGAAAAAAACCCCACCTAATATTCATTAGATAAATTTATGGAAAATCATTTGAATTATAACCATTTATAGTTGCTTTCAGAACAAGACACGCAGAAGAAGGCACAAGGGTTTTATGAGGACACCTGCACACCCAAGAGAGAAAGACCACAACATCCAGCTGTAGTGCCAATGAAGCCAGTATTAAAAATTCAGCATTTCACACTCAACCGTGAGCCCCATCCAGACAAAAAAGATGATTTCCAATTGGAGAAGAGCTATCTTAAGCCCAGTGAGCAAGAGGACATAAAGATGACAAGCATGGTCCGTGGCAGTGCAACACCAGATACCACAGCTCTAAATGTACAGAACAATCAGAGACTGCACAGTGTGCTGGTGTTCAACAATAACCACAATATATGTGACCAGGATGCAGGGGGCCAATGGAAGTCATCTATTTCATACTCTAAAACTAATAAAACCAATGCAGACCATGAGCTTCCTGAACAAAAAACACAGGCGTGTACAAATGAGACTGTCACAGACAATCCACTTATTGAAAACTTGATTCTGGAAGCAGCAAGTGCGGAAATAAGAAAGGCTGAGGATAGTCCATCTTGTGATGTCAGTCTGTCTGAGATAGATGAGAAGTCAGAGGCAATTTCATTTCATAGTGAAGCACTTGCTTGGTCTGAGGAAGAGAGGGACTGTCTCGATGAAGAGAAGACTGAGGCAGCCCAAGCAAGTAGTTGCTCTTTGTTTTTTTCAGAAAAGTACACTATGGTACCAGAAGATTCTCAGCTTTATGTGAACACTAAACAGGAAGGACGCTGTACACTGCCACATTACAAAAGACAAATGACTGTAGAGTCTACCTTGTCAGAAATTCTCTCTCCTGTCGATGAGGTTTTGTCCTACGGAAGTGCAGAACTTCTTTCGTCTGCTAAAGGAGGAGCCACATCAGATCTTGACAGCTATGGTTGTCCTCCTCCCCCTCCTGCCTTTGAGATTATTACATGGACCAGTGAGGAGGAACTTCCTCCTGATTCTGTTGAAGATCTCTCCATTAACAGTGAAAACATCCCTCCTCTCCCTGTGGACCTTTCTCTGAAAAGAAGAGAGTCTCTAAGTGTAGGCTCTAACAGTCTGAGGGAAAAGGAGGTAAACAATGATAGTAATGGAGCTCTATGTGAGGATGCTGAGGAAAATGACTGTTCGGATTACACTAGCTCACTTCCTGAAGATGTGAGAAATGAAATCTCAGATCCATTGTCCTACTTTCAGATTGGAGACAGAGTTATTGTGTGTAACTCCAGACCGGGTGTGCTGAAATATAAAGGCCTCACAGCATTTGCGAATGGTTTTTGGGCTGGTGTGGCTTTGGACAACCCGAATGGAAACCACAATGGAACTTTTAGAGGTGCAGAGTACTTTAGCTGTGACAAAAGTCACGGTGTCCTGGTCAGAGCTGAGGAAATTGCCCATATACACAGAGAACATAGTAGTGATGTAGAGACTGGGGTGGATGAAGATCCCTTCTCAGATGAGGAACCGCCTAGTGCAAAGAGAGATAAACAACAGATAGCCACATCATGGGCAGATAGACAAAGAGGACATACTTATAATCATTGTCCTCCTAGAGATGAAACCATACATACAATCACCACATGCACACAACAAAAAGAACCTCAGGAAGAAACATCTGATGGCGCGAGAAATCTTTCACATCCCTCTGAAATGCCCTCACCAAGAGTAAGTAACACCAAGAATTTAAAGGGACAGTTTACTCAAAAATTAAAATTCTGGCAACATTTACTCACCCTCATGTCATTCCAAACCCATATGAATTTCTCTCGTTTACAGTTTATTTTAATGTGTCCCTTTTACAGTGTAATTATATATTTAAGTACTGAGTAATATTAATTAAGTACATGTATTTACTGTAGGGTTAGGATAGGATTAGGGGTTGGTTTAGGGTTAGTTGCATGTAATTATGCCTAATTTAAAGTTATTACTACAGTAAATACATGTAACGTGTAACAAGGAAACATTAAAATAAAGTGTTACCTTTCTTTCTTCTGTGGAACACAAGAGAAGATGTTTAGATGATAGTTTGTGCTGCTCTTTTATATACAGTGAAAGCATGTACACTATTGTTAAAAAAGTTGTGGTCAGTAAGATTTTTTAAAAAAAGAAGTTCACTTTTAATTCAGAAAGGGTGGATTTAATTGATCGCAAGTGACAGTAAAGACATTTATAATATTCCAATTTATATTTCAAATAAATGATGTTATTCTGAATTTTCAAAAAAGAAAAAAAAAGAAAAATGTATCACTGTTCCCACAAAAATATTAAGCAGAACAACTATTTTCAACATTGATAATAATAAGAAACTTTTCTTGAGCATAGTACACCATGGTCCAGATTTACTTACAGCCTACACCAGTGCAAACCCTCTTTTGGCGTTAAAAAAACGTCTTGGTTATGTATGTAACCCTCGTTTCCTGAAGGAGGGAACTGAGACATAGTCAGTCTCCTTGCTCCCCTCAGGAACCTGACGATCAAGTCGTGCTTCCACGGATTTGGATCCACTGCTTCATGATGTGCTTTATTATAAAGGCAACATACATTTTGAGGGTGGAGGGAGACAGTCCTCGTTTTTCACCTATCTTGCAGGAAAGAAAGCACAGAAGTGATCAAACACCTTTGGGGGTCTTCTTGGTGAGAAGAACACCATTCAATGAACAGGTTCCACTTCAGGCTGTAAGCAAGCCTCACTTTTTTAGAGGGTGCTCTCGCAGAAGTGAAGGAATCTACAATAATTTTGAGGTAGAGACCTGAAACTCCGCATTGAGACATGGAGTTTTCTAGAGGTCTGGCGTGGGTGCCAACGGTGCCCTGTCCCTGAGATGTCTCAGAGAAATGGGTCAGGAAGGGGCTGTCGAGATAAGCACCACCGGGGGGAGGGAGTGGATTGATGACCATCTCCAAGAGCTCTCTCCTCCATACCTAAGTGGCCTGCTCAGGAGCGCTTGCACTGACGCTTGCCACCTGGCTTGGCAGCGCCTGGAGCGGGCTGGGTGCCCTGTCTGTGGCCGGTTCCATGCTGAGGCCTGGGTGGAGGCTGCTGCGGTGGCTCAGGGGGAGCAGAGGCGGCGGTAGACGGATGCCCTCGGCGACGTCAGGCGGAGGAGCTGCCCCGGGCGGATGGGTGGGTCTGCTTCTAGGCAGCAGAGAACTGTTGGGTGAAGTTCTCCACCGCGTCGCCGAATAGCCCAACCTGTGATATGGGGGAGTCCAGCAATCGAACCTTGTCCGCATCCCTCATGTCTGCCAGGTTGAGCCAGAGATGGCGTTCCTGGACCACTAAGGTGGACATCGCCAGACCGATCGCGCAAGCTGCAACCTTCGTGCCCTGGAGGGCGAGGTCGGTTGCAGTGCGGAGCTCACCCATGAGCTCACGGTCTGGGCTACCCTCGTGCATATATGAGTGCTTGGGCCTGGTGGACCTGAAGCAGCGCCATAGCATGCAGAGAGGAGGCGGCTTGCACACAGGCTTTGTAAGCCTTGCCCGTAAGGTTGGACGAGAACTTACAGGCCTTAGAGGGGAGGCGAGGATCCCCCTTCCATGAGGTAGTGGTCGCCAGATGCAGTTGCATCGCAACAGACTGCTCCACTGGAGGGATAGCTTAGTAACCCTTCGGCGCTCCTCCATCAAGGGTAGTGAGGGGAGAAGAACTACTAAGCCGGTTTCTGGCAGAGAAAGGTGCCGTCCACAACCTAGAAAGCTCCTCATGCACTTCAGGGAAGAAAGGTACTGGGGCGGCATGCTGAGAACCAGCCCGGCCCGCCCAAAGAAACCAATCATCCAACCGAGATGGTTCGGGACATGGTGGAGGATTCTAGACGAGCCCTACCGCCTCTGCAGCCCTTTTCAGCATAGCTGCCATCTCTGGATCTGGCTCGGGCAGCGCTTATCCCCCAGAGGGAGTGCAGCAGAGCCGAGTCATCATCTCCAGAGCCCAGCACTCCCTCCGATGCTGTGATGGACATCCTGTCCTCTGGAAGGGCCCCGAATGAAACGGCTGGTCGGTCCAGTACAGAGGGATCAGAGCATTCCTCGGGGAGCTCCACTGGTTGCGGTGTGAAAGAGGAGTGAGGGATCCACAGGGCTTTGCTGGGCGGATTACTCCTCACCATAATCCTCAGATCACCCAACCCATGCGGCACTCCAGCCTTCTTCTGGGAAGTTGGCCCAGAAGAAAGACTAGAGCGGGGCATGGGAGTGGGGACTCCACCTTCGCGAACAAAGGTGAGTCTCGATCTTAACACCGAGATGGTCATATTCCCGAAGTGGGAACATGAGTCATCCATCAGCATGCTGTAACCCCAAACAAGTGATGCATCTATCGTGACCGTCAGAGGGGGACAAGAGCCCTACCACACCCAGAAACGCACGGATGGAATGGCATCTTAAAAAAGACGCAAACACACCCTTGTTACTCTTTCAGGAAATGGGACCAGTGCTGGAGCACACAGGGGAACAACCGCGGCAACACTGTTACAGTGAAACACTCACCACTTCCGCCCTCAACTGGCCGTCAGCAAACACTCTTTAAATAAAACGCTGTTAAAACAGCAGTTGAGAGCTTCAGTAGCTCGCGATCAGTGCTGCATTTGTTGTATAAACACCAGCACTGGGAGAGTCTTCCAGATGAACACCGACACACCCGCTCGTTCTACACACAACACTCTTCAGAAACATCAGTAACCCGATCGGCTCCGAAGCGAAAGACAACTGGTGCGTGCATCCACTTCCGTATTTATACCCGCGCTGCAGTGCATTGGCTCGTTTTAACAATACTTGAAGATGACAGGCTCCCTAAGCGTGATCCCAATCAGTCGGTAAGTCCGACTACGGAAAGGGAGTCTACTGAAAGGGAACTACTGTAACATCTGCGTTTTTTTTGGAAATGCGCTCTCACGCTAATTTGCCGTTTAATAAATATTAAGCGTAACGTCAGTTCTGGCAGGTCACGTTAGTCAAGCTCGCATCAGCTGACACTCAGCTGATCCACGTCTACCTATAGGAATATGACGCCTATCACATCATCCATATGCTGTATAAGCTCCTTCAGTATTATCAGCAGCTATCGCGTTACTCAGGAGCTAATTACCCTCCTTCATCCCCAGCTCCTCCTCTCTTCAGTCAGTATGGCATTCTGATTCCCCTTGAATCAGAATAAATTCTCGAATTATGTTGTACTTAAAAATCTTGAATTAATGATATCTGCAATACATTCATGTTGGTTCTGTTCTGTTTACCCTAAGGGGGGTTATTTCTGCTCTCCCTGATCTTATCCATGCTAGGCTCTCTTATCTTTGGGAATTTTTTGTTGTCTTTTTTTGTTGTTGTTGTTGAGTGATTCCAGTCTATTTTTGTTAACATGTTTACAGTCTAATTTTTTTTGTTCCATTCAACTATTCTAGTTTACTATACACTGTATGGGTAGAATGATGATAAACTACACTTGAAATGTCTGTTGCTCACACAAAGCTTAGTTGGAACTTTAGAGTCTTCAGAAAACGTGGAACATAGAATCTATAAGTATATACTACTTTATCCGTGCTTTTTGTCCTTATTGGAGCTTGACAGCTCTGTGTGATTTCATTGTATGGAAAAGATCAACATTCTTGTGTTTTGCAGAAGAAATAAAGTAATGCATGTTTGGAAAGATATGAGAATGAATAAATGATGACAGAATTTTCATTTGTGGGTGAACTATTGCTTTCACAAGCTTATTCCTGTTTATCATAGCAGAATGGCAATTGTATTATATCACTAAACACCTGTATTTTGCAGCCTGACTTTGAGCTCCATCATAATACGCAAAACAGGCATCATGTGGATGAACCAGAAGGACGACAAATAATTAAATCATTGCGTGACAGTCAATCTACAGATGCTGTAAGTTGCCAAAACAGCCTTGAAATGTTTTAACAAAGGATAAAATATCTGTATATGCATAAAATTTGCATAAAAAAAAAAATCGAACTATTTCTGAACTTCTCACTCTTTGATATTCAGGATATCAGAAAAAGTGAAGATGGTTATTTTATGCCATGTGTCTTGGAGCAATGGCATCAGGCCCATCCCAACACACCATCAAAGATAAAGGTGTCGCCCCATGAAGACAGTATCGTGTACAGATTAGTAGATGCTGCAGTGGAAATTCTGTGCAGCCATGCAAATGAAGATGCTCTTGACCTTTGTGAAACACCAAGCTATCTATTAAATGACAGCCGCAAACATTATCGAAAGGTTAGTCTATATATGTATAACAATCAACTATACAAATGCTAAATGAATGAGAGAAGCAACTCTCATCTAAACCTTTTTCATTTTACACTGTAGGTGATCTTTCAGTTGACATCTGATGTACTGCATAAGATTTTGGGTGATCTGTTAAGGACAAAACCTGCCCAGAATATAGATGATCAATCTGCAATATCAACTCTTCAATCAAGTAAAATTTCAGTCACATTTTTAAAGGTAAAAGGATTTGCAATCAGCTGTATGAACTACTCAATAATATTCCAGTTGAGTTATTTGAAGGTACTTCTAAGCATAGATATGTATTCATCGATGCCACATTCGACCACTCCAGACACGTTGACCCGTCCGCCATCTTGGAACGGTCAACACTTCAGATTCTGTTGTCACTTACAGTAAAAATCAATGAGTTTTCCAAGATGCCAAAACATTGCACAGCCTCTCGATTGTTCACGGACCGGCTTTGACCATTCCAATATGGCGGACGACTTGCGTATAGCAGTCCATAGAAGCAGCTGTTAATGAGGCATCTATGTATATATATATATACATATATCTTTGGTTTTAAGCACAGTATATTTGAACATTTGCATTGTGTTAATCGTGTTATTTACAGGCTGCAGTGAGAAAGGAGATACAGAAAATTCTGAATTTAGAGCGAAGTGAACAACAGATGACAGAGATGCTCCAAAAACTGTGCAAATACTGGTATGCCAAGAGAGACAGAGTGGACTTTATACTGGTGTGTGTAAAGACACTCCTATAGTAATATGCTTGCTTATGAAATTAGTGTTGATTTGAATTACAACTGAAAATGACACATTTTGTTATTATCTACTTCTAGATTCAAGAACTTCATAATGAGGAGAGAACTTGGCTAGACTACAGAGCTGACCAGTACACTGTGAAAATGCATCTGACTGAAGAGATTTTCAGCCTTCTTTTGGATGACACAATATTAGCCCTAAATCATATGCACATTTCAACCTAAAATAATTTTTTTAAACTTGATGGCATTTTCATATTCTGCATCTTTGATATGTTGTTATTTTCTTTTTATGTGAATCTCACAAATCCTGTCAAGAACATTCCCAAGTCATATTTCACATTTTTCATAAATAATTTTAGCTTGAAGAACATAAAAAGCTATTTTAGGACCATTAAGTTCTTGCAGTATTAATCAATTATTATGACAATTAAGCACATTTTCCCCTAATGTCCACTTTTTGCAATTATTGTAATGACAATAAAACATAATTCTCATTAGTGAAATTCAAAAGAAATAATGATAAATTATTTAAATTGTAAAGTATATACATCATATTATTATTGGTTGTACTGTCTTTCATATCTGCTGATTTAAGTAAAAATATAATGTATCATAGTTATTTGTTTACACTAATGCATTAAAAATAATACTTCTACAGTATTACAATAAAGAGAATCTAATGCAAATCAATCACCATGATGAATAATGGGAATTACAAAAAAACGTAAATGTAATGATACATTACATTAATGAGAATTTCAGGTCAATGTGCTTAATGGTCATACAATGAGACCATTATGCATGTCAAAATACAAAAATATATATATATATATATTTCAGTGTTTAATACTTTTATTCAGTATTTTTTTCTTTTGACTATGGAGTGATATGTGTAAAGGTTAGTTATGTGTGTACTCTTATGTTCCTTCCTGTGTTTAGCTCCTGTTGCCTTTGTTCCCATTGCTAGTTGCGCTGTGTCCCAATTCGTCTACTTATACTATGCCCTTAAAATATGTAAAAGTACATATTTTTGAGTGTGTAACAGAATAGTAGGCAAGCTTTGGGACAAACTACTTTGCAATAATTGTATCTTTAAAGGACAGCTCTGTCGCTTAGTTACATGCATCCTGTCACCGGTTAAACTGCCCAGTCATTCATATTGTCACAGTTAAAATTCCTACCATTTCTGAGAGAAATATAGAAGCACGTTGATCTGCCAGTTGTGGGTCTTTCCAAAGTCCCTTTCAAGCAAGGAAAGTGTGCTCACTCAGTGGCCATATTTTCAACACCTCCAGGCAGCTATTTTAGGCATCCAAGATCTATTTAAATGGGGGAATCCTGAAATCTCAAAAAAAATGCTTGCCGAACTCACAATTAAATAACATTTCAAATCAGCAACAAAATCTGACATGAACTGTCCCATAAATGTTGTTTCTTATGCTCAAATAGCATTTTTCAGACGAGCCAATGTGCATGTGCAGTCGCAAGCTCGAGTCTCAGGTTTATATGGGAACAGGAGCTTCTAATGGCAGCTGCAGTGACGCAATGACTTTACCAATACGCAATTGGCTCTTTTACTTGGAAGTCGGGATGTATTCCGCCATATTGTGCATTGCAGTTTCTCCCATTCATTAGTAATGCCCTGTCCCAATTGACACCCTAAACACTTACGGTCTTCCAACGAGTCCGCACTTTCGAAACATAATGCCACTTTGACTGTCGGGAGCTCACTTCCGTGCAGGCTCAGCAAAAGTGTGCATCGAGAGCGCATATCGACTGCAAAAGGGGTGTTTGCGAGCACCCTTCTGAAACCTAAAATTCAAATGGGACACCCTACGGTCTTCATGCTTTAACGGACACACGGCAGCCATTGTAAGCCCACAAGACCGAAAGTGCATATGAAATGTTATATTTGGGACAGGACGTAATAGGAGTATGCCTAGCTCTCCGCATGTGTTTGCAATATTCAATAAAGATACATTTAAAAGTTAATTACCAAACGTATCTTTACAAACGTATCTAAGTTCACAATGCTGTTGTCCATGAAATATAATGTGGATACAATTGAATAAATATCTTTTCATCAGGTAAGATACTCATTATTATTCAATCACATATTATTCACTCAAACCTCTTTATCTAAACCCCTTAACCGTGGGACTTGCACTTCTGTCATGTTTGTAGTTTTGTAGTTCTAATCGAATTCTCGTCCAACACACAATGGGCTACGGGCAATATTAGCCATTAGAGGGTGAATTCCAAATGGCATTTTTGGACCTTTGAAGGGGGTCACTTCGAGAATGTGACTGAGCCATTTGTTTGGGGGGTTCCAAAAGAGAGTGAACAACTGAGGCTGGATCCCAAATGGCACACTTCATGTGGACTCGTGGTCTCGTGGCCTTAAATTGCGCATGCTCGCCAAGTGTACGAGTCCGTAGGGTGTCCCATTCGGAATTTCAGCGCTCAGAAGTGTGCTTGCGAGCGCCGCCTTTGTGCCCTCGATTCGGATAGTTACCTACCCAGGAATCATTGCGAACGCCCAATCAGATAAATGAGGGGAGGAGTTTCATGGCTGTTTGACTTTCGGTGGCATGATGTCATCAAGCCTGTCCCAAAATACACTCTTGCGTGCACTTGTGGCCTCGAGGCCAGCGTCCCTTAGGTGTGCACTTCCTGACGTCACTAAGTGTGAACTCCAGGTAGGTCCACAAGGCCGGAGTGTGCCATTTGGGATCCAGCCTGAATCCCTTCACGAAGTCCGTTAGCGAAGGGAACATGCGGTGATCACTTCAAGGAAGTAATTTAATAGTTTATGGTCATGTGTCCCAGGGTGGCGAATCCTCATGGTTCATTTAGATATGGCAGGAGAGTTGGAGAAAATGTATAAACAGAATAATTTCAATTGTTTTGTTTTGTTGTGATATATTGACATATTTACATCATGCATTTCATATTTTGTTTTAAAAAAGTTTTATAGGTAAGAAATGCTTAACTTTACACACACACACACACACACACACACACACATAAATAATATTTTAAAAACCTCACTGTAAATGTACATTTATTTGTATATCATATACCCCTGGTTTCACAGACAAGGCTTAAGCCTAATCCCAGACTAAAATGCATGTTTGAGCTGTTTTAACTGAAAGCAACTTGCACTGACATATCAATAAGTCACTGTTGTTTTGTCTCAACATGCACACCAGTAATGTTTTTTTTCCAAGGCGCGTGTATAAAAGCTACTTCAATGTCTTAATTTAACTAAGGCCTAATCCTGGCTTAATCCTAGCCCTGTCTGTGAAACCAGGCCATAAACAGCAATAAAAAGACATTCCTGTTGTCGCTGCATAGCTTTGTCGAAGTAACATTCCATGTGAAGCTAATGAGGAAATTACGTGGTCTTTCATTGTGCCCTGCTCCGTCCAAAGTCCCCACTGCAAGGGCTCTGCCCTTCAGAGTGAGTAGGGCAAATGGATGCTCACTTCCAATTGGAATTTGCCCAGAGTGTGCAGGGAGTATGCACTTCGGATCCTAACTGGAAAAAGTATATCATTCGGGTATCTTTGGAATACTCATGTCAACATACTATGATTTGGGACACACTGATTCTAATTTTGAATACTATTTAGGATGGATATTATGCGAATTTGGATGCTGCATTGGTTTCAATGGTTACTCATCAATTAATTAATTATGTACAACCTGGGTCTTGTTTGGTTCTTTCCTCATTTAGTCTTGCAGGGCTGCCAACTCTCACACATTCAGCATGAGACTCACGCAATTGACATTTTTCTCACGCTCTCACGTCACACAACCATTTTCTCATACAGAAAGAAATCATGAAGCAAAGAGGACTCTGGCACCAACAGACAAGGCAGAGCAGGTTATTATGATATGAAACAAAGTCTCAGCTATCAAATTATCAAATTTTCTAATTGTATTACGAAATTCAAACAACAAACACCATTTTGATCCTTTTAAATGTGACGTGACAGATCTCTATAGCGCCTCAGTTCAATCGGCACATGAACTGATGATAATTTCTTTCTCTTTACTACTAGTCAATAGTTAATAGTTAATAAACACGACTGAACATTAGAAGGTATGTTAAAAAGATTTTTTTTTTAATGGCGCGGCAGACATTTATTTTCATGTCTGCCGCACCATCAAAAAATCTTTTTAACATAACTTCTAATTTTCATTCGTTCAAAATGTCCAATGTTCAAAATAACGGACATTTATTTTGTTGGTGCTGAGAGTGCCAGAGCCTGAGCACACAGCGCTCCCAGCCTCCGTCTTCATTAGTTTACGATCTGTTTAACAGTCCTGTCTAATTTGGTATTACATAGAACTATTCTACAAAGAAAGTAGACAGTATATGAAAAAGTATTAGTGTTTGCCATGTGGTTGACGTCCAGTGTTGCTAGCTGAGCAGAAATATATAATCATGTTTCTCTTGGTCCCCTCAATGTTGGGGTGGATTTTCCCCTTAGTGTAAAGGGTGAGAGGTCCATCTATCACTGTTTTCCATGTTTATGGAGTAAATTTATAGGCTATAATCTGTGTGTATACACTTTTTTTTTTTTTTTTTAAATGGCGGGTGCTGGTGTTTCTTGTGCGTTTGGCCAATCAGCGTACACTTACGTCACTGGTAGTTCCTATTGTGCTGAGTTAGACCCTACTCTAAAGTAGGAGCTAATTTAGTTCTCCCAAAAGACATTCCTAGAGCTAAAATTGTTCCCAGTTTCCTGTGGTGCGAATAGGCCAAAAAGCGGGTACTTCCGCTATTAGTTCGAGGAACTATAAAAAGGTTCCTCCGGTGCGAAAACCCCTCTTTACGCACATCACCATAACAGACAAATAACTAATCCGTCTGTCTAAAAGAAGCTGTAAATTCTACATAGGACTTTAAGGGATGTACAGGGCAGAGAAGATTAGCCCTCCCATTAATATTAAAGTGGGAAGAGGGGAGTTGAAAAGCAGCTAGATGAATGGACTGATTCACAAATGCTGGTAATAAAACATTGGGAAGAAAAGCCATATTTGGTCGAAGAATGGCCCCTGAATTCTCCGGTAAGCATTAGTGGAAGCAACAGCCAGAAGAAATGTCACTAAAAAGGACAACCACTTAATTTCCATCCAATGGTTGAAATGGTGGTGCACAAAGGAATTTGAGTACAAACGGTAAGTCCCACACAGGAAAAGGCGCAAAACGAACAAGCTTTAAACACCTTGCTTACTTCGAAAACTCAAGGTTATGAGATCCCAAAGAAGAACCATCAGCTGAGGCATGATAAGCATATATGGTGGCAACAAACACTTTTAAGGTAGAAGGTGCTTTGTTGTCTTCTAATAGATGTTGTAGGAAACTTTCGGTACAGTACAGTGAACTGTATCAATTCCTCAATCCTCACACCAAGAAGGTACTGCTGGTTCACAACCGGTTCAGCTGAGAGAGGAGATCCCTTCGGTTGGTAAGCTGCCAAGGTTGGCCCTGCAAAAGACTCAGAAGAGGAAAACATGGCCTGGCAAACAATAGGAAAACAATAGTTCTGGTTGTGATCACTTCCCAAGGAGAAGGTACAACCCCCAGTAGCACTCCGGCCCTCAAAAATGTTTCCAGGATTTTAGTGCGTGGACACAAGCAGGAGAAAGAACAATCATGCAATGACAATGTCTCATCGAGTTCAGCCTTAAGCCATTGCTCCAACTCTGGAGAGGTCTGAGGTGAAGCAATTCCTAGGGAATCACTGATGTGGCAGCTGCTTATATTCCCACTAGATGCAGAAGGACACCATAAGGAATTTTTGTCCCCAGTCGAAAATGAGTCAGTATTTGATGAATATTGTCTGTTAGAGCATGAGACAATGTGGCAGATATTGTGAGAGAATTGATTGTTATTCCAATTAACGTTATGGACTGTACTGGAACCAAATTGCTCTTTGTGTCGTTCACAGTGAGGCCCAGTCTCTGAATATGCTCCAGCTTAATTCTGGTGTTTTGGAGAACATGTTTCGTTGAGGCACAAAGCAACCAGTCATCTAAATAGGGCAGAAGCCACATGCACGTGGACCAAAGAGGAGACAGGGATGCACTCATGCATCTTGTAAAAACACGGGAAGCCAGAGATAGACCGAAAGGTGGGACTTTGAAATGATAGGATTGACCCTGAAAGCTGAATCTGAGAAACTTCCTGTGGCGGGGAGCAATGGGAACATGAAAAAAACACGTCCTTTAAGTCGACACTCTCAAACCAGTCTCCTTCCATCACAGACTGAAGAACGTTGACTGTGCGTAACACATTTAAACTTTAGGAACACATTTAAACATTGTTAATCCAGGATCGGCCTGGCCTGCCGTATTTCTTTGGAACAAGGAAGTATGTGGAGTAAAAACCGTCCCCATGACTGAGGGGAGGAACTTTTTCTATGGCTCCTTTCTAAAATAGTGAATGAATTTCTAGAGAAAGGGCCATTGAACTGGTTAAATCCTTGACAACCGTCTGAACGATTCCTGAATCCTTGGGTGGCCGGCCTCGGAACTGCAGGTTGCATCCCCTGCTCAAAGTTGCCAGAACCCAGGGCTCGGACACTGAACTCCTCCAGTAACTTGAACAGAGAAAACGACGACCGTCGGTCCAAGATCTTCAGGGTTTATGGCCTGCGTTGATATGGCTCACCCTGAGTTTGATGGTTGACGACCCTGGGCCATTTCAGTCCCTCTATGTTGTTGTGGTGTCTAAAGAGAAGCCGTGTGGTGATGCAATTGCTGCTCCAAAATTGGGTAGAGTGGTTGAGCCAGAGCTGGTGGCATCCTAAAAGAAGGTGCCTGTGGGGGTCTGAGCTAGCTGTCGCATAGCTTCTGACAGTTTAATTCTTTTCTCTAATACCTCAGAATCATTGGTCCCATTGGTACCTCAGGGTCTTTTTACAATCTTCAGGTAACCGTGGCTGATCAAGCCATACCTGACACCGGGCTGTTAGGAGGGTCGCTGATAGTGTTCCAAGCTTATGAGTCATATAACCCATAGCCAATAGAGCAGTTTGTATGAACTGAGGCACAGAAGGGTTTACATTTGAGGTCCCTAATGTGGTATTACTGGCAAGAAGCAGCTGTCAGATGGTATTCTCTGCTCGAATTATATAAGCTACTGACTCATATGCCTTCTTCAATAATGTGTCCAGCACATCCACTTGTGCACTTGGACAGCATACGTTGCCTCTTAGTTCTTCATCAGGTGATACCACCTAGCTGTTTGATTTAGCCCCACGCCTGCCCCACTCCAATGGAATCAGCCTCGGCCATTGAAGCTAGAGTACGGGCTGTCTTTGACCTCCTTCTAGGCACATTCAAACCTGTAAGTGAACTGGAGAATTCTGTCACAAAGTCTTTACACGGTGACTGCGTAAACACATTAGCCTCAGAAGCTTGTCTGAACAACACTTGATCTGAATAGGCTGAGCTGGTGATTTATCAAGGCCCAAACGCCACCACCATCTGTAGAACTGACAATATGTCATCTGGAGAGGATGTCCCCACTCCTGATGAATGCACGGATCCACAGCCCGAACCACCTGCAGCAGACAGGCTGGACACAATATCTTGAGGGGGGCTGGGCTTTGCATGGCATCCACCAATTCTTCACTATGGAAATATGAATTTGATGCACTTGGAGAAAGGGCATCCAAATCGATAGTATGTGGAAGATGAAAATCAACCTCATCCATTGGTGTGTTTTCAGTAGGCACGGCTGATACCGTGGGTTGAAAAGATTGAAAAAGGCATTTCATATCTGACATTCATGAAGAGAGGGAAGCAACCGTCTTCGATAGTAAATGTTCAGAAGCGTCAGTCCGTGGTATAGTTTTTCTCTTTGTCTGTGGTGCGCCAGCCGCTGCTAATGCACAATGCTTTTGAGCACGCCACGGGGCTGAACTTTGTTGAGCTAGGCTAACAGACAAGTTATGGTCTAATTCAGCAAGGCAAGGTTGTCTCTCTGACATATGTAGCATACTACAGTGCACTCATGGATCAGTCAAAGCATCTTTTAAATGTTGGGCACGGTGGCAGTGATTGTGTCCATCATCGGAAAGAAGCATATTTGGGCACAATTTGCAACTCTGAGGAAAATGAGCCATGAATCTGTCAATAACATGTCCTCGGTTAGGACCGTAGGAGCTCAAACAGCGAAAAACACGAGCCTGGAAAAAACAATCTTAGATACAATTTTTGGTTAGGACTGAAAGATTTATGTTTGTGACAAACACTTAGAATCACACTTAATATGGATAAAAAAAAACTGGCCTTTGGATAGCACAGCGTGGCATTCAATAACCTACACGACAGTGATTAAACAATAAAATTGTTATATATATATATATATAATAAAGTATATTAGGTTTGTGGGGAAACGCTGCCAAGGTGCGGTCGAAACACCAGCCACTGGGTAGTACCATGAAGGACAGGGTATCGGCGATACAAACAATCAATGTAAAAATATGCACTCACATAATGAAGAAAGATGGTGAAAGAATGCTCGATGGTGTTTTTAGCCCCCAATGGATCCTTCCAGGCAGCTAACCCTAACCTCAACCTTAAACCTACCCATCCCCTCGCTGCCTGGAAGGCGCCGTGGGGGCTAAAAACACCAAACACCATCCGTCCTTATGATAGTGTGTCGAGCACGCTGTCATAAACGACCTATCATGAGCGAGAGGCTGGGCATCGAGCTACTAAGTGTTATATCCTCGCAGCTTGGTCTTGTGGAATTACAAATTTAAGAATCTATTTAAGATCTGCTGATTTTACATCCCTACATAACATCACATGAAAAACTAAGGGGAAGTACATTGTATTTAGCATTTAAGATAAATATGATGACAACAGATGAATGATTCGGTTAAGCAAAGATTGTAGCAAGAGGTTCCTACCAGTCCTGTTCTTTTTATTGTAAGTCAAATGAGTCAGATTACTGAGACTCTCACCTTTTGTCTTTAATGGCTCTTGGAGCCCCTGTCCCATTTTTTGAATAGTTATGCTGATTGGATTAGGACTGGTAACACTCAGGAGTCTGGGGCGGATTCCTATACCTGGATACTTAATTTGAATGCTTTGTTTAAAGTCGTCAGCCAGGTGCTTTGTCTCCATTTCTAAGCACTGCCTCCTAAAATCTATTTAAACTACAATGTACACTGCCTTAGTTAGACTTGATGACTGCAGCTACCAACAGCTCGTGTTCTCAAAAAAGAATCCTGCTGAAGATACAACCGAGTCTCCTGGTCTTCACTTTTGAGTTGTCTATAGTCTACATCATGATGTGACTTTGTTGTTATACTCTCTCGACCTATCTGGCTGGCGCTGCAATAATACACTAGTGCTTTAGCATCGCCTCTGGCGGTCAGGAGGAATGAAACAGAACAGCTTAGCCACTTTTCCACCATTGGGCCAAACAGTTCTGATAATGGTAAGGAACGGTTCCAGTTGTGTTTCCACTTGAGACTGGTATGGCACGGCACAATTACAAACCATTCTCAGCCAGGAATTCTCGGCACGGTTAGCTGATCATGCTGAGCCGTGCTGGTAGAAGTGATGTCGTAACTCAGAATTAGTCACTTGTCTGTTGCCTGGCTACCAGTTTCTCTGCAGCGCTGACGCTATAACGATGTAAACACAAATTAATAATAAAATTAAAATAAATATCTGAGCATCTTCCATAATGTGGTCGCTATTTATATCTCATATCGTCTGTAAACTGTTGTGTTACCAAGGCAATGACTGACGCTTTTGTATAGAGTGGTGCAGGTATGACGTCACTTTGTAGGCCAACAGGCAATTAGCATAACACTGGTTCCCTCGACAAAAATCACTTGTTAGCAACGTAGACACGTAACAGCCTCATAAAATCACCAGTGTGGTAATACTAATCTATGTTTTGTCATAGAATAATATGTGAAAGTGACTTGAGCTTGTCTTCATCACATACTTCAGCCATTTAACCAAAATCCCTCAGGAAAGTCATATAATGACTATAGCATGTTAGTTAGCTAGAAAAATTAACTATAGAGATGAGTATTTTGCTATATATATGCACTATATTACATATTTATTATATTCGTATTCATGTCATTAAAAAAATATTATAACGTTTTTTATAACAAAAAACACATTAAATTAATTTGAGTTGTTAATTTTAACCTTTAATAATAATACCAGCTGACAGGGTTCCTTGTGTCACGTTTTGGGTTTTGTTTCTTGTTCTTGTCATTGTCATGTTTCTGTGTCTTGTCATGTGATTCCCTGTTTGTCATGTGATCCTGCCATGTGTCTTCTCATTGGTTAATTGTCTGATCATTGTTCACAGGTGTTCCTTGTCTTGTAATTAGTCGGTGTATTTAAGTCCTCATGTTTGCCCTGTGTCTTTGTCAAATATTGATTGTTTCCCTGTCGATGTTCTTGTTTTTGAGTTACAATGCCTCGTCATGCCTTTGTTTTATGTTTGATCATGTTTTGTAAATAAAGGTGCATTTGGGTTCTCTACAACTTGCCTCCAGTGGACTAAATCGTTACACCTTGTTTATGTTTAGCTACAGCATAAGCTGAGAGATATATATATTTTTTTTTCCTTGGGAAAAATGAACATGTAGCTACTGCACCTGATATTTATACAAATTAATTGATATTGAATCAAAATCGGAATCAAATCGCAAGCTCATTAATTGAAATCGTGAAATTTGTGTCAAGCACTAATAAAACAGTAGCTACCAGTCATTGTACCATGTCAAAATTGTTTAGTCAATAAACTTATGACATTCTTTTTAGTTACCAAATTTTTTGACAATCACAATACACCTATTGTAATTTAAGTTTTTCTGTTGTTTTGTTTTTGTAATATTGTAATATTGTTTTTGTAATATTGTTCTGGTTTTTTTGTGTGCGTTTACACCCACCCCCTTCCATAATAGTGGGCAGTAAGCGATTTTCTCCATAGCACTATCACAAACTCAAAATGCCTATGTTTTGCATATTTTATGGGGACTCAAATCGATCAAACGGAGAAACCAGGAACTTTTATCCAAGATGTCGCCTTTAGTGCCGTTTTGCATCTGCTTATACTGAAATTAATATGGATACCTTTTGTTTTGTTTTTGACTTTTTGCAGGGATGAGAAGCAATTTTATCGCATTGCAATGATCATTTAGCCTGGATGCCAGTCGAACTTAGCCCCGCCCACAACATTTTTAGGTCAGGAATTTCGGTCTGGACTTGATCCGTTGTGGAGCTATGCCCGAACCAAAGCTGTTCGGACCAATCAAATTGTAAGGGCGGGCTTTATACGATGATGGACAGATGATCAACAGTAACGTAACCATCCACGTCACCAACGGGCGCTTGGGTTGAATTCGTTTACAACAAAGATGACTGCCGCTGGAGAATTGAGATTTCACCAGGGGGCCAATGTTTCAGAAAACACTGAAGCTTCCCCGGGCACCGCCATTGATTAGCAGACCATCACCTGCTGTTAGCATTCCATTGACTCCCATTCATTTTGGCGTCACTTTGACAGCGAATAACTTTACATCTGAGGCGTTTAAAGACTCCATTTGTCCATTATTTATTTCTAAAGAAACACGAAAATGTATAAAAGGCTCCATTACCTTGTATCTTACGTTATGGCCCCGTAGAAGCAGTTTTTGTAAAAATAGGCTAACGATTGCGTCATAACCACGCAACTCTCTGTCGCACAGTAGAGAAATTACCGTATGGACAGGAGGAGAAGCTTGCGGGCAATCGGGAGGACGTGGAGGCAAAATGACAAAATAATTAATCAGAATACTTAGCAAAAGTTTCTCCTGCTCCTAGCTCATGGACAGCTCCTACTCACACTCTCCGTCTCTGCAAGTTTCGGAAGGGAATGATTCAGATTTCTCTTGGCACAGCTACTAGAAGACAGACGGGTTGCTCACGTCACATATACGTCGTCAAGCTCAGTTTGAGTCTGCGCAGTACGGTCAGCATCAGGCAGTGAGTGCTTCTAATTGACTTCACTTTTCTCCGTTGAATCCATGGGGTCGCTGTGTCCATTTCTTTTACTGTCTATGGATTTCACACTTACAAATAAGTCAGATAGAATAAATGCATATTTGGCGTACTGTCCGAGGAGAGGGCTCCGGGCTCGGTATTCAGCCCGAACCCAAAGTACTCCCCCCATATTCCAGGCTGTGGAAGAACAGGCCAAGAGTGAGTGGAGGGATGCTGAAAACTGTCAAGGAATGTTAGGTGAGTTGACAGAGTGAATAAATATATGCTTCCTCTCATGCTGATAGGGTAGACATGGTAATTAAAACATGGTTTGATGACAAGTTGATTGGATTGATTATTTGAACAGTGTGCTCCTCCCGAACTTTGTTTATGAAACATCATGTGTAGATTCCGCCATCGCGTCTGTTATAGAAGATATCGACAGCGCATTAATTTGAAAAGAGGAACAGAGAACCGCGATCAAGGCATTTGTCGATCGGAAAGATGAATGAAGAACATAGGCTACGTCACTTACTCCATTGCTGTGATTGGTTGTAGGTCTATCCAATTGAGTGCAGAGGCATTTTCCTTCCTGGTTCGGTTGAAACACGCCCCATAATAATAATAATCACAGCCCAATGGAGCAGTATCAGACTCATATTTTGACTAGAATCTGAGTATGACGACATCAGGCTAATGATCATTTGATGTTTTCACATACGTTTTGTAGAATTTAATTCAAATAAGTGAGCTAAGTGAGTGGATAACATCAACTTTTGGTTCCAAAAACGGAGGTAACTTTCAGGGTATAGTAGCTTGTTTTAATAGTGCTTTATATATAGATATAACAATATATATATAATATTGTTTGCAATCTGTCACGCCACTGGAGCCTCATCAAAGGTGAACACCTCTGAAGTAAACTAACCCTGGCTGGAACAGAACCTGCTCCGGAGCAGTTATGTTCAAAGAGTAAGTTGCTATGGCTACACATACCCTGAAAGTTACCTCCGTTTTTGGAACCGAAAGTTGAGGTTATCCAGTTTCTGGAATACCCCCCTCGATGGCCTTTTTTGTGTAAATAAACTAATTCTGCTGTAACTGAGATCATTTGCTCCTCTTCCCTTGTCTGCACTGACAAGATGTGACATGAACCTATTTTTTTTTTATTTTTTTTTTTGAGATTTATTTACTCTCTTTAATCATTCCTCTAATCATTTTATTGATTTACAAAAAAAATCTATTTGTTTCAGTACCTTATACAATCAAGTTGAAATGTATTTCATTCTTAGCAACATTTGTGGTGAATGTTTAAAAAAAAAAAATCATATAAATAGCTTATTTTTGCTTTCATTAGACTAGATGCTACCATCATAATTCAGTCAACGGCGCCCCACATGTTATGCGTCGACCATACGCAGATAGGATGCGCAAGATAAGCGTCTGCGTTCTCGTAGCGCAGTGACAAAGCTCTAGAAGACTCACGTCTCCACTAAATGTAGTCATCCAGGGGGAGCGAGCAGAATCACTCCGAATGTAGAGAATTCATTTATGTGTGTGGCTTCAAATTGAACGGCGTTTCCTCCATCGCCTCAAATGGCTGTTGCGTTCTGCGTTAAGATCAGTATTCTGATGGGGCTGCTTTTCGGACAGGTTCAGCCAGCTCGATTGTACACTGAAGAGGACCCAGTGGTTATACTGAGCAGCGACAGCCTGAAGCAGTCCGTGTTCAACTCCTCCAGCGCCTGGCTGCTTCAGTTCTACTCGTCGTGGTGTGGCCACTGTATCCAGTACTCGCCTACATGGAAAGCACTGGCCGGCGACGTGAAGGGTAGGTGGATTTGGATCCTCTTCCTGTTTATGCACTCTTTTGAGGAAGAACACAGTATCGAGGCATTCACTTGGAGTGAATAACGTTAGTATTGACCATAGACTGTGGTATTGACAGAGTTAATTTGGGATGATCACCCTTACTGTGGAGGTGGTACCATATGGTAGTACCATGGTACTTTTTATATATTCCGTGGCAACGTGATTGATAACTATATTGAATTATCCAAGAATACCATGGTACTATCAAGGTACTGTCAGTAGACGTGGTATTGCAAGGCGTTTATTTATATAGCACATTTCATACACCATGGCAATTCAAAGTGCTTGAATTGGACATTGTCATGATGGATGTCCAAACATGGAACTGCCACGATTCATTTCCAGAATCAGAGTATTGACATAGTAGGCTATACTTGTTTGTATACTTGTTATTTTGGTTTTCCTCCTGATAGAGCTGTGTGTCTTGTTCTACCACAACTAGGCTATCCTATGATGATACTATTTCCTTGTACATTGTCACGTGTGTTTTAATGAGGCTCACGGTGTTTTTGTGCATTTGGCCTTAAGTACACACATGGAAAGTCGATAATCCCTGGTTTGTTTACACCTGCATGTAAATCCACAGGTGTTGCTGACTGTTATCTGTATTTGTCACTGCGACCAAGGCCTTCATTTTAACCCACAACACACAATCTTATTAGATACATGTCTCCAGGTGTACAATATATTTACTTTAAGTGATGTTTTAATATTCAACAATATTTGATCAAACAATTATTGATCTGCCTGCATTGACACCAATATATGAGAACTGAACTGAGCTTCACTGTTTTCTCCAGAGTGGCTATATACATATATAAATTAACTAAATTTATAACAACAAAAATGAATCATCACTGAACTTACTTAAGCTGGACTATGATGCTATTTTCTTCTTGAACTGCTGTACAGGAGAAACAAACTTTGTTGCATTATTTTTCTGTTATCACTGTAAAGGTGCTTTGAAACTATCTGTATTGTAAAAGCGCTATATAAATACAGGTGACTTGACTTAAAGTCACCATTAAATCATGTGACCATTCTTAGTCTTTATGGAATATTGCAGAATTTGTTATAAATTATGTGTGACAGTGCACATCATATTCTAAAAATTAATGTGCCCTCCTAATCTTTAATCCAAGTAACTTCTCATCCCTCTTGCAACATCTCTTCTCTGATTACGATCCAGTCAATTCCTGATGGACAAAAATTACGTCTCACCCTACAATTTTTCTTGTTCGAGAAGACATTTCACTCGGCTATACGTCACAATAGAGAAGAAAAAACAATTGCAACTTCCGTTTCATGCCGACTTTAACTTTTTTTTTTATCACTGAAAGGGAATCCTGCAAGCACTTTACTATTTTTAAATTAGTTGTTATAGGGACCGATAAATGCAAGTGCAGATCATCCCACTGACTGTTTTGATCAAATAAAATAAACAGTTTTTACTAAACAATTAAACAGGTTTTATGCATGTACTTTATGATAGTTTTTCTAAAATAAAAAACAAAAGAAAATGAAATCTAGGATTAAATTGCCTTTCTTACAGGATTGCAGTGTATCGCAATATATCGTATTGTAACCCCTGTGTCGTGATGCGTATCGTATCGCCAGCGACATCTTGGCGATACACAGCCCTTAGAAGTAGAAGAACCCATCTTTTAGAAGTTTGAATATTCCAGTGCTTGTTCATTGTAACTGCATAAAAAGAGTGATGATTATATTTATTCAGTTTTTCCCCTTTAGTGTTAGATGAAAGACTATACAGGTTATTCACAATATTGTTAATACTGCAGGTAGAAAGCTATGCACGTTTGTAATGACATGAGGGTCAGTAAGTGATGACAGAATTTTCAATTTCAGGTGAACTAATCTTTTAATTAGTCTTGCAGTATAACAGACGCAAGTACAAATTCTCTCAATATGAGATCATACAACTGCATGATAATTATACAATAATTAAAAATAAATAATCAAAAGTTAGAAACATGTTTAAAAAGTCAAACCACAAAGTTTGTGTTTGTGCAGGAACTGCAGGTGGTTTGTGAGTTTATCAAAAGCTAAGCTAATCATTAGTTAAATCACACAAATTTAAAATAAAATAAAATATAACATCTACCAAAATGATTAAATCTTTAATTTTTTTACATGCATGTCATGATGTGACCAGTAACCAACATCCGAGAACATGAATGTGATGTGGGGTACTTCAAGCGCAAAATGTCAACCACCCTAATATACAAATAACATTAGTGGTTTTAAGGTTCTGATATTTTGCATGATCTAAAAACAAGAACTCAACACATGTAACCCTACCAAAAGTTTCCTGCTGATGAATTTGATTTTAGAGGTTTAGACCACTCAGACCCAAATATTTGAGTGCTTCTCTTAGCAGCTCTGGTTGGATGAATGAATGAGGCATTTATATAGCACTTTCATATCTACTGTACACCCAAAGCACTTTACAATCATATCAGGGATTGTGGATGGGGAGAGCCCACCTCTATCAAGCTGTGGCTTCCAAAGCCATTCTGAATAAATAATGAGATTAGCATTAACTCTCAGACCTTCTCAGAGCTACAAGACCAGCCTAATTGCTAATAAAACTGCTTAGACAGTAGCGCTGTCTGCCGTGCTCTGAGCTAAAGGACTGATGGTGTTCTGGAGGAAGCCACTTGTGTTGGGTGCAGTGAAGGATGACGGCAATTGAAAGGTCACTGTAGACTGACACATTCAATCTAAATAAGGGCGAATGCATTTAAGACCTTGTCGCAAAGATGCTAAAAGTGGTAGAGCTGTGAAATTAGGGAGGGTCAGTTCTCTCTCCCAGCTTCAGCGGTCTCTCTCACTGGTGTTTGCTGCTAAAAATGACTAAAATAACGTTGCTGGAAATTATTTTAAGAATTACCAGAGTACTGTTGACTCACAAATATATGTGTCATTATCATATCATACGGTATATATGTTCTGGAATGCCATGCCTTGCTTTTCTTCTCCAGTGGACTGGGAAAAAGGCCTAGATGATTGTGGCCTTTGGATGACTAACGTTGCAAGGACAAGTCTTCTGTTGAATGCTTTCAGTCTGCCTTTGTTGGCACAAGCTGTCGGCTGGGTGGCTCGCGAGTGGCCGCCTACCAGCTGTTACCTTCACAATGAGGGTCAGATGTCCCTATTGTGAGGACGCAACCCCGCTGTGCATTCCCCCACACATCCTAAAACCCACAGTGTCCCACCCTCAGGTGAAGAATAGAGGGATAAAGTGCTCCCGGCTGTCCCTCCTCTCTCTCATCCAAACATTTTTAAAAAAAGCTGCTTTCATCACACCCCATCTGTTTCATCTCGGAGACAGGTTTTACAGCTGTTCAGAGTTTATGAGTTTGCATTGAAAACAAACCACCTGGCTCCAGAAACTCTGTATGCAGTGTATAAAATCTTGCTTTGAGGGTGTAAGACTATATTTCATCTCACAAAGTTTTAGTGAGAGACTTAGTATCTACGTTTCTGATGTCAGATTTCAAAACCCCGTTATGCATGAAATGATTTTAGGCTTCCTGCCAGAGTTCCTGTCCACTTAGGCTATCTGGCAGCTGTTCTGGGTGCCAATACCGATAAGACATTTTAGCGTGGACATCAGCATGTGTTATACAACACAAACAAGTAACATAACTAGGCTCAAGTCTCTACAAACGCTCATTTACCTCTTTGCATTGCAGCTGTATGCCTTTATTTCTGTTTAATAATGTTCTTTTTAGACATTTCATTCAAGTATTGATATCATTTGGTGCTTTATCACTCATATTAATTGGTCACACTTTATATTGTATCTTTAACTACTACATACTTGCATAAAACATTTTCATATTGTGTTGCACTTTTGATGCTATTGAGGTGGGATACGGGTAAGGTTAGGGGCAGGTTTCATGGTATGGGTATGGTTAAGTTTAAGGGTGGGTTAAAGTGTAAGGGAAGCATCAACAGTGTAATTATAGATGTAATTACAGAAATTAATTTATAGCTGTAAGTACAATGTAAAAACGTGTATGTACACAATAAGTGCATTGTATCAAATGGTTAATTTAAATGTTAGTAAATATTAGTTAAAGACACTTAATATAAAATATGAATATTTGATTTTGGTGATAGTTCACCCCAAAAATAAAAATTCTGTCATTATTTACTAACTCTCATGTCTTTCCAGCCCCCTAAATCATTTGTTGAAGATATTTTTTAATGACAGAGAGTTTTCTGTCCCTCCATTGAAAGTCCTTTTCACCAAAACTTTGACGTTTCAAAAAGTTCAGAAGGTTAACTGTGATATGTTTATATGTGAATAAAAGCATACATTTAATTTGTTCATCATATAAAGTGATTGGGTATCTTTAGAAGATTTGGATTAAACCGCTCGATTCATATGGATTACTTTTATGATCTTTTTATGAACTTCTTGTTGTCAGATTTGGTGGAGGGACAGTCTTATGGGTTTGGAACAACATGAGGGTGAGCTAGTAATTGACGACGACATGTTTGGGTTAACTATATCTTTAGGTTTATATGTGTTTTTGAAATATGTGACCTGTCTCTCTACTCTCATAGACTGGGCACAGGCCATTCGTATTGGAGTTCTGGATTGTGCTCATGAGAAGAACTTCGACATCTGTAAGGAGTTTGGAATCCACTTCTACCCCACTTTCAGAGTATGTTTGTGCAAATTGTGCTATTTATTCGTTCAACAGATTAAACCTATACAATAAATCTGAGTCTTAACTAGGGGCTTGGGATATTGCCAAAATCATTTTAAAGGCCCCCTGAAATCAAAATTTAATATTTTAGCTTTTAGTATGAATAGTTTAACCTTAAGGTTATGAATAAGCTGGTGTGTTCCAAAACAATGACAAAATTTGCATTTAGGAGATATAAGCATTCAAAACTTAGTCTCTCACTTCCGCTAAAATGGATCACAGATTTTTATGACATCACAGCGGAGTTCAGCTGCTCATCACATCTTCTGTCCAATCAAATGCTCTCTAGAATCTAACGTATCATCAGCGCTTGGATTCGGTTCCAGGGTGCTGTCAAGTATGACTTTCAGTCTGTGAGGTACACTAAACGCTATTGGATATTTGAAAAGGGGGAGGGGCCATTCAATATGTCCTGCCTTAGCTTCCTGTTTCAGTCGAAATTACCTCAACACATCATACAAAGCTGCGCGTTCCAAGGCACCTCAGTGGGCCTTTAAAAAAGAATCTAAACTGGGTCATTGAATCATTCACTCACCCGATTTGTTTAAAAACACTAACTCATTCAGTTAAGTGTGTTGCTCAGAGATGCACAGCAGTTCTGCTGTGATTTCTTTGGCGAAATAGAGCAAAAATAGACGATACTGGCAATATTGTGTCAGAAATGTAACTCACAATATTAACTTCTTGTGTGACTCGATAATGTCAGCTGACACATCATTAAAACAACAATTGTGATATTATTGTAGACCAGGGGTATTCAATTAAAGTTCCAAGAGGTTCGGTCTCTATATTTACTTCCCAGTGTAGATCCAGATAATACTTTTTTGGAACAGTTATACTTTTCCATCAAGGCAGCCGTAGTACTTTGTAAAAAACAAACAAACAAACATAAACTCTCATAATAGTCATTAAAGATGAGAATCTTGGACCCAGAGAACCAAAACAGTGATGTCTAAGAATTTTTACCAACAATTTACCCAAAAAAGTAAATATTTCGCCCAACTGGATATGAATATAAAAAGGCTAGATCAGATGTTTTAACAGGCTATTTTTTTATTTTACATTTAGACACCTTTGTCTATGCCACGTAGAAGGCCATGGGACTGAGAAAACTGGGTTTACCTCTTAAGAAAAGAAAAGACCATTTTTATATTTTGCTCAAAGCAATAAACTACTAAAACAAACAATGTGCATAATCTAATAATCAAAACTCTCATCATGAGGACAAAACAATGTTAACTAATAATTTAAACGTTTTTTTTCCTTCCCTTGCCGTCTCTAAATAATTTGCCAAATTCTAACATCGTTTTTTATGAAATGCATGCTGATTAATAATACTAAATGTATGAAAAAAGACGCCACACATTAACTTGTCTCAAACCTGGTTTAGTTAAACGGTCAGAGTCATTTGTGTGGCAATAATTGTATTTGCTGCATTCTCGTTTTCTGCTACTTTTGTTAAAATAACCGCGTCGTCTGCAGCTCATAGCGAGGGAGCAAGAGAAGCAATGCACACGGAGCGGAAAGGGCTTGAATGAAGCACTTTTGGCTCTAGATAAAAATATTATAGATACAGCTCCTAAAGATCATTACCATAAACAACCATGAGTGCTTGTGTGTGGAAAAATCTGCTGTTTTTACAAGCTGCTCACTTTAATCTGGTGAACCAAGGTCCGGGTGGAACCAGGGTCTGCCATTTGAATAACGCTGTTTTAGGTGGTACTACACACATAGTCCTAACAAAGCTTGTTTTTTATTTTGTGGCATTATGCTGGGTAGCTCCGCCCATAGTGAAATCTCATTGGCTCAAACTTCTGCTATACATTCAACATAAGCAGCTCATAAATTAAGGATGTTACAATAGTCTCCTAGTCAAGTTTTCTAACAACATACTAGTAAATTAGAGAGGTGACTAAATTTTTTTTTATTTATTTTTTTATTTGAAATGAGATGGTCATTTTATTAGCGTGCTGACAGATTCTGTGCTTTAGCTGTCAGACAGTTAGCAGAGTACAAAACCTTTCAGAACTGTTGCATCTATTATATTTGTTTATTAAATGCAGCATGTTCCTTATACTGTTTATTCAATGTCCTGTCGCAATCTCTGCATTTTAAAATGATGTCAAGTTAACTTAACAAAACAAGATTCCTGCCTTCTGTTCTGTTTTGTTGTGCTCTTTTCTAGCTGTTGAACACTATAACACGTCTTATCTATGTCTGATTGAGGTCAGGTAAACCTGAAACCAGGGTAACCATACAAATGTATTATTACACCCTTATCAAATTTCCAAATTGCCAGAAACATGCCTGGTTTTGAAATGGACACACATAGGACATGTTGTTTTTGTACTTTTCATTTAAGAATAATGTTGTCTTTTTCTTTTTTAGTATTTTAAGGCACATGATACCACAAATGATTTGGGGAAGACATATCGAGGTGGGTTTCATAATTTTTGCTCTGATTATAATTGAAATTATTGTTTCAGTGATTATTATTATTGTGGATTTAACTTGCATTTCTGATTTTGTTTTATTTGTGTACTGTTAGGGGCTGACAGAGAGCTGCAGACAGTGAGGCAGTTGATGGTGAACTTCCTCCAAAACCACACTAGACAAAACTGGCCTGTGGGCTGCCCACCCCTTGACCCTGTCAGGTGCCCAAATCTACAATATTACCTCCTATTGTTTACATGTTCATTTCCATCTGCGTTTAAAATTTAACATGTTCTGCTTCAAGAGGGACGTTTAGAGATGTTTGTTTAGTTTCTAGACATAAATGCAATGTGTCTCAGTTTCCTATTTAAAAATATTGAGTTTGTCATATGTTGCAGGTCTGAGGACATCCTGTCCTTAATGGGGAAGAAAACGGAGCTCTATACTGCAGTTATAGTTGAGGAAGGAGACTCTTATATAGGGAGAGAGGTATGAAAAACAGATAAAACAAAACGTTTTTGTAGGAAAGCAGTATAAGTATCAGATGTCATCATTTACTCACCCATATGTCATTCCACACTAATGTAATTTTTATTGGCTGATATTACTTTCATTTCAATTTTCATTTCAAGCATGATGTGTATATGTTTTTTTATTGTAGCAGGCATAAAATTATACATAAGAATTATACTGCGGCACTTGAGGGCAAATTGTTGTTGTAAGCATTCACGGCTTCAGATGACACATGCCTTAATTCAGATGTGTATGCCATTTTGTTTTATTGATACTAAATGTGTATGAACTGTAATGTGCCCATTTCAGGGTAAGTATTGTGTTTCAGCTGAATCGCTGTACAGCAGTAATGCAAAATCATGGTTTAGTTTCTCAGGGAATGCATGAACTGAGTCTTTGAAACATTGAACCCTCATTCTGCTTACTGGTTGTAAGTGGTGTGACTGATGTTTTTTTAGTGACAAAAGAACTCTTTATGCCTTTCTTTTGTAGGTTATAATAAATTATGATCCAGTGTTTCCCACAGGATTTTATGAGACTATGGGGGCTCACATAAAAATATAATGTTGTACATTTTAAAGTTAAATTCCTCAGTCTGGTGCACTTTGAGAGTTCAGCTCCGACCCATGTTCAGTGTGCAAATTGAATGAAGAAACAATTCTGTGCATCGACTTGTACTTGAACTTTAACGGGGACTCGATCTTCTTTTTAGTTGTGATATTGTTTCTCAGTCATCCTTACATTCACACTGATGTTTTAGGAAGCCAAACAATTAGAATATAATAGTAATAATTAGTATTATTATTTTTTATTATTATTATTATTATTATTCGTATGACAGTAATAGCCTATATATTATTAAATCTGTGAAAACAGGTTTACAAACGCGCCTCATAAATCTAGTGAAACGCTGTAATCAGCTGTCCACAAAATGTTGGAAATTATGCAAATATTAAAAATAATGCGTAACTTGTACCCGCTACAATTCCAAATGCACGCTAAACTCACAGCACGTGCAGATATGGAGTTCACTGCATTGCGTGAGCAAAGTGCACACTTCCCAGTGCAAACACACTGTAAATACTTATTTAATTAAATCAAAGTCTTTTGTGATTTGATAAGGGCACAAAGCCATATCACGCGTCACACCTTCGATTTATTTCATTTGACAGAGACTTTGCCAAAGCAATGGTGCAAAAAAATGTTGGAGACCTTTTATGGTATTATGAGAAGTTTTAATATATTTTGTGAAATTGTGGCGGCACAGAGAAGACTATGGTGGGCCGCCAGAGTCTAGGTAGTTAATGGGAAACACTCATGATCTTTCACAATGTAAATTCTTATTTGTAATTTTACAGTATGGTGCAATGGGGTTTAAAGGAGAACTCGGTAACTCTAGCGAACTCTAGTCACTTCTTTGCTGATTTTCCCTTTTGTTGTCGCATGTTTTCCCCACGAGCTCCCCCTACAGCTGTGGGGGGGCGTATATTTCACAACACAGTCGTAAAAAACTCACTTGCGGCGGCCTCCTCCCCCTCTCTACCGCTGCTCATGTGCGTTTGTTATGATCGGAGCAAGCCAACTGTATCGCGTGGAGCTATGTCTACCGAGGTGGGTAATCTGGTAATACATCATACATGCGTGTGTGTTTATGTCGAATTGCCGTAAAGCAATTTGTGTTTCGCGCTCGTTCTCGTTCTAGTTCTCGCTTCTCACGAGACTTCCAATTTCTATCTTGCCGGGACGGTAGTGAACAAGTTGCAAGGTTGGTTTTCCGCCTGGGAACGCTGGGGGGAGCGGGGAAAGTCACCAACATCACCAGAACAGGTTGTTTAACCATCCAAATGATTTCTAGACAGTTTTATTAAGTTAAAAAAGTTACCAAGTTCTCCTTTAAAACAGGTATAAATGAGGCAAGGGGCAATTTGAAAAATAAATACGAATATGGTGATTGTTGTTAGCCTCCAGTTTCCATGATCTGTGCACCATTATTTCAAATCAGTATGATTTGTGTGAGAAACAAATATAAATTTCATCCTGTCGATTTCTTCAATATTATCAAAAGTGGCACATTAATGATACACAACAGAACCAAAGTCTTGTGTAGCTCAAATGGTAGAGCATGCCACTATCAAATTCCCAGATTAATGTTCAAGGAAATAAGTTCTCCTAACATGAATGGACCAGATCAGACCTAGTGGAAGCAAGATTTTTAGTGAAAAATCACAGAAATGTAGATTGTTCCCTTTCTGTCAGTCATGTTCGACGTTAGGTCATTACTGACATTAGGGTTCTTACTTCGGAGCCTCTGAGTTTTACAAAATTGGCCAGTGGAATTTTCATGCCTAGCCACTCCCCCGGACAAACGGGTATAAGAGATGGTGGCCTGCATACACTCATTAGATTTTTGCTTCAGAGCTGAGTGGTTGCTGACAGTGATTACTCTTCCAATCGCTCAAAGAGCTTAAAAAGAGGAGAATCTCTCTTGCTGGAAACCCTATGGCATTAAATGCAGCGGTCCCCCCACACTTGCCCAGCAGTTCAAGGCAGTCCAAAAGCAGATGGAGGCCATCAAACACATCATGCCCCGGCATGATACTAACGCCACCAGGATGCCGAGGCCTGGCCCCCAGTCTGCTGGTCTCCGAGTGCGTCCCACTGTGGCTTCTACACCTGTTCCGGCACAGCCAGAAGCTTTAGTTTAACCCTTATGCACTGTTTGTTTTTAATGTAAACTCAGGATGTTGGGGTCCAGAGACCCCAGGCAATAAAATGTGATATTTTTTTATTTTATTTTTTAAACAAATGTAATATCACTCACTTTGATTTTCCTCTACATTTGTGCAGTGTTTTGGGGATTAAAGGTATTTTTTTTTTTACATTTTATATAAATAACTTATTTTTTTTAAAGTTGTTTTTTATTAAAAAAACAACTCTTTGTGTAAAATTCACTTTAAAAAAAAGATCCACATTTCTTATTGTCATTCATGGACAATATGACATGGTTTAATTGAAGATTGCTGCCATCAACTGAGAACAAACACTTTTAAATTTAAAATAACATGGAATTTCAACTTCAGCCAGTAGATGGCTTCAAAGCATTACTCAGTGGTATACATTGTATACATCTTTTCACTTTTCACACGTTTTTTTTATTTTTATTTAGATTTATGTTGACATTATAAAATAATTTCTATGACAATAAAAAATGACTCTTTTTTTCAAAGTTTAGCTTTTATTTGTACTGAAGTATCATTGCCACTTAACTTCTATATATATTTTTTCTATATTCTGTGTTGTGGCTGATTTATTTATTTATTTATTTATTTTAATATTTGACAAATATAAAAAAGTATATATTTTTCTCCATTTATCCTCCATTTATTTTTATTTTTTATTTAAAATGTATTTATATAAATAAATAAATAAAAAAAAAAACGCAAATTCCCCCAACACTGCATAAATGTAGAGTAAAAACATTACTAAAGTAAGAGATATTACAGTTGTTTTTAAAAAATGACATTAAATTATGATACAAGATCACATTTTATTGTCTGGACCCCGAAACATCCTGAGTGTGACTTTTTTTTTTTCACGCTAACATACAACCAGATATCATTCAAGATATCAACATCAAGTGTCAGTTTCAGCAAATGTCATTTGGGGTAAAAACAAAAGACCCTGAATAGCGCCTCAGGGTTTAAAGAGTTCATTTCCATTGACCAGCGGTACCCAAACTTTCAATTTCCTCGTCTCCTTCTCGCTGCCCCTTCGCGGGTATGTCAGTTGTCCCACTGGTGCCGCTCACACGGAGCCTGGCTAGCGCTTCCCAGCCCATCCAGCTGGCTCATTTGGACAATCAGACTCGGCTACGCAATCCAGTTCGCCAGGCATCCCCCAGGTTCAGCAGCGTCCTATTTAACTCTGTGGCAGGCAAAGATGCCCTTGTCCTGCGAGCGAAGATTGCGGTCCTGTTGGCAAATGACGCATATAGCCTGTCCCTCCAGCCAAGCTGAAGTCAGGGTTTTACAGCCCTTACTTCATCGTACCCAAGAAAGCTGGTGGGTTAAAGCCGTTCTTGGATCTGAGTCTTGAATTGTATCCTTCACAAGTTCCTGTTCAAGATGTTAATGCAGAAGCGCATGCTCACATGCGTCCGCCCCCAAGATTGGTTTGCAGTGATTGTCCTGAAGGACACATACATCCACGTCTCGATTTTGCCTCGACACAGACGTTTCTTTAATTTGCTTTCGAGGGTTTAGGCGTACCAGTACAAGGTCCTCCCCTTTGGGCTGTCCCTGTCTCCCCACATCTTTACCAAAGTTGTGGAGGCTGCCCTTGTCCCTTTAAGGGTAGTGGGCATTCGCATTCTTAATTATCTCAACAACTTGCTCATTCAAGCTCACTCTTAAAGGAGCTGTATGTAAGATTGTGGCCAAAACTGGTACTGCAATCACTTTCAAATTACTGTAGAGCGGTGTATCCCCTCCCCCTCCCCCCTGACTCGAGGTTGCCAGATAGGCTGCAGGATCCAGCACAAACGTTTGTAGCTGCAGCTGTGGTAACTAGAGCAGAGCTGGCAACCCGGATGCCGAAACACTACTGACTTCGTGATTGGTAGATAGGTGGAGGGTGGCGCTTCAGGCCAAAACACAACATGACAACATCAACATCAGTTGAGGGCTGCAACTTCAACTTTTAAATGACAATATCCTGGCCGGACTACTGTTGTCAGTGAAATAAGTATTTGAAATGAACATGATTTCTTAATGTCTAGTGACATATCAGGGCCATTTTATGATTAATTGAAATACATTTCTTACATACAGCTCCTTTAAGATTTGTTGTGCAAACACAGGAACCTGGTGCTCAGGACTCAGTGCCCCCCTTGTGCAGAACATCTCTTTTCTCGGAATGGAGTTGGGGTCGGTCAATATGACGGCACGTCTCACGAATGAGTGCGCATAGTCAGTGCTGAACTGCCTGAATACGTTCAGGGGGAAGACAACGATTCTGCTGAAACAATTTAAGAGGCTCCTGGGGCATATGGCATCCACAGCCGCAGTAACGCCGCTTGGTTTGATGCAAATGAGACTGAACTGCTGAACGCACTAGCTGCACAGCCAAGTCCCGAGATGCGCCACAGCACACATTGTGTGACCATCACACCAATCTGTCGCTGAACTTTCAGCCCTTGGTGTCAGACCTTGCTTTTCTACAGGCCGAAGTGCCCTTAGAACAAGTGTCCAGGCACGTTGTTGTCGCAATGAATGCCTCCAGAATTGGCTGGGGAGCTGTATGCAGTGGGCACACAGCCCCGGGCTCCTGGACAGGACCTCGACTGCAGTGGCATATCAATTGCTTGGAGTTGCTGGCAGTGCTGCTCGCCCTGCGCCGGTTTTGGCCAAACCTTTCAAGGTAGGACCTACCGCAGAGATTCGTCCATATGTAGCGCTGCCCTGTGGGTCAGTCCATATGTGTATATTCCACATGTACCTCCCTATGAGTAGGATGCCTCTCTTTTCACCCGGACTAGGCACACTTCCCCAGTGTGAAAAAAGTGTAAAATGAGCTGAAGCACTCTTTTCCATCAAGAAGGACTGTTCGGCTTACATGGGGCATTGGGAATGTTACGATTGGGCGAGGCCATTTTGTTACTGCCACGCTACAGCTTGCCAGCATCTGCTTTGCTGACACGTGTAACGCAGTTCAGTAGTTGTGTCACTTTATATAGGGACCTCTAATGTCAGCATCGACATAATGTCGAACGTGACCGATAGAAAGGGAACATCTCGGTTACTGTCGTAACCCTCATTCCCTGATGGAGGTAACAAAGGCATTATGTCCCTCCTGCCACAACCTTGAACTACCCGCTGAATGGCCGGAACACCATCTCTGGATGCAGGCCGCCATCTTATTTATCCATATGTCTGGGGGAGTGGCTAGGTATGCAAATTCCACTTGCCAATTTCATTGGCCTTTTTTTGTAAAACTCAGAGGTAATAGGGGCTCCCAAGTAAGACCCCTAATGTCAGTATCTCCGTTCACTCCATCAAAGGAACGAGCGTTACGTCAGTAACCGAGAGTTTTATTTTACACAAAGCTATTGTATCGGTTTAGAAAATATGCACACCACTTTTAAGGTAAATTTTTGTCCTTTTTGGAGCTTGATTGTTGTAGTCTAATTTTGCTGTATGAGTCTTAAACTTATTTAAATTTTGGTTAACACTTTACAATAAGGTCTCATTTGTTAACATTAGTTAATGCATTATCTAACATGAACTAACAACTAACATGAACTTAAAAATATAGTAGTAAATGTTGAGATTAACATTAAGTTTAATAAATGCTGTAGGAGTATTGTTCATTTTTAGTTAACTAATTCAGTTAATGTCAACAAATGAAACTTTATTGTAAAGTGTTACCAAGTTTTATTTTTATGATATAATTCACATTCTACAAAAAAACCCCACTAAAACCATGCTGTGTTTGAGACAGAGTGGAACGCAGAAAATGAAGTATACCCATGCCTTTAGACAATTCAATAAACCAAACTTCTTTTGTGTACCATGGAAAAAGGAAAATAACATAGGTTTTGAACGATGAGTGGGTGAGTAGATGATGATCTAAATGATCCCTTTAGGCATAATTAGTGATGCAGCTAGAATTGTAATGCTCTAATTTAATGCTTTATCTTTTTTTTTAACTAGGTAATTTTGGACCTAATGCCATATGAGGGTATAGCAGTGAAGAGAGCTCTGAGCTCAGACAAACTTCTAATGGAGAAACTAGGGATTAGTTCAGTTCCCTCAGCATACCTCTTCCATCCCAACGGCACACACACTGTGATGAATGTGTACGTTAACGACCTCTGCTAAATTCATTGTTGTCTACCAAATAGAAGCCCTGTATATGCACAGTTGATATATTTTTGCTTGTGTTAACAGTCAGAAGAGGCTACGCTTTTTCTTCTCCTCCTTCCTAAAACTCCTCCCTGGAGTCCACAGGATGCAGTCCACCTCATCCCTGCAGCGTCCTCAGCCTGGAAATAATGGGCAGGGAACCCAGGTGGAGTGGAAAGAGTTTAAAAAGTGAGGTTTTTTTTAATATAGATACTACGGTTAAAAAATTTGGGGTCAGTAAGATTTGTTTTTGTTTTTTATTTAAGAAATTAAAGGATGCATTAAATTAATCAAAAGTAACAGTAAAAACAAAAAAAACAGTTATTTTAAATTGTGATAATATTTCACAATATTACTGTTTTTACTGTATTTAAGTAAATGCAGAGTAGTTGAGCCTGAGAGACTTCCTTCAAAAACATTTTTAAATCTTACCGACCCCAAACTTTTGACCAGTAGTGTATATTTGCAGTAAAATGTTAAGTAGTCCAAATGTCTGAAGTTTAACAGTTGAAATGAATGCCCACAAACTTTTTACAAGCTGTTGATTTAATTTTAAGTAAGACGAGGTAACCAGTATTAATATTTCTTCAGGTCTAAGGTATACATGGCAGATCTGGAGTCTGGCTTACATTATCTACTGAGGGTTGAACTGGCCACCCACAAGACCTTAGAAGGAGAAGAACTAAAAACCTTCAAGGACTTTATAACAGTTGTTGCCAAGGTAGTGTTTTAACACAAACACAACTTTTTCTGTGTGCTAGAGCTGTCTTCTCACACTGAAATTGTTTTCATTAGAGCTATAAAATTTACAGGGTTGTATCTTACTTGGCCCCTTTGATTTTAGTTATTTCCAGGTCGCCAGTCTGTGGTGAAACTTCTTGAGACGTTGTTAGAATGGCTAGTCAGTTTACCTTTGGAGAAGATCCCCTATGACGCTATTCTTGACCTAGTTAACAACAAAATGAGGGTAAGAGTGTCACCCATTAAACAACTTGTTCATTGTCAGACCACTGCTGCTTCTGCTATTAAAAGCTCAATATACCTCATAAAGTCTCTTTACCTGATGACGTGTATGTTTTTTTTGTATGTGACAGGAGCATAAATCAGTTTGTTGGTGGTTTTAATGTGCTCTGTTTGTATCATTCTCAGATATCGGGCCTGTACCTAAGTGAGCAAGTGCAGTGGGTTGGATGCCAGGGTAGTAGTGTGGCACTAAGAGGATATCCCTGCTCCCTCTGGACACTGTTTCACGTTTTGAGTGTGCAAGCTGCCAACCGACCTGACGCTTTAGCCAACACTGGTATGAGCAGGGAAATCCCTTCCTCTATCAACCAGAAACATATTGGAGATCTCATCAGTTGTAATTGTGATTGTAGATAAGTAAATTGAAGCTAAGTTTTAAGTATACATTTTGCTGTAATATAAGCATATTGTCACTGTTTGTGCCTGTGGCAAGCAGAACAGTCATCTGGTAAATGTTTTCTATTAGTTCATTTTTCTACATTGCTACAATTAATTTAAACCTACCTCCTCTCAGGGTTTGAGGATGATCCCTTGGCAGTGCTTCAAACCATGCGGCGCTACATTGGGACCTTCTTTGGTTGCCAGGAGTGTGGGAAGCATTTTGAAGAGATGGCTCAGGAGTCTCTGAACCAGGTCAAGTCTGTTGATGAGGCAGTACTGTGGCTGTGGAGAAAGCACAACCAGGTTAATGCAAGACTGACAGGTAAGACAGAAAGGTATTTAAAGTAAAATGACTGTATTACAAAATGTGGGTGCATTTAGGTTCTTGCTTCATCTCATGGGTGACATAGTATATACACTACTGATTAAAACATGTTTTTTTTATTTATTTTTTTAAAAGAAAATAATACTTTTATTCAGTAAGGATGCATTCAATTGAATAAAAGTGACTGTAAAGACATAATGTTACAAAATATTTCTGCATAAATAAATACTGTACTGAAGGAAAAAGAGAAAAATGGGTAGGATTAAAGAAAGAACAATATAGAGAAAAAGAAAAATATGAAAGAAGAAGCAGGGCAAGAAAAAAATTGATAAAAAGACAGGCAGAAAGAAAGGAACAAAATAAGACATGAAGAGTGAAAGAAAGGAGGACTGGAAGAAAAGGAAAGAGTCCAGAAAGGTGAAAGAAAGTAATACAGGAAAAGGAAAGTGAAGGGGAATACAGAATGAAATCAGGATTTGATGGAAAAGAACAGGAAGAAGGGAAATAAAATATATGTAGGTAATAAAGACAAAAAGGAAGGATGAAAAAGAAGCACAGAAAGAAAAGTAAAGGAAGAAAGAATGATTAGGACTGGAAAGAAAAATAACAAAAAGTAAGAAAGGAAAAAAGACATGAGAAATGTAGAGAAAGCATGTCTGGAAGCAAGAAAAAGAGAAATGACGTGAAGGAAGAAAAGGCAAAGGGAATAGAAAGGAGGGAAGACGAGAAGAAAGAAAGTAGAACAGAAAGGAAAGAAAAGAGACAGAAAGGAGAAAAGAGAGAAAAAAAGAAATAATTACCATGATGAAGGAATGAAAAATGGAAAGGAAGAAAGAAAGAATAAAATTAAGACTGGATGGGGGGAAAAAGGAAAACGGACATGAAGGGAGAAAGCTAGAAGAATGGGAAGCAACATAAGAAAAGAAAGAAAGAAAGAAAGAAAGAAAGAAAGAAAGAAAGAAAGAAAGAAAGGAAAAGGGAAGAAAGAGAAAAGGCAAAAGAAGAAAAAGGACAAATTACATTAAGTACCAGAAGGGAGGAATAAAAAGGAAAGAAAGGAAAGAAAGAATGACACATGAAACCACGTCACCCTCACAGTTGATTGCACTCTTTATGCAGGCTCAATGAGCGAGGACCCCATGTTTCCTAAGACTCAGTGGCCTACTCCTGATCTCTGTCCCACATGCCATGAGGAGCAAGATGGGATTCACGTCTGGGATGAACAGATGGTCCTGGCTTTCCTCAAACAACACTACGGTGCTTCCAACATCTCCCCAAAATACTCCAGCAGCAGCCAACCAGAGCCAGGCCCTCCGGCTCTTGACAAACCCAAAGCCATAACCAAACCTAAAAGCAACATTCACCTCAACCAGAACCTAAAACCTTCTCCTGAGAATGTTCCTACACATCAGAAGAGGACTGGTATCAATGATGCGGAAGAGAAACACTCTGGTGTCCAGATAGAAGCCAGACCAGGGATGACGTTCCTGGGTCTGGGATTCTCCAGCGTGGACATGAGTCTCTGCGTGCTGCTCTACGCCATCTCCTGCGTCTTTCTCATGTTCATGTTCTTCTTCTTCCGCTTTCGCTCAAAGAGATGGAAAGGCAGAAACTACCGGCCTTACGTATAGTGGCGGAATACTGAGATGGAAAACTGTGAATAAGGTGCCAAGTGATGAAGGAGACTTTTAATTTATTTGATTATTTTAATTTTTAGGGGGTGGGGTGAGCGTTGTTGTTGTTGATGTTTTTATGACGCATTTTGTAATAAACAACTTGTCTAATGATTGACGAAAGCTCTGCTCAGGCCTAGTTGTGTAAACAAGGTGTTATCGAGGATTTCTCAACCCTAAACAGAGAGGATTATTTAACATGAGAAGCTATTTTATTACAGTAAAAAGGAATAACCTAGGTCAAAATATATTTTTATGGAATATTCTACATTATTTATCTAGATTTTTATTGAAATAATATATCCTAAGTTAGTTTCTCATAGGGTATATATTGCTCTCTTTGAATGTCACTCTGTCCCCATATTTCTAATTGATGGTCCAAAAACACTTGAGAAACTTGATTTATTCTGTCACTCAAGGTCGCTAGCTGAGAAGCCAGTGAAACATAACACTGCCAGTCAATGACCAGTGGAAAAACCCTCGGTTTTGTTACTCTCATGGTCCATTGAAATCTGTTATATAGGCTGCTTGAACTGTTTTTGTTTTTTTTTAACTCTGCATGTGAAGTTACAAGAAGAGCTACAGTGGCACATTATTATTATTATTGACTTGAAAAGGTGGCTTAATTCCAATTTTTTCAAAAAAATCTTTTTAAATCTGGTTGAAAAGCTTCATAAGTGGTTTATCGGTGTAACTCTGCAGCAAGGGATTTAAAATATCAATTGAAACAGTTGAAACTTTTTTTTATTATTATTATTCTGTAGATTGCAGGGACACATTTGAACTGGAACTTACATTTTAAAAAAAACTGGTCCAAGACACTGTAACAATTTATGCATTTTGTTGTAGAGCTCCTAGAATATGTTGAACCCTAAGGGAAAAGATTATTATAATGTATTCAGAGGATTCCTGATCACAGACCATTCATTGTTCAACATATATATCGCTACAGCAGTATCTGGATTCAAAGTTCAAAATTAAAATGTGTTGATATTGTGAACTTTTTTATCGTTTAATCAGCATTTGATTTGTGGACTGATTTGAGGTAATGTGTTCAGCTCATGATTTTACTATCTATCGAAGCAGTGTTAATGGAGACCTGAGGCAAAATATTTATGAAGCATATTATTAAAAAATGTTCTGTGTTGTGACAGTATGTGCACATGGCCTTATAAGCTACTCCAAATGAATGGCTATTAATTACATTGTGTTACATTGTGTTTTACCATTATTATTTCATTACGTTTTTTTTTGTTATTACTTCCTGTACTTTTAAGAATTATATTTTTATGTAAAGATTTTTTTTTTGGGGGGGGGGGGGGGGGGGGGGGTATTCTGTATATATGTAGTTTGTCCTTACAGGGGAGTTGTATAAAGAAGTTGTCTTTCAAATAAAAATGTGTAATTCCTGAGTTTATAACTACTTTTCTGCTACATGGGGTGTAAAACATCAGGTGTAAATGTTTCATTTTGAGAGCAGCAATTCTTAAATGATCATTTTCCAGGAGAACAGTTGAATGTGCCATTCTGAGAACACAGTGTAACTGCAACTTAAAGTCTAAGCACATTGATAGGTCATTCAAGTTTTCTATTGCTGTAAGTCTGTGTCTACCCTCTAGGAGGCAGTATGGAGTCTCCCTTTCTCCACCAGCTCAGACTGCAGTCTGTTCTCCCCAGGGACATCATACATGTGACCATACTAACACTGTCCATTACTAGAGCTCCAGCTGTCAACTTAACAGATGTCTGCACAGGCATTCTTGTTTCCAAATGTAAACTATCTTACTATGTTCATCTCTTCAGAGTGGAAGAGGACGTTTTCCTCAATGACTGTGTGCATTTCACACTGGAAACAAAAGTTTGAGGGCAGTTTCTTCAAGAGACAAGTTAATGTGTCACGTTTTGCTTTTTTCCAGGCTGACACAGTTTCACTGCTTTTAAAAAGACAAGACAAGACAGCTAGAATCAAGTTTTGCAGCATTCGCAGGGTGTGTGTCTGCAACACTTTATTGATTTATTATAATTTTTTGCCGTTGATATTAGACAGAAGACTGGAACACGGCAGTTTATCTTTGATAGCGCTGACTCACGCCGTAGCCCGTCGGCGTCTCAGCGTTAAAAGCCAGCAAATCAGAGGCGGAAGCACATCGCCTTCTTCCCCACTTTGCTGAGAGATGCTGCTTTACTGCCCCACTGCTCTGTACTCAACACTTACTCGCACAATACAGTCTTTGAGCCATCCATCTGATATGTGCCACCTTAAAATGCTTCTCGGTTTGATGTACTGATCTGACATTCAGGGCAGCTTTGAGGCTGAGTCTATCTCTTTTCTTTCTCTTATCGGTTGAGTATCTGTCTGATGTCGTGTTGGCACATCTGATTGGGTATGCAGACTCTGTACTGAGCATGCCAGCCTGTGACAGGGACTGCAATGCAGAGCTGCTCTCCTGGCACACACCATTTGTCTGCCCTTAATGTAAATAATCCTGAGCACGGAGCCGCTCATGGCAGAGACGGCTTCTGATGGATTATGTGTCTGCACACGTTCGGGTTGGTGCATGCGGGGGTAAACGCTCCCGTTCTTGTCTTTTCTTCGTGTGGTGATGTTCAAATAAAAGTGAGCCATTGCTCTCTCTCTCTGTCTCTCTCTCTCTCTCTCTCTCTCTCTCTCTCTCATTCTGCCTTGCCTGTCTTTTGTCTTCATCGCACATGAACACGTTTACTCTCTGCAGGGCAGTTATCCGCATCAGGCTCTCTCTCTTTCTCTGTCTCTCGCTCGATCTCTCTCTCTCACTCTGTGTCCTTAAATGACTTTCCTCCAGTCTCACTCCCTCCCCCTCTCTCCCTAGTCTCTGTGTCTGTGCCTATAGCCTCTCTCCCCCTTTCTGTGACATACAGTAGATGGTGCATCGATTGCACACAGACGCTTGCTTTCCCTCTCTCTGATTCAGTCCTGTGCGAGGAGGAAGAGGACGGATTGAGACGTATCTCTCTGCTTCTCAAGCTACATTTCCTCATGCTGAGCTGCTTTGAGGAGCCTGCCCGCATTCTCTCTCTCTCATCTCGGAAGATTCTGCTATAGAGGTCAGGTAGTGGCGGGGTGGAGAGGGAGGGTGGGCGGGTGGGTTTGTGGGTCACTTTTCAGCTTCTTTTGAATACTCCAGGCAAGCTTATGCTGAGTTGCCAAACATGGAGACTCTAGTAATGTTGGGGTGAAGAGAGCTGTTTACCAAGGGAGTTGCTGTGCAGCATTTCTGTCGCATTTTTCTGCTGTGTCTGCACCAGATAAACATTGTGTGACTTTTGAATGTAGTAATTTTCTGTTTGTTACCTCATCAAGCCGGTCCACCTTCATTTTGACTTTTTTCTGTCTTAGATGTCTGGTGAGAACATCCTGTCTTTTCCAGAGATCTGAAACGGGCATGATGTCTCAACTCTTGCACATGGAGATTCCAAACTTTGGCAGCACTGTTCTGGACAGCCTGAACGAACAGCGGCTGCTGGGCCAGCACTGCGATGTGGCCATTATGGTCAATGGACAGGCCTTCAAGGCCCATCGCGCCGTTTTAGCAGCCAGCAGCCTATACTTCCGTGATCTGTTCAGCGGTAGTGCCCAGACACTCTTTGAGTTGCCCTCATCTGTGGCCCCATCCTGCTTCCAGCAGATTCTGTCATTCTGCTACACGGGCCGGATGACGGTGAGTGCCAGCGATCAACTGATGGTCATGTACACCGCAGGCTATCTTCAAATCCAGAACATCGTGGAGCGGGGAATGGACCTCATGTTCAAGGCCAGCGCTCCGTACTGCGACTCACAGACATCTGCCACAGACGATCCCCCTAGCCCAAATAACAACAACTCCTCCCTGTTGCTAGGCGACCAGCCCACAACTCTCTGCAAGATCAAGGAAGAAAAGTTGGAGACCCCGGTGTGTGCTCGGAATGGAGAGCTAAAGCACTCAGATGAGGATAGGGGACCTAGGGGCAGATCTTTAAGGAATGGGACTCTTTTCTACACCAGTGGAGGTGTGAACGGGATCATACCCGTGATGCATGCTTACGAGCACTCGACCCGAGATCATGCCAGCCCCGGTGCCTCTAGCCTCCCGACCACAGACAGCCCAACTTCACACCAAAACGAGGAGGAGGACTTTGAAGACGACTCGTACGAAAGCCTGACAAACGGAAAGATCTTTGGGGGCTCGTCTGGGATCTATAGCAGTAAATGTCGTTTAATGGACTTCTCTTTCGCTCCGTTGCAGCTCAAGATTCATTCCTGTGAGTGTGATCTTTTGTGTCTCTTCCCAGTGCAAGAGAAGATGGAGGTGTCCTCCCTGCCTCTGTCCTTGGAGAACCGTTTCTGTGTGCTGTTGGGAGGAGACAGAGAGGCTCTGCCTGCCGGACTCATCAGCCAGATCGGCTACCGTTGCCATCCTGCTCTTTACACAGAGGGCGACCCTGGAGAGAGACTAGAGCTGATTGGAGGTGAGGCCTGAATAATACCAGCCTGTCTGAAACTCCATGTCCATCTGAATTATTTATCAGTTCAGACTGAGTCATTTGATTCACTGATTCAGAGCTAAGGTCTCCTTGTTTCTCTGTTGTTGGTGTTGTGAAAGGATCTGGTGTCTTCATGACTCGTGGACAGCTGATGAACTGTCACCTCTGTGCTGGGGTCAAGCACAAAGTCCTGCTGAGACGCCTTCTAGCTGCTTTTTTTGACAGGTCTGAAACATTACAAATGTGTAACAAGCATGTATGTGTATCTGTAGAATGTCTGAAATACTAAGAGCTCAGTTCTGCAGTAAAAATAACCAAGCAGAGATGTCCTCATATTCAAATGTTTCAGTATACTGTGTTTGATAACTGTAGGGGCCGCATGGTGTTTTGGAAAAATTTTGTGTGTGTGCCCTCCAGTGGTTGACTATGGTATTTTGACTGCAGGAATACACTTGCTGACAGCTGTGGGACTGGAATACGTTCCTCCAACTGTGATCCAAATCGCAAACCACTGGACAGCCGCATACTCAACACAGTGAAACGTGAGTGATGTTAAAGCAAACAAAATTGACCATATTTTGTATATGTGCCTGGTCTTAGTGTGCATGATTCCATAGTTTACTTTGCTCCAAAAAAAATCTTTGCTTTCATCTTTCATCAAATCTTTCCTTGCCTCCAATCTCCACTTTTCATGAATCAATCAGTTACACCTCACAAACTTGTCTACTGTTTCATTTGGAAATGTCACATTGAAATTGAACTGAAATAGGTTTAATGCTGACTGGAAGCATTGATATTCCTGTTTTTTCTTTCTCTCTGTTTTGTCATTAGTCTACTGTCAGAACTTTGCCCCTAACTTCAAAGAAAGTGAGATGAATGTGATTGCCGCAGACATGTGCACCAATGCCCGGAGAGTTCGCAAGCGCTGGCTCCCCAAGATCAAGTCCATGCTTCCAGAGGCGATCGAGGTGTACAGGGGGACTGCGGTCCTCAGCCAGGTGGAAGGAGCCACCCATCCAGGTGGTGGCTTTCCCTTTGAGTCAGAGTTCAAACACCTGGCAGCGTCAAATCTGACTCTGGAGCAGCATCTCTATGGAGACTGCAGAGAGACACTGAGGAATGGCTCTCACTTCAATATGGAAGAGAGGTCCCAAAAAGGTGAAGCAGCCAAGACTGAGCCAGGCCGAGCCAAAGAGTCCGACAACCTGCAGGAAGTTGAAAGGCTTCCGGAGAGTCCCGAGAGAGCAGCCAGTGTGCTCGCTCTCAACCCAGCCAGCAAGAAAGGGGAAAAAGAGCGGGCATCCAGCAGCCCCAGATCACAGAAAGAGGAACAGAACAGACAGAGACCACTTAAAGAGGATCAGTGACTTCTACTTCATACGATTTAAAAACTGGTCTGCAGCTTCTCACACCAAAAAGGATCACTATCAATAAAGGCAAATCTCCCGTGCCACTGAACATTAAATTAAAGCTGCATGATCATGAAATCTGGACATATAAAAAAAAATGTTCCAGGATATACTGAAGAACGTCTGCATTAAATACAGTTGTGCTCACAATTTTCCCTTCCCCTTGCAGAGTCTACAAAATGTTTTTAATTTATTACTGTCCTTATGAAGCTATTTGGCATATATTTACACGTATTCCACAAGACATATTAACTAAATAAACTGAAAAACAATAACTGATTTTTTTTCAAAAATGTACATACCCTTGGTTTTTAATATCATATATTGCCTCAAGCATCAATGAATGTTTGTAGACTTTTGTGATAGTTGTGCATGAGTTTATGGTTTGTCCTGAGCAGTGAAACTGTTCTTTGACAAAGCCTCCAGGTCCTGTAAGTTATTTGGTTTCCCAGCATGCTCTGCACATTTGAGTTTTTCCCTACATTGGAAATCTAATTTTGAGATCCAGTTTTGCCACTATGGACAATTTAGGGACACAGTGCAAAACTGTGATGCTTGAGGCAACACACAATATCAAGAATCAAAGGTATGTGAACATCTGAATAGGATATTTTGTGTCATTTAAGTTATTGTTTTCTTATAAAAACATAAATATGTGTTATGCAGCTTCTTCAGAGCAGTAAATAAAAAAAAAATAGGATTTTATATCTTATTTTTCAAAAAATATATAAATGTCTGATTCCCCAAGGGGTTTGTAAACATCTGAGCATGACTGTATAAGACATTGTAAGGTTCTTTCATGGAGCCACTTAGCATACGTAAATGCAGGCACATATTCAAGCTCAGTACATTAAGGCAATCGGCAGTGCGTTTTTTTATGAATGCATGTGATGCACAAGCTCTGGCATTTCTGACTAAATAGTCTTGCCAATTACAGAAACAAATGGATTATGGACTTCTGCATGGCAAAAACAAGTGAAGGACAAAGGCTCTCCTTAATATAACACAACTTACATGCTTCAGAAATCAACTATACTGCTTTAACTCCAGTCGGACAGTGGGGTTGCTATGTACAAAGCTGACTGTGGGACTGCTGAGTTCAGTACAGTAAGGGAAGCTGAACAGAGAACAACAGTTCTCTAGAGAGTAGCCTGGACTCTCAGTTTTCCCTCTCAAGCTTTTTAATCTCTCTTGTTCTCAAGCTGCTGTATAGTAAATGCTTGCCTGTTTTTTTTTTTCTGTTTTTTTTCCGTTTTTTCTGCATATCAGCTGGTCTGGACATTTGAAACACGATTGTATGATTGTTTTTGGAAGTGAAATAAAGGAAAGGATTATTTTGAGGGATAATTAGGTTATGCCTATTTGGTCACCATTACTGTTTGATAAAAAGGGGCTTTTGCTTCATTACAGTGAAGTTGTTTTAATAGATAAAACATGAAAACATTAGCTCAGTTTTACTTGAATGCAGAAAATACAATACATGTGAAATGTCTCAATGAGGTCTACATATACAGAGATAATTACATAATTAATTATGGTTGATAGGATTATAATTTTCTTATCTAACATCTCATTTGCCTACCTGCAGTGCACAACTATCTCAAATGAATTTTGTTCATTTCCATACAGACATATTTTCTTCCTTAAATACATGGATGAATCTCTGCATCTGTTCCCCCAGCAGGCAGTTTTGCCTTCTTTACCCTGCAAAAGAACAACATTGTTCATTTTCAGATATCATTGACTATGTTCTTTGAATTATTAAACAAGCAAACAAACACTGCTAAGATGGAACAGATTCAGCAGCTGTCCCAGACAATAACCTCTGATTTGGGAAAGGTAAACAGCATATTGTGCCATGTGTGGTGATTTTGTTATGGTCTTTATACATCACATTCTGATCCTTTTCCAGATGCCTCCAGATGTTCCAGAAATCACGAACAGCACAACATTTCTCACAGTTCTTCAGCTGCTCGTTCTCTAGCCGAAAGAGATTCCAAATACAACGTCTGGTTGAACAGAAAGAAAGAATTAAGAAAAAGAAGAAATATTCTGCTAAATAATCAGATAACCTTTCCTAAAATGAGATTGCTCAAAGTACAATCTAATACTGAATATTTTTCCTATGAGTCAGCAGCCACCGTTAAAATGAAATTATAGCAAAATGTAATTTGCGCTGATCATCCTGGATTACAAGTTGCTTAGAGCGTGTGACTGAAATCGAACCTGAGGACTTCCAGTGGTGCCAGCAGGGCACTTGCAGTGGCAGCTGCAGATGAATCCTTCATCTGAGCCAGGAGGATATTTATAGCCCAGGAGACCCGCAACAGCACATCCGCCAGCATGGCTGCATAGTAGTACAACTGCAAGAGCACATCTCTCAATAAGAGCAGTTGGAGGACATGTTTGACCGCTTATACCCTCTAAAAGAGATTCATTTAGTGGCACCTTTTCAGCCTGAACCTTCATGAGATGCCAGTGATAAAGGCTTTCACTGTCACCAAACAGACTAAATCATGCACAACAAAATGTGACTTTGAGCTGTGACATGGTAAATTTGACCGAGTAATGCTTGATCTTAAATAGTGATAGCAGAAGGGTTTAGTAAACAGTATCACTACTGCTAAATGTTTTTTGTAACTTAGATTATGGTCTGTTACTGTTGAGAATTACTTTCAAATACCTTTGTATTTTTTAATGTGGATCAGATAAACTCTCATTTTCTGGCATGTGCATACATTAAAGATTTACCAAAAATGCATATTCTTCATTATTAACTAACTAAAAGGTGAATTTTTAAATACTATCATGGTCACTATTTTCAATATAGTGAAAGTCAATAAGGACTGCTGTCTTAACAGGGTTGCCAGATCTGTTTAACAAAATCAGCCCATTGGCCAAGCAGAAATAGCCTAATTAAACTAGCATTAATACCAAAACTCAAAATATGCCACTCCTATACTTCAAAAATACTTTACAGTCACTGTTATACTTGAAAATAACTGTAGTACACTGTAAAACCTGATAAATTCAGAATACTCAAAACATTTGGGGATGCTGATTAATTCAAAACATTTAAGTAGCCTAAACTAACTCAAGTTTTTAAGTTAAATAACTCAAATATCAAGTTAGCAGAACTTTACATTTTTATTTTGTACTATATACAAACATGTTAATTACAATTTAATTGAAATATCTAACAAACTAACTCACAGTTTGTTTGCATAACTGTTGCCTTGGCTTTTGGCTTGCTTAGTTGGGGACATTTAATATTCAACAATATTATTGATCTGCCTTACTTAGGGTGGACGATTTGTTGAGAAACTTTGTTGTATTATTTTCATGTTATCACTCACTGTGAAGCTGCTTTGATGCAATCTGTATTGTAAAAAGCGCTATATAAATAAAGGTGACTGGACTTGACATAAATATAATGTTAACTAGCATGTGCTGATGTAACTATCAGAGACAATCAATTGCATGTACAATCAACTAACCTAAAATAAACATTTCAAGATATTCCTATTAGGTTTTCAATCAATGGAAAATGCTTGATACTTTTTTTTGTTGTTCTTGTTAACTAGCCACAATCCTGGAGAGATTTGCCAATCTGTCACCATGGAAACAAAACAGCCCGCACAAAGGCGTAGCAGTGCCCCTCCCTAACAAAATTCTCCTAACTCTGTCTCATCATCTACCACTGATTTATCGTTATTAGGATAGAAATATGAAAGAGTAAAATATTTCGGCTGTTGATCAGCTGAAGTCCGTTTAGTGTTGATTCAGTTCCATTGTAAAGATCATCAATTATTAAATAAGTACATTTCATCTATAAAGCAGTTCTGCAAAAAATAAATAAAATGTCTTCATGTTGACAGTGGCAAGGAATCCAAACTCCATCAGGTGACAGAATAGAGAAAAAAAACCTTGGGAGAAACCAGGCTCAGTCGGGGGGCCAGTTCTAATTATGTTATAATTTTTATACTAACTTACCTGTTGAGAGTACACCAACTCCTCTTTTAGCAGGCCGTTTCCCTGAAGTAATCCCCAGTCCATCCTTAAATCCCAACTCACTGTAACTAGAACACCCGTACAGGTAGCCACAGCCCATATGTACAGGTATATCCTCCCTTCCACAAGCAGGGCAGATCTCTCTATTACACATATACACACAAATAGACTGAGCATCATAACATTTTCAAGAATCCTAAATGCTACCTATTTATTTGATTGTGTACCCCTAGCCATGTTATAGAGGCCGGCGAATGTGACCATAAGAAACACAGTGAAGTATTTTCCTGCATTCAGGAGATGTAGTGAGTGGCCAGTGTCCCAGAAGCACCTCAGGCATTGTGCAAATCTAAGCCATGGTGGAAAACACTGGATCAGACAGGTTACAGCCATATTATACTGCCCACAGTCCAGACTCACTGTAACAAACAGAAGAAAATCTCAACTAAAAAACTTTTACTTAAAGTCCCCCTGTGGTGAAAATCAAGTATTTAATGTTGTTTATATGTCTATGTGGTGTTTTTAATATGATTTAAGACAAGCCAAGTGCAAATGCATAAGTCAACACCATTTCGGAGTATTTTCTCCTTAAAGCTGCAGTCCGCCGTTTTTCCTCTTTGTCGCCATCTCTGTTCGAAATCTGCAATTGCAGTTATTCGCGGAATTATCAACTTTACGTGCGTTGTGCCTCGGCACGGCACGGCACTGCGCGGATGAATCCAATGTTTTAAGGAGAATGTGCGGTTGTCAATCACCGCACTGGTGTGGATACTGTCATTCACAATCACAGATTCTACTTTTTGGAAGTATGACCAACATAAGAATTTTCACCGGAAAATGTCGTCTGAACAAGTAAGTAACATCCACTTTTGCTCTGACCAACTAAGGGGAAAAAGGCATTGCAGTAAATCACGCCGATTAAATCGAACGATCGCTTATCATATCACGTCAAACCGTGCAAATTATACTTTGTTCTCAAATTGTTAATGTTAACAACATCAGCATTGCATGACTACATTTAATGCCCTTCAGATATTTGTCCTTGTTTTCGCATGGGCACGGTTGCAGTGTCTTTTTTTTTCTCTGACGTCCGAAGTCTTTCGCGTTTTACAACGGGTGAATCTCCAGTTGTCACTGGTGATTGCCGTTTGAACCTTTCTGGATCCGCCATCAAATTGCTAAGTTTAATTATATTAAGTGCTGTGAGAAAAGGCTATACATCTCCACCACCAACATCCTCACACGCAATATAGCCTACTAGCCGAGACCCCTTCTTTATGTGTACAGATGAGACGTAATGACGCAAAGACATGATCGAATTTCCCACGGAAATCCACCAGTACCAGTAATTAAAAACATTATTACAAGCTTACCATTTTGAATCGAGCTACAGCAGATAGTTTTGAACACTGGCTGGTTATGTACTTGCTCAAAAAATTATTTTTGATAATTTTTAACCCAAAAAAGCTACGGACTGCAGCTTTAAAACAGCAATGAACCAAAGACAGTCTCGAAAACGCGTTTTGAAATCGCTGGTGTTTCTGACGTCACAAACTACCTTGTAACCAATCACGTAAATGTGTGATGGTCAAGAGTGGGGGCGGGTACGGTGGCCGAGAGAGCTCAACGCGCTGCAACTGAAGAAAACACATGCAAATAGAAAAACACCTGCAAATTAAGAAAACATCTTCATCAGTTTCACAACACATGTGTGCTCCAAATACTCACAACACAACCAAATACAGAAACGCGCTGCAAAAGTTCACAACACAACCAAATACAGAAACGCGCTGCAAAAGTTCACAACACAAACAAATACAAAAAAACGCGCTGCAAAAGTTCACAACACAAACAAATACAGAAACGCGCTGCAAATAGAACAGAACACAACGGAAATGTTTCCGGGGAACCCAATAAGTGACGGACCCGGCTAGGACGTGCTTACAGCTGTCTACTTTTATTATTATTATTTTTTTTTGCAAAACATACAGAGATTACACGTTTATGACATACAACTTTGTATACAATATACAAAATGTATTTACAATATGTTCAATGTCATAAGAATACTAAAAAGAACAATGAGCTGAAGACTAAAATAAATAAATAAATAAAAAAAGATAGAGAAAAAGAACATGAGGGAAAGACATTAATCTATACATCAGTTACATTGTACACATTTTGTCATGTTATGTTAAAATAAGTTTCATAAGAAATGTTAGAATGCAGCTAGGGTCCAAATATGAGACGGCAAGTTTTAAAGTTGAGACACTCACACACAGATATAACGCACATTTTAAAAACTTTGTTGTATAAAATGTATATTTATTTGCAACAGTTATGTTAACAGCAATAATACTATATTTCTGGTAAGAACAGCTATTCAGCTGATGGACACGCGCTGCGTTGTCATGGGAACATCCCAGGTGAAAATAATGAGGAAATTATGTTGTCTTTCGTTGCTCCCTTCATCAACATAATGGCCCACAAGTGCCCAGCTCCCTCCAAAGTGCCCAATTCAAGGGCTCTGCTGTCTGCCCTTTTAAGAGAGTAGGGCATAGGTAAAGCTCACGAGCAATAAGCACGTCCCAGCCGTCCGTCCGTCACTTATTGGTTTCCCCAGAAACATTTCCGTTGTGTTCTGTCCTATTTGCAGCGCGTTTTTGTATTTGTTTGTGTTGTGAACTTTTGCAGCGCGTTTCTGTATTTGTTTGTGTTGTGAAATTTTGCAGCGCGTTTCTGTATTTGGTTGTGTTGTGAACTTTTGCAGCGCGTTTCTGTATTTGCTTGTGTTGTGAGTATTTGGAGCACACGTGTTGTGAAACTGATGAAGATGTTTTCTTAATTTGCGGGGTTTTTTTCTTTTTGCATGTGTTTTCTTCAGTTGCAGCGCGTTGAGCTCTCTCGGCCACCGTAGGCGGGGTTAATTTGCATATTCATAGAACCGCGTATACTAAATGAGGCAAGGGTGTAGAGTTACATTCAAGCTATTTTAAGGCATTAAGAATTTCTTTCTTTTTTAAGAAAAAAAAACTTAAATATGTCATTTTGGTGATCAAAGATGAGTTTTAAGGGATACAATTATTGACTACAGGGAAACTTTAAATATGACAGCATACTCTTGTGTTCCATTCACAGTACATAATACAATATGTCTTGGCATTGATACAAATTTTATGATTTAAGTTAATTTAAGTTAATTAATTCACAAGTTAATTCATCAATTAAATTCTGTTTTCGATTCAATTCGATTCTATATCGATTCGTTTGGATATAACATTGGAATCCTGTCAGTTAGTACACTGCTATAAAATTACAGCTTAAAATAACAAACATTTAAGTTGCACATAAGGCAGTTTTCATAATAATAACTTTTAAATGACAAAATTATGTTTCTACTCCAGTTTCTTTCTCCAATTCTGCCTTTCCTTTTTGAGTTCGGTTCACTCGACAGTGCGTCAGTAACTGACATGGGGAAACACTTTAAATACTGAAGCCTCACTGAAACACGCCGATGAAGAAAATATTGTTCGAGGCTGCTGCAGGCTCTGCACATCAACACATCAAGCCATGTCGTAACTTTCCCCTCTCCCGACAACTACAGAGTCAGGCTAAAATCGCAAGTTCGTCATGTCTTCATTAAATCCAGAAGAACTTGATTGCAACTTACACTGTAAAAAATTTCTAACCCTCCCAAATCAAAAATTTCAAGTGACCGATAACATCTAAATTTTTCAATTGGCCCAAGTGAAATTCTTGTTGCAATAGTCTGTTAACATTGGCTCAATGAGAAATAATACGTAAGACTAATTGAAAAATTTAGATGTTATCGGTCACTTGAAATTTTTGACTTGGGGATGTAATTTTTTTTTACAGTGTAACCACCATCAAACTACTGAACCACCAAGACTTTCTCCTGAGATTGTATCTGGATGCTCATTCAACGGCTAATGCATTGCAAGTATTGCACATTTAACTAACTCAACAGAGGTTTAGCATAAGCTTGTATAACCCCTTGTTACCAAGGTGCTGATGGTTCTGTCCAGGCAGGAGGCGCACTACAAATAATGAAGTAGTTTAAGTGCATGCATCAACTGAAAACAACATTGATCGATGCTTGAGATTTAAGTACTGATTTTGGTGGATTGAGAATGAGAAAATGAGAAATTGAGAAATCAATATTTTCAATCCTGCCATATAATATAATATAATTAGTGCTGTCAAAATTAACGTGTTAACGCATGCGATTAATATTTTTCATTTTTCACGCGTTAAAAATATATAACAAATAACTATTAACAATTAACAATTATTTTTTTTCCCGTCATCCTTTGTCTAGCATTACATTATATGACCACATCTTATTCATGCAAAAGCTTTTAAACCATTCAAGCTCGATAAGACACTAAAGAGTGTCAGTACAGTGCAGTACTGGTGCGCATCTGTGAATCTCCTATCTGTGTGACTGTCTGTGACACACACACGACTCGTGCACACAGAAAGCCACTTCAGACAGTGCTGGAACGGACACACACTTTTTTTGCCAAAATGGCCGTTAAGTATCCTTGCAAGCAGAGTCTTAAATTAGTTAAATGAAGTTTTAAATGAATGTAAAAAAAATTGAGAAAATGGGATGTGTGTGCGGCAGGTCTTAAAGTGACAGCAGCCTAATAAACCTGCAGATGTTTGTCATTAAGGATAATCAAAGACCAAAAGAAAAAGAGAAATTCACTCACTGCTCTTGACCAAATAACTTTTGTAGCTTTAATAAGGATTAATCAGTATTTTATTTATAATTTATGCCGTGAAGACTGTGCAGTGTTTGATAACTTTATTAAATTTCTGTATATATCCTACCTGTTTGACCTACCTAAAAAATCTTAAAGCACTGTTTACAAGGTTACGTAGGTCAAAAACAATGAATACAATTACTTCTTCTGAACTGGTCTGACTGGGTCAATAGAAAACTTTGAGCCCTGATATATTAAAGGACATAAATGCAACATTTACTGTAAAGGGTTTTTGTAAAGATTGTTTTAAGTTCACTTGAATTAAAAGTTGTTATATTTTTTAAAGCCAAATAAATGTTAAAATGTATAGCTTTCAATTATACCGTAATGCTGAATGTCTATAATTAATTGCTAAAATAGAGAAAAAAATCATAATTTCATAGAGACATCAGTAGCAGTATTGGCATCGGTGATACTGGCCTTCTTTCATTAAAAAAATGCCATTAAATACAGGCTACTGTCTTTATGTTGTTTCTACATTAATTTGGAGATGAAATGTGAAATTATTACAATATAAAAATATATTAAAATCTTTAATGTTAGGTGTGATTGATTAGTTGTTGTTGTTTTTTTTTAAATCTACACTCACCTAAATGATTATTAGGAACACCATACTAATACTGTGTTTGACCCCCTTTCGCCTTCAGAACTGCCTTAATTCTACGTGGCATTGATTCAACAAGGTGCTGAAAGCATTCTTTAGAAATGTTGGCCCATATTGATAGGATAGCATCTTGCAGTTGATGGAGATTTGTGGGATGCACATCCAGGGCACGAAGCTCCCGTTCCACCACATCCCAAAGATGCTCTATTGGGTTGAGATCTGGTGACTGTGGGGGCCATTTTAGTACAGTGAACTCATTGTCATGTTCAAGAAACCAATTTGAAATGATTCGATCTTTGTGGTGCATTATCCTGCTGGAAGTAGCCATCAGAGGATGGGTACATGGTGGTCATAAAGGGATGGACATGGTCAGAAACAATGCTCAGGTAGGCCGTGGCATTTAAACGATGCCCAATTGGCACTAAGGGGCCTGAAGTGTGCCAAGAAAACATCCCCCACACCATTACACCACCACCACCACCACCAGCCTGCACAGTGGTAACAAGACATGATGGATCCATGTTCTCATTCTGTTTACGCCAAATTCTGACTCTACCATCTGAATGTCTCAACAGAAATCGAGACTCATCAGACCAGGCAACATTTTAACTATCCAATTTTGGTGAGCTCGTGCAAATTGTAGCCTCTTTTTCCTATTTGTAGTGGAGATGAGTGGTACCCGGTGGGGTCTTCTGCTGTTGTAGCCCATCCACCTCAAGGTTGTGCGTGTTGTGGCTTCACAAATGCTTTGCTGCATACCTCGGTTGTAACGAGTGGTTATTTCAGTCAAAGTTGCTCTTCTATCAGCTTGAATCAGTCGGCCCATTCTCCTCTGACCTCATTTTCACCCATAGGACTGCCGCATACTGGATGTTTTTCCCTTTTCACACCATTCTTTGTAAACCCTAGAAATGGTTGTGCGTGAAAATCCCAGTAACTGAGCAGATTGTGAAATACTCAGACCGGCCCGTCTGGCACCAACAACCATGCCACGCTCAAAATTGCTTAAATCACCTTTCTTTCCCATTCTGACATTCAGTTGCATTAATGAGAAATTGAACAGTTGTTCCTAATAATCCTTTAGGTGAGTGTATTGACAATGTTAAATAATATAATATAATATAATATAATATAATATAATATAATATAATATAATATTAGATAATATAATATAATATAATATAATATAATATAATATAATATAATATAATATACAAATTCAGTAGCAATTAGAGGTTTAGGATTAGGCCCCTCTTACCTGAGGATGGAGGGCTGTCAGACCACATATCTCTCCAGTTGATCTGATAGAAGCACAGCAGATCCCTCAAGCCAAGGAACAGAGGGCTTAGACTGTTGAATTGATCAGCTAGCCAGCATTCTGAAAAGCCCACAGGCTGGAAGGGGGCTGCCAAGACCTTACACTGTGATATGGGTATTTTAATGTTTAAATGAGGACATTGTGTATGATGATGCATTCTCTAGAGACCACTGCTGATAAAATATGTGCTATTGCAAAACATTTTACAGAAAAGATACAGCAAGGCACTATAGTTGACAACATATCTACCCTAGTTATTAATACAGACAAACTTTCAACACAAACATTAAAATGTCTGCCAAGGTTGGCTTCTTCTGCTTTGCAAAATAAGGATGCTTTCTATAAATGCATGCAACCTCAGATTCATCAGCCGCTATAGGTAAATAACTATAAGAATAGCAAAGTGCAGTAAAACTATTTGTGCTACAAACTAGTTTGTTCATGATTACTATAATGAATTAAAATACTATGATAACAAATGTGTACGCTACTGAAAAATCCAGAAAACCAGCATGAATTCCTGGTTTCCAGGCTAGTTTATGCTGGTTAGTGCTGGTTTAGCTGGTGGACCAGCATAGTCGTGCTGTTCTCAAGCAAACCAGAGCTGGTGAAGCTGGTTCAACAAGCAGTGTTTTTGGGACAAGCAATTCTTTTGCTTACATATTTCTATGTAACATATTAATTATGTAAATGAATAACAATATGGTTAGAACATATTATTTATTGTAATATATAATTAAAATGTAATAGTAACTTATAATTAGAACACAGTAATGGTGTTTTGTTCCTTAATAAATTCATGTTTTTGAACAAATCAGTTGGATAAAGGATTCAATGACTCACTCGTAAAGAAAGGGTGCTTCTCAATACTCAAATTGATGCTTCCTTGTTTCCTGTGACCCGGAAACCGATCAAAAAAAGCCATCTTGAAGGACATCTAAATCCTCTAACTGCACTACGAGGAGTGAGGAAGCTTCCAGAGGAGTTATAAGCGAGGATGCACAGGTGTGTCCTATGCAGAAGTCTTTCTTTTTGAGAAACCTGACGCATATATAAATTCTCCTCCCCCTTTACATCTGTCACAATAATTTTAATTTATGCTTTTCCTTTGCAGTTTAAATAAACATTCTTAAAAATGTCTTTAAATAACCAAACTTAAACAACATGAGCACAGCAATGACGCTTTGAAGTGACGCTCGAATGATCAAGAATATTCCAATATACAAATAAGCTTTCCTTCGATTCCTCTGTCCTCATTTTCTTTCCTTGCAGCTTTCCCTTGCATACTAAGGGGAGTGGAGCTGACTCTTGAGGAAAGGAAACAAGGATTCACAAATTAGAAATGAGAAGCACCCAAAGTCACTTGTTTCTTTCCTTAATGAATTGTTTTGAACAAATCGGTTGAATTAATTGTTCAGTGACCCACTCAAGACATTTGTCAGCACCTATACTGGCTAATCGAACTATCGATGCAACCTGCAGAGAGAGTCACTGAAAGTTTTCCACAACATAAACACAGACTAACAGCCTGTCTGGGACTCGCTACACAAACAAACAAGTGGAGTGAATAAAATCAAAAGTCAAGTCTTAATGCCCTGCATTAATCTTACCATTGTGACCATGAGCCAGCGACGAGCCTGAGCATGAAATATGGAGAAGGGGTTTAGTAGCAGAAACAGGAGCAAGCTGTGAAAAAGTAGTGGGTGGAGCTGCTGTGGGATTGACAGCACAGGAGGATGAAGACTAGCCAGTACACTAGCGCACCAGCACACAGTCAGAACCCCGGCCATCTGCATTACACAGTCAAATGTATGAGGCCTTAGCACAGTAATCATAAGAGTACTAAACAAACTCAAATAAATGATTTCACAACTCACCTCAAAAATATGGTAGCACGAGAGGTGGTCTCTGGGATCCAGTCCAAAGATGAGCTTGTGATTTATTGCTGAAGTATTAAAGCAGTACAGGTTCAGTCCGATCAGGAAGAAAAACTCAATCAGCAGGGAACTTCCCTTGTAAAGCTTCAGCTGAGGCTTCAGAAGCTCCAGGTCTGTTTCACTGAACACTTTCAAGACAAGTTCACAATTGGACGTTAGTACAGACACTGGCAAATAGATATGACTTGAAATCCATTCTATCATAATTATATTTTTGCACACATAGTAATGGTTAATAATAGAATGGAGACCCTCATACCTAGATATTGGAAATGATATGCCATTGTTATAGATTGGTTACGTGATAGTAGGACAGAGGTTGTAAATTTACTAACCTCTGAAAGTTAAAATGGTAAGGAGGGCCAGGATGAGGCCGCAAACAAAGCCAATCCGAAACATTATCCACACTCCGACTTTCTTTGTGCAGAAGAAAAAAGACTATATTGTGTAAGAGGCTTCAAAAAATGCACTGTATGTCTAATGTATTTTCCATTTCTTTCTATATTAAATTTTGACTAAATTGACTCCAAAGGGACTTCAACATCATGAAAATATCATGATGGAGGATGCATATTATTCCATACCTCTGTAGATTAATTCTCCATTATTAAGCCTAAGTATGAAGAAAAACGTTTAGGTAATGTTTAACTAAAAGCATGGATGATACCAGGATGAGAAAAAAAAAGTGAAACATGTTAATTAAAAAATCAAATGATGTCATTTAACAATTAAAAATCTGACTTTAGATAAATAAGAGAACTTTACTGCATTTACTACTTTTTTTTACTATAGCATTCTGTGTGTGTGTGTGTGTGTGTGTGTGTGTGTGTCTGTGTGTTTTGTTTTGTGTTGTGTTCTGTAACAGTACAGTAAAATCCTTTATTTTGGTAATAATACAACAGAGTTATTTTATTTTAATGCATTTTTCAGTATACCTGCTGATTCAGAGCCACTTGTTTCATTCAGGAGCATATTCACAGGTGACACATGTCTTACCGGTGTTTTGTCCATTGCTGGGACTTCAAGTCTTTTCATTGCTCTCAGTTTGTCACCCCCCTCCAGCTGAATCATAAACGTCTGTAGAATTACATTCAGTTTACTGATCCAGAGACTGGATGTTCTGTAATGAATGAAATGAACTAAAGGAACAGTTTCAGTCCTGCATTCTCACCTCCAGTTTAGACCTGAGATGTTCACATTTGCCTCTGTCTGTGTTGAGCAGAGATGTGTCAAGCCTCTCATTTCTCCATTTTTGGCCATGTTCAGAAGCAAACTTTGAATCGTACTTTATGGTGATCTTGCAGAAACAGTTGTAATTAAATTCCTAGGAAACAATCCAGCACAATGTATATGCACAATGAAAATAATTTTATACCACTCCAGTCATTAAGGACAGCTGATATACTACCTTTCAAAAGTTTGTGGTCAATACGATTTCTTTTTTTATGACAGTAAAGTAAATGACAGTAAAGACATTTATAATGTTACAAAAGATTTCTATAACATACAAATGCTTTTCTATTCAGCAAAGAATCCAAAAAAGTTTTTTTGTGGAATATCAGTTTCCACAAAACAGCACAACTGTGATGATTATAATAAGAAATGTTTTTACGTTTTACATGTAAAAAAAAGAACAGTTATTTTAAATTATGATAATATTTCACAATCTTGCTAGTTTTACTGATTTTTGATCAAATGAATGCAGCCTTGCTGAGCATAAGAGACTCTTTCATAAACATTAAAAAAATCTTACTAACCCCAAACTTTCTTGTGTGTGTGTGTGTGTGTGTGTGTGTGTGTCTGAGTGTGTGTGTGTGTGTGCGTGTGCGCGTGTGCGTGCGTGCGTGCGTGTGTGTGTTGCTAAATGTAGATCTTCAAGATTTCTAAAGACCACCTGGTATTTTTGCAGATAGGCCAGGCTCAGGTAGAGCTCACAAACTGCCATTTTTATTTGTTTTATATTGGTGTTTTTTCTTTTGATAGTTGAGGAAGTTCTGATGACACAATTATCTCCTTGAACTTTGGATCCAGAAACATCCTGAGCTACGATCCCAAATGTTTCCAGTCTGTTGTGAGCTTCTGATAGTTTCTCTGTAATATAGAAATGCAGTAGGTAATATATATCTACATTTATTGTAAATGATCTGCTCTAAGTACTTTAGAGTTGTCTACCTGAATAGAAGAGGTTAACCTTGTTCAGCTCTTCCTCACAGCTTGTGAAGAATTCCCCTGTCACAGACCTTTGACTGTTTCCTAAAAAATGGTCTCATTATTACTGTAGATCTTTTTTATTAGCTTTTTTTAAAGTTTGTTTTTATTCGTTTTGATACTATTTTCACAAGGTGTACATTCTCAAAACTCTTAGTACTAATATGACAACAGATCATCCAAAGTGCACTTTTTTCAAACATTTCAGCATATTTTCAATTGTGTTAGTACAACACACAAAATCACAAACCCGGCACAATATGGCACCAGGCACAACGCAAGTGTTTCTTGCTTGTTTCAGCCCAACGCAGTGCCTATTTGTGCGCCCATGGGTGTGCTGGTCTAAGAAAACAAGATGTGTTTCGGTGCTTTGTTGGCGCGTTGCTAATTTGAGGAAACTGAAATAGACTGCAATATTTTTTTTGTTAGCACAATAGCACAACTGGCTTACGCCCAAAACACACCCATTACTCATTAAGAGAATAGGGACAACCATTTAAGACCATGCGCCGGGCACACCACACATTTTTCCCGTCGTTAAACTATAGCAAAAGTGGATTCGGACACGCCCTAAGTGCAGTTGCGCCGCGCGCTTTAGACCATGCGCTTAGATCGTTAAAATAGAGCCCTATGTGTTTCATCTATATAAATGTTTCATTCACAGTAATTGCCTATCATAAAGCTTTAGATTTTCATCTCTTCTCGTTTGTTTGTGTGTGTGTGTGTGTGCCATCAGCATAGACTGGATAAACCCAGCCCGATCTGCCGGCGATTTGATTTCGCCCTGCAGCTCAGGCTGGAAACCTGTACATTCTTCTATCCTGCTTCCGTTACAAATCTACGGGGACCAATCACAAACTGGCTTATCCACCTGGTGCGATATTGGCGGATTTAATCCAATCCAATTCCTTTTAACCTCTCGACGATGCTCAATGGCTTCTTTAGTTTAGCAAACAAATCACTCGAGTGGGTGTAAGTACCACTCACTTTCATGGGTTTTTTTTGCACAACCTGCAAAAATCACTCGATGCCATTGCTGCTCTGCAAACCTCTGATCAATGCTCCAAACCAACACGTTTGTTGACACATTTCCTGCCTAGAGTTTTCGCTGCAAAGTACGTCACCCGGATCGTTGGTCTGATTGGTTGAAGGACCATCCAATTGTGTACAGAGTCATTTGAACAATGCCCGTTGATCACGCCTCTTGTGCAGTAGAAAATACAGAGCAGACTCCCCAGACTGATGTTCAATCTTAAAAGATTGAGCTTGGTCTGGTGATAGCCAGACTACCATCAGCACTGATCCTCAACAAAATCATCCCCATGCCGGCGTGACTCCGATCTTCAACCAGATGGAACTGGATAATATTCTGATTGTTCCAAATCAATCTGACTTCTGACCTGTAATGCTGCCTGAATCATAATCATACACTGTTCGTTCGTTGGCCAGAGGTGAACTGGCCCCATGACTGAGCCTGGGATCTCCCAAGGTTTTTTTCTCCATTCTGCCACCTGATGGAGTTTTGGTTCCTTGCCACTGTCACCTTTTTCCACCTTTGTTGCCAGTGGCTTGGCTTGCTTAGTTGGGGACATTAAATGTAACATTTAATTTAACATTCAACAATAATATTGATCTGCCTGCATTGACACTATTATACAAGAACTGAACTGAGCTGGACAATGACATCACGGTTTTCTTCAGAGCGGCTTAATAGATAGATAGATAGATAGATAGATAGATAGATAGATAGATAGATAGATAGATAGATAGATAGATAGATAGATAGATAGATAGATAGATAGATAGATAGATAGATAGATAGATAGAAATTAACTAAATTAATAACTTTTTTAAAACAAAAATGAAACATCACCGAACTTACTTAAGCTGGACTGTGACGCTATTTTCTTCTGGAAACAAATTATTATTTTTTTTTCCATTATTTTCCTGTTATCTCTGTAAAGCTGCTTTGAAACAATCTGTATTGTAAAAAGCGCTATATAAATAAATGTGACTTGACTTGATGACTTGATGTGTGTGTGTGTGTGTGTGTGTGTGTGTGTGTGTGTGTGTGTGTGTGTGTGTGTGTGAGAGAGAGAGAGAGAGAGAGAGAGAGAGAGAGAGAGAAATTTGTTATTTGTGAACATAGAGCAATATAGAGTACAAGGGAGAGGAAACAGTCACCTACTATATACTGTAACATCAGATTGATCAGAGATGCATCAGTAGAAGGGAGACAGATGGCAACAAACACAGCATTTACATATCAGTATGTATGCCATGCGATACTGTAAACAGATTACCATGGTAGAGACTGACACATTATTGTAACTCACCCTTCAGCTGTTAAGGTCCACTACAGTGTAGATTCAGTCATATGGTATACAGTGAAAACATTTACTGTATTGCCAGCAATCTCTGTTCTAGCAGAATCTCATGGCAATCTCTTTTGATAACACACTAGATACTATAACAAACATTATAGATTCAATTACATAAGTTAGGTCATGTAAGTGTATTTTCTAATGTGGCAACTGTAGCCTGTATTACTGTAATTATTACAGCAACAAGGAAACATTTGAAACATGTTTGTTGTATTGTACTAAAAAGTACTAAATTGAAAGAAGATCATACTGTTGTGTTTCAGTGATTAATTCAAATGTTCTCATTAATAATCTTGTTTGAAACAATGATTATGTGGACTGAAATGTGTATAACTGTAACGAAAGCATGGGGTTGGGTTTTGAAAGAATGACTAGCTGTGTTACAAGTGTGATCAGTAAGGATTTTTGTTGTAGGAGTTTGGAAAAAGTACACCTTGCTTGTGAAAATAGAACCAAAGCAAATAAAAAAACTGTAATATTATTCACTAACTCCTTGCGTATACTTTCCCTCATTAAGCATTCAACTTTGCAAAGTTATTAATGATTCATTTGACCTGCTTCACCTCTGATATTGTGAGGATACTTGCCATATAAATCTATCATGCATTTAATTCCAATGGGAATAATTTATGAGGTTATATTGTTGTAAATGACGGTCATAAATATGCCCTAAGTTGACATCATTCATTTTTTAAAACTCATTTTAACAGTGTAAAATTCATGCAAATATGCAAATGACTAAGAAATGTTATTTTGATAGTGGAGTACTCTCACATAACTAGAATTCACCATCTAAAACAACCAATATGCCGATGCTCTTACCATAACAACTGAGGTTAAGCCTGTCTTTCTGTTTCAGCATAGACTTCAGGGTCTGAAAAACAAAATGCTTTCCATTATTTGGTTCATTAATCATGTTAGTTACACTTACAATTGTACTACATCTCTGAAAGGTTGAAAGTGTGAAGAATATATCCAAGAGCATGAAACCAAACTCACCTCATAGCTAATATATTGCTTCTTCCATTCAGGAATCATTTGTAAATCCGGGTGGTCAGACAATGTCATTTTGACTTTCTTAACAGCACTGAGTGAGTTCCAGTGTTTCTCCAGGTGTGTGTGTGTGTGTGTGTGTGTGTGTGTGTGTGTGTGTGTGTGTGTGTGTGTGTGTGTGTGTGTGTGTGTGTGTGTGTGTGTGTGCCTCATAACAATAGAATATTTGAAAGGAAGGGGCAGTCACAGTGCAAGAGCACAAAGAATCACTAAACCCATGTATAATTCAGAGATGTATATCATGATCTTTCTTATTTGAAGTATCTTTTCTTTTTAGCAAGACTGTAGAAAGTAAACACATGGCTGCAATATTTGAATTACAATATAATTAAAACAGTTAAAGGGAATTGGCTTCCTAAAGGCCAATGCACACTGCACCGTCAAACGCAGACCAACACACACAGCCAACAGGAATAACACACTGATCCGACAAAACACGACAACGTGTCTGTTGCTGTCTGTCCAACACGATCTGTATCTGTCAGTGCAGGTTGAATTGGCCTTTAGAAGAAAAGGTTCTATATAGAACCTTTAAAGGGTTCTGTCACGCGCTTCATTTATACTGTACAGAGGAAAAGATTTGTCACTACTTCCATTTCCTCACAAATTTAAAGTTTAGCACTTATCACCCTATAATGCCGTTCTCATTAATACAAATATTTAGATTTTCTAGGGGTTCTCAACTCTGACCCTCAACCTTAATCAAACACACCTGAACAAGCTAATGAAGGTCTTCAAGATAACTAGAAAGTTACTGGTAGGTACGTTTAACCAAGGTCGGCACTAAACTTTGGAAAGTGGACCTCGATGGCTATAGAGTTCAGAACCGTAAAACCAGATAATCTGAATATTTTGTATTTAGAACCCCTGCTCTCACTTGTTGGTTCATATTTACAGTGATAATACTAAACAATGTGACAAATAAGGATGTCCAGATAGTCTCTGTAGATACAAGACTTTTGAGATTTAAATGAATACATAAGAGTAAAAAATAGGGCAACTTGGAGTATTTTAGAATCAGGTCATATGGTCCCTATTGAGAGGAAGCTCTCAAACAAAGAACAAAGCTTTGAGGATTCAGATACAATTATTGGTCATAGTCATCAACTAATAGTATCAGTAATATGAAGTTCAAATGCTATTCTGATTTTCAAATTCAAATGCCATTTTTCTTGTATAATAAATTTAGATATTATTTAAACTGACAAGCAAAGCTAGAATTAAGCTGTCTGCCCTTTAGTGAAGTTTTGAATATATATATAATAGACAAAACTCAGACTGTGAAAAAAACAGTGACACAATGATTTTATTGTAGCTTCCACCTTATCTAGCACCTAAATGTTCTTCACATCTAAAAAAAATTTGAGAGATGAAGTACCTGAAACACAGCTTGTGCCCCTGAAAAGCTGCCTCTTAAAACATGAAAAGACAATTAAATTATTCACAGTTCTAGTCCAGAGAACATTCTGTAAGAGGCCATGCACACAAGTGACATTTGCAAATGTGTTTCCTGTAATTGCACAAAATAAAAGGCAACAAAACTAAAAATAAATATACCACCTCCATTATACATTTAATAATCAGCTCATACTGAATGAACAAATGATTTTAGTTTAGTTCATAATAATTGGTTTTATAAGGCCACTTTTCAAGTCCATATAGCAAAGTATGCAAAGGCCACATGCAGTTTTGTCTTAAAAATTACAAATATTGAAATATCTAAAAACAAAACAGTACACAATATGATAAATGTGTGTCCTTAAACAGCACATTAACAATCAGTAAATACACAAATAACACCTTTGTTTCTTTAAAACTTTAAATTAGTAGCCCTGTTTAATTGCATTCTCACTCACTCCATGCCATACTTCATTCAACTGAGCAATATTGAATCATGTCAAGTTAAGATGGAAGGAAATATCCTTCATGGTATTTTGGGGGGATGACCACAATGGGCTTCCCATTTCTAGGCTGCCACATTAGAACCTGGGCATCATTGGCATTAGGCTTAAGCAAGGCGTTTGCTGGGATGGGTTCGTTCCTAACTAGGACTTGAGGCTGCTCCTGGATCACTGGCTCCATAACTGTGGCTCTTTGACCCAGAGACTTCTTTGGATCCACTTTAATGCGGAGCTGCATCCTCCAGCGGATGGTTCGGAGTAGCACCATTTCAGCTGTGGTTTCGTTCATGGCCACCAGCCAGGTGGTGAAGCGTTGGTCCCTCTGGATGGAGCTCAGGAGAGGGGGACTGCTAGTGGTGCCCACTGGGACACTCCACGTCACACTTGGACAGAAGTTGTCGTTCATGCTGACAGTGAGTTTGGTGCTCTTCTTAGTTGGGCCCACTATTGTGTACATCTCAGTGGTGCAGCCATACCAGGGGTAATTCACTCCGTCTGAATCACTGATGGCCTGAATCTGCCCACATCTCAACTCTGGGAGCTCCCAGCTGGATCTAAAGAGGGAAGATGACACTTATTTAAGTTGTTTATATGATATGGTGAGCGATACACTCTTGCATCAGTGATGTATAAGTATTTAAACCAATTATTTTCCACTCAATCTATGGAATTTAAAAAAAACAAACAAACAAAAAAACAGTAACGAGTATTTGTGTGTAAGAGTTTCAAAACAAGAAGGTACTAAGATCTACAAGATATTCTTACAATTAACAACCCTGTAATTGTTAATGTCATAAAGATGTGAATACGTAATCTTAGTAGAAATAGACGCTGGTAAAGAATAAGCCTTTGTCCTTCTAGGGGTGTGTTGAACTTTTCTGCTGTTGAGGAAACAATCCCAGGAAGTTGGACCACAAACATCCTGAGAAATAGTTTTACATAGTTTTTCAGCAGCATCATGCCACCTATGAAGAAAGTATCTGAGATCATTTAGCTCAGTTCATTTTTACAATATTTTAATAGTATTTTACTGCACTCTAAACCACCACAGTAGATGGGGCAAAAGGTGGGAATGATTTTAGTAGAGATCAACCTTTTCTACTACTTTCAATATTTCTATGTTTTTGATACAATAATGTGACTAAACGGTATTTGTATACAACAGTAAAACATAACATGCATTGACTTTTATGCAAAATTGTTTTGCAAATTTGTAGTTCTCATCTTTGTTTCGTGCTGTTTTCACTTGCGAATGAACTGTAAAAAAAAAAAAAAAAAAAGGTTCCAAAAGGGGTTTTTCGTGATGCAACAGAAGGACAATTTTAGAAGCTTTCTGTGAAAATAACCTTTTTTTTTTTCTCAGTGTGAAGAATATTTAAATAATCATAAGAACCTTTTTCCACTATAACAAAACTTTAATGCAGATGAAAGGGTCCTTGGATGTTAAAGGTTCTTCATGGAACCATTGATGACAATGATGAACCTTTATTTTTTAAGATTGTTGACAGTACTCAGTGAATATCAGTCTCTAGATTAGGGATTCATGCACAATAATTTCCACATTTAATTTTTTTAAAAGGTATACGGGCCCAAAACAGTAAAGGCACTAAAAAGGCAATAGCATTCAGCATATCTATTTATATTATTACACAATGAACACACTTACACTCCTTCATTCCCATATATATTGAAGAAATCCATTTGATTGCAAGCCTGGATCCAGCCAACAGTCCAGATCTCTTTGCAAAGCATGGGTGGCACCTGCACCTGAGCTGATGCCCTGAAGTAAGGCGTGCGGTAACGTAAAACCACATTAGATGACTCATCGATAACAGTTGGACTAGGATCAATGGAGGCTTGCAGTTCCAGGACTGTGATGTTCTCATGAAAACTTGGCTTGAGTTTTACACTCTGTACACATCCCATGGTTGAGGCTCTTCAGACTGGCTGCACAAACACCCATCAGTATCCAAATGAAGCAGTATTTTTCATAATGTGAGTAAAAGGGCCCAAGTCTGTGGTAACAGTGCTATGGCATGATCCATGACATGATTCCTGACATGTCAACATAATGGATCACTACATATTTTTTTGTAATTTCTTGCCACAGCATTAATAAATCCCAGATCTCTCCCCTCCTTCAGTCGAGCAAAAATAACATAAACCTTACATATTCATTCTAATAAATTTTAATTAAACTTAATATTTATGGAACTGTAGCTATTTCGTGTTGTTTGCCATAAAATATATGATGTCAGCTCATACGTGCCTTTGATTTAAACCCAGAAATGTCTAAGCACCTGTTAGGCACAGTCCAATAGTGCGGCATTACGACCTGTTACGCCGCGCTGCAGTCAACAGTCGTACGCGGTTGAGTCGATCCATAATTCAAAAGGTCGATCAGGATGACAGAAAGAACATAAAACATTACTTTAAGTTTAAATCCATAGAGGCTCCTTACAGCTCGCACTCCACGCTGCGTCTTCTGGCATAACTTGAGAGTAAAATTTCTAGTGTCAAATCAAATATCGGTGCCCTTAATTTCCACGTCATATCTGAGAGATTTAAAGAGCGTGACCAGTCGGGTTACTTTGTGTCGCCCTTGTCCTATTAAAGGGTAGTCAGGTTCCTCTGGTGTAATACAATACTTCAGCTGTTAGCTTTTTTTATCCAAGCGGCTTAGAATTAGACTTCCCTTCTTGACGACGTTTTGCATCCTGGGTAGTGTAGTTTAGAGTCAGGGGGCTGAAGAGTCAACAGGTTTCAGTCATTTATAGCCTACTCAGTGAGTCAAACAATTCAATTCAGCAGCTTTATAAATAAAGCTTTCATGTTTACAGTTTCCCTGGCGCTTTTCTCCGTACAAATTATTAAAAAAGATAAAAACAAAACTCATGAAGGCAACAATAAAACAGAAAATGGGTGAGATATGCATGGGGAGGGGTATGAAGTTTTTGGTAGAATTGTAATTGAGTTCTGATAAAGGCTTTTAACTTTAAAGGGCCTTTTTTGATGCCACAACATCAATTTGATTTAATTTATTTATGATAATGATAGATTTGAATTCAGTTAAGGCACTGCATTGCATGTTTTATATTATATATATTTTGTATTATTTATATTATATTATTTAGTTAAATAAATAATATATCCTAAATAGTTCCAGCTTACACTTTTTGAAAATAAATAAATAAATAAATAAATAAATAACATTTGCCTATACAAAAGCATTGCAATTATTTAGTATTTGCAATAAAACAACAACATAACATCTATCTATCTATCTATCTATCTATCTATCTATCTATCTATCTATCTATCTATCTATCTATCTATCTATCTGTTTGCATGTTTAAAGCGATTTTCTTAGTTGAGTGTCATTTGTTTGTCTTGATTTTCAGCGGTAAATAAGGCAGCATGTGGATGCGTCTCATGTATCCGGGCGGCTGGAATGTCTATTTATAGTATAACTGGAATAGAAGTCGCAACTCTTAGGAACAGAGCAAGACATGATCTGGGATATGGACATGGTAGACCGTTCACTATCTCTCAGTGTAAAGAACAGGACAGTAAAACATATTTAAGGCTGGGAGGACAGTGGAAAATCAAGATGCCTGTAAACCAGAGTCGATCCAGGGCGAGGGAGCGAAACAATGTGCTGAACAGACCCGAGTTTATGTCTCTAAACCAGCCTTTAAAGAGCAGTGGCGCGGAAGCTCGCGGCACTGCGCGGAGGCCGTCGCAGAGACAGCAGCAAAATCAACACCAGCCAGGCGAAAATGCGCAGAACGAGTCGCCCGAGAACAATAAAGAAAAGAAGGAATTACCAGAAGAAGACTGCATGCAGCTTAACCCCTCATTCAAAGGCATCGCTATGAACTCTCTTTTGGCCATTGACATTTGTATGTCTAAGCGGCTCGGCGTGTGCGCGCACCCCACATCGTCGTATGGAAGCGTGCGCTCTATGGTCAAGCTGCTCGCGCTCACTGGCCATGGCATCCCGTGGATCTTCGGGACAATTTTGTGTCTTACAAGAAGCAACACGTTGGCAGGTCAAGAGGTATTGGTCAATTTGCTGCTAGGTGAGTTGTAACGCTTTTCTGATAAGGAGTAAAATACTGACGCTCTGAAGAACGTCCGGATGTGTCACAGTCTAAAAATGTGGGCGGCTATAAACATTAGGCTACTATTTTGGTCAAACACATGCTACTGGGATTGAGAAATGTCTTCCTCTAAACCAACCGCAGACCTTCTTGTCGAATGTCTTACAGAAAGAGTAACTTAGTTGATATTCTTGTTAAATCCTTACATTTACTTAGGCTAAGGATAATGTAGCCTATTGCCTACTAATTTAGGATAATTTTTGGATAATTCCAGTGTATGTAATGTTAAATTTATTTGTATTTTTGAAGCTCTGTCTGAAAGATATTTAAATGTGATGTAAACGATTTCTCGGATTAAAATGACATTCATAATAATTATGTATTATTGAGAATCCTGTTAAGTGCATTTGATTTTAGAATGAATTTGAAACCACATTGTGCTCACACGGAGGGGTTTTAGCGATGCTGTTGGGTTTGTAGGTCAGTGGATAAGGGAATACAAGAAAATGTGTTCTGACTGATGTGACTAGTTCATTGCACGCTTGCATAAAGAAAAGCTATAATTTATAATTTATAAAGCTATAAGCATTTAAATGCTATAATTTATTCTTTTTACTACTCCTTTTATTTTATGCTGGGTTCCAAAACCCCAAAATGAATATTCGGTCATCATTTATTTCACCCTCATGCCATCCCAGATTTGTATGACTGTATTTCTTCTGCGGAACACACATGCGGAAGATTTGAAGTAAAATATTTCTGCACTGTAGGTTCATACAATGCAAGTAAACAATGACCAAAACTGTAAAGCTCCAAGAAACTCATGAATATAGTGTAGTTAATCCGAACGACTCCAGTGGTTTAATCTATGTCTCTGAAGTGAATTGAGTCAGTTCACTATAAATCTTTATTTTAGCAGTCTTCTTGGCGATCCTGATTTCAAACTTGATTAGCATAACACAGCTTTAATTATCAATTTTGCCTGATATGTTATTATTATTATGTGGAGATATCAGCCTCCATGGCTCTGCCTCCAGTTTATTCATCATATGTAAGCCTCTCCTCCATTGACATCCACTATCTCCTCCCCAGTGTACCACAGTGATAAGATGCGGTCACATCTGTATGATGTTCAGCAAATTTCCATGGGTGAAATCACGTCATTTCAATAGGAATCCATGCAATCTGGAATTTAGCCAGAGTGTGAAATATTTACCCACGCAGACTTTGCAACAGGTTCAAGATTTCTCAGATTTGCTGCGTTGGCCAACAGAAAGCTACTTGGCTTAAGCTGTCTTTGCTAGTTCTAACATGATGTTTTCGATTTAGTACTGGAGACACATTGGAAACATCTTTTGAACTAGCAATAAGAGATTTTAATCTGAGGTGTAAGAAAGTAGTTCTACACACAAGAGGGGCTTTGGAAAACCCATTGGTTTTTCCTTACTTATTTACATGCATGTCCTTTGAACTGTTTTATAAAAGCAATTTCATACTCGCAAGAGTGTGTTATGGCTGTGTATCATGATGAGTGTGATTTCTTGTGGCCAAATCACACCCATGCTAATATATAGCCAAAAACATTCTTGTGAGTCTGATATTGCTTTAATAACGTACATTTAACATCATTGCTTTACAGCTCTCTTTCTGGATGTGATGACTGTAGCGGGAATGCAGAAGTTGGTGAAGCGTAAAGGGCCTTGGGAAATGGCACCCAGTTTCCTCGACTATCTGGCCATGGATATTTATTCTTTCCCAGCAGCACATGCAAGCCGAGCAGCCATGGTATCTAAATTCCTGTTAGCACACTTGGTGCTTGCAGTTCCTCTGCGTATTTTGCTTGTGTTATGGGCCTTCCTAGCTGGCACATCCCGTGTGTTTCTGGGTCGCCACCATCTGACAGATGTCGGATGTGGCTTTGCCTTGGGATTCCTTCATTACAGTTTAGTGGAGATGGTGTGGCTGTCTTCCAACACTTGCCAGACTCTAATATCCATAGGAACATTCAACTGGAGCCCCCTCTACTGATCATTGCGGGATTTCAAAAGCCGCTGCATGTTTTCTTTTTTCCCCTTTTTTTTTCAGGTTAAGTGACTTCCGCCTATACTGAAAAGTGCATGACTGAAACATGTACTAAAAAGATCTTACCCTAAGCAGCACACATCTATTAGCTTGATTTGACCATTTCTTGTACCATTTCAGCCAAAGCAATATAAAGTTTGGAGAAACGCATCAGGTGCACAGTTCCCTTTCGCTTTAAGAGAAAGGATGTTGATGCATTTTCTTTTTTAATATTATTTTTTTTTTACTGTCAACGTTGATTAAAGGCCAAAGCACTATGTGTGATTTATATCAGTTGGCTAACGGATTTTATTGATTACAGTAAGTGAGCGAAACATTTGCTCAGGGACTTTATCAAGCAGCATAATGAGTCATTTCAGATTTCTATTTTCTTGGAATTGTATGTGATTTTCTGAATACTTACAATGTATTTGAGAAATGTTGTAAATGAAACCACCATGGACTGTTTTACATCATGGATAATTTTAGACTTTTTGGACTGTTTTGGTTGCCTGGAGTTTAAATTCAGTTGTCCAGACATTTCACGATACTCTGAATGCATCACATTTATATGATTGAAATTACTGAACATTTCAAGCACATTTTTTCACTTTTACCAAAATTCGCAATGTTGTTTATATGAAATTTATGTTTTTATGTGTGTTTTCAATCGCTGCAAGTCCCAGATGTGCCATTTTATATGATTTTCACTGCAGTGTTATATGTGTATGGGCCTACCATAAATAAAAGAATCCCTTCAATGAATTTGATACCTGATTGTTGTAAATCCAAAGTCTTTTAGTGCTGTACAGATTGATTAAAAACATAAATGATACATAAATCAAACAAGTTGTACTTATTTTATCATCTTCCTTTATCAACAGTATTTATTGGTCATATAATATGTTATAGGTATATAGGTTACTGTGTATATGTGTGAATGCAAGTGAGTGATATCATTAAAGGGGTAGTATAATGCCCATATTTACAAGACGTAAAATAAGTGTCTGATATCCCCAGAGTGTGTATGTGAAGTTTTAACTCAAAATACCCCACAGGTAATTTTTTATAGCATGTTAAAATTGCCCCTTTTTGAGGGTGAGCATTTTGTGTGTGTCCCTTTAAATGCAAATGAGCTGCTGCTCCCAGCAAAGAGGGCGGAGCTTCAAGAGCTTGTGTGTTATCAGCTTGCAGGCACACACTAAAATGTCAGAAACTGTTCTGCCTTTTATGTTCAAACCAAAGTCAGACAATGATGGCGAGATTCAAGAAGAAGTGACAACATGTAGAATGCAACAGGACATTTCTGAATGGTTAGTTGATGAATTTATGTAGCTAATGTGGAGTTAACTATCTTCAAGTCATTGATTAGCATATTCTGTCTTGATAATCCATAAATTGCTAGTGTTGGAACTGTTGTAAGATGCCTTCAGAGTGATATGCTATTGCATTTGTGTAATGCACAGTATTGCAATAAATGTGAAAAGACGGATGCAACATGAGCAGACTCACAAATGTGCTCTACTATAGCAACTCTTCCTCTTCTGAACACCGATTGCTTGTTCCCGGGGGAGGGGTTTATGTAAATTTTAGGGTTTGTGATGTCACTAACCCGGGAGGAAGCTTGTGTAGTCCCTACCAGCCGTTTGTTGTAGTCCTTAAAAAGCAATTTCTGTAAAAGAAAATATCTCCTTTTGCTTTGAACTTTGAGCATCGTAACTTTGCAGATGTTGTTTTGTCTCAAACAGCAACATTACACACTAACTAAAGTTGGAAAAGTGAAATCATAAGCAACCACCCTTTTAAAGGTAGGGTAGGCAACATTTTTTCATGTTATTCTGGTTGAAACTCTTTTTACATCCTGATATCAATCAATAATAGAAGTAGTAACAAATGCATGATTTTATTTGGGAAAAATAAGAAAACAAAATGGCATCATGTTTCATATTTAAAGGGACAGATATATTGTTTTCTTATATTGCCCAAATAAAATCATACATTTGTTATCATATCATTATAGGTAGCCTTGCAGTTATAGATATTTATCTCTGCATATTTTGGCATGAAGAATCAAAAAAGAAAAAAAGTCATGATGCTTAAAGGTAGGGTAGGCAATTTCAGAGCAGCTCCCAATCGCAAGCTATCTTTGAAAGCATTAGATCCCACCCTCCCTTCAGAGCGTCTCAAAAGCCACGCCTCCTCCAAAACACATGAACGTGCGCAGCCAGAGCAGATTCAGCGTCACAAGAGACGGTGTTAAATTACCTCATGTCTCAAAGCACTTTGTAAAATAAGATTAGGCCTATACAATCTCAAGATTATCTTAAAAGCTGTTATGATAAGTAAACATCTGCAGACAAATGGAAACGGCCAAACACCCATGGAAAAACACGAGATATTCTCCATTCATTTTATACAATCAAAAAACAAAACAATTGAGATTCGGGGACCTCTCTGATTGGTGGATCTCACATCGGGTCGTAAATACACACAATGGGTGCTTGGCCATTTTGGTCACTTGCTATTATTATGCAGAAAACTGATCCTAGACCAGCAGTCTCAAGTCCGTGACCAGGGGAAGACTAAGCCTTGCTAAGATAACACACGCTCTGCATATGTTAGTAATGTAGCTATTGGATGTATTTGGATGTATTTCACTGGCAGAAACATAAAACACCACCTATGTTTGGACTGCTTGTTTTGCATTAATGTTCGACAAAAGAGATCAAAGATATAAAATGTATATTGAAATGGTTGCTTGATATCTCAGCAGCTGTTTTTGTCAGTCTCCCCACCCACTTTGCTTATAGCAGTGATCTGCCAGTGCATGACCCTGACTCAGCAGTCTATAAATACCAGCCGGGGTCAGTCTCTGAGTCCATGTTCTTGCTACTGACTATTAGAACCCCACTGCTCCTGTGACCTACATACGTGTAAATACTGCTCATACTGACAGTATGTTGAGTTGATTTTATCATTTTTCATTCACTATTGAAAAATCACATGAAGTGTAATAAAAGTATAACTATAACGGGAGATGAAACGACTCGTTTCTCTAAGTTTTTTGGGGTTTTTTTAGCAAAATTCCATTGCAGATTAAGCTAAATTCTTTGTACGGTTTAAAGGTATTAAAGTCAAATTCTGTCAAACAAAAATACTATTGTTCTTTAAGACAAAAACAGTTACACAAAACAGCTTAAACACCTTATAACACATGAAAAACTGATTGCAAAAAGAAAAAGGAAGTACAGACAATATTTACAGTGTGTGGATATAAAAATTACCTTTTCAATCAGAACTTTTGCACATTTAATCCCAAAAAAAGACTTTTTTTGCAATGCCACTGAAAACCAAAATTACACATTTCAAAGAGGAAAATAAAAGCTGAATAACAAACTAGCCTAATACTTGATATTAAAGCACCTTTTGATATTATTACAGCACTCAGTTTGTTTGAGTAGGAGTCTATCTGTCGTGGTAGCGTGATTAACAAGGAGGTGAAGAGAGGGTAGTTGCAGCAATACTTTTATTAAAAGAAAATGAAACAAAACTCTTATTAGCACAGGTAAATCACAGTAGGGAAGAGAAAACCACACTTACGGTGCTTCTCATTTCTAATTTGAGCATTCTTGTTTCCTTTCCTCGAGTCTCAGCTCCACCCCCCTTAGGATGCAAGGGAAGGCTGCAAGTAAAGTAAATGAGGCCGGAGGAATAGAAGGAAAGCTTTTTGGAAAATTCTTGATCACACGAGCATCACTTTAAATCGTCATTAGCTCTCAAAGGATCTGCCATGTTGTTGAAGTTTGGTTAAGTGGTTAATAAATAATAATAATAATAATAAAGCAAGATGCCCTGTTGAAATTTGTGAGATGTATGGTTTATTTAAACTGCAAAGGCAAGGCGTAAATTAAAATGATTGTGACAGATGTGAAAGGGGAGGAGAATTAATAGGCTACATGCGTCAGGTTTTTCGACAAGAAAGACTTCCGCATTGGATACAGCTGTGCATCCTCGCTCATAGCTCCTCTGGAAGCTTCCTCACTCCTAGTTTCTCACCTCCTTACGGTGCATTTAGAGGATTGAGATGTCCTTCAAGATGGCTTTCTTTCATCAGTTCCCGTGGGCTGGAGGACAGATGAGCGAGGAAGCAAGGAAGCATATATTTGAGTATTGAGAAGCACCCTATAATGCCGCAAGAACAGACAAAACACAAATGAACTAGAGGGCTGACCAAACTGGCAAATAAACAAGACACAGGTGAGTAATGTAATCAGTAACCATAGAAACAAATGACATGACTGGAAACGAAGAAACAAGAACTAAACAGAGAGGGAACACAGGAACCATAGGGAACACACATTTCATGTATTTCATAAGCATCCATGAAACAGAACATAAACGTGACACTAGTGGCACATCTTGACACAGGCTAGATATTTTTTTTGCACTCTTCTTTGCAAAAATGCTCCATTTCATGGCCCTTTTCATGTTCTCCTACAGATTTGCCAGTGCCATTGTGTGTGTGTGTGTGTGTGTGTGTGTTTGGTGTGTGTGTGCACGCACGCACTGGTTTGACCTACATTATGAGGACGCAAATACTGTGTTTTCCTTATATTGTGGTGTGTATTCAGGTTTCAGGTGTGTGTGTGTGTGTAAGTACATAAATTAATAAATAAATAAATTGACTTTATATTTATTCATTAATTGATAGAGATTCAACAACTCCATTAATTAATACAGCAGAAATGCTTTTATTTATTGTATTATTAGGCTTTATTGTCACTTAGTATTTACAGAGAGGGCAAGGGCCAGAATTAAACCCTCCCACTTGGTGTAAACTCTGAGTAATGAATTGACAAGTATGAATATAATGTAAGCCTGTGCTCAATCGGACCAATGAAGGCATCCGGTCAGCGGGTGAAGGTCTTTGCGCGTTACTGTCTTTCCTCGTGGCAAAGTAATTTGACTAAATGAAATACATTTTCTCATATGTATTTTCTCGTTATTTCATCTGACTCCATAAATGAAAAGCTTTTAATGATATGTGCATCATTAAATGTGTGCAAATGTTTGACTATTCTTTTGAAACTCTTTACTGAAAATAATGTCAGAGTCGATTAGAATAAAATCAAATGTTTACAATTTATTATGTCAGGTAAATGTATCATGTCAATTTCATAATCAGTTCAAAGATAATAGATACAAAACATCAAATGCTCTGGAATGAAGAGAGAAGATTCAATACCTTGACATTATAAAATACATGATGCGAAGTGTCTTGCTTACACTTCGCATCACAAGCTGATCCTCTAGTTGCATTTCATTATATAGACAGAAACGTCTTTCACAGGGAAACATCTGCTAACAATGGGAATTTACATTCAGAGTTGACACCTTTTGGGAGTAGGAGACCATTTGTCTAGAGACCCACCCTCCTCTGTGTGCCAGTTATCTGTAAACTCTTAAAAACTGTATTACCTTTTGTTTTACTTCTTTGGGAATGAGACCTTTGTACCAGTTGCACTGAGACATTTCAAACGATACCAAACATGTGTAATACTGTATGATAATTATTCACATTATAGATTCTTGGGTGAATTTGGGTGATCTCAGCATGAGGGATGAGGGAAGAGGGGAAGAAATGTAGATAAGGATTGCTTAGGTGAGATTTGCGCCTCGAATGATGGTGCTAGTTTCACAAGAGAGAGTTCAAATGTTAATTTCCAGAAAGGTCCTTTGTCCTCTCAGGGAGTGGCCGTTCCTCAAGTAGACTGCCTGGCATTTATTTAATTTCTCAAGTCTTACAATAATTATTATAAAAATGTATTAGACCTTTATCAGAATGTAAAAAAAAAAAAACTAATTTACAATGAATTATAATTATTGAATCAGTTTATCTTTACATTAAAAGATAAAAAGATAAAAGCATTGACTAAGCATGCAAATATTAGTTGACAAAGAAAATATTGCAACCTGGAAATAAACAGCAAGTTTTAAAAGTAAAATAAAAAATACTTAATAGAAAAAAGAAATTTGTGACATGTTTTTTGATCATGGATCTTGTGTAAAATAAATAAATAAATAAATAAATAAATAAATAAAAATCAGGAGTTCTTGCTTCCATTGAAGCAAAATATGCTATTTAAGTAAATAAGTTAGTAAATATTTCAATCGAAATTGTTATGCTGCTAATATAATTTGTAATGAAAGGGGGAAAAAAACTTGCTATTCCATTATTATGCTGTTGCGTCAGATGGCATGCAGGGCAAATTAAAAGCTTTGATCATCCATAAGGCTACACTCGGTTTGTGAAATATAAGACATAGATTAATAAACAATTGTATGCTTACTCTCCACCCCTTTTTATATTACACATGCTAGCAAAATGATACACGACTGTAAAAAAAACAAAACAACGATACACGTTAAAGGGACTTGTTGACATATCTCATATAGTGACGTATATCCGGTTTAGTTCACTAGCATAAAGAGCTGGTGCAGAGACGTGCTCGACAACTTCAACGCCCTGTTGTTGCCTATCATCAAATACTTCTGCAAGTAATTCTCGACAACATGGCAGAGAGTGATTGGGATACCGTGACCGTTTTGAGGAAGAAGGGATCGGCTGCGCAGTCAAAGTCTAAGCAGGTAACGTTACGTTCTCTCACATCCGTATGCTACATAGTTTGCTGACGTTATTAGTTCACGTTTTGACAAACACAATGTTGCTGTGGCCTGCTTTCAAATGTTTCGTTTCAAATAATGCGCACAATATGTCCGAAAGCTTAAAATATCGGTCTGACAACAAACGCAACAGAAATACTATCGTGTTATTTCTTGTTGGATTAACGTTAGCCAGTGTGCGAAACGTGATGGACGCCATAATAATTGTCATAAAAACAACAGCAGCTCAAAGATATGCAATGTAGTTTCGGTTTACATAACACTAATAGTGCTTTTGTTTCAGGCTATAATTACTGCTCAGAGGAAGGGAGAGGAAGTCGAAACTTCTAAGAAATGTAAGAGCATATAAACCTATTGTATATAATAAATTTATATTCCCAATGGGATTCAATGAATAATCTATTTTTTTTTTTTTCAAGGGGCTGCTGGGCAAAATAAACAGCATGTTATAACCAAGAACACAGCTAAGCTGGACAGAGAGACAGAGGAGCTCAGCCACCAGAGAGTACCTCTTGAAGTGGGGAAAGTGATCCAGCTGGGCCGCCAGAACAAGGGCCTCACCCAGAAAGATCTGGCTACTGTGAGTATTTGCCCATTTAAAGTGTTGTGAACCCCTCCCTTCTGTTTTTGCCTGGGCATTTGCACCCCCGAGCTGAAAAAGTCTCAATATATGGGTTTGTAAAGCTGTGGAAAAGGTGGGAGTGTGGTGAGACAACAACAACCAAAAAAACACAGACCTACAACACACACATTATACAGACAAATGAATATTACAATATGAGCAGAGGGGGAAAAACACAGAGTTGAGGGCACCTTGATGTGTTTTGAAAATGTCATCCTATGAAACACGGAAGAACATTTAAAAGATTTAATAATATTTTCACTACGTACTGTCACACGTCAGTTTAACAAAAAAAAATAAAGACAAGTTACATTAGTGTAGCTGGTTCATGTTTAGATCATAAGAGCATATGAAATATGTCCTTAAAAACTTGAAACATGCTTCCTTTGGTCCATATATGATCTATGATCCACATGGCGAGTGTTAAGCTCATTGTGCAGTTATTACATTTTAAATATTGTTACAGTCATATTTCCCATGCATAGTTCGAATTACAGGGGGTACTGGGGGGTACTATACCCCCCAATGAAGGGACAGAAATATCAGTTCTGGGGGTGTCAGATAATTTTTCTGATATTGTGAAAAAAATATAATTTGAATAATTGTAATGTGATGATCAGATGCAGATAGCTAAATCAAAGAATATAGGCGGTTTGTGGGTGGATTATTTATTTTTAATAGTGGATTCGGGTGACTCAAAGTGCACCAGATTAATAAATTTATTTTTAAAATTTACAAAATTTTCTTCCAGGGGGGCTTGCCCCCGGACCCCCCTAGAGATACCGAGCTCCACCAACAAAAAAATGTGGGCATTAGGCTTTATGATGATCTACAAAAAAATACACATTTAATTATCTTATTATTAAAATACATTATTATGATTTTACCACCTCCGCCTCATTTTGAGCCAGGAAAAACCCTGAAATAGGCAATAGGCTTCTTGTAAAGGTATTACTTTTACTAGTAATTAGAATGGTATTTCAGTGCACTTAACTTCTAACTTTTGGGAGTTGATCAAAACAGTTTTCTTTTGGATATATAATAACAATGAGATATTCTGTAGCCTACTGATTATCAGTTTGTCGCATGTTTAGACCTTGTATTGTATGTGTGTTACACAACACATGTTGCACTTGACGATCACGGTGGGGATTGATATGGTAGTGAACCATGATAGTCATAGAAGAAGTGAAGGAGCAGTACACCCAATTATGGTGGGGTAATTCGCACTCTGTTCCCATGTGTTTGTAGTCGACCTCTCTAAATGCATCTCGGGGGGAAAATGCAAACAAAACATTTGTGTTGTCGCACATTGGAAACAAGCAGTTACGACCCATGTCTCTAAACAATAAGGGAAGACAAACGCGACAGAAGTGATACGGTCTCAATTATATCTTACGCTTAGTGCAGTGATTGGATTGAATGAGCTCTTTGTCATGAATAAATGCAGAGAAAATGCTTTGTTCATCCAGCCCCTACTGGAGCCCCGGCAGCCAATGACCACTCCGGATCTTGCCGGATTTACACCTTGACGTCAGAATCTGAGACTTTGCTTTTAAAACCGAAAGTATGAAATTGCTCTAAAAAATGCACAAAAAAACATAGGTACTCTAAACGTACTGTTTAGTGTTTTCAGTGAAGTGCAGCCTGTACATTCACATCTCAAAAAACCTAACTTACTGTATGATTCATCTTTTAAAGTCACTATGAATTCAAAATTGACTTATTTAATGGAATATTGCAGTTTATATTATAAACGATTTATCTGTGTACATTATTTTTTTTAGGGTCTTTTTTTCCGACAACTCTTCTCTGATGATGTGTTTACTGATGGGAGGGCAGGACAACCTGTCACTTACATGAGATCACAGAAATGCCGAACCAACACGATCTAATGTCCAAATCAATTCCAGATGGACAAAACCAAGCCCCACCCCACTTTTTTCTTGTTCGAGAAGCTGTTTCATTCAGATGTGTCACAATATGGAAGAAATACTTCTTGGTTTCATGCAACTTAAACTTATAATTGTGTTTCTTGCAGAAAATTAATGAGAAGCCACAGATCATCGCGGAGTATGAATGTGGAAAGGCCATCCCCAATAACCAAGTCATGGGGAAGATTGAGCGAGCCATTGGTAGGATTTTTGTCATTTTATCATTCATTACTACACAATAGCTTATTTGCTGCCTTGCTATGGTTTATTCATTAAAATATGACATTTATTTGTGCTTGTATAATTCAGCAAAATAAAAATTGCTTGCATCATGGTTTCATTGACTCTGACTTTTATATGTTTTAAATACCAGTGACACTGTAGGTGCCATATTTGTATGTGTATTTATGACTTGTAATATATTCTGCAAATTAAAGTGTCTGACAATGGGAAGACCAATCAATTTTTTTTTAAATAGGGCTGCCCCCAATAGTCTACGAGAAGAGGTTTAATCAACCAAATTTTAACTAGTCGGTTAGTTGCAGAAGGAAATATCCAGAGGAAGTGGCGAAGTCACGCAGTCAGTGATGGACAGTACATAACATTACCATGTGGTAATTACAGTATGTCGGGGGTAAAGCCAAATGTTCACCTTATCAATTCTTCGACCTAACTATGGGCTTCCATTTTTCCTAATAACAGCGGACATAACTTAAAATACTCCATTTTTGTTCATACAAATATAAGACAACATTCAAAACTGTAAAAGCTATTTTATTTGTGTACAACTTTGTGCTTTTGTAAAATAAAGAATACAAACAGGATGCGCTTTCTGCCATCCCGGTCTCCGCTACTGGAGCGCATCACAAAAATGGACCGAAACTCACCGTATACTTTCCTCACACACAAATATGTCTATATAGATATATTGAAGTTACTTTTAAATGAACCAATTCAAATAAATTCTGATTATTTAATCATCTGTATGAAACGCATAAGCATCGTCAAAAAGATCTTTGCAGCCGACACTGACTCAGAAAACACTAGTTTATTGATGCATTATTAAAATGTTCAGACAGTCTCCTTTCCTGACATTCAAAATCATTACTTTTGCAGGTACACTGCAGCAAGCTTCATGTGTGCGCTTGAGTGCTTAGTATACAGGCCTTTTTAAAAAAACCTCAATATTATGATTTGGTATTTCACTGTAACGTAGAATTATGTTAGCATTATTACATGTAATATTATATATACTAGTAATATTCTTTCTCAGCACTGAAACACGAACCATTTTTTTTATGCCATCACCCAGTATATATTTAAGTATTTAAATTAATATCATAAACGTGCGATTAGTCGACTGTTGGCTTAAATGAGTGACCATTAGTCGATTCGAAAAATCTTTATTTGGGGGCTATTTTGTTAAAAGTTTTTGTTAAATGTTTTTAAAATAAGTCTCTTATGCTCACCAAGGCTGCATTTATTTGATCAAAATACAGTAAAAGCTGTAATATTGTGAAATATTACAACTGTTTTATATTTAAAGATGTAACTTATTCCTTTGATGGCAAAGCTGAATTTCCAGTAGCCTTTATTCCAGACTTCAGTGTCACATGATCCTTCAGAAATCATTTTAAAACGCTGATTTGGTGCTCAAGAAACTCCTCTTCCTCTTTAAAAAAAGGAGAACTTGTTTATCTCTTTTGTTGACTGTTTTCCTCATTTTTAACATATTCACTCTTTCACTTTTAGGTCTTAAGTTGCGTGGAAAGGAAATTGGGCTGCCTCTTGATGCCGGCCCTAAGAAGAAATGAGTACAAAATCCTCGAAAGATCCACCATCTACTGAAACGTCCCAGTAGTAGATCTTTTCAGTCAGTCTTTATTAATTGCTGCATCACTTCATAATTTCTCAATTCAATTGGTGGACTATACATGTTCATATTGACACCTACACAAAAGGCTTGTTATCTAACGTTTTATGTCAGATGATGAAGACTTTGATTTTTTTTTTTTTTTTTTTTAAGCTTGCTCACTGCTTTGAAATAAAAACATATTTCTATGTCTGACTAAGTTGTCTTCTAACTGATGCTGCATTCTTTTTTTCAGGTGATGGAATTCATGAAACTTATTATTTTAGAGTATTGGGAATTTGATTTGCTAAAATGCCCAGTTTAATGTTAAATACTTGGTTGTTTATAATATAAAAAATTAGCTTGTACTTTGTAAATGAACCCAAGTGGTGTTCGTTAGCCAAATGACGTCCAGCTCCACCTCTCTGAACGTCTTGGGTTTAGCTTGACCTGGTCCAGCTCCACCTCTGTGGATCTAATGGGTGGAGGCGGGATAGTGCTATGGGTTAGGCCCTATTTTTTACAGTCTATGGGTTAGGCCGGTTGTGGTTGGCCTTCTAGCTCCACTCATCACGTCCAAATTACATCTAGAGAGGGGGAGCTGGACCTTTCGCTCCACACATGGCTCTGCAGTGAGCAGCCCCTCAATGAACCTGCACTCGGAACCATGAAACATCTCATGGTTGCAAGTCGGACTCGCATTCAAGCGGACGTTGTTGCCACAGGCAGCCGCTGGCGTTGTCTGCTGTCTTTTTCTCTCGAATTACTACACAAGGAAGCTATGAAATGTTGAACAAATCTGAATAGTACTACCGAAGACCACTCATGAAGTTACTTTCTAATACAATTCACCTATTATCACTGCTAACTGCATAAGTCAACAAAATGCAGAGGGGATTAGCATCGCTTAAGTGTCATTTCGATCATGCGCAACTGGTGAAGACAAGTGGCTTTTCTCCCTACATCAAACTTTCCGCTACGGAACTTCGGAGCATTTTTTAACGGCGTGATCAAAACCAGGACGACACTTGAGATGATCACCTTCTTCGTGAGAGATTTACCAAAACGTCTTCCCGCACTTCATCGTTCCTCGCAATGACGGAGCGCTATCCTTTAGCCGAGAAGGCGATGTCGGAGGGCTACGCTCGGCTCCGGTTCAGGGACACGTCTCTGCTGATTTGGCAACAGCAACAGCTGGATCTGGAGAAAGCGCCTCCGACCAATTACCTGAGCCGCAGTCAGAGCTCGTGGTACAGCCAGTATGGCAACCAGGCAGTTGTGGTCCAGGACAAAACAAGACTGAAAGACTCTGGAAGCACTGGACAGTCCCGGATTTGTGCTGTTATGTGATGGTGTTATTCTTGTTGTGACTACAACACACACATTTGAGTGTTTCTGTCCAGTCAAAAATACTGTAATTTGTCCACATGTCATTATTCAGACAATCTGGTGGGCAAGACTACGCCGTGCTTCATGAACAAAGCATCAGTATTTTACCATTTTTAAAGTGCAACAGCCGAACGAGTACCAAATCTCAATTTAAACCATTTAATCCCTTGTTGTTCCCAGAAAAGGGACCACATGTATTTTATCTCGTTAGATATCCCAATTTAACAAACTGCGCATGCCTTTAGTTTTGTTAAAGTATGTTTTATGGTAGCAGTGTTATTCTGTGGGAAAAACCCACTCAAGACCCAACTAGATTATATACAGTAAACATTTGAAGCGGATCAACCCCTTTCATCAAAGTTATACATACATTTTTAACAATACCTGTTCTTGTCTTAGAACAACTTTGATGCACTATTTTGATCCACTTCAAATGTTGACCACTGTACTTTTACGTTTCATTCATTGAAGAAATGTGACAACTTGTTCAAGGAACTATTTTCATGTTTACATGTATTACGGTTTATATGTGACCGAGCAATCTTAACAGCACACTAATAATAGACTCTTAGGATTTACTCCTGGTTTCACAGACAAGGCTTAAGCTAGTCCCAGACTAAAATGCATGTTTGAGCTGTTTTAACTGAAAGCAACTTGCACTAGCATTTCTTAAAATATGTCTCTGCTATTGTTTTGCACACCAGTAATGGTTTTTCTAAGGCATGTTTATAAAATATACTTTGGCCTGATTTCACAGACAGGGCTTAGATTAAGCCAGGATTCTTAGTTCACTTAGGACATTTAAGTAACTTTTATAAACATTACTGGTGTGCATCTTGAGACAAAACAATGGCAATGACATTTTAAGATATGCCAGTGCAAGTTGCTTTCAGTTAAAACAGCTCAAACATGCATTTTAAGTCTGTTTAAGCTTTGTGAATCTGGGTAATATGTCCCAATTAAACTAATGCCAAATCCTGACTTAATATAAACCCTGTCTGTGAAACCAGGCCTATATGTACCAAATATTCTAGCTTTACCTGTATTATGTCATGCTTTTTATGAAGCTTTGATGCCTCCCAAAAAATGCTAATGTGAAATCAAGATCTTGATTTGCTGGTACATTTTGACAACTTAACCTCATTATGCTGCTAAACAGTATCTTACTTTATTGCATTTTAATGTCTTCTAAAAAAAACAAAACAAAAAACATTAAGTGCGCTCAAATAAATATATCTAGATAGTAAAAAGACACTGCTATGGGTTTTTGTGATTTATTTACAAAAAACGAGGGGCTCAGTGTCCAAATCTCCGATTAGCTTATACATCAGATATTACCATGGTAAGTCTGTGCCAAAACATACTTGTCAACTTGCTTTCACTTGCTGAACTTAACATATGCAGCGCTACCAATTTTAAAATTTCACTCGAAAGAATGACATTTACATGTTATAAACTGCTCAAAAAATTTAAGAAATATACTGTAAATTGGCATGCAATACACAAATGTTCTCTCTTTCTCTCATAAAAAAAGAACTAAAATACTTAGACCCAAGACAGAGTTGACGAATAAGTAGTGAATATACATTTATATCTGTAATTATATATCCTATGTATCTTTATATCTCTGTCTGCATCATTTTCAATAACATGAACCGAATAACAGTTGTATTTACTGGACTCTGCTGGAGGAATTGAGGAAGAGGAGCTGTAACAGAAATTATTTAGAGACAAGGTAGGTTATAGTCACAAGGAACATGTAATGCATTACAGTGGTATAATGAATAAAATCGAAACATAATTAAAAGCATCCTACATAAGAAAACCCAGGAAGTCACTTTACATCACAATTTTTTGATGCTGATGATTTAAAAAAAAAAAAAAAAAAAAAAAAAAAAAACCTATACATATTGGCTTCAACTTAATCGGTTATATCGGACCCATTTTACTTTATTTTAGTGTCCCAACTAAACTTAAGGCAAAAAGAGCACATCCAATGATTTTAAGGGGTTCAGAGTTCAATTCAAGGCTGTTAAATGAAATGAATCATTGTCAATGCCACAAACCCAGTGAACGAGTGGCATTACTGCAGCCACAAAAAGAAAATGAGAAAATAACCTCTAATACATTCATATTTTCTTTTATAAAGATTATCAGTCATGGTCCATTTCCAAACTATTCTGGATACATGGCAAGAAGTGTCTAGGTACCATTGAAAGCATTCAATACACCATTTGAGAAAACAAAAGGTAAAATAATAAAGTTATTAAAATTGAGAACATACATTAGTTGTAATACTTTCAACTAATAATAACTATTGTCAAACACACATCCTTCTGAAATTAAACCTAGCACTGCTGCTTGAAGTCTTCTCAAAGATAACCGTCAAGTCTAAGTCTCCTCTAAGTGTCTACTTGTCCAAGAGAGCTAGAATTCACTTGGTTTCAGAGTTTCAGATTCATTCCAATCTGCAGCCTTGTGGGTGGGTGGGTGATTTTTAACATCTGAATGCATTTTGCCATTACCTCAATTTCAAATATACTGAACTTCATCACAACTTTGATTGTCCTATGAGTGGACTTGGTAAAGATGAGGCATATCAGATAGAAAGTAGGATAAGAGATACTCAGAGCACCTACATATCAATAGTATAAAAAAAAAGTACAGAAGACAATCCAAATATAAAACAAACAAACAAATGAGTGTATGATATAGATTAAAAACAAACAAACAAACAAAAAATTCAGACACATAATTCTACATCAAATACTGAGCTGAGAGCACCCGAAGAGAAAATGTACAGTGTTGAAATTGCCAAAGTAACTGCGAAGCCTCTGAAAACGAAGGTTTAATAACGATACTGACACCAGAGTTGCGGGATGCTGTCTAGAGTTCTAGTGAGTTATGTTGAGCCAAATTCTGCTCAACTGGAAACATTTCTGTAAAGACCGAATGTCGAAAACACGCATAACTTTGTGCCTTTTTGGATAAAAAAAATAAATAGTCTCTTAAAAATGTTAACAATGAAGAGCATTATCATAGTCAGTAAAATAAATGCGGAATGAGTTGAAATGTCACGCCAACGTGACAGAACCACACCAGAGTGAGAAAGCCGATAAAATAAATTTTTCCTTCAGATTTTGAGACATTGTGTAGCTACTCGATCAGTAAAATGCAGCCAGGCATTTGTCAGTTTTTCCACTAACGCACGTTTTCAGTATGGATCTAATGAGCAGCAACCTAAAAAAAAAAAAAAAAAACGGACACGCACAACCGTTTCACCTCCACAACTGACATATTTTAAAAAAAATATCTTTTTTTTTTTGTTGTCTTTTTTATCCTCTGGTGATACCAGGCATTTCCCTTTGAGGGCCAGCGAGAACCTTAAAACTGCTTGAACTATTCCAACTCTCCTCTTTGTCTGAGCCAAGAGCATCCTACAAACTATTTTTAAAATATCCTCTGCCATCTGCAAAGCATCTAGCTCTTTATAAAATGGGCCTTCAGAGAGACACTATCATGACAACACACACTACTCATTAGAAAATAGAGGAGGTTGAAGTATGCGACGTGTCGAATTGGAGTTCAGTCTGAGTCACTGCTCTCGGAGCTGGAGCCGCTGGAGCTGCTGCTTCCCGAATCCGAAGAACTGCTGCTGCCACTCAGCCGAGATGGCCCGCCCCCCTGCGCTGACCCTGCCTTCTCTGCTGGGAACAGGGAAGATAAGTGATTGCATGTTCAATATGCGTGAGAAAAACAAACACTGAATGTACATATTTTATACAATTCATTTCCGTTAAAGGGATAGTTCAACCAAAAATGAAAATTAGCTCATGATTTACTCACCCTCAAGCCGTCCTAGGTGTATATGACATTCTTCTTTCAGACGAACACAATCGGAGTTATATTAAAAAATGTCCTGGCTCGTCCAAGCAGTGAATGGCCAGTTTTGGTTTTGAAGTCCATCAAAGTGCATCCATCCATGATAAAAGTGCTCCACACTGCTCTGGGGGGTTAATAAAGACCTTCTGAAGTGAAGCGATGCGTTCGTGTAAGAAAAATATCCACATTTTAAAACTTTATCGACTAAAATAACTAGCTTCCGTCAGACGGCCTACGCAAGTCGACTTGCGCCAAAAGAGTAACACTTGACGATGTATGACGTAGGAGTAGCGTGTTTAGACGCCTCTCGCGGATCAAACAAACAGGACTGGGCAACAAACTCAAGCTCCTCCTACATTTCTCTTTAAAAATTGTCATTTTAGACTTATAATTCGTGACTGGTGTTTTGTTTTGCTCAATCCTCTGCGCTTCCGCGTTCGTCATTACGTTGTGCGTCAGGTCAAGGGTTACTCTTTCGCCGTAAATCGATGCGTACGGCCGTCTGCCGGAAGCTAGTTATTTTAGTCGATAAAGTTTAAAATGTGGATATTTTTCTTACACGAACGCATCGCTTCACTTCAGAAGGTCTTTATTAACCCTCCAGAGCAGTGTGGAGCACTTTTATGATGGATAGATGCACTTCAATGGACTTCAAAACAGAAACTGGCCATTCACTGCCATTATAAAGCTTGGAAGAGCCAGGACATTTTTTAATATAACTCCGATTGTGTTCGTCTGAAAGAAGAATGTCATATACACCTAGGACGGCTTGAGGGTGAGTAAATCATGGGGTAATTTTCACTTTTGGGTGAACTATCCCTTTAAGACCCTATATTGTTTCCTTGCACGCCCTTACCCACACCTGCAGCTGTGTATTACAATAAAGCAGAGACATGCACAAAGAAAGCAAAGATCTGATCTCGAAAGGACAGAATATATTGCGTGCCCGCCAAAGCAGCTGATATCAAGTGAAGTCAGTTAGTTGCAGCACATACACAACCATATTCATCAGTTATTAGATTCTCTAAGCAGGTTTAACCATGTTTTGCTCTTTGTCCAAACCAGGGCTCAACAGCAAGGATTTTTTTTTTCTGTCAGTAGATCAGGATTTCTAATTTCCCTGTCAAGACTTTTACTGGCACTAACACAAAAATGAGAAGTTAATTTTAATTAATTTATAATTTTATATGCATGTCCGTATTTTTAATAAAGTACAAAAACTATCTTTAAAAACTACAGTTTATATATACAGATAGTGAGTGTTTGGGGGACAGTAAGATTTTTTTTTAATGTTTTTGAAAGTATTTTATGTTCACCAAGGCTGCATTAATCAAAAATACAGTAAAACAGTAAAAGTGAAATGTATCTATACTTTAAAATAAGAGTTTTCTATTTTAATATACAGTAGTCAACATTTGAAGTGGATCAAAAACTTTCATCAAAGTTGTCCTAAGACAAGAACGAGTATTGTTCAAAATTCATGTATAATTTTGATGAAAGGTTTTGATCCACTTCAAATGTTGACTACTGAATTTTAAAATGTAATTTATTCCTGTGATGGCAAAACTGAATTTTCAGCATCATTACTCCAGTCTTCAGTGTCACATGATCTTTCGGAAATCATTCTAATATGCTAATTTGCTCAAGACTTATATTTTCTTATTATCAATGTTGAAAACAGTTAATATTTTTTGGAAACCTCAATTTTTTTCATGAATAGAAAGTTCAAAAGAACATAAAGTAATAATAATAATAATTGTAACAAGTAAATGTCTTTATTGTCACTGTTGATCAATTTAATCCACCTTTGCTGAACAAAATTAATAAAACAAATTCTTACTGACCTCAAAATTTCAAAATTTAAACTGTGTTTATAAACAGTTATTATAACCAGGAGTTCCAAGAAAGGAAAATTATGGCATTTGTAGGTCAAAAAAACTAAAACACAATGTTACTGAATCTCAAGTCAAGTCAAAAACTATAGATGCACCAAAATTTCAGCTACCGAAAAGTTTCGAAATGGTTTTGAAGGGCTGAAATCAAAGACAAAATTATGTTTAATTAGAGCTTTTCCAATGGCACATTTTGACTGTTAAGCGTTTATTTCATGCACAGAATGCGGATAAACTACAAAAGTTAAACATGTCAGCTGTGAGGACTCTAGGGCTGGGTTGACAATATAGATTTCTCGATTTTAATCGATACTGATATGGATTCTTAAATCTCAAAATCGATCTTTCAATCTTCTTTCTGTTGAAAGAAACTCCACTATAGATTTGTAGCGCACCTGCCATCCAATAATCGCAAAATAAGCATTGCGTTTCTTTACTTTTAATATGAAACGAGTCTCAACTTTCAAATTTTGTTGATTTTATCATGAAATTCAAAGAATAAAGGACAGATCACTCACTGTAGCCGCATCAGTTTAAGAAGCAGGACGGATCAAGCGCAAATGAACTGATAATCTCTTCCTCTTTCTTTATCACTAGTTACAGCACCAAATAAACATGAATGAACATCAGAAGGTATGTTGAAAGATATAGTACGACTGAAACGTATAATGTCATCTCTCAATCAGTGTTTCAACTGTGGAAAGACATCATTAAAACAGCTCGTATACAATATGCTCCATAACGTTACATTTACGTTAGTTACCAGCAGAATTCGCTAGGAAATTTCACCGAAGAAATAGAAAGAGAGCACCGGCCCAGTAGGACAATAGACAGTCCCGTCAATTGGTTCAAAACGGGCCAGCAGTCCATCCTTGTTGTTGAGCCCTGCAAACCCTATTCAGTGTGTGAATAGCATTACATATGAAGGTCTGACAGAAGCCCTTCGATCAAGTTAGTCAAATTAGTGAAGCAAAAAGCCTATCCTTATCTCTTGTTTTCTTATCCTACCATCCTTAATCCAGCTAACCCAGTTTGGTCACCTGTCTGCTCACATCTGCACACTACCACACAGGTACCTTTTTTGGGTGGTTTCTTGTTGTTGTTCAGTTGTCCGCTCACGTCCTGTAGCCTCTTTTCTAACTCTTTCTTCTTTTCCTGAACCAGTTCCTCTTTAGACTTGGCACTCTTTTTCCCAGTGCCCGCTGCAGGAGACACACAGCGGTGACCGGTGAGTAACGGGTTGCCCTCGTAGCCCACCGCCGTGGCAACAAGCAGCAAAAAGCACTCTGCTACACTGGTTTTAAACTCCATGATGTCAAATTTGTGTTCAAGGAATCTTATCAGGTTCAAGTTAAGACCAAACAGCAGCATTTGGTTACTACCATAAAAAATTATTTAGACTCATCCCTCATTTTCCTTAAAGTCCCCCTGTGGTCAATAATTGTATCCCTTAAAACTCTTCTTTGATCACCAAAATGACATATTTAAAAAAAAATTCCTTGAAAAAAAAAACAAAAAAAACGTCATGCCTTAAAATAGCTTGAATGTAACTCTACACCCTTGCTTCATTTAGTATACCCGGTTCTATGAATATGCAAATTAGCCCTGCCTCCACTCACTCAGCTCAGAGATCCACTCGTTGACGATCACACATTTACGTGATTGGTTACAAGGTAGTTTGTGACGTCAGAAACACCAGCGATTTCAAACCGCGTTTTTGAGACTGTCTTTGGTTCACTGCAGTTTTAAGGAGAAAATACTCAGCAATGGCTTGATTTTCACCACAGGGGGAATTTAAAACAAACAAAAATCAAGGTTATTTTGAAACACTAACAACAGAAATGAATAGGGACAATTTTTAGAGGATTTAAAAGAAAAGTATTTTATTTTAAGTTTAGTTTAGTATTTATTTTTATCATGGTAACAAAGTTGTAAAATTTAATGCAACTTTACACAGAAAAGGTTAGTAAAAAAGGCTAGTAAACATTAAAATCATGCTTACGCACATGTTAGCATGATTTTAATGTTTAAAAAAATGTCTTGTGGCTGTAATATAGAGTGCAACACTATAAGGGAACTGATTATCATTAAACTTTTTGATACCATTGAAATTTCATAATTCTTGTTACCTCACTCAGTCATTCACTAGCCTACGTTAAAAAAAAGCTTAATGAAGACAAGTAAAGAGTCAGTGATAAAATAAAACAAAGAAAATAATTACAAGCTAAAGGACAACAAACTACAATAGAACAAAGAAATAGACATACCTGAAAAACTTCAAGCACTAGAAATAAGAAATACTAGCCTATTTCAATTGTATAAAGTAATCAAATGTATAAAAAAAAACACTGCATGTAAATTAAATATACATTTATCTTATTAAAAGTGAGACAAAAGTGATTCAGTCAAGAGCATTGAGATTTTTTGTTGTTGTTGTTGTTTGATTAACATTAATGACAGACGACAGCAGGTTTATTATGCTACTGTCATTTTAAGAGCATATGCATGGAAATGCATATTTCTTTCTCAACTGTTTACATTTCACTTAAGACATAAATGACTGTGTTCAAAAGGATACTAGCAAAGATGGGCATTTTGACATAACTATATGTATTTAACCGTTGTTTAGGCTGCAAAAAGAAAGCTCAGTACTCACGCGCTCTACGAGCAACAGCTTCATGTGCGCGTATCTCAGACAAATATACACATATACCGTTGACAAATTTCAACTGGTTAATCATGTCTACTGGTATATCGCCCACCCTTAATTGATAGTATAAGCTTTAGTTGCATTTTGAAGCATTATTTCAACATACTTTTTAAATAATAGTCTAACAGCAGGCTTCTTGGTGGAAAACTACATTACCCATAATTCTGCAAAAAAAAATCCCCACCAATCAGAGAACCACGACAAGCACTAAAATAATTTTTTATTTTCCAATGAAGCAACGTGAATGACCCAGTCAGACGAGTCAGTCTCCCTACACTTTCAAAATACTTAAAATTATATATACGTACAGTACATGCTAATTTTGCAATAAGTGTAATAAGAGTGGCCGATTAACATGGTTTTAGCAATGGTATTTTGAATTATGGCATTGTAGTTTTAACCTTTTGTCTGATTTTCAAATACTTTTTTGGTTCAAATCAAAGTTTGTAATGTTGCAGTTCACCTCATAGCTGGTTGGTTTGGCTTACATCTTTAACAAAAGACCCTATAGGAAATATAAATAGAAAAAAATCCTTCCGGAACCAAGAGCACTAAAAATGTGAGCAGGTACTGTTGCACTCCATTGAAATAGTGTGTATTTTAAAGGTTATGGATTGACCCAATTCACTTCCATTGAATGTGCCTTTTTTTTTTTTTTTTAAGGGAAAAGTGGAAATTACTTATTATGGTAATCAATCAATGTTGTGCCACAAATGCTGAGGATTGAGCATAACTTGTAATGAACCCAGAATATTCCATTGTCAAGTATGAGTGCTGCAGTGTGCATAATAATTACATGTACACTGTGTACAATTAGGAAATTCATGGTCTGATCAAATGTTCTCTACTGTATACTGATGTACTCTTTAAACCCTTGAAGCTTCACTTGAAGGTATTAATACCAGGGAAAGCACATGTAAGGTAATCCACCAAAAGTCATGCAACACATTGGAGAAGGTGAGTGCTCCCAGCTCAAAGGAGGAAATAGCACAGCCCATTTCAGCTTTTAGAGCAGACGGACCAGGCAAGAAAAGAGAGCTGCTTGTCTATAAAACACTGAAGTAAGCCTATACCTAGCAACAAATCTGCTGAGGAAGAAAAGAGGTTGCACTTACGTAAAGGTTTGCGCTGCTTTTTCTGTAAACAGGACTTGACGTATCGTTCGAGCTCACGCAACGTGGAAGGCTTGAGCGTTTCAAAGTCGATCTCGATCTCGTCTGGGTTGGAGTCTCGCAGTGACGGCTCACGTGACTGGATGATGTGGACCACGCGGCCCAGTTTCTCACCCGGCAACCGGTTGATGTCCAGGCTAAGTTGCCGCTTCTCGTCATAAGACATGGGAAGAGACTCCTCCTCGTCAGACTCGTAGTTTGCCGCACCAGGTTTGCCCCCCTTTTTCGGTTGCCTGTGGATTGGAGGTGTAGTTTGCACGAATGCACAAGACTGAACTGGCATATTGAGATTGAACAAATTACATGAAAGTTAGCTCACTTTACCACAATGACCAATAAACGGCACATTGTGTGTTATTGCATTGTGTTGATTTACACTGAAGTCTTATCGTAATATTATATCTTTAAACAACTTAAAATTGGAAGCAGGCCAAATAATCAGCCGATATCATCAGTTGATACTGATAATCATGACTTTTTAGCCTAAGTGTTTGCCAAAGGTATTGTGGATCTTCATTTTTTTTATGGAACCCTGTTTCTGCCTCAGAACAATAAATGTAAGCGTGAGATGAACTTTAAAGAAAAAAATAAAGTCACACTTTCTATTAATTACAGAATAGTGAAAAAAATCATCAAAGTTTCCACAAAAATATTAAGCAGTAACTTTTTTTTCCACATTTATGTGCCAAGAAATGTTTCGTGAGCATCAAAACAATCCTATTAGAATGATTTCTGAAGGATCATGTGACACTGAAGACTGGTGTAATGATGCTGAAAACGTCTAGTTAAAATTGTAATAGTTTTTCAGAATATTATTCTGAATTATTGAATAATAACTATTATTGCTACTGTATTTGTAATAAATGCAGCCCAGATGAGCATGAGTAAAAAATATTTAAAAAATGAGTGTAGTGTAATGTCCCCCTTATGAAAAATAAAGTCACAATCCAATTCTTTTTTTAATCTGAGGTGGAACAGGTTTCCATAGTTTTTAGATAACCAACTAACCTTGTAGTGGATGTGCTGTTGGGTTTCCGTGCAGAGGTCTTTTTCTGCTGGGTTTGCTTATTCGGTTGTGTGGACTTGGCCTTTTTGTCATCTTCCACCTTGACCTTGTTTTTCTCTTTATCCTTCTCTTTGTCTTTCTTCTTCTTCTCTTTTTCCTTCTTCTCTTTCTTTTTCTTTGGTTTGCTCACAGGACCCTGTGACAGAGCGGCTAGCTGTTCATGAACAGCCTTCAGCTGAGGAGGAAGGTGGAGGGAATGGTTAGCAAGCAGGGGGATGGGGCATGCTGCATCGACGCTAACTAGGATCTTAGCTGTGCGGGACAGATGATGGGACTGGTGATGAAGGGAAGAGTTTGAAGGATAATGAATGACATTTGTCACCTACATATCTCCCATTTTCATGGAAACGCTCTCCCCAGAAAATAGCTGTTTGCGGAGGACTCTTATTTTGAAACAAATGCCATGCCCAGAAATGTCTTGTTTACTTCAGAATTCTTTGCAAACTACTTTAAATTCCAAATATTCAAATGCTACAGCACACTAATCGAACATTTTTACAAAGACACTATCCATCATCATTTCGTTGTCCAGTTACAAACCCACGTTTTAAATAGGTATTAAATAAATAAATGCCTGTTATTGATGTTATTCATCTGTTTATAGGTTTAATTTTTTAATCTCATAATTCTTAATTAAAATATCATAACTCGATTTTCCGGTGAAACGACGGGCTTGCCTCTGGTGCAATTGCCGGACTTCACCAAGCATTTAATCCCCGCCCCTTTCTTACAACCGACTGCAAGCTCGCATTCAGATCTGCCTCCATCCAATAAACAACTGAGTGATAGAATCAAGTACCCGTCCTACATTTTTCTTCAATCTCTCTCTCTCTCTCTACAGTTTCATCATGACTTTAAACCTCCTTTAACGAATCAAAAATACTTTACCACGATGATTTGGAAGCACCGGAGACCACATCCCAGCAAAGAATTTGGATTCTCACTGATAAACATGCCAATCAATGTCATTCGCAGAGCAGAGAGGGAAACAGAGCCAAAAGACTAGCTGAGAGTGTCAAAGCAAGCTCACTTGAAGATGCCCAGCTCAAATACACCCCATAAAGCACCACCTTAACCCTCTACCGCTCACTTAAGAAGAAGCTACGAAAAATGGAGGAGTTAGTGGGGTGGGGGACCGGGAAGTAAAAATATCATTCACCTGAAAACGTTTGGCACACCCGTTTTTTGTCCCCGACCTGTTACCATTGGGGTGCTCCACAGTGAATCGCTGGTAAAAAAGCCAAAGTGAAATCAAGGGACAAAATAGTCATTCTCAAAAATGTATTTTAACAACAGACTGTGTCATGATGAGAGCAGAGTAACTATAATCGACACCAATATGTTTAACACTGAGAGACAGCCAAATTAAAAACTGTCATCTGAAGTTTTTACTGCATGCAAGCCAATGTATACCAAGATGCCAACACAAACTGCAGAGGCGGTAGAGGGTTAAACGTTCAGTCCAGGGTGAGAATGGGCACTCGTTTCCAAAACATTATGAAAACAAGAGACATTAAGAAAAAAAAAAAAAAAGAAATGAAAAAAATCCAAATGACTAACACAAGCAGTCAGACTGAGGAGGAGGAGGAGGAGGTGGTGAATGTGAGGGGGAGTGGCTGTGGCCTCTGCCTGTCTCTCCACCCTTGGTTTGGATCTTGGTCCTCAAGTGGTGACACCCACCTGTTTGCCACTCACCTGTTCCTGCAGCTCAGCCAGTCGAGTGGCCCGTTCCTCCTCCGAGTCGGAGCTGGAGCTGGAAGAGTCTGCGCTGCTCTCGCTGCTGCCGGTGCTCTTGCTCACCACAGCCGTGGCCGACACCGCACTTGGCGAGGACGGCTCTGCCGGTTCATCGGGCATCTTAGCGAATTTCATCTCAAACACATCCTGTAGGTCATGGACAAAAATGATTGGTGAGATCTGAAAGCACATTATCAGTTACAATGGCTCTTTTTTTTTTTAACCGCCGCACCTGGAGTTTTCTTGCCATGGCAACGACCTCGTGATCAGGCGGGTTGTATTTGTAACAATTTGAGAACATTAACCGAATATCTGCTGCGAAACTTTGGGCGTCTTGGTATTCTCGACTGTCCATCTTTTTCTGGAAAAGACACGTTGCATGAGATAAAGTTTGGCTTTAAAAATGTAAAAAAGGGAATAAAAACTGAAGTTTTATATAGTACTGTGCTAAAGTCTTAGGCACGCTAGAATTTTCACCCCCAAAAAATGGTTTTAAGCCATTTATTTGTATCTTTTGCTGTAGTGTGTCAGTGGGAAATATCAGTTTACATTTCCAAACATTCATTTTGCCATTAATTGTAATAATCCAATGACATTTTTGTATGCACAAGGAGTCTGACAACAGCCGGAGCTCCAGACGGAGATCTGATCTCACCATGATCGAGTCTGTCTGGGATTACATGAGGAAACAGAACAAACTGAGACAGACTAAATCCAGAAGAACTGTGACAACATCTCTAAGACGCTTGAAGAAACCTATATCCAAAACTACAGTACTGTCAAAAGTTTTAGGCACTTGTGTAAAAATGCTATAAAGTGAGGATGCTCTTAAAAATAATGTCATAAATAGATGTTATTTATCAATTAACTTGCATTTACTAAATTAAATCAATATTTGTTGTGACCACCCGTTGCGTTTAAAAAAACAGCTTTCGTCAGGACATTCACACATAGTTTTTCAGGCAGCTTTGCAGGAAGGTTTCTTCAAACGTCTTGGAGACGTTGCCACGGTTCTTCTGGATTTAGTCGGTCTCAGTTTTTTCTGTTTCTTCATGTAATCCCAGACAGACTCGATGATGGTGAGATCAGATCTCCGTGTGGAGCACCGGCTGTTGTCAGACTCCTTGTGCGTACAAAAATCTCACTGGATTATTACAACTTATGTCTGGAAATGTAAACTGATATTTCCAGAAACACTACAGCAAAATATATAAATAACTGGCTTAAAACCATTTCTTTGGGGCAAAAATACTATATATATATATATATATATATATATATATATATATATATATATATATATATATATATATACACATACACACACACACATTTATTTATTTAAACGATTTATATATAAAAAAAAATTCTTTTGAATATTTACTATGCTATCCTTTAATAACTTTGCAAGATGTAATTTTATGCCATACTTTGACAGAGCTGAGGTCCATTGGTTGCTTGATGATTTCATGATAGTCATGCAGCTCCAGGGCCTCTGCATCTACAGGCTTGTAGAAAGGCCAGGCGTAGGCCGCATGTTTCTTGGAAAGCATCTCTTTAAGGATAGTGTCACAGTATTTGAGATGATCGTTGAGTTTGCTTTTCTTGTTGCCTTGCTGTTGGACATCCCCATCCTCCAGGTCTTTTTTGGGAGGTTTGATGGGTCGACCTGTGCTCTCTCGTCTGGAAATGACTTTACTGTGTTTGGACTCTAACATCGCAGTGGGCGACTCACTTCTGCTGGCAGTGATCGCGCAGGTTGTGGGTGTGGTCGTGTCCGCTTTCCGCTTCACCCCTTTCTTCTGAGGAAAATTAGATCAGCATGTGTGTTAGAACACTACTAAAACAGGGATGTGCCCGATGCCACATACCTTATTCAGAAAGAAAAAGAGACATTATATGAAGCCCCTAAAAGGGACATGATGATGGAACAAATATGAGATGGAATGAAAAATATATCTCAATGCTTTTGTGTTCTCTCGCAATTATTCAGTTGGGTAATTATATTGTATATAATTTGCAGGCATCAGGAAGCTGCTATCAATGTGAAGGGTATTGAAACCGCTTTTGAATGCGTGCTCGCTTCTCACTTTCGAATTCGCAATCATGCGTACTCCGTGTATAGGGAACGGCGGTAGGGATGTGAAACGATTAATCGCATCCAAAATAAAAGTTTGTGTTTACAATAATATATGTGTGTGTACTGTGTATAATTATTTTGAATATATAAATACACATGCATGTATATTTAAGAAAAATCTATTATATATAAAATATTTATATTTATATATAATATAAATTATGTATACAGTATATAAATGCAAATATTTCTTAAATATATACATACATAGGCTATGTGTGTATTTATATATACAAAATAATTATACACAGTACACACACATATATTATGTAAACACAAACTTTTATTTTGGATGCGATTAATCGCAATTAATCGTTTCACAGCCCTATGGTGGTAAGATATTTGTCATATGTAAGATATACGAACATCATACAACACCGACTAACCCAAGCATGTCCCTTTAGGGGCTCTGTAGAATGGGTTATTCATTTTCCGTGCCTTTCCGAATAAGGTATTCGGCTTCGGGCACATCCCTAATGTGCAAAATGACTGATCAGTGGCGTGAGTGACGGGACAATTCTTAAGGAAGCCTTTAATAATTAGGCTTGTTTAAGCTCAAGTTCATCAGACACCAATCAGACTAGTTTTTTTTCTTTTTTTGAGATATACAGACACTAAATTCATCCTTCAATAGGATAAATGAGAGATAACAAATAAATAGACTACAAATCATTTTATTGCGCCAACAATTATAGCCCTCACAAACAGATTATGCATAATAATGGGAACATTACTCACAGCAGGTGATTTGAAATGTATTGCTGAAAGCAGTAAATCTGTTACAAAAGCGGTTTTGTTGGCTGAAACAGTGGAGCTTTGGGAGATGAATCTCAGAAAACGTTTTAGTGTGTTTACAATCTTCCAGCTACTTTTAGACTGTTAACAAACTAAAGCATAGCATGCTGTCAAAAAACGAAAGACCTCTCAGAGAAGACCTCTCATCTCTAAATTCATCCCCTTTAAAGCCCAGCTGCTAAAAATATGGAAAGCTAAAAAAAAACAAAAAAACATCTGAACAAAATATAATAAAGAAAAAAAATAAGATAAATAGACAGATAGATAGATGACAGATGGATAGATAGATGCCAGTAGTTAGTTGGCTTAGTTAGTCAACTATACAGATCCATCCCTACAACAAAAGCTATTCATTTTTTTCCAGGGCACATATGACAATGAAAAGGACTGACATCATTTTAGCTGGTCTTACTTTGAGAACAGGCTGTGCGGTTGGAATCATAGGAGGGGGCGTCGCAGGGGGCACAGCTTGAACATTGGAGGTGATGGTCGAGACTGGAGTCGCAGCTATTACAGGAGTTTGAGCCAGCTGAGGAGGGGAGCTCGGACATGACGAGGATGGAGAACCAGTAGTCAGTGCTATTGATGGTTGGTTTTCTGTTTGGATGTAATAACGACAAAGTCAGCACAGAAACCTCCTCCAAGCCACATGTCATTGGTAACTTCAAAGGTTCATTATTTGTGGCATCCAGTCAGTTACCTGAACCAGGGGGTGCTCCAGGTTTCCGTGCTTTACCCTTCGGTGGTGGGGGTAAAAGTTCCACCTCCTCCTGGGGCATCTGAGCTACCTTTTGGAGGAAAATCTTTTCCAAGGCTTGAGCCATGAGAACAATGTCATCTGTGGGCTGGGACAATAATTCAAGGGAAATTCATTTAAATCACACATTGGTATTAGTATAAAGTATATTATTATAAAAACTATAATAATTTTATATTATAAAATATAAATAAATATTAAGGACTTGGATCTACCTTGTTATAGATGTAACAGTTTGTGAACATAGTGTTAAAGTCCTGCATGCATTCGCCAGCAGTCCAATAGTAATTATTCTCAAGTCGCTTCTTTATGGTTCCCATGTCCATTGGATTCTTAATAACTTTATGGTAGTCCTATTTGACCGAAATAATAAATTAGACAAGGTGTAATGCACTAGGTAGAGAAAAAGAAAACATTTAAAGGTGAAAATGGATTTTAAAACACTGTCTATACCCATAAGCAAGTCATTTATAGTTTATTTCCCACTCTACACACTTTGATAATCTCAACACAAAAACACTGACTCAATCAACTGCATGAGTTTGAGACTCTCTGCTTGCCTGAACAATAGCAGATTGTCACTATTTTTGCAATGCCATTTGGTAACACTAGAGGTGCAAAAATTACCCCAGTCACCTCTAATTCAACTTATAACACACTACACTACAGGTCAAAAGTTTGGAATAATTAACATTATTATTTATTTATTTATTTTTGGTTCTTAAAAGAAGCATCACCACGGCTGCATTTACTTTGGGGAAAAAACAAAAACGTTGTGAAATATTATCACTATTAAAAAATAACTTTTCCATTTGAATATATTTTAAAATGTAATAAATTCCTGTGATGGCAAAGGTTCTGGAAATGGTGATACACCATTCAAAAGGCTGAAGCTACTTTTATTCAGGAAGGATGCAAAAATTCAATCAAAAGTGACATTTTTAATTTTACAAAAGATTTATATTTCAAATAAAGGGTGTTCATTGAACATTATATTCATCAAAGATTCTGAATTCTGAAAAAAAAAATCTCAGTTTCCACAAAAACATTTTCAACACTGAAAATAAGAACAATTATTAATAACTGAGCACCATATATATATATATATATATATATACACACACTAAAATAAAAGTTTGTTTATATAATATATATAGAATATATATATATATATATATATATATATATATACATACACACACATACATATCTATGCGTGTGTGTGTGCATGCATATATCATACACAGACACGCACACACACAGAAATATATATATAATATAAAAATAAATATACACACATATATATTATATAAACAAACTTTTATTTTAGAATCGATTATTACATTTGACAGCACTAAATGTGTATGTGTGTAAATTATATATATAAAAAATAAAAAAGCAGCAAAATTACTCACTGGCAGATTCAACTTGATAGCATCCACAGGTGTGTAAAAGGGCCATGCAAACTGATGCTTCCACAGAGTCTTCACAACCACATTCTGCATATACTGTAGCTGGTTGGTTTTTCGGCCAGGCTTCCCAGGGTTCGTGACCTCAGGTGGGGGAGGGTTTACAATGGCTGGAGGCACCTGGGCAGGGGATGTGACTACCGACATACTGGTCAGTTAAGGGAAAGAAGTTGCTTGAATGACGTCTGTACGTCTCTTAGTTCAGCTTCAATGATCCTCTTGCTGCTCCTTAGTCCCACCTCCACACACACATCCCATCTCAGGACCTGAGTGTCAGCACGCTGCCAGTAAACGCAGAGAAATAACTCATTTAAGAAAATACAGCTATGAAAATAAATGACCTATTTATCTATATGGTGTGTATATAGCATCATTAGAAATATAATAGCAGAAATTATACTAGTTTACAGTATGATTTTTTTTTACATTATATTGCTATTTGCACAAATGTATTTCACTGTGTAGCACAGAGCCAAAAATAAATAATCAAATTTAAAACTTTATCAAGACCACAATCATGGTGGAAATGCATGTTGTAAACAAACAGTATTTTTAATAACTGTTATTTTCTATAGCTGCATTAATATAATAATTAATGTACACCAAATTGATTTTATAAAAATAATTTTCAGGTAATTTGCTGTATAGCTTAATAAATGATATGCATCTTCACCAGTAAATTAGTTAAAAGTCTGAATTTCAGTATCGGGGGTTTCACATGAATGAATGACTAGAAAACCAGGAAAAAGCAGATTTTTTTTTTTTTTTAACTTGGGCGTTTCATTTGAACCACTTCAACAGTTTTAAACACCAACAAAACGATCAAAAATTCGCGTGCCCATGAGAGGCCATGAAAAATCGCAGGTTTAGTCAGAATTAAACCAAAACATCAGCTAGCAAATTGCGCCCCTGCGCGCCCTTAAACGGAGCTCAAACTGTAAACTTAACTGGAAATACATTTTGCAATCGCGCGTTAAAGTAACTGCATCAGGCGTGTGTGTATATAAGTTCTTGAAAAGATGGCGGGCACGGGAGAGACAGGGCATCGAGTGAGGAATGCCGAGGATCGAGCCCCACCATGTCTTTAACACAACCATTGTGTGTGCATGCCGTTCAGCCAGCTAGCTACTCAGCGGGCTAATTTGAAATCATCCCACAATTCATCCACCAGTCCTATTTATACACTTGATACAACGGGAAAAAAACAGCGCAAACAATTACAGCGAGCTCTACGTTTACAGATCGAAACGGCTGCGCGTGAAAGAGGGTTTTGTTACATTGTTGCAAAGCGCCGCTCATCAGCTTCACTCTGTCAGAGGAGATCCTGCTAGCCACATTCAGCTGTGTTTTCCCCCCAAAACACCAATATACATCACCTAAACTGAATATAAACTTCGATCGGAATGCACTAATCGTAAATATATATGTTATACTTTATTACTTTCACTCCAAGCAGCTCCGGTAGCGTTTTCCTTGCAGATTTTCGGGTAGCTTTTATTGCGAAGAAGCATAATAGATGGCTGGGGTCGACACTGGTTGGGTAGTGTTGTGCGCATGCGCGCTGCTTCGCACGGTATTGTGGTTGTTGTTGTTGTTGTGTAAATGAACGCTCTCGGCGCCGATCGGCCTTCACCATTCTCGTTCCAAATCAAACGTCCAGTATTCTTTTGTTTTCTTTATTATAAATATCAAAGTGGCATATTTACAGTGAAAAGTCAGTAGATCTTGATCAGGACCACGAAACGCTGTTTTGTTTCACCGTGGGGTGAATGGGTTTGTTGTGAGTTGATGACCAACATAGCTAACGTTACTTACAAAATAAATTCATACGTGGACGTGATATATTGATTTGCTGAAATGAACTCTTATTAGCTTACTTCTAGACAAACATTTGATGCTGTGAAACAAATGTGCCACACTTGTTTTATCCTGCAACACTGGTCAAAATAATAATATATCAAAATAATATAATGTTTATTAATGTCCAGTAAAAAAAAAAAAAAACATAAATAAACAGTTCCTTTGTAATGTTCCACATCTCATGATGTCACCAAACAATCAGCACTAAAACAATATAAAGCAGACAAAACAGTAAGACTGATCCTAGATCTGTATAGAGCGAAATCCTTTAACACTTTTACACACTTACTCGCAAAGTACTTAAATAAAAATACATGATTTCGTTCACAGTTTATTCAGAAACTAAAGCTGTGGAAAATGTATATTGGTCGCATAAAGTAAAGAAGACAGCCATCATAAGAAACTCAAGTTGTCATTACACTGCACATGCGCGGTGGCGCGTGTGTGTAATTTCTATTTGGCTCAGCAAGTGTCCCGACGTGTCTTTTCTACTAGTTGTTTTGTAACGAGAGTGGCTCGTTTGAAGCCTAAACTTTGGTTGAGAATCTTCTAGTAAGTTATTCTTTTTTTTTTGTTCGTGTTTCGTCGCTTATATGATTTGCAAACCTGAGCTGAATGCAAGTACTCTGGTTCGTTTGTTAGCCGTGCTAGGTGTGTGAGTGGACAGCAGTGACAGGCGTGTGTGCGTGATAGGGCGTTAACTGCATAGTTGTTTACTGTTCTAACTGATTCATGTGTGTCTGACTGTCAAAATATACGCCGCACCATAGTAAATAAACATATGAATTAGTCAGAGGAAGTAACTGGCTTGGCTGCCATGCTATTGTAGCGAGACTTTCCTTTTAGGCCATGTGCATTTTGAAGCAGCTCAACGCTGTCAAGTTTGCTTTGTTGATATACAAATGACATTTGAATCCTGTACACCTTTCTAGTCTCTTCAATTACTTTATGATCTCTTTCTCTGTTATTTAGAGTAACTATTAGACCACATGAGATGCAGTGATGGCATCAGAGAAGAAGCTGGACACAGAGACACATAAAACACATGCAGCATCATCGTCCTCTAAGGTAAAAAAAAGAAAATAGCCTTTTGGTTGCTTTGCTCTTTTAAAGTCACTGTGATTTAAAATTTGACCGTTCTTATTTTCTTTTACGGAATATTGCAGTGTTTATTATAGATGATTTATCTGTGCACATCATATAAAAAGCATTTGTCCTTGTAATCTTATTAAAATTAAAGGGATGGTTCGGAGTAAAATCAACCTAGGGTCCTTTGCACCATGACCTCGAGCCAAACACCCCCCAGAAGCCTTTTTTCCCTTGGTCGAACATTATTAAAGTTAGAGCTTATTTAGAGATATCAGTCGAATGGTTTAGTGCAGGCGCTAATGGATCCAAGGTTGTATCTCGTAAATTACCCCACTAATAATGCCCAGAATGGTACCAAACCTCTACAGTAGTAGAAATAGGTCCTGTACTCATAAAACGAGGCATTGGAAAGTTTGTAAGTACATCAGGAGTTTATTTAAATAACACTTGCCTGATGGCTAATGCTACCGCTAACCCGGACGTCGAGGTCTCTTCCGTGATTTGGGAAAAGCCCGTAAAAGTCCTGGCAGAAAGCGATGCATAAGGATGTAGTGTAACGACGCCCAGTTCCAGGAATGCACTAATATTTTGTTGGTAGTACCAGTTTGCAACAATTATTAGTTAACACTAAGTTGTCAACACTTGGGAAAAAATAATAATTCGTCGTTACACTACATCCTTATGCATCGCTTTCTGCCAGGACTTTTACGTGCTTTTCCCAAATCACGGAAGTTACCTTGACGTCCGGGTTAGCGGTAGCATTAGCCATCAGGCAAGTGTTATTTAAATAAACTCCTGATGTACTTACAAACTTTCCAATGCCTCGTTTTATGAGTACAGGACCTATTTGTACTACTGTAGAAGTTTGGTACCATTCTGGGCATTATTAGTGGGGTAATTTACGAGATACAACCTTGGATCCATTAGCGCCTGCACTAAACCATTCGGCTGATATCTCTAAAGAAGCTCTAACTTTAATAATGTTCGACCAAGGGAAAAAAGGCTTCTGGGGGGGTGTTTGGCTCTAGGACCATCCCTTTAATTTCCGCTCCCTCTTGCAATGAAATCTCTTCTCTTCTTTGATGACTGCCGTAAGGGCACGTTTCATGCCAACTTTAAATGCAGTTTCAGCCAGAAGTTAAGGTGTTTCTCTGTTGATGTAATCTGTATACTTTTTTTCCTCAAGTCTGCCCCTGTGAAGCCAAACTACTCATTGAAGTTCACCCTCGCAGGCCACACAAAAGCTATATCATCAGTGAAATTTAGCCCTAGTGGTGAATGGTTGGCCAGTTCATGTAAGCAGTGCTTGTTTGTTTGTTTGTTTGTTTGTTTGTTTTGTAACATTCAATTGTAATCTATAAAACGGCAAACCAATGTCTGAAGATTTTAAAAATGACAATCTCTTTTTCAGCGGCAGACAAGCTCATCAAAATATGGTGCACTTTTGACGGAAAATTTGAGAAGAGTCTTGCCGGACATAAACTTGTGAGTTTAATGAAAGTTAAAATTAACATGAAAATGCTGTCATCAATTACTCGTGTCCCTCATGTTGTTTCAAACCCATTAGACTTTCGATCGTCTTCAAAACACAAGATATTTTTAATGAAACCTGAGAAATTTCTTCCCTTCATTGAAAGTCCATTCCACTAAGACTTTCACTCTTCAAAAAGTGCTTAAAGTCATCTCAAGTATGGTTGAGCTGTCATTGACCATATTTCATGAGCTCTATGTATGTCCTTTGATCAATGTTTATATGTACATAAAAGCCTAAACTAAATATGTTCATCATATAAAGAAATTGTGGATCTTGGGAGACTTTAAAGGGACAGTTCACCCAAAAATGAAAATTATCCCATGATTTACTCACCCTCAAGTCATCCTAGGTGTATGTGACATTCTTCTTTCAGGCGAATACAATCGGAGTTATTTAAAAAAAATGTCCTGGCTCTTCCAAGCTTTATAATGGCAGTGAATGGCCATTTCTGTTTTGAAGTCCATCAATGATAAAAGTGCTCTGGGGGTTTAATAAAGGCCTTCTGAAGTGAAGCGATGTGTTCGTGTAAGATTCGTGTTCGTTCATGTTATTTGACTAAAATAACTAGCTTCCGGCAGACGGCCTACGCAAGTCGACTTACGCCAAAAGAGTAACTCGTGACACATGTATGACGTAGGATGTAGGAGTAGCTTAAGCTTTGACGCCTCTCACGGTTCAAACAAACAGGGCTGGGCAACAAACTCAAGCTCCTCCGACATTTCTCTTTAAAAATTGTCGTTTTAGACTTCTAATTCGTGACTGGTGTTTTGTTTTGCTCTATCCTCTGTGCTTCCGCGTTCATCATTACGTTGTGCGTGAGGTCAAAGGTTATGCCATTATAAAGCTTGGAAGAGCCAGGACATTTTTTTTTATATAACTCCGATTGTATTCGTCTGAAAGAAGAATGTCATATACACCTAGGATGGCTTGAACTATCCCTTTAAGAATATTCTTGTTCCAACATTTAGAGATCGTATTGTGATGTGTTTTACAACCCTGTGTTGTATTTGGCAGGGAATATCAGATGTGGCCTGGTCTTCAGACTCAAATCTTTTGGTGTCTGCATCAGATGACAAGACACTGAAGATTTGGGATATGAGTTCGGTAAATCTTTTCAAACATATATTTGCACGCATATATATATTCTGATGCTGTAGGTGTCACCCATATCAGTTCCTGAGTTTTGTCCCCAATTCTCTGCCATGTTTTTAAAGGGAAAATGTCTAAAGACACTAAAAGGCCACAGCAACTACGTCTTCTGTTGTAACTTCAACCCACAGTCGAATCTTGTTGTTTCTGGATCTGTAAGTAAACAGAAAGATGGATTATATTTTAAATGCAAAAAATGACAAGTCATTTAGTGATCGAGTGGTGTGGTTCATGTTGACAGTTTGATGAGAGTGTACGGATTTGGGATGTCAAAACTGGGAAGTGTCTGAAGACCCTGCCAGCTCACTCGGACCCAGTCTCAGCGGTAAAAATAAATTCCTAAAAAATCGTTTTGTTAGCTTTCTTGCAGATTTTGATGATGTCATTTTCATGTAATGTTTCCAGGTTCACTTCAACAGAGACGGATCTCTGATAGTATCCAGTAGCTATGATGGTTTATGGTAAGTTGAGTAGCGCCTTATATTAAAGTGCCCCTATTATGCTATTTTGAATAGTATTCAAATGCAGTTTGTAATATAGCTGTTTGTGAATGTAAAATGTCTGCAAGTTTTTAAAGATCAAAGTGCACAACAAAAAAGTTATTGTCTCCTAAAAGAAAGAATCGATTCTGAACTGCCGAAACGAGTCGTCAGCTATTCCAGTCTCTCTTCATAACTACGTAACAATATAACAAATTAGCAAAATTCCAGCCTATGGTCATCATTGGCTGCGCGTAAACAACATCTACTTTGACCTGCCCTCAAACAATGTAGTTGTAGCTGAGGCCTGGAAGAGTTTGGTTCGTGTTGTTGACATGTCGAGATAACGCTGTTTTTTGGACTGTGGATCAACTTTGCTTGCTCTTCAAAAGGATAAGAACTTGCACTGGAATTGATATGAAAAAACTGCCTCCATCATCATCAAGCCTCCAGAGCTGAAATTCATATATGGTAATAGGCGTTTCATTTTCTGACATGCAGTGTAAGCTGTAGACCAACAGACTGGGCCTTCTAACCAATCAGAGTAGGCTGGCAGTAATGAGAGGTTTAGAGAGACTGAATCCTCAAACAAACTGTTTTCAGACTCTTTGTAAAATTAGGTGATATGCAATGTATATTATGATTAAACTGTAGTATGAGCAAGCCATAATTGTATGAGTCAACAAAATTAGGAACCTTTAAAATAGAATAACAGAGGCACTTTTAAAGTGCTGAAAGTCATTTCGGTGTTTTTGGTAACTTACTCAAGACCACCCCCATCTGTTCAACCACATACCCTCTGTCCAAAACCCTGCCCTCCAAAGGCATGTCGACAAATCCAAACACGTAAAAGGCAGAGTGGCATAGCACATTCTCTGTCATGTAGAGCAGACATACTAAACATTTACTTGCAGCACCTCCAAGTAAGCCACTATCCTTAGTTTTATTCTTTAAGACCGATGTGATGTCAGTATTTATCCATTCATGTTACTTACTGTATTTCAGTCGACTGTGGGACACTGCTTCAGGACAATGTCTGAGAACCCTTATAGGTAAGTGTTTTCTCTGTAGTATGTACCATATGTGCTGATGAAGCTGGTGAGCATGATATCAAGTTTTCCAATTATAGTTGGACTTTATTTTAGATGTTGAGTGTTGTTGTGGTGCCAGATGGCAGGATCTTGTGTGGTGCATAATTTGGATAAATGTGGCCTCTCTAAATGCAAATAAGGAGAGTCTGTTGATGGAGAACTGATCTCTTTTTTTATTTAAAGATGATGACAACCCTCCTGTCTCATTTGTAAAGTTTTCTCCAAATGGAAAATACATTCTGGCTGCAACACTGGACAAGTAAGTGAACTCATCAGCAAGTGACTCTATTTATTCCATTCAATGCAGTGTCTGAGACTAAATTAATTCAGCAAAACGGTCAAAATTGCAAACAGTTTTAACAAATGTATAATATTAATATTATGGTAACACTATACAATAATCTCATTTGTTAAAGTGCCCCTAATGTTTTTTTGAATATTCTTTTTCATGCAGTGTGTAATATAGCTGTCTGTAAATGTAAATGGTCTGCAAAGTTGTAGTCGAAATTGTATGATAAATAAAGTTATTGTCTCCCAAAAGAAAGAATCGACTCTGAACTGCGATACAGTTTAATAAATTAGAAATATACACATTGGTTTGTTGATGGACATACACTTGTTAATGCTGATGGTGAGGAATTACAGTTGCAACATCTCATAAATGTACCTCAAACTGAGTATCTTATCACTGAGAAATGTCCTTCTTAAGGGCCGTACACACTGGGACGAATATCGGCGCGCGTTATTCGCCAGCGTTTTTCAACACGTTTTTTGTGTTCACACCCAAGCAGTTTTTGCTGATGATGAGCCGAGTGAACATGCAAATTCATTCCCTGACATTAGATGGCGCTAAGTTACAAGCCTATGTACATGAAAGACAATTAAGTGAAATGAAACTCACCATCAAGGCCCATTTGCTCTGCAGTACCACTCCATAACAGTTCACTTTTATCAAGATTTTTGTAGTCGCTGTCGCATTTGTCATATAGTTTCTTTATGTTCCGACACCAACGAGACCAGCAGCTCTACATTCATCTTGCCTTGCATCTTCCTCGTCTTATTTCTTCCTGGCAGTGTACTTGGCGTATATCTTCTTCGCCGTTACGTATGTGTGCTTGGCAAGACCGTTTTGTGTTTGAGCGCCCCCAAGTTGTGTTTTACTGTAACTTCAGAAGCTCCAGACACATGAGCAAAAGCGCCAATCTCATTGGTCGGATAGTTTTTGACGCGGCGCGTCAAACCAAAAAAACGAACCCGAGGCGTTTTTTAAAAAATGACGCTTTTACGCGTGCCATTTTTCGCGTCGGTGTGCACACTCACATTTGGTGTCCTTTGTTTAGTCACGCGGCGTTAAACGTCGGCGAATATCGCGCGCGAAATTCGTCCCGGTGTGAACAGGCCTTTAAGTCGTTCTTGCGATGGAGGTTCGCGTTGAATAACTCGTTCTTCCAGTGTTTCATCATTGGACTCGTGCTCGGATTGATATGATAAAATCGACGCCATCGTTACTGTCTTTACTATGTGTACAATTGCTGAGGACTGAGGAAGCCTCCGGAGCTGATATTCAGTTATGGTAATAGTTAGGGCTGTGCAATTAATTGAGTTTCAATTTCGATTTCGATTACGGCTCCCAACAATCACCAAAATAGTACAATCGAGTAAAAACTATTATTTTGCCATGTTCTGTTTTGAAAGAACGCTCTAATTTTGTCTTTTGTTCTGAATGACACGCACACGCGCACATCCGCCCCTCCCGAAGCCATAAACTCTCTCAGCTTGAATGTTTAAACTGATAAGACTTAAAAAGAAGTGAAAATTATCAACTTTAGTTACGATGCAATGCTGGCCCGATTGTGCAAGTGACAATTCCGTCATGTCCCGACTCCTAAAAGCGAGAGTGTAGTTTCGACGCTTGCCTTGTCCAACCCATTTTGAGAGACAGAGAGAGAGAAGACGCAGGGCTGCTGAACACTCACGCGGTTTGTGAAATTGCGTCTTGGAGAAAGTTTTAAAATGATTGATTTGATTTTATAATCTGTGTGGATTCATTTAGGCTACTCATACAATCTACATGCTAAAGTGAATCAATGTTTGCAGGGGAATTTTCCGCATTATAAGTGGTAGACCTGCAGGAATTATTAAAATACTCATTGAAGTATTATCTGTTATATTATTTATTTTAATAGTTCAAAAAGTACAATCAATGTTCAAATTTCGATTTTTTTTTTTAAGAATTGTTGAAAGGTGTCTTTTTAATAAATGCAAAACGTTCCCAAAGTCATGTGAAATAATCGTGTTACATAATTGTGATTTCAATACTGACCAAAATAATCGTGATTATGATTTTTTCCATAATCGAGCAGCCCTAGTAATGGGTGTTTCATTTCCGACACGCTGTACGTGGTAGACCAATCACAACAGACTGGGCCATCTGGCCAATCAGAGCAGAGTAGGTTCTCGTAAAGGAGGGACTGAATCATCTGACGAGTCGTTCGATGTTCATTGCAAAATGTGGTGCTGTGCAATGTATATTATGAGAAAATTAAAGTGTTTTTTGACCTTTGATGCATGTAAACCTGTTGTAGGAGACCTCTGAAACAAAATTAGGAACCTTTAAAATAGGACAATAGGTCAATAGGTGCACTTTAACATTAGTCAGTGCATTTACTTTTTTTTTTTTTTAGTGCATAAAAGTTAAATGTATATAAAATTAGTTCACAGTGCATTTACTAAGGGTAAATAGATAAAGTATTCTTTCATTTTCCTTACAGTACCTTAAAGCTCTGGGACTACAGCAAAGGAAAGGTATGTAATTTAACTATAATGAATTTTGTACTACTACTGATTAATCTTTTTTATTGCATTCAAATTAATAGTGTATATATTATACATACTATTCATTTTACTACATTAAAAAATATTTTATGACATGTTGATAATGCTAATTTGTATGCATGTGTACAGGGTTGACTATACTTGCGAGGTCCAATTTATATATAAATCTAGTGTTTTGCACAGGTTTCTGTCGGGTTAGGTGATAACAAATATCATTACCTTATATATATATAACTGGATGTCCATGAGATGTCCTCGCTAATATAGTCAAACAAATGTGTTTACACCTACTTATATAATTTCTGGGTATAAATTGATCCCCCAAAAAGTGTTAAATCTAGCAAAACCTCCTTTTGGGGACATCCTCATTTGTAAAAACAAGTAAAAAAGTAAATAGCTTTTTTTTTTTATTCTATAAAAATACAGAATGTTTTCTGTTAGTGTTAAGTTATAGTATTTCTAATTAGCTGTAGGCCTATATAAAAACAATAGAATGTCCACATTTAGCTAAGGAAATTTGTGTGAGTAATGTTTCATGCTTTTGAATGATCTATTGTATCTTTTATAATTTTTAGTGTCTCAAGACATATACTGGACATAAGAATGAAAAGTATTGCGTGTTTGCCAATTTTTCTGTGACTGGAGGAAAGGTAGGTTCTCTTTAACTTTGTCAAAGTATTTGTTTTAATACATATGTATATAGTTATTTTAGGCCAGTTCCTGTTAAGAGCAAGTTTTTTGAATAACCTGAATCTGTCTTGGTTCCGTTCAGTGGATCGTCTCAGGCTCTGAAGACAACATGGTATATATCTGGAACTTGCAGACCAAAGAAATTGTGCAGAAATTACAAGGGCACACAGGTATATGACATGTGATTGACCTCCCAGACACTGCAGTCTCTTTCATTTTGTTAACATAAGAGGTTGTAAATATAATGTATTTTTTGTCCTTAGATGTAGTGATCTCGACAGCTTGTCACCCTACAGAAAACATCATTGCATCAGCATCCCTGGAGAACGACAAGACCATCAAACTGTGGAAGAGTGATTGTTAAGTTAAAGCATATACTTCAGAGGCTTTAGTAGAAAGATTCAGACTGATGACTTTAGATAGTTTACAATGGTTTGATAGCACATGGTTCAGGCTTATCTGAGAGATGGGCAGGTCCTATCTGCTTAGAATAGTGACATCTCACTTATCAGTAAGATTTTCTCTCCTTAATATACTGTATCATCTACTGTAATGTTCTCAGTTCATTTTAATTTATTACAGAAGAGCAAATGTTTTCTATCAGATCATGAATTCTATTGTTTTATGGTTCTATTTGGGTAAAGATATATGTACTTCTGGTAGACATACCAAAAATGTATATATAAACTGTTTTGTTAAATGAGAAAACGTCTTGATGTCAATTTTTGCTGTCAATTGTTTGCCTTTTTTGCAATGCCTGTTTGAACCTTCAATTGTTTCTAAACGTAATTTTCCAGCATTTCAGCTTTGAATCTGAAGGCATTCATTCGTCTTAGTCTCAGTTTTCATTCTCATTTGAGCAGTAGGTTAATCATAAAGTGTACAAAATCATAAAGTGTACAATCTTCTGCACGCTTTGCTATAGGAGTATATAGAAATATCGGTAACACTTTACAATAAGGTTCATTAGTTAACATGAACTAATAATGAACTGCACTTATACACAATTTATTATTCTTTGTTAATGTTAATTTCAAGATTTCCTAATACTTTATTAAAATGCACTGTGAACTAACATGAACAAACAATGAACAGCTTAATTTTTATTAACTAACTTTAACAAAGATTAACAAATACAGTAACAAATGTATTGCTAATGACAGTTCATGTTAGTTAATACATTAATGTTAACTAATGGACCTTATTGTAAAGTGTTGCTGAAATATCTTGTCTACAAATATCTTGTATATAATCATTTATTCATAACTATCAAATAATTCTGTTTTCTGAAGATGACATCAGCATTTTTTACAATCTGAAATTTAATAGTCCTTTGAGCAGACATTATATAACAGGTCAATACACAACACAACCTCAGTTTGTCTTGTAAAAAAGAACGAGGGAGCCATCCTCAGCTCTCAGGTGCGGGTACCACGAAAACAACAGAACAGAAGCCTTTGCACCTTTCCCTCAGTCCAGGTTTAAGGGCATGGCTCCAATTAAAAATGAATATTTACACCAACAATGTGTACAACATGGAACTGATAAAATAATGATACAGAGAAAAAAAAATTACACTTTGTACAAAAATAGATAATTCTCTTAAAATGCATCTCTTTTGTGTTTTGCTAACTTGTCCTGTGATGGACCGGTGTCTCACACAGTCACAGGGAACAGATTTAGAGAAAGATGTCTGATTGCAGCTAATATCAGATAAGATGTGCCTGGCTCCTGATGGTCTAACAAACCCTGTTTGACGAATAGTCCAACACAGTGTAAACCCAAGCGCTTTACATGTATTTACCACAGCAAGGGGCTTTTAGTTCTTGTTTGCACATTCGAAATATGCTGGTTTTAGAGAAATGAAAGGCCAAAGACCTCCAATGACAGCACAAACAAAAGTTCACTGATCTTCACTGACGGCTGATTCAAAGCATGAAGAAAACATGACCGCTATAATTTTAGGTTCTGTATAGCAATCGACAGTCTATGCTGTTTGTATGCATATTAGACTGAATACTTTGTGGTCATTTTGCTGTGAGGCCTGGCGTAATAGACTTTTGGCAGAACGTGTAGTCTAAATCAGCAGGTCTTCTGCATGTCTGCTAATGACAATTCCTTAAATTGCTGCTACACAGCTCACATACTCCCCGAATTCCAATAATAATTACAGTAGTCAACATTTGAAGTGGATCAAAAAAGTTCATCAAAGTTGTCCTAAGACAAGAACGTTTTTGTTCAAAATTCATGTATAACTTTGATGAAAGGTTTCGATCCACTTCAAATGTTGACTACTGAATTTTAAACTCATCGTCATCATGAAAACACTGCTTCAGATTGGCTCAATCTGCAACTGAGGTTTGATGGGTCAGTACAAATGGTATGAATCTGTAATAGTTTCTTCCTTATGATACAGATAAGACACTGCACAACAGAACCAAAAACACAAGAAAATGTGGGATTTTGCATCACCCTGAGGCGCAGAAATGGTTATTTTGCAATGTTTGCCAAGCATTTTATGAAAACCCAACTCTTAAACTGTAATGGCAAATGAGTGCAGCTGCAATGTCACAACTCTTCCAATAGGGGACAGACGTAGCACTTCTTAAACCTCGTGATTCCCTGAGGCCAGACTATCATCTGGATTCCTTTAACTCGTTGCATATTTTCAAATCACAAACGCCCACTTGCTGGAAATTATCAGATGATATATAAGCATTATTGAAAATCTTTGGAAATACTTAATACATATTTATGCTGAATTATAGAGGCAAAACATCATGAAAAAACTTTTTTTTCTTTTACACAATTCTAACAATGAATCATTGCATTTTCATCCAGCGTGAGTTCAGCCAGGAGTACACCTGCTTTTCATTCTTTTTAGACCATTCTGTTATTCACAGGCCCATTTATCTCCCAAAAAGAAAAGGACAAATTGCGTGCAGTTTCTTCCTCATGAAGATGGACTTTCAGCATCCTGACGTATGACAATACCACTTGAAAGAAGCAATTTATAAGTGCCTGAACGAATGTGGTCCTTTTAACACTGTTAACACTGAACTCTGTGCTACAGTTTGAGCAAGAGCTTCTAATGGCAGATACAGTGATGTGTTCCTTAAGGACAGCTGCATGAAGAAGTGCATCTGAGGTATTTTTTTTTTTAATCCTCTCATGAAATCTGAAAATTCACAGCAAAATGATTGTGAGTTCAGAGATGAGGTGGTTTGGCTGTACTCAATGGAAAGCAGAGGTAGACCTCTGTAAGGCAGAAGAAATGAGAAACCATAAAAATAAAATAAAAACTCCAGCACTTTGTGAGACTTTCCAAACGTGCATGCAAACCAGGAAAAACTCACTTAATCCATCCTGTATGGTATTCCGCAATGAACAGTTACTCAGTATTTTGTGGATTGCGCAATGTTTTCTGAAGAAACGCCAAGGTAGAATTACTCTTGGATCAGTCCTCTCCTGTGAGATCAGAGATGTGTCCTGTCCGGCCTCCCGTGGTGTTCTATACATAAGCTGCACCCTCTTTCAGAGGGGCGGAGATTAAAAGAAATCATTCCCTCATGTCATTTGGTGTGGCGCCTCGAGCATTTCCATTAGAAAAGTGTCGATGGGCGTGTCCCCGATTAACTTGAAAAAGAAGAGATGTTCAAGACACTTCAGGCCGATGGAGCGCAGGGCAGGCAGGCGCAGTAACAGCTTGGCAAATCTGTTCATGAAACAATGGATGTCAATGTTTGGATTAGCACAGTGTAATACTTAAAGGATTAGTTCACCCAAAAATGAAATTCTGTCATTAATTACTTACCCTCATGTCGTTCCAAACCTGTAAGACTTTCGTTCACCTTCTAAACACAAATTAAGATCTTTTTAATGAAATCTGAGAGCTTTTTGTCCCTCCATTCACAGCTAGTCAACTGCCAATTTGATGCTTCAAAAAGTTCATAAAGAGATCGTAAAACTTATCCACATGAATTGGGCGGTTAAGTCCAAATTTTCTGAAGAGACACGATCACTGTATATGATGAACTGATTTAATTTAGGATTTTATTCACATTTAAACATTCATCAACTCACACATCAGTTGTGGTAAACGGAAGCTCAAGCATGTTCGTTTGAAGTTCATTCTTGTGTGTTACGCAACACGCTTGAGCTTCCGCAAGAACCAATGACGTTTATTCCTGCGCGTCAAGCAGGTTGAGCTTCTGTTTATGTTCGCTGATCAATGTTTACATGCGAATAAAAGCTTAAATTTAATCTGTTCATCACATAAAGCGATCGAGTCTCTTCAGAAAATTTGGACTAAACCCCTCAATTCATATGGATTAGTTTTACGATCACTTTATGAACTTTTTGAAGCGTCAAAGTGGTGGTTGCGTAGCTGTTACAGATGGTTCAAAATTCAGCAGCCAGATTGTTAACAGGAACTAAGAAAAGGGATCATATCTCCCCTGTGCTTGCCTCATTGCATTGGCTACCAATAAAATTTAGAGTCGACTTTAAGATCCTTCTTTTCGCATAAAAGGCACTGCGCAATTTGGCCCTGGATTATATTTGATCTTATTAGGCCATACACAGCCTCTAGGTCACTAAGATCTTGTGATCAGTTACTTTTATCGGTCCCACGCTCTTGTTGTAAAACGAAAGGTGATCGAGCTTTCTCTGTAGTCGCCCCAAAGCAACAGTCTACCTTTGAACATTAGGGCCCCTCTATCACTGGATGCTTTTACATCCAGTTTAAAGTCTTATTTTTACTCTCTAGCATTCGAGTGATGCTGTTATGTATATACATTTTGATTGATTTTGATACTTGATTTTTATCTCAATTTTTTTTCTGCTCCTTTTCTCTCTTAAATTCTGATTTATATTTTTATTGTATTGTAAAGCACTTTGGATCAACGGTTGTGTTAAACTTGTGCTCTATAAATAAAACCTGACTTAACTATCAATGGAGGGACAAGTAAGCTCTCAGATTTCATCAAAAAGATCTTAATTTGTGTTCCCGAAGATGAATGGAAGTCTTATGGGTTTGGAATGACATGAGGGTGAATAATTAATGACAGAATTTTCATTTTTGGGTGAACCTTTAAGCGGTTTTCTTAAAATGTTCAGTTAAGGTAAATCATTATTATTATTATTATTATTATTATTTTTATTAAATTAAACTATCGTTCAAAAGTTTGGGGTCAGTGTTTTTATTTTATTTTTTATTCACCAAGGACACATTAAATTGATCAAATGTGACTAAAGACATGTATAATGTAACAAAAGATAAATGCTATTCTTTTAAACTTTCTATTCATCAAAAAATCCTGAATGTATCATGTTTACCCCCCAAAAATTAATCAGCACATGCTGATTCAATGCTGATAATAATAAGAAATGTTTCTAGAGCACATAATCAGCATAATAGAATGATTGGTAACACTTTACTTAAATCCTTTATGTATAATGCATTATAAAAGTATTTTTTATAATTATATAATTTTATAATTATTCTTTGTAATGCACCTAATAATGCATTTTATGATCTCACGAATAATTGTAACTACCGTTATGCCTTTAGAAAGTATAATGCATTAAAAGACAAACCAATTTCAACCATTTTCAGATGTAACCACGAATCTTCAAAAATTATAATCCATTTATGGTAAGTAATGGTAAAACGTTATTTTAAATTGTAATAATAGTTTGCAATATTGATGTTTTTATTGTATAAATAAATGCCGCCTTAATTAGCATAACAGTTTTTTTTTAAACATGACAAAATCTTACAGCTCAAAAACTTCTTAACAGTATTGTAAAATATATATTTTTTAAATATAAAATAAGCAAAATTGACTTTTACTATAAGTTAAATTGGTTGTGAAAATAAAATGAACATGCACATGAAAAATATATCATGCTCACTCTGAATCCAGTTAGACCTTTGCAAAAATATCTATAGCACTCTTTTTGTTTTGTGCTATTACTGTCATTTTTATATACAAGTGAAATAATGAAGCGCACATAAAAACGTGAGATGAAACGTGTGTGTACATGTTTTTCTATCCCAGTGGGGACTTCAACCTGATTGCACACTGACTCAGGGGGACTCCTGTCACCGTGAGGACCTAAATTGAGGTCCCCATTAGGAAACAAGCTTATAATATATATATATATATATATATATATATATATATATATATATATATATAATCTTCTTTTTTTTTTTTTTTTTTTTTAATGTTAAAATGCAGAAAGTTTTCTGTGATGGGTAGGTTTAGGGGTCGGGTTAGTGTAACGGGATATAATATAGTGTGTACAGTATAAAAACCATTACGTCTGTGGAGAGTCCCCTGTGTGTGTGTGCGTGCATGCGTGTGTGTGTGTGTGTACCTCCCAGGCTGATCGGGGTATTTGTGTTTACAGTAAGCTTCTAGAGAAGCATACACTCTTTCCCTTAATGCCTCCACCTCTGATGGATTAGACAGTCCTTTTGAATCTAAGAGTTGATAAAAACACAAAATCCACAATTTATTGTGAACTACCTAAGATAAAGTCATATTTACACACAGCTTACATAAGAAATGGCATGTAAGGATAAACCTTGCCTGATACACAGCAAAACAAATAAAGTCATGTTAAAGGAATAGTTCACTTAAAAATGAAAATTCTGTCATCATTTACTCACCCTCAAGTTGTTTCAAACCTGTATTAATTTCTTCTCGACAAAATTTTCATTTTTAAGTGAACTATTCCTTTAAGGTGTCATTTTATTAGATGCTACACTACTGTTCAAAAGTGTGGGGTCAGTGAATTTTTTTTATTTTTTATAAATGAATACTTTTATTGAGCAAGGATGTGTTAAATTGATTAAGTTCCAGTAAGGACATTTATAGTGTAACAAAAGATTTTCATTTCAAATAAATGCTGTTCTTTTGAACTTTCTATTCATCAAAGAATCCTGAAAAAAAAAAAAAAAATTGTTTCATGGTTTCTACAAAAACAGTAAGCAGCACGACTGTTTTCAACACTGATAACAATAAGAAATGTTTCTTGAGCAGCAAATCAGTATATGAGAATGATTTCTGAAGAATCCTGTGACACTGAAAACTGGAGTAACGATGCTGAAAATTCTTTAAGAAATATTACAAAATCTTACCAACCCCAAAATTGTTAATGGTAGTGTATATTTGTGTGTATCTTGTCTTGTGGGTGATGGGTAATGGTAGTTTAATCAAATAAATTTAGGCTGTAGATTTCAGCTATTTCAGAAGCAGCAAACCTCTTTCCACATAGCATGACTGTACTTTGTCACGACATTAGAAACAAAGTGCATTGCCTTCTAAGAACGTTCTTCACATACTAGAGGATGCTGAGCATACTATTTTTGGCAAAGCCCTCAGCGTCGGATACAATATACCACAATGCAATGTGCTTGAATTGACCTTTTGTCAGGGGTGCCTGCAGGATTTCAGAGGAGATTTATTTATTTATCCATTTATTTTTGCAAACACAAACACTAAAAAGTTCAATATATGCTGATGTTAAAAATTCAACTCTGAGAGAAGTTTTAATTTTATATAGTAAAAGTAAGAGTATAGGCGCTTTTCCACTGTTGGGCCAAACCATTCTCGTTGCTCAACCATTCCATTCTGTGCCGATCCGGCTCAGTACGGACATGGTTTCGTTTTCCACTGTGGGCTTGTGAGTAATAAAGTCCGAACTGAGTGATATAAAGTCGCAATTGTGAGTTAAAAAGTCAGAATTGAGTGATATGAAGTCGCAATTGTGAATTATAAAGTCAGAATTGCGAGATATAAACCTGCAATATTCTGAGAAATAAAGTCAGTCTTTTTTTCCTCAGAATTGGACTTTATAACTCGCAATTGTGAGTTTATATGTCACAATTCTGAGAATTGAAGTCAGAATTGCGAGATATTGTCACGGTTATGGACTTTTATTTTGAAATTTCCATTCTATTCTGTTTTTTCCCCCTCCATTCTGTCACCTGATGGAGTTTGGGTTCCTTGCCACTGCTGCCTCTTGCACACTTTGTTGGGGACACTTATTATTCTTAATATTTTTAATCTGCCTGTTTTGACCACATTGTATTATGCATGCCAGACAAGTAATTGGCAGTGTCAGTTCTCTTTGTAGAGAAAGTTTTGCGTTTGCATTCTCAGGCCACCAAAACGCCGTTGTCGAGTAAATGAACGGCCAGAATGCATAAAGTTTTCTGTTTTCAATGAACACAGTGTTAAATTAAAAATGAATGATTTTTACAACGGAAATGAATCAACACTGAACTTACTTAAACTGGACAATGACTTTCTTCTAGAAAAACAATCTTTGTTGCATTATTTGTTATCACTGTAAAGCTGCTTTGAAACAATCTGTATTGTAAAAAAGTGCTATATATAAGGTGACTTGACTTGGTTCCTTGGTTTCGGTTATGTCCCAGTTTATTCCTGTGATTAATTCTAATCAGCTGTATTTTATTTAGTTCCTGATTATCCCCTGCATATAGCCTATACATAAGCATTATGCATTTAATTTTGACATTATAACTAACAGTTTTTTTGTTTAGTTTATATCTCACAATTCTGAGAAAAAAAGTCAGAATTGCGAATTTTGAGTTAAAAAGTCGCAATTATCTTATATGTTTTTTTATTCCATGGCAGAAACAAGCTTCCATAGAAACTAGTTTCGGTGTAAATGTCCGCTAATTCACATGACTGAATTCTTTCAAAAAGTAGCTTTTGTTCGAGTTGTTGATTAGGGGAATATCCATTTCATTCAATGCTGACAAAGAACCAATTCAAAAGAATGATTAATTCACAAAATGATTGTCATAGATTGTTTAGTCGACAGAAATACGGGACACGCGTAATAACTGCAGAAATATTCGCAGGGAAGACGTTTCTTAGGTCAGTCAGAGTGCTAACGGTACAGAAAGTGCGTACATCCATACAGCTGCAGGTGCCACTATTAAAATGGTCAAAAGTGATCTCTTTCTTGACTCATTATTTGACTGGACTGTCAATATTTAAGACATTTTTACACACCAAAATGACCATTTTTATTGTTTGAAGATGAACACAGAGGACACGTGGGAACAATGTTGCAGTACATAGTATAAACTGCTAGCTATAAGCCTGCTATACTGGGGTTTACAGTCACAGGAATCTCATTTACTCTTTCTGGCTTTATTTCAGCCCCTTTTAAATAGCAAGATAGCTTAATCAGACAAACACACAGCACTCTTATGCAAGCGCGTTTAAAATGCCACTTCAGTTTAAGTATACATTACTGTACCTGGATTGAACAGAACAATGGCCCGCAGGCATCCAAGTTCAGTCTTGTCCATTTGCATGTCTCTCATCTTTGACACAAGCTCTGTCAGCACTCTGAAAAAAAAAGAAAAAAAAAAGATAAAATCTTTACGCTCACAGGCAACTCCATCAATCTAAATTATAGCAAGTTCATTTTCCCCCAACATACCCTTAAAAATGCCGGTAAATGTTCTGTAACATATTAAACAGGCTCAGTGAGTCATCGCTCCGCTTTATATTTAGTTTTCATATTGCCTTGAAAATCAAAGTCATTATGTCTTATAAGACACATTCATCTCGACTGCAGACAGACCAGGCAGCATATATTTCATTAGTGAGGACACCAGCATATCTCACGCAGCCAGTGAAACATTATCACAGCGCTACATAAAAATGCCATACGGCTTAATGTAAAAACGGCATCAATCAAGAGTAAGATGTGCAGGACACTTTCATGATGCAGCGTTTAATATCATTATAGGGGTTATTTTCAAAAATTCATGTGTGCATGACCTATGGCTGTCACAAATCTTCCACAGGGTGTACTATCAGGACACAGAAAGGTTTCTTAGTAGATCGCAAGACCCTACTCTCTATAAACTGAACACTGACACTGAATTTAAAACGATAGTTCACCCAAAATGGAAATTCGGTCATCATAACTAGGGGCTTTTGCACCGGGTATAGGAACTCAGTTATAGGAACAAGCCCCATTTACTCACCCTCAGATTGTTAACAACATGTGTTACTTTCTCTTTTTTGTGGAACACAAAATATTTAGGAGAATGTTGTAGCTGCTCTTTTCCATATAATTTAAGTGAATGGGGACTGGATCAACCATGCTCCAAAAGAAAAAAAGTACCCGAAAGTATCATTTTAGTAGCATAAATTTAATACAACTATGTTCCACGTCATATGAAGCCCTATGATAGTTTTGTGTGTGGAAAATGTGATTTGAGATTTGAGGTTTCAGTGAATAACAACTTTGGTCTGTCCTTCACACAAAACTATCATAAGGCTTCAGACGATTTGGTACAGTGCAACAGTGTCCATCCACTTTTTCAGTGGCCTTGGTTCTGAAAGTATATTTCCCATTTGTTTTTCCTATTGGGATTTTTAAAAAGTCTTTGTTAAAGAGTTCAAATGCATGAACTAAACCAACCAGCTATGAAGAGAATAACAACATTACAAACTTTGATTCGAAGAGACGGATGAAATGGAATCGAAGTGACTCAAGTGTCCGGTCCACGCCCCCCAGGGCCCACTTGTGGTGCCGACACTGAAAATATGCATATATAGGAGCCCCTAAGGGGACGAAAAAATATGAGATGGGAGGAAAAATTGTATTTCAATGCTTTTTTCTTGCAAGCGTATTGCGTTGCACAGAGAAACTTTGCATTCACTCGCAAAAGCACTGAACTGACTTTTACGGCATTCACAGTGCTTCATGGAAATCAGTGGCTTCTTTCAGTGTGATTTGCTTGTTTCGATTCTTTGATTGGACGAGATTTCTCTGCAGAATCATCAGAATCGTTTCCTGACGGAGGGAACAAGACGTTCTGTCTCTCCTGCCACAACGATGAATGAATGCATGCTGCTACTTATGTGGGGGAGTGGCAAGCAACTTTCACTTGCCAATTGTTTTCTGAAGTATCAAAGGTGTTTGTGGTTCCCAAGTGAAACCCTTAGTGTCGTCATTCACGACTTCGAAGTGACTGACCAATAGGGAATGTGGGCTTACATCAGGTATTCTGCAGTTAAACATGATAATTTAAAAATAAGTTGAAATAATGCAGGTTGATGGCTTCAAAAAAAAAAAAAATATACCATTGACTAACAACCTTGAAGCTCACAGTACAGCAGTGGCTAAAAGTGATTTCCGGAGGGGATATTTGTTCATAATGACCCTAAAAGTTTGATTAAACCATTGAAACATGAGGAAAACATTTTATACTTGTTTTATATTTATTTTAAATATGAGGAAAGAACAAAACACTAAACTTCGTAAAGGTATATCTGGCAAATATATTTTGCAAAAATTGCAAACTATTGCTACATATATTTTTTTATTTTACTTGGCAAAAAAAAAAAAATGCATAGAAAAACAAAAAGCTCACAGGAAAAAAGTATACATTAGTATGTATTAGTATTAGTATTAGTATTATTAATATTTTGTTAGTTCTCTCTTGTTTTTGCATGTGTTAATAATTTCTTTGTATGACAGCATGGAAAAAAATTATGTCGGCACAATTTGGCATGTTTCATTGTGTTATCACAAATAAAACAATCGACTCCAAGCACAACTATGCAATATGCTAACAAAATCGTTAATACATTTTTAATAATATTTGGTAAAGATTCCAATTTTCCTAGGCCGGAAATCACTTTTGGCCACTACTGTAGATCTGACTTTATGTTTTATAAGTTATTGTTAAAAATCAATTCCCATATGGAGAAAATGAATTGGGATTTTTTTTTACTTCCGGAACCGGACTATTGCACTCTATAGTAAATGAGCCGTATACTTTTATTGGAGTTTTTAAGGTGCCATTTTTGTATTTTGTAAGCTTGACCCCATTTACTTTTGTTATATTTAAAAGAACATCCAAAATATTCTTCAGAAATTCACCTTTTGTGTTCCACTGAAGATAGAAAATCATACAGGCTTTTTTTTCTCTGAAAGCTTGGACTAACCTGTCAAAGATGGCTCCGACACCGGCAGTATGTGCGCTGTTTCTATGGACGTGAAGGCCTGTAGCTAATAATATACCATCTTTCACAGCTATGGAACGATGCGAAAAAGAGGCAATCAGGAGTTCATTCCACCCTAGCAACAGAGGACAGGAGCACAACAGCACATTGATAAGTGAAAAAACACAAAGGTAGCAAGAAAGGGAGCTAAACATCTGCTTTGTATCTGTGTGTGTGTGGTGGATTTGTCTGCTCTATTTGTTTACTCATATAGCTCAATATCAACTTAAATTGTATGTTCTTAACCAAAATTGTGTATATTGTGTATCATTTCTATATTTCTATACATGTTTATTACATTGTCACAGTTTTATATGCTACAATGCCATTTCTGAGGCTCTAAATAAAACACATCTATCTATCGTAATAATGTATGATTTGCAAAAATGAGAACTGCTGCATCTGTGTAGATTAGAGAATCAAAGTGTATGCGCGTTGTGCACACGCTACATTGATTATGGCCAAGCGTGCGCCCTTAAAATAGCATATGAATAACATGCGCAACACGCCACTGACTTTAAACTATTTTTTCCTGGTTAGTGGCGCAATTGTTTTCTAAACCTGCAAAATAGCATGAAAGAACGTTTGCGCCGGAACACGCCTCCTTTTTTTGCGCTGAACCGCCCAGGGAGCGCAAGTTCATTCCCTAGTTTAGCGACGTGCTTCTGTGGAGGGAAAAGCGTGCTTTGCGCGGGTGCAAAATAGGAATGATACATGCGTCGGTGTACAAAGTCAATTGTGCTGGGTGCAAGATAGGGCCCTGAGAGTTTGGATGTCCTCAGGCAACCTACAGCCTAATAAAAATAAATGCAACATGTGAATGGCGAGAACAATCCAGCCTCTTATTCTCCCTCGCTCTGCGTAAAAGCCATCATCCTTTACATAATAAGGACTCTAACTCCGAGATAATGAGATGGAATTCCTTCTTTAATTGATGTCATGGCCCAAGGCTGGATCAAATGTGTTTGCAAATCTATATAAATGCTTCTGGAATAAACTGTAATGTCAAAAAACCGCAAACATACTCATTTCATTTGCTGATGTTTTTCAGCTGTAACTTCATATCTGGAAGAATAGATGTACAGCAAAAGGGTCATTTTAGGTCGATGTCTGCATGACTCGGTCTGTGTTTATTTACTGACGCACCTGCTCGAAGGAGGATGACTTGATCGTCCAACGGGAGATCAGAAAAGTGAGGTATCCGCTTGGCCCACTCCACTAAGGTAAAGAGTTGCTTGTCAGCTGCTTGGCAGATGTTTGTTACAGGGTCGTTAGGCTAGAGAGAGAGAGAGAGAGAGAGAGAGAGAGAGAGAGAGAGAGAGAGAGAGAGAGAGAGAGAGTGAGTCAGTAGCTTTCCTGGCTACACAAAGAAAAATCAAAATGAGTTCTCAGTTGTTTCTCCCAGGAAGCAATGGAGAGTAAACTTTTACTTTGGTGTCCTGATTCTCTGATTTTCTCCTGGGGAAAAGACCCTAGTGAACTCCAAGCTTCAGAAAAGACATTGGGTCTCATTCATGAAACATTCGTAAATATACGAGTAAATATGTGAGTGATTTGCGCGTAAAGAGACATTCCCGAAAATTCTTCTCCTGATTCACAAATACTTCGTAAACGTCAGATTTGATAGTGAAATGTGTGTGTGGGTTAATGAATTCCAATCACTCGTAAATGGGACGCGCGTGCACGCTCATTCTCAATTACCATAAATCCCGCCAATTAAAACCGACTGACAGCTATATATGGGCATCATATTATGACACGAAACGAAGGATTTCAAAATGTCTTCTCAAAAGCGAATGCTATTGTATTATTACATGTATAATTTTGGAAGAAAAAAAAAAAAAAGCGAATGAAGAAGAGAAATTTCTCAGATGCAGAAATTGAAGTTTTATTATCAGAAGTTCATTCAAAACGCCACATTTTATTTTCAAGCGTACATAGTGGCGTATCAGGTCCTAAAAAAAAAAGGATTTTTTTAGGTAATAGGCTACATGCTTTAGGTAAAAATGCTTGGCAGCATATTACAGATGCATTTAATGGAGTTTCATCTTTTAATCGAACAGTCCCAGAAGTGAAAAGAAAATGGTTCGACATGAAGCTTGACTGCAACACTTAACTTGCGGACTTGTAAAAAAACAAACAAAAAAAAAAACAGCTTGAATATAAAAAAATTAAAAAAACTTGTGGACTTGTGTTCCGTTTGCAGATGCTATTACTGGCTCTCGTAATACAAGTAAAAAGAAAAACCGTATGTAATTACTATATATAATACTTTTTCAAAATGCTGTGTAAATATGTACCCGATTACGTTGAATTAAAATGCAGTTTATTAATGAGCAAAACGTTCGGATGTTAAACGTAGTATTTACGCGTGGCTGGGAGCAGGTGTAGATTTCTTTCGTACCAACTAACATTTGGGAAATACGAACATTTTAATGAATCCGAAAATTTACGCCAGAACCACTTTACACACGATTTACACAAAAATTCGTTCTGCTCGTGTTTCATGAATGAGACCCAATGTCATTATCTCAAACTGCCAAGATTCCAGGATCTGCAAATGACAGTCAGTCTCAATGAACTCAATCATTTCTTATCAAATTGGACTAAATTAGACCAAATTATTTCAGTGATGTTATCCACATTAATTGTATAGCTCTATACATGTCTTCTTTGTTTCTATTTTAATTTGTTCTATGGAATTTTAGGAGAAACATCAGAGACATAGGTGATATGTATCTTATTATACAATAATCTGAAGGAAAAACAAGTTAGTCTTTGTAATTTTTCATTAAAATGTAACAACTTGCTCCAACTCCAAAACAACTTTCCTTTTTGGCCAATGTCATCAAAACCATATATATATATATATATATATATATATATATATATATATATATATATATATACACTCACCTAAATGATTATTAGGAACACCTGTTCAATTTCTCATTAATGCAATTATCTAATCAACCAATCACATGGCAGTTGCTTCAATGCATTTAGGGGTGTGGTCCTGGTCAAGACAATCTCCTGAACTCCAAACTGAATGTCAGAATGGGAAAGAAAGGTGATTTAAGCAATTTTGAGCGTGGCATGGTTGTTGGTGCCAGACGGGCCGGTCTGAGTATTTCACAATCTGCTCAGTTACTGGGATTTTCACGCACAACCATTTCTAGGGTTTACAAAGAATGGTGTGAAAAGGGAAAAACATCCAGTATGCGGCAGTCCTGTCGGCGAAAATGCCTTGTTGATGCTAGAGGTCAAAGGAGAATGGGCCGACTGATTCAAGCTGATAGAAGAGCAACTTTGACTGAAATAACCACTCGTTACAACCGAGGTATGCAGCAAAGCATTTGTGAAGCCACAACACCCACAACCTTGAGGCGGATGGGCTACAACAGCAGAAGACCCCACCGGGTACCACTCATCTCCACTACAAATAGGAAAAAGAGGCTACAATTTGCACGAGCTCACCAAAATTGGAAAAATGTTGCCTGGTCTGATGAGTCTCGATTTCTGTTGAGACATTCAGATGGTAGAGTCAGAATTTGGCATAAACAGAATGAGAACATGGATCCATCATGCCTTGTTACCACTGTGCAGGCTGGTGGTGGTGGTGTAATGGTGTGGGGGATGTTTTCTTGGCACACTTTAGGCCCCTTAGTGCCAATTGGGCATCGTTTAAATGCCACGGCCTACCTGAGCATTGTTTCTGACCATGTCCATCCCTTTATGACCACCATGTACCCATCCTCTGATGGCTACTTCCAGCAGGATAATGCACCACAAAGCTCGAATCATTTCAAAATGGTTTCTTGAATATGACAATGAGTTCACTGTACTAAAATGGCCCCCACAGTGATTGGAGTTACAGTATGAAAGTAAAATGGGTTGTAAATGCCATTTCATTTTTTATATTTCCTGAGTGTTACATGTTCTGTTTGTTTGGACTTTTATGTTGTATTTCTAGTGTCCTGTCTCTAATTTTGTAGTCCTTTTGTTTCACTTATTCCCCTTGTTTGTTGCCATAGCGATTTATTTTCCACACCTGTTCCTTGTCAAGCCCTCCCTTGTTACCCTGTTTATTTATCCCCCAGTGTTTCCTTTGTTCAGTGTCTGGTGAACAATGTCTGGTCAATTGTGGATGTTCAGCATGCGTTGTTTCGGATCTGTTTTACCTGCCTTGCCCATGTCTGAATTTATTGTTTTGCATTTACTCTGGATTTACTAATGTTATTTTATTAATAAACAAATGTTGTTGCTGCAACTGGATCCAACTCTCCGTCTTTTCTGAAGCACACCGCGTGACACTGGGATTTAAAAGACCAACTTTTGAGATACAATTTTCCACTGTGTGAGGATGGGGAAGATATTGTATGGGTTAACATATTATCAAAGCACTTTATACTACAGCATCTTAGAATGATTTGTGATGCTGAGGGCTGGAGTAATGATGCTGAAAATTCAGCTTTGCCATCACAGGAATAAACTACATTTAAAAAAATATATTCAAAAGGTAAACAGTTATTTTAAAGGTGTTGTATGTAAGTTTTTGACTGTACTAAAGCATACAAATACAGTAATATGTCTGTTTTTGTTTTGGTCTGTGCGATATCGCACGTTGCCAATTCGCCCAATAGTATTCCGCCACCACAGGTTGCCAGATGGTGAAAAACACAGCATATTGCAGCCATGGAAGCTAGCGAACTAACTGGGTCAGAGATCGCAGATTCTACCTGACCTAAAAAGCCTCAGCACCCATCCAAAAATCTCTATGAATGGGAGCATATTAAAATGTGATATCAACTCATAAATCAATAAATCAATAAATCAACTCATCAATTTACAGTGTGTATATCTCCTCACATTCCATTGTCAATTGCGCTCGTTCCTGTTGTGTGTCCTCAATCTGGCAACCCGATTGAGTCGAGTCTGAGCAGTAGGGGGCGGGGGAAAAACTCTTTGAATTTGTACTACAGTACCCATTTCAACTGCTAGCTGTCAATCTCACATACTGCACCTTTAAATTCTAATAATATTTCACAATATTACTATTTTACTGTATTTTTGATCAAGTAAATGCAGTCTTGGTGTTTCAGGGTTCTGTCACTTCTGTCTAGTTTATTCTTGGTTTTGTGACAGCCCTGACGCTGCTGTATTGTCTTGTCATTTGCCTTGTTCAAATACCCACACTTGTGGTCTTGGCCACTTGAGTGCGCAACAGGAAGTAAGTGCGCAAGACTGTCCCATGTCTTAAAAATGCCAAAGTGCAGTGCCCTTAATGCACACTAAACCCTCACTATCTTGAATACCGCTTCGGTGAGTTATTCGAGGCTAAGTGTATCCCATCATGCATTATGTTCGGGAACTCATGTGACCCGAAATCGCAACGAGGAAAACATTCCACATTCCACTTATCAAGATGGCGGAACTACATGGAAGCCTCCGTGGACCTACCCGTCCCATGTATATAAAGATAATAAATTCTTCGTTTAAGAGGATTAGTCTGATCATTGGCATAGGTATTTGTACACCATTGAGGGCATATTTATTAATAAAAATATTGATTTTAGATAATAAAATACCTAAAAAGCTACACATAGTCCCTTTAAGGTAACCAAGTATGTTCTGCCTTCCCTTCCACATGAGTCAGGTAACAAAACTGACAAAAACATTTTTTTATTTCACCCCAATGATAATATTTCATATATTTCTCACATTTTGATCAATATATATATATAGATTTTTTTTTTATTATTAAACATAAAGGCCTACCTTATTATCTCAATTAAAAGTACTGAAATGAATGTATATGTGACAAAAAAAAGGCTGTTTATTATTTTGGCCGGTAAAAAATATGCTTGGCTGGTGGATTTTTTCATCTAACGTTACCAGTCCCCATGGCAGGTGAGCCAAAAAGTTAATTTCGGACCCTGGTTATAGCCATAGACTGTATGGTTATAGCTGTTATGGATCACGACTACTCTTTGGCGAGTATTGAAGTGCCAACAAAACGAAAGCGTCCATATTCGGATACTGTGTGACAAACGGAGTGACTGTGTGACAAACGGAGGAATAAAACCCGGATAAATATCGGCCAGGCGTTTTTGAGATGGAGAGAGCTGCGCGACAATCTTGGACTTGACAGAGACTCTGCTCTCGCGAGTGTATTGATAGACAGGTAAGCAAATCAAATTTTTTTTTATTGTACAAGTAACGTAATAGTTACAGTAAAGATGATTTTAATAGATATGAATTAGGCTACACCACATGCCTGTAATAATATAGCATAACATTTCACGTTCCTTGCAGTTCATTAATTATGATGACATAAAATAATACGATCAGACATACAGGTAATACAAAAACGAATAAATTACCTCATCCGTGATCATGATTCATTAATTACATTTAGATACATCGCTAGATGGTGAAAACGCATTAAAAACGACATCTCCCATCGTCACCTCCTTCATAGCGTCATCAAGCTTCGCCTTTGTTATTGTTGGAAACTGCGCCCTCTTGTGGTTAAAAAATATTACATATTGGAGCTTTAATTAGAAGCACCACAATTTTAAATTTGCGTCTTCTGTTAGTTACATATAGCGACTACTGAACAGACATGTAGAAGTTTATTTTAAAATGCAAAGTACTGAAAATATAATAAATAAAAGCTCTGTAAACATCTTTTTTTCAAGACTATAAGTGTGTTCCATCGAGTAATCAAAAGTTCTACATACACTTGTAGTCTTTAACGCCTACTTGAACACTTGGGCCAAATAGAGGAAATACGTCATGCAAGTAGACAAGTGGCCAATACCGCAAGTGTGGGTATTTGGACAGGGCATTTGTGTGGGCGTGCGGTTTCGAGCGTCCTCGAGCCGTGCACTCTCATCTGTGTGCCTTGTTTCATGTGCGGGGCGTGGTGTTTGGATACTAGCACTTCAGTCTAGTTTGGTTTTGGTTCTGTGTTGGGATTCGGACATTCATCCTCTGCATGTTTGTATTCTGTTGTGAGCGCACAGGATGAACATTCACTCGTTCTCATGCTCTCTGTCTTGTCGTGTGAGCGTGCTCATTCTGTTTGAGCACATGGCTTGTGATTAAGTTTGCTGGCCATGTGCTCATGTTTTTGTCATGTTTGGTGTGAGCACATGGCTTCTCATATGTGTTTTCTTGTGCCATGTGCTCTCCTGTTTATTGTCTTGACCCCGCCCATCTTGTTACCTGATTATTGGTTTATTTGCCCTACCTGTCCTCCCTTGTTACCTGCCTTGTTTGCTTCCTATTTATTCTCCTTGTGTTTTCAGTCCTGTGCCAGTTTGTTGTCTTTCATTCCTTGTGTCTTGATCCCTGAAGCCATGTTGTGTCCTGCTATCAAGTCTTGTTCTGCCAAGTAGGAATGGGCAAATGAAGCCTCATGAAGCACTGAGGCTTTCCCCTGATTGTTCCGGGAAAAGATTTGAAGCATCAAGAGTGTCGAAAACAGTGTGCAGCGCCGTTGTTTCATCCATTAAGCACAAATAAAAGCCTCACAACGCGAAATATTCAGTTTTCTGATGATATAATTCACATATTAAAGTGTGGCAATAAATTAAATGTAACAATTAGGCTATATTAATACTAATTATAAAAATACCAACATAGTTGCTTGATGCAAGGAATGCATCATTGCATTAGGTGCTTAATTATTTTATGGTTAAAAAAAGTTAGTAAATGGACTTAAACGTCCAAAAACCTGTAGAGTAGTGGTCTGGGTTCAAACATTCTGACATGCAAAGTGAAGCATTCACGTGACTTGAAAGAAAGTGAGGCTTCGTTTTTCGTTGATCACGTGTTTCTCTGAAAACAATACGCGCTCCGGTATGGAGCTTCATGAGAAATTGCGTTGCGTTCTCGATATGCGCTTTGAAGCTTCAGTTTCATATGTAACATCACTACTGCCAAGTCAAGCTGACCGGTCCTGTCCTCTGAAATAGCTTTTGAGTGTTATTGACTTCACTGTGTGACATGTTACTTGCCTTATCTGCATTCTGCAAAGATATCACCCAGATAAACTCAACTGTCAAACTCGGTGATGTGAGTAGAAAATGAGCAGATATCTTGTGGGAAGTCTTGTGGAAATCATTCCTATCATTTTCCCAGATGGAATATTTTTATTCCCTGTTTAACTTTTGCTCTCTAAAAGCCTTTCCTTCTGCTTGAATAACCCAAGCTCTCCAGCCCAGAATCAATCAGAATAAGCACTCATGAACCAACAGCCTGGGATGTTAGAGCACTCTGTGCATGTTCTGCTGTTGTCATGGAGCAAATTCCGTCCCTGTAGGATCACAAAATCACATCATCACTGAAGCATCGTCATTATCTACCCAGAGCGAAAAGCTCTTCCATTTTAGTGGTAACATACCCTTGTGAAAAAGAAATACTCTTTAGCATTCTTTTACAAAGAGTACTGAAAATAATTCACTTTAAAAGAATATAGCCAACTTGTTTCAAACTAATGTATGTTTTAGACACTTAACTGCTTGTTAACTGCAATTAAATGAAAATGTATTATAATATAAATCTATATTAAATGCAATAACATTAAAGAGTTTTTTTTTTTACCCACTTAAGTAGGACTTTCGTACATGTACATGTAGTGAGCCTACGTTCTGACGTACAACCCAGAAGCGCTGCGCTGTTACACTACATGAACTCACATCAGAGGCCCACACATAAGAAAATGAATAGTTGAATGAAGTTTTTTTTTTTTTTTTTTTGCGCACAAAAAGTTTTCTCGTCGCTTGATAAACTTAAAGGGTTAGTTCACCCAAAAATGAAAATTCTGTCAGTAATTACTCACCCTCATGTTGTTCCAACCCCGTAAGACCTTCGTTCATCTTCGGAACACAAATTAAGATAGTTTTGATTAAATCTGAGAGCTGTCTCACTACTCCATAGGCTTCTAAGACATTATAACTTGCTGGCCCAGAAAATGTATTAAAGACATCGTTAATATAGTCCAAGTGACTACAGTGGCTCAATCTTAAGTTTATAAAGCGACGAGAATACTTTTTGTGCGCAAAAACAAACAAAAATAACGACTTTATTCCACTTGTCATTTCCTTCTCTCTGGGCCTCGAGTTTTTTCACGTAGTATAACAGCGCAGCGCGTCTGTGTTGTACGTCACACGTAGGCTCACTATTGGCCGACGCTGGTCATGTGTGTGATGCGTGTGACGTGCAACACAGACGCGCTGCGCTAAAACACTACGTGAAATAACTCGAGGCCCAGAGAGAAGGAAATGAATAGTGGAATAAAGTCGTTATTTTGGGGGGTTTTTTGCGCACAAAAAGTATTCTTGTCGCTTTATAAACTTAAGATTGAGCCACTGTAGTCAGTTGGACTATATTAACGATGTCTTTAATACATTTTCTGGGCCAGCAAGTTATAATGTCTTAGAAGCCTATGGAGGAGTGATCCAGCATTTTTTAATCAAAAATATCTTAATTTGTGTTCCGAAGATGAACGAAGGTCTTGCGGGGTTGGAATAACATGAGGGTGAGTAATTACTGACAGAATTTTCATTTTTGGGTGAACTAACCCTTTAAGGTTGAGCCACTGTAGTCACTTGGACTATTTTAATGATGTCTTAACTAACTTTTCTGGGATGGCAGATATCGATTACCTAGCAGCCTATGAAGGAGTGAGCCAGCTCTCAGATTTCATCAAAAATATCTTAATTTGTGTTGTGAAGATGAATGAAAGTCTTACGGGGTTGGAACAACATGAGGGTGAGTAATTACTGACAGAATTTTCATTTTTGGGTGAACTAACCCTTTAAAGCATACTGCCAAGTGTACTGACAAGCATTTAAATGGATAGTTCACCCAAATAAGTTGTTCCAACTTGGATGAATTCTTCAGCTGACCACAGAATAAGATTTTGAAGAATGTGGATAACCAAACAGTTGATGGTAGCCATAGTATTTTTTTCCCTACTATGGAAGTCAATTGGAGCAACTTGTTGGTGAGCAAATGATGACAGAATTTTTATTTTTAGGTGAACTATACCTTTAAGGTAAACTAAAATGTAATTTCTTTTGAGACTTTTGTCATGTATTTAAATATATTTCTAAGTACACAGGTTGCAATGTAGTACATTTAAAATGTTAACTTTAAACTTAATATTGAAAAACACACTACAGTTAAAATTGTAATCAAGTACTTTGCATGTGCTTTAGTATGTTAGTCATCAAAATAAATTCTTTAAAGCATGACAATGTACTTTTATAAAAAAAAAAAAAATATTACTGTTCTCTTTTTAAAATTATGAAAATTGTGAAAGTGTACTCACACTTAAGTACACTTAAGTGGCATTTTACTTAATTAATATTATATCTGCAAGTACAGTTTTCTATATATATATATATATATATATATATATATATATATATATATATATATATATATATATATATTTATATATACTTTTAAGATTTGAAGTACACTACAAGTGCACATCCCGTACAATTAGGCTCACTTCTTTTTCATAAGTGTATTCATGATTGCTCAGTTCATATCACCAGCATACTCAAATATCATAACAATAAGATATACATCTTGCTTAAAAGTCTCCTATTCTATGCGGCTTTCATTTAAGATCATCACGTCTTAACAGTTTTCCAATCAACCCAAGATAAACCCAAATTCATTAGAGCCCTATTCATGTGAGAGGACCTTCCCCAAGGCTCAAGGACGAACACACAGACAGCCATTAAAAACAACCGACTGTGGGGGAAACAAACACTCTGAAAATTCAAAGTAGGGAAGACAAAGCATATGCCTCTTTTTGCCTGACCTCTACCTGATTTAGAGCTTACAGCTGCACAAAACAGAGGACAAATGCGCACAAGGCATAAATATACACAGCGCTAGCCTCGGTGTGTCAAACTGACATGGTTAATGGCTGAAGCTCTTATCTAGTGACATGACAATGTGCTTCTTCTGCAGTATGTCCCCTCTCGAGGGGTCTGTGCAGAGGCCTTCAAAGCCAAAGAGCATTGCTATGTAGCCGAATCCATCCGCTGGGAGTGGGATCGTAAAAATAGCCCTTCTTATTCACAAACAGAAATTTCATCTGCATCTGACTCCTTCTTGGATCTGCAAAACTCTTAAAACTGTCTTTTCGTATATATGCAGGCAGGCTGGAACCTTACTTTAGTCTTGACATTCAGAAAATGATCGAGCCCGGCCGGTTCACTGAGGAGCAATTGTGAAGTGTAACTCTGAAATGGCACATTTCAGACGAGCCAAATGTTCTCCATAAGTTGAATGTCACTGAGTGTGATTTAGAGGGAGAGATTGGCTTACAGAGTTGGCAGGCGGACTCAGGTTGGCCTCCACGTAGGTCTCCGTCTTTGGTTCCACTGCCAGTTCGGCATCCAGAATCTTCTCCACGGGCATGTCCTCGTTGGCACAGCTGCTGAATTCAGCCTCGCTCCGCTCCTTCGCCCGCTGCCGCTCCTCCTGAACGGCTGCACACGTGCACATACAAAATTAGAACGGCTTGCATGTGCGACATGTACGGTTACATACACAAACAAAACAGTGACCTTGCGCACAATAACACGCAGCTGCTTTTGGTTTGCTTGTAATCTACACATTTCCACAATAACAGCTCAGGCTGTTTTTCATCGAGCTGCAAATGCATCCAGCCCATTATTCATCAGCTTCAGAGGCTAAAAGTTGAGGAGGTCATTCTACGTATGGAGTGACTTTATATATTCTGCTTTTTAAAATATGTATATTTGATTTGGGTACGATCCAGTGCAAACATGATTCTGTGCTCCTATTCAGTCTATGGACAAAGTCATGGGCCATAAAACCGTCCTTCTAAAACTTTCGGTCAAACGATTAGTTATGCAGATTGACAATGTAGTGGTGTGTGTGTGCCACATTTGGGCAAGCATCTGTGTGTTGTGTACACAGCGCACACGTTTGTTTGGCATGGTTTAGAGGGGGAGCCAGGTCTAAACCACACAGTCGGTCTACTGTGGTCTGGACCTGGTGGAAATGAGCCCCGTCTGCCTCGCCATCAGGCTGTGGAACATTTCAGCTTTCCCTTCTGTCTGTAAAAGCCCTGTTTTATGACTCTCTCTCTCTCTCTCTCTTTCTCTCTGTTCGAAAGAAACCGCTAGCAGATCATGAGGGGAATTCTTGAGTAGGAGCAGCAGAGAGCCGTGGAGGTCAGCTGAAGGATAAAGCTTTACTCCAGGAGTCACTGAGAGGTGAGGAGAGAGGCACAAGGAAATTATTTTAGCTTTATTGTCCTCAGAAACAGAAAGACAGAGAGAGTGGCTTGTGGGGGAGAAGTGTGTCAGGTTACCTCTCTCTCAGAGGCCTCAGTATAGGGGGTCCAGGCCTCACGTTCAAGACCATTACCTAACGTTTTAGTATCAGGTTTATCCTTCATGACTTTTTCTACTCTTTTGAGAACAGATTATAAACAAAATTGATAGCACAACACAACGATCATTAACATACTTCAACTTTCTTCCATTAAAAAATGTCTGATTTAAAGCAATGGATAAATTCAATCAGTTTTCACATGCTAAACTTTACATTGTATCACACTGTAATGATACACTGCTGGTTGTTTACTGTGACTTCTTTTATTGTACTTTTCTACAGTGTGTTTACAGGAACAATAAGAGGTTTAATCTGACATTTATTATTACTATTTTCATACACGCATCCTTGATTAGGACCCCAACTTTAAAAAAAAAAAAAATATATATATGAAAAATAAATGGATAAATAAATAAATAAATAGCATGCTTCTAAACTATTGGAATGTTCTCATGCATACAACATTCTGAATACACTCAGAATAAATTACATGTAAGCCTACATTCCATTCCCACTATTCTCTAGTGGAAATGCTGGGAATACAATCTCTAGCCATTTAATTATATTCCTTTTAGATGATTCTAGACTTAAAATGCATAATTTAATCAACACATTAATGAATCTCATTCATTTCCTTGACAGCAGCATACAGCAGTGCAATGAACTGCAAATTGTTGGTCATTGGTGCTTTCAACCACCATGTGTTTATTTCTTTTAAGTCTGTAAAAAGATCTCCTCCAAAAATGTGTTCCATTGAGTTTGACTTTTCAAAACTGACATGTGTCTCATGTCTCATTTGGATATACAAAGTGAACATTAGATTTTCAGAATAAGGTGGTTTCAAGAAGCTGGAATATTTGCTCTGTTTGACCAGGTTAAAGGGATAGTTCACCCAACAATGAAAATTATCCCACCCTCAAGCCTATGGAAGGCATTTTCTGCCAAATTTAAATAAATAAATTAAATGATTAAAATGAAAATTAAAACCAGATTAACGATTTCATTACAGAAAACAGTACTCAAAATATGTGACAAAATGGAGAATGAAATTAAATGATTTCATTTTCACAGCATTATCCCTGTCAAATTGAAAAATAAAATGCAATTGGTGAGTTCACATTTCATTTTCACTACAGTCTCGAGGCAAGACTGCCAATATTAAAATGAAAAGCCAAACGTGAAAAAGAAACTAAAAATACAGTTTTTACAATGCTCTTTAGTAACGCTCACGCAATAATAGTGACACAATTCAAATACAAATGTAAATTTTCGTTTTCATTTTAATTCCTCTTTTATTTCACAGTTTTCATTTTCGTTTTCATTTTCAAAGACAACCTGCATGCAAATTCTATGTTAATGAGTGGGTGTGGCTTATTCTAGTAACGGCGCTGAGACACGCCTTCTGTAAAGCGAAGTCGTCGACATCCCGTGTGCATGAGTTGAATGTGTGAAACGAAATTATTTAAATGTGATTATATTGTAATCGAGACGACGAGATATGGCGAAATCTGTTAGTGAGCTTTTGCGGGAAGCTGCCGCAGCATTAGAACATGGAAACAACCAGCCTGACCATGTTAGTTATGATGTTAGACTCAGACTAGACCATAATCGACGATGAGGTTCATTCATGTATTAGGCTGTTTTGGAAATTCAACTATTTGGGTGTACAAAGGTCTTAGTAACACAGTTTCTACAACAATTATAACCAGACATTAATACCCGCTAGCTTTAACTGAGGACCTCGGCCAATGTTTCATATTCGCGTCGTGCCTAACAACGCCCTTCAGCCGTGACTTATTCAGATACAGCACTAGCCTGTATCTGTCCGCTGTTTAACTGTTACGTGTCTTTTGGTTATTTTAAGTTTGTGTACAAAAAGAATCACAATGCTGATTTTCATTTCCAGTAACAACTTCTGGATGAGATCGAGAAAGCGAGTGTACCTGCATTTACAGTAGGCTAGATATAGCATTTTCCTTCAGGTCAGTCCTATATTCATAATAAAAAATCAGTTTGAATGTCCGGTGTGATATCTTGTACTTTTAACAGTTAATAGGGGTTGTCCGTGCCTATAGTCATGTCAGTTGGGTCTTTCTTCTCCGTGATCACAAGTTTGAGTCATTTCAAAAGTCTTCTCTACTGACTGACTGACTCACTCATTAAGACAGTCTTTGTCTCCATCTAATGGAGAAATAATGTAACTTCTTCTGTTGCTTTATGGTCAGGGACTATTTTTTTTTCTCCAGCGGAAGGAATTGGCTTTTAGTGATTCATTTTACTTCATGAAAGTTGCATAGATACATATGTTTCGGGATTAATATTTGTATTGCGTGGTAACCGCTTTATAAAAGCAATAAGGTACTCTAGGCTAGTGCTGTATCTGAATAAGTCACGGCTGAAGGGCGTTGTTAGGCACGACGCGAATATGAAACATTGGCCGAGGTCCTCGGTTAAAGCTAGCGGGTACTAATTTCTGGCTATAATTGTTGTAGAAATTGTGTTCCTAAGACTTCTGTACACCCAAATAGTTGAATTTCCAAAACAGCCTAATACATGAATGAACCTCATCGTCGATTATGGTCTAGTCTGAGTCTAACATCATAACTAGGTTATGAATTCTAGCTTTACAGAAGGCGTGTCTCAGCGCCGTTACTAGAATAAGCCACACCCACTCATTAACATAGAATTTGCATGCAGGTTGTCTTTGAAAATGAAAACGAAAATGAAAACTGTGAAATAAAAGAGGAATTAAAATGAAAACGAAAATTTACATTTGTATTTGAATTGTGTCACTATTATTGCGTGAGCGTTACTAAAGAGCATTGTAAAAACTGTATTTGTAGTTTCTTTTTCACGTTTGGCTTTTCATTTTAATATTGGCAGTCTTGCCTCGAGACTGTAGTGAAAATGAAATGTGAAATCACCAATTGCATTTTATTTTTCAATTTGACAGGGATAATGCTGTGAAAATGAAATAATTTAATTTCATTCTCAATTTTGTCACATTTTTTGCATACAGTTTTCTGTAATGAAATCGTTAATCTGGTTTTAATTTTCATTTTAATCATTTTATTGATTTATTTAAATTTGGCAGAAAATGCCTTCCATACAAGCCATCCTAGGTATATATGACATCTTTCAGCCGAACACAATCAGAGGAGAGTGAGTAGAGCCTGTGTTTTTGAAGCTCCAAAAAACGCATTCATCCATCATAAAAAGTAATCCATACGACTCCAGTGGGTTAATAAATGCTTTCTGAAGCGAAGCGACGGGTTTTTGTAAGAAAAATATCAGTATTAAAAGCTAAATCGAAATCCTCGGACATTTTTCTTTGAAACTTTTTGTTTTAGATTCCTAATTCGTGACCGTTGTTTTGTTTTGCCCTATCCTATGTGCTTCCGTGTTCGTCAATTCTCACCTATACGCTGTGCCTACGTCCTATGTTATCTCAGAGGTCATCCTTCCGCCGGAACTCGACTCTCTCGTGAATGCTCGTATGGCCATTGCCGGAAGCCAGTGGTTATCGTTTAGAAAGTTTTAAATATGGATATTTTTCTAACAAAAGCGTGTTGCTTCGCTACAACCCACTGGAGTCGTATGGGTTACTTTTATGATGGATGGATGTTTGGATGCGCCTTTTGGAGCTTCAGAAACTCTGGCACTATTCAATGCCTTTACAAAGCTGAGAAAAGCCAGGATATTTTTTAAGACTGTGTTCGGCTGAAAGAAGGAAGTCATATACACCTAGGATGGCTTGAGGGTGAGTAAAATATGGAATAATTACAATTTTTGGGTGAAAGATTCCATTCCATTGGATATGACCCATCCATAATCACAATGTGACTAAATTCTGATATTAAACAGAATTGTCATGTGTTCAAAGAAAAAAGCAACGCACCTTCTCTCTTCATTCCCATGGCTAAGCACTTCTGATAGCGGCAGTACTGGCAGCGGTTGCGTTGCCGTTTGTCGATTAAACAGTCCTTGTTGTCTCGACAAGTGTACGTCAAATCCTTTCTCACCGTTCTCTTGAAGAAGCCCTTACAGCCCTCACAGCTGTACACCCCGTAGTGTTTACCTGCCGGCAGACATATGCTTTAGTATTCTTCCCAGCAGGGTTATCTTTAATTGGCATTTGATTTCAATAATTCAACAGCCACACATCTGTTTTGTCACTCAGAATATATAGAGTGACCAATATTATGACTGCAGTTTAACAAGTACAATAAAGCATATTATTAAACAGCTCTTTTCAGCCACTGCATTCTTTTCCTCCTGATTTTTTTTTCACTGACTCCTCTTTTTTTGTTGTGTTCTACTGTAACAGTGTGAAAAAGGACAACATATACTGTGGATTTGTGGCCTGTTCTCCCAAATTAATTGACGATATATCCCATTAATAATTCACTGGAATGCACTAAGAATATCTTTATATATTACTACAGAGATATTTAACACGTCCGTAATATTGCTGTGGAAATAATCAGTTATTCATAGTCTGTGGTAGTAATTTGTTAATGATTTTACACTTTTAAATGTCCTTTTAATGTCCGATGATTGAGGGGTGAGTAGAATAATGATCTCTTATTGTAACCAGATTTTGAAAATGCTTATTTTTGTGTTCATAGAGCGAACCTTTCGCTGATTGTTTACAGTTTAATGGAAGTTACTCCCATAATTTGTACAAAGCATTATGGGATGTAGGAAAAATGTGGATAATGACTATTGAACTGTATATGGTATTATTGCAATTAGACATGCCAGACTCTCATATCAGTCTGTGGGCTCTTTTGTCTTACATAATAAAACAAGTACTATTTTCAATAAAACATTTTTTTTTTCTTTTTCGGTGCATTACTTATTATTTCGGTAAGTAGCCATGAAATAACACAACATTTTTTTTATAATTTATGTATAAATATAAATGTATTGCTCATAGATTATGCTGGTTTAGCTATTTCGTTCTATTCTATCAGAGACAAATTACAGAGTGCATGAATACATTTTTTTAAATCATCTATGTATGTGTGTGTGTGTGTGTGTGTCACCTGATGAACGGTCTCCGCAAATGGCACAGATGTGTTTTGTCAGGGAGAGGGATGTGCCTGTGGGCTGTGCCGGGACCTTCATCATCCCGTTCAGACCCAGAGGGGGTTTAATGTCCTCCGAACTACTGACTGCATTCATGGACGAACTGAGCTAAAAAAAAAAAAAAAAAGATATTACATTTCAAACCATTACAAGCTGATAATTACTGATCAAAATTATTTGATCAAAAATACAGTAAAAACTGTGGTCCCACTTTATATTAAGTGGCGTTAAGTACTATGTACTTACATCAAAAATAAGTACAATGTACTTATTGTGTTCATGTTGTATTGTAAAACACTTTTGCTGCTATTGAGGTGTGATACGGGTAAGGTTAGGGACAGGTGTGGTGGATTGGGTAGGTTTAAGGGTGAGTTAAGGTGTAAGGGAAGGGTCAACTGTGTAATTACAAATGTAATTACATAAATCAATTACAGCTGTAATTACATGCAGGAATTTTTAAAATGTAAGTACAATGTAAAAACATGTAGTTACACAATAAGTACATTGTATCAAATTATTAATTTCAATGTAAGTACATAGTACTTAAAGCCACTTAATATAAAGTGGGACCAAAATGGTAATATTGTTAATTTTCATATTTTTATGTTTAATATTTTTGTGGAAACCATGATACATTTCAGGATTATTCTGATAAATAGAAATTACAAAAGACCAGAATTTAGTTGAAATATAAATCTTTTGTAACATTATAAATGTCTTTACTCTCACTTATTGATCAATTTAATGCATCTTTGCTGAATAAAAGTATTTATTTCATTCAAAATTAAAAATAAATCTTACTAACCACTAACTTTTGAATGGTAGAGCAAAATTCCACATAAAAAAAGTGTCTGTTGGAATTGAATCAATTCCATGTGGAATTTATTCTTAACTACCCAGAACTAAAGTCACGCAAAATGTGATGATTGATGAGCCGACCTGTGAAAGACACAACAGACACACCTACAGGAAACATTACGACGAAAGAATGTTCACTATGTTTTTCTTTGGTAATTCGTGAGGGACTGATACATGAAACTATACAGCTTCCTGAAGAGAGGAAAACATTAAAGTCATTCACCAATGAAAGTGCTAAACTCTTTCTAAAAAAAAAGCAAAGTCTATGATATATGAGTCAAGTATTCAAATATCCAATAGTGTTGAAATGTCAAAATATTTCAAGGCAGACAGCAGACTATTGTGTTCATTTAACAAAAACCCTCACCTGGCATTTCCACACCTTAAATTGTGTCAGCATTATTTTGTTTGCCCTATTAAAGACAGTCTGACTCATGACAAATGTTTCTGGTTTACGACACATCCCCACACCTGAGGTCAGGATTACCAATGTAGATATGACATATTAGTCCTGCATACAGACTCTTCAGCCTGGGACACACCAAGCCGACGGTCAGCTGTCAGGCCGTTTTTGAGCGTCGGCCAGCTTTAAAGGGGCTACTGACATTCATAGTTAGCATTACACAATGGGATGCTTTAACATGGAGCTTTCAATCTTGATTTATTACTTCTACAGGTCGGGAAAACATTAGCCTGGTCCTAGCAGACTCTCGTACATTTCATTTGTACAGAGAGTCTGGCCACTCTCCATTGACAAGCGTTAACTTCCTTGAAAGCGGGTACTCTGTTGAAGTTTAAAACTATTGGATCTGCCCAGAGCCACTCTGGATCTGCCATAACCAATCGCTAACGTTTGGTTGTGACGTAACGCTACAACTCAAACTAGCGCACAACATCAATGTCATCGTTCTCAGTCACTCCCTCAGTTCGCTGACTGGACCGCTAAAAAATTGGCCGGAGAAAAACCCAAGAATATACCGCAAACCCAGACGGAGTACTGAAGGAAAATGAAAATTGAGCGGAAGTACGTAGGAGGGCGGAGCCAGGCTAGGAAAATATATAAATGTGGCCTAAATTTGTTTAATAAGATTCTAACAGCTTACCTCTTGAGTAAAGAAATACAACAAATCTAAAATGCAGCCCAATGTACATGTAAAATTGTGCCATGTGCATACATACTGAAAACAAAAGAACTTCCAACGTGATTGTGATAGTAAAGGAGTGGCAGGAACCCAGATATATACCACTAAGCACACAAAAATAGATCTACCTGCTGCCTGCTTCTATTCGGATGCAGGCATGGCTCTTTTGACAGTCAAATCCTGGTGGGTCACAAGAGCGTACACATATACACCCTCCCACCACCCCCCATACACACCCACAAACTTTAATTCAATATGCTCAGTCCCATGGGACTGGTATAACCTCTAGATTTAGACCAGGAAACAGAGAACAGACTAACAGTCTTAACTTTAAGCCCTTAAAGTCTCAGATCCCCACATTCATGCACTCTAGAATCAGTAATCAACAGCAATCCCTAAATGCACAAAAAAATACCAGCCAGACAAACAAGAAAAACCTAAACAAATTAGGGTGCATTCACATTAGCACTTTTGGTGCAATTGATGTCAGAGTTGGATGATGTGAACGCTGTTTGCCGAGCTCAGTGTTCACCTGTGGAACCGTACCTGAGTCCGCCTAAAAAGGGTGGTCGGGGTAAGGTTCATGCGACCTCCTGTACGGTTTGCTGTTAAATTGTACTAAATCTCGGAAGTGAACTGCAATTGATGACATATGATTCGATAAAAATCAAGCCGAGCGTTAGTTCTGGCAGATTAACTCTCACGTTAGTCAAGCTCACATCAGCTGACTCTCAGCTGATCCACATCTACCTATAGGAATACGACACCTATCACCGTATACATTTATAAGCTCCTTCAGGATTATCAGCAGCTATCGCGTTTCTCAGGAGCTAATCACCCTCCTCCATCCCCAGCTCCTCCTCTTGCCCAGTCAGGATTTGGCATTCTGATTCCCCTTGAATCAGAATAAATTCTCGAATTATGTTGTACTTTAAAATCTTGAATTAAATATATTTGCAAACATTCATGTTGGTTCTGTTCTGTTTACCCTAAGGGGGTTTATTGCTGCTCTCCCTGCTCTTATCCATGCTAGGCTGCGCAGGGAGGTCTCGCCCAGAACAGAACCATACAGCCAATCCAAACTGTATGCTAACTGTCAATCGTATTTGACGGTAGTGGTCCTGACAGAACTGTGTGTTTGTGTGTGTTCTCAATCACTTTCCTGTGTAATTGGAGTAATCGAGTTTGGACCAGGCAATCGAACCAAGTGTGAAAGCATCCTTAAAAGGTAGAGCACAGTGGTAGCAACACCAAGGTACAGATTGGATGCACTGTAAGATTGGATAAAAGCATCTGTCAAATGTGGAAATGTAGGAATCCGAGGCGTCAAACAACCATGTTTAATTTGAGGTGGCACCAGTGATGGTCCTGGCTCACATGGTGAACAGAACGAAATGAGAAAAGAAGCGAGAAATGAGAAGAGAAAAGAGAAACGAAACGAGAAAAGAAGCGGAAAACGAGAAGAGAAACGAGAAATGAAACGAGAAAATAACCTAAAAGAAACGAGAAACGAAACGAGAAAAAAAAGAAATTAAACGAAACAAGAAAGGAAAGGAGAAAAGAAAAGAAAATGAAATGAGAAAAAAAGAGAAAAGAAGCAAGAAAAGAAGCGAAAAAAGAGAAAAGAAACAAGAAAAGAAGAGAACAGAAACGAGAAAAGAAACAAGAAAAGAAACGAGAGGAAAAAAGAAATGAGAAGAGAAAAGAAAAGAAACGAGAAAAGAAAAGATTAGATTTAGGTTAATATTCAGACTATTTTATTTTTCTATTAACTATTAACTGCATGGAAAAGAATACATGGAAAAGAGCAGCTTTGACATCTTGATAACTCGTTTTTGAGTTATGTAAAAAAAAATGTGGGCATGATGCTTTAGGTAGAAATAATTGGGAGGCATCAAGACTTTCCATAAAGCAAAACACTCTCTTATAGTCCTGTGGAAAGAGTGAATGACTGACATTTTTATAACCCAGAGAACTGTCTATGACAACCAAATTAAAATAAGTGGCATGTCCAGAGAGATGGAGACAGACATAATGTGAACAGGGAGAAAATACATTTTATTTTCGCGTCTTACACTGTAGAGCCCACAGCAATTAGAAGACAGATCACATGTGCCATGTGCCATTGCTTTGTGTGTAGAGCTTTTAGAATGGTTAAATCTGTCCACAAACTTGTGTTGCTGTATTGCACTGTCATGAGATTCTGCACACATTAGTCACTGACCATAAACATGCCCAAAATATCATCTGTGCTCTGAATTATGCTATAAACCTTTTTCTGTATGATGCATAAACATTCATATTGAGCAATGATGGGGGATTTACCACAAATGCATTGGAGGTTCTATCCTAAAAACTATAATGAAACTCTGTTTATCATATTTACATTCTAGATTTTAAACAAAGGATTTTATAATTCCCAAAGAAAATGTGACTGGTGCTTGCTTGGTGAAAACTCTAGCCGTCATGATGCTAGAGTGCATAGTTGCAGGGACAATTCAATGTGGTTGCTAGGGTATTCTGGGTGGTTGCTAAGTTGTTCTTACTGGTCCAAGACAAAAGAGCCCTATGATATTGACTGAGGTCCCTTTTTTAAATCCTTAAATATAAGCAATAGAAATGTAACAAAACAAAATGTAATTTAAATCCATTGTCTATATTTCTAGGTTGTGCTTTTGTGCTAGGTTTAGACTTTTATAATGTTATAAAATATTTTTATTTGAAAAAAAATCTGATTTGCCATCACAGGATATACAGTATATATATATATATATTTTTAAAACATTAAAACAAAACAAAAAATATTATGTTAAATTGTAATAAATTTTGAAAATATTTCACAATATTAGCCTACTGAGCATTAGTATGATAGTGAATAAACTGTAATAATATTTTACAATAATACTGTTTTTTGTCTATATACCAATAAATGCAGCTTTGGTGAACATAAGATGCACAAATGTAGAAATGTGTATCTGTCTGTGTGTGTGTGTATTAGAAGATTGAACTGGCAGGGTGTTAAAAGAGTTTCATTCTGACACACACCACATGGCTAAACTGCAGATTTTAACAAGCCAGCTCATTTCCTGTGCAATTGGGCCCTGACCAGGCCCCAACCGGGCCTCTTCTGAACCCATTTAGCGTGCCAATAAAAAGTAGAAAGCCCATGTGGCACACTAAGGCCGTGTTTGACACCATACGGTCAGAGATCAAGCACTCTGACGGGGCTAATGAGGATGAATGGGGGCCAGGGCACCTCTAAGACGCCTCTCCTTAAGCCCAACCACCATAACTTAAGGCAACACCATTAATGTGAAACGCCTCCAGCCCATTTAGCAGCCTAATTAAAGCTGTCTGACATGAGGTGGTGGAAAGAATAAAAAATAAAAAAATATGATTTCTATGCCAACCCAAACTTGTTTTTAATAGGAACTTGTTTCCATTTTGGGGTACAACAGTAACGACTGAACACTTTACTACTGGTAGTGGAAGGGAGGTGAAATAAGGGGGAAATAAACGATCAGAAGAAACCCTTTAAAATAACTCGTCCCCAACGAGTATAGTGTGTGGTTTATCTTAAACTGTATTGCAGGGATTTCAGTTCTCATATACCATCTGGTGTCTGATAACACCCCACGATCTTCAAATGAATTTATAAAAGGCTGTTATTTGATATGACTAGTTACACTAAATGGCTTTACTTATTCTCAAATGACTCTGGCAGGCACTCAATGATCTCACTGTGCCAAAGTCTGATTTAAATCCATCTTACTTATCTCTACAGATTTAAAGTTATACATTAATGATTTCATTTGTAATTCAAACACACTCATACAGAGTGGTTCTACAAATTCCAGTGCAATGAAAAAGATTCAGCTGGATCAAAACATTTGTTCAGTCAGTTATATTATGTTGCTCTACAACATGCCCTTATGTTCTACACTTTACACGGACAATATTTTAATCAAATGACAATTGGCTACTATGAAAAGCATTTAATTTAATTTCTTGTATTTAACCGATAAGACAAGCAACAAAAAAATGCAATAAGATGTGACATTAATATATTCAACATTCTATATCCTGTATTCTACTTAAATGTAAAACAGAAAAAATAATTATCCATATTTTTTTGGTAAAATCAAACCTATAAACTTATTTAGTGTTGTAAATAATTTGTCAGACAACAAAACACATCGACACACTAACACTATACATGTCACACGATGAAGATGATGAGGATAAAGGAGAGATCAAAAAGGTTCCAATGAACAAAAGGGTCTTTTAATAAAAAACAAACTCAGGTAATCCATGAAGAGGAAGGCAACGTAACAGCGTGTTTAACATGTACACACAAACACAGTGAAGGTGAGAAACTTAAAGAGATAATAATGAGCAGATGAATAGGTGTGATGATCTGATGAGTGTCCATGGGAACTGATGACTGGCGGGAAAACTCAAACAAGGGAACACGTGATGAATGAAAACAAAACTTAACCTAACCCCTCCCAGTAGGCACGACCTCGCGCCGTAGTAGAAGAAGTGAGGGATGGATGGAGCGGGCTTAGGAGGTGGCCGAGGCGATGACACAGTGAAGGAGACAGATGATAAGGGGATGGTGTTATTCGGACGATGAGACCCCGGCGGTGATGATGATGGGCGTCCAACAGCACAGACCCAGAGCACAGCAACGACAGCCCACGGTGGAGTCGAGGGAGGAACCAAGGTGGCGTGGAGGCTGAGGTCAACTGGGGGACGACCGACGGAGGCGGAGACGATGGATCTCAGGGCTCAGACGGAGAGCAGATGGAGAAGAGCAACATCGCTGGTACAGGAGGCCTAGGCGATACCGCGGCGACGATTGTCTGAGGAGGACTGCCGGAGGACTGAGGCGATGCTGGTGTGATATAGGGACCCGAAGGGAAAAAAGGAGCCAGCTGCAGCCGTAAGGGTGGAGGAACGGAGCGTAGCAGAAGGTCCGCAAGTCTGAGGAAGAGTGACGACTGACCAAGGGTGAGCCGGTGGGATGAAAGAAGCCGGTGGAGCTTTAAAGCAGAGGGTGTCTGGTGGAGCCGAAGGTGGGAGGAGCCAAGGTGAAGCGAGACAGAGTGAGACGACCAGAGGCCAGAGGTGGAGCCACTGTATCTATCCGTTCAGGCGCTGATGGTGGTTGCAGGACCTGAGGCTCGACATGACAACCTTCAGCAGAGGCGGGGCTGGAGGACTGTCTGAGCAGGGCGGTGACAGAGGCAGATGAAGGCTAGACAGGGTCGAAGGTAACAATACATTGTCCATGCAGGTGTCTGTGCTGTCTAGAAACAGCAATGAAGGTTCAGAGGAAACAGGAAGAAAGTTAATACAGTCCATGGTGCTGTCTAGGAACGGCGATGAATAATCTGAAATGTGGTGGTATGGGGTGGGAGACGATTACCTCCGCGCTGTCAAGTCAATCAGCCAGTCCTCAGTCTCAAAATCCACCAAAATACCCTCGCCACTGATGTCATGGGCTCACACACCTGGTCAAACTCACTGGGGGGGCTCCTCTTTCGGGGTGAGGGTCCGCTCTTATCTTCTGGCACTGGCTGACGTGTTGTGGCAAGTGGTAGCTCTCCGTCTGCGGGGGGCTCACACGTTTCCTCTGTGGCCGATGGTGGTGGAACGGACTCTGTGTCCGATTGTATTCTGGACTGGGAGTAAACACTCTCTAGACTAAGGGGAGATGGGAATTCGCCCCGATCCAGAACAGTGACTTCAGGGTCTCGTCGTCAAAGGGGCTGGTGACGGCAAGAAGGCAGAATTGTCCAGTGAAGGTTAAAAAATCCTGGCTCTCATGAGCCAAAACAGAAAATCGTGCTGCATGTTCCATTTGGTCAGTTGTTCTGTCACAAGATGAAAATGATGCGGATGAATTAGAGTTCAAAAGGGTCACAAAATTGGTCTTTTAATGAAAACAAACTCAGGTAATCCATGAAGAGTAAGGCAAGTAACAGAGCTGCTATAAAGCCAAAACAATCTCTGTTACTTTATTTTACTATTATCACTGTAAAGTTGCTTTGAAACAATCTATATTGTTAAAAGCGCTATATAAATGAAGGTGACTTGACTTGACATGACTGGCGGGAAAACTAAAACAATGGAACACCTGTGACTGATGAATACAAAACTGAAAGTCCATGAAAGTGAAACTCAAGATGAATGAGTCCAGCTAACTGTGACAAAACATGTCTCTTATAAATATGTTAATTCTGACAAATTATTATTAAAACAATATTCTGACTAATGGTGACACAATCTCTGAAATATATAGCCAGTTGCACTTTGAATATAGCTTTTGCCTTATTGTTCTCATCTATTTACTTGATCTATTTCTATCTATTTCTTTCTTAAATATCTAACACCTAATATTGCTTTTAATATATTGCTTATATTAAATACAATCTATGTGTCACTAATTAACTCTTCTGTGTATTCAAAATTCAGTCTCATCATATGATTTAACATCATTTCATTTTATCTCATCAATGTTATGAACCCCTGACAACACAACAGTCCTGAATATGCCAACTGATAACATGGACATTTAAGTTTAATCATATTTATGTCTATGTGTATATTCTTCAATTACTTAAAACTAGCATTACGTTCATTCTAAATGAGTAAGAATCAACACTGATGTAGGCAATCAGATTTTAAAAACAGAAAGAGCTCCACCTGCATTCACTCTAATCTTTATTTTTCATTTACTGAAGCATACACAGGGAATAACATGTTCTGCTTTAAATGTTTGATGCTTAAATGTTTATCAGTTTTTTTCTTATCTAGGTACCTTAAAAAAGGTTCAAGTAAACCACCTACATGTATGCTTAAATATAAAATATGAATCCAAGCTACTTTCCTGGAAAACTAACGTAGACAATTATAATACAAAAGTGGAATTACATCACTTGGAAACTGTAATATTCCTTGTATTATGTCTCATAAAACCCCACTCATAGTCAGAAGGATTTAACAGAAATCCAATAACACCAGAATATTTTTACAAGAAGCTGCATTTTCCACCAATAAAACTCTGCTTCAGCAGAACTTTTTAAGCTATGTGTTATTAAATAAAACCCAATCATAAAGCTGATAGCACTGATGCCGAATTGATTAGATTTTTTGTGAATAAGTGGAAGACTGCAGCACGAAAGAGAAGCGCAATTGAGGCCACTAAACTCTGATTGATCAAATTAATGAGCTACACACTGTGTATAAAATGCAAGTGTGTATGCATGTATGCCATATGGAAAATACAATGAAACTATTTATGTATTTCTAAATACCTTGAATATCCAAACTTTATAATTACTAGCATTTTTCACTTCTGAGAAACTAGAAGAGCTTTTTGAACTTATGCAGACAGCCTTCGCCACTATTGCCAAATCAATTACATTTGCTTTGAACAAGCAGATGACCATGTCTCATTGTAGAAAAAAAAAAGCTAGTTAAAAGCAATTTTTCAAAACCTTACTAAATTGGCTGATTGGCTCAATAAATTAGGTAAAGATTCGAATAAATGTTTGTGTTCCTGTGTGTGATTTTGTGCACCATCTAATCATGCAATCAAACCCTTTTGAGCAATCAGACTCTTTAAAACAGATCTTTAATTTCCAGCAGAGTTCAGGTCAAGTTTAGCCAATTGAGCAGGAAAATTCAGTTCAAGCTGAGCCTAAGAACATGTTGAAAAAAAATATTGATTGGTTGCATACCTCTGAAAGAATCTGCAATAGCACTTGGCAATTCTCAGAAATTGATGCTGAAGCTGTTAAATAAGTCCAGAGTAAATGCAGTGATGTCTTACCTGTGGGCTTAGACTGGGTCTGAAGGTCATGCTGGTGGAGGACGGGCCGCTCATGGAGGGATGGCCCATGGGCGAGCTGATGACGGGGAACGGCGAGGACAGGCCGTTGATGGGCGAGTGCAGCTGACCCGGGCTGGAGCTCATGGCAGACGGGCTGAGCAGGGGCTGATGCAGAGGATGGTTACCGATGCCTCGGTGACCCATGGAGGAGCTCAAAGGAGGCGACGAGAGCTGACCGGAGGAGTCTGCAGGACGGCGAGAGGGGAAAAGAGTTTTTTCAGGAATATTTTGCATTGTGAGGTAAATAATGCCATTGTATACGTTAGGATATTTTACACAGCTGCTGTTGTGAAAAGGTTTAAGAATGTGAAAATAGAGTGCAAATATCCATTCAATTAAAAAAACTGACTAATGACCAAGATTTTAAGGTTTTCCTTAAACTTTTAAAATAAAAGTGTTTAATGCACAATGTAAACATTTCCAAAAAAAAATAAAAAATGTCCAGCAACAAAAACTTTCTAATTCAAGAAGTCACAGAGAAGGTGCTGCTAAATCATCATAAAACTATGACTATGAAGTCGAATTATTAAAATAATTAATATAACAAATTAATTAAATATACTGATATAATAAATACATTAACAGTCAATTTCGGCACATAATAAGACATTATAAGTGGATGTCATGAAAAAAATGAAATGATAAATTATATTTTATATTGATATTATATAATATTGATATTTCTATTTAAAATAAGTGACATGATGTGAAGGCCAAGTTTTAACCCATCCAAGTAAGTGCACACACATTAGGAGCAGTGAGTAGTGACACACACACACACACACACTACAAACTGTGGAGACACACCTTTCTATTCATCACACAATCCTGAATTGTTTTTATCATGGTTCCCACAAAACTATTGAGCAAAACAACCATTTTCAACATTGATAATATAAGAAATGATTCTTGAGCATCAAATCAGCATATCAGAATGATTTCTGAAGGATCATGTGATACTGAAGACTGTAATGATGCTGAAAATTCAGCTTTGCCATCACAGGAATACATTCAAACAAAACAGTTTGAAAAAAAGCTATAATGTTTTTACCGTATTTTTGATTAAATGAATACAGCCTTGATGAGCATAAGAACATTTTTTACTGACCCCAAACACTAATGTACATTATTATATATCCTTCAAGAAGTATTATCATGCTAATTATATGTGGGTACTCGCACAGACATTGTGTACATACACACTGTGTTTGACACATTTGTTTGTGTGTGTGGTCCTAGTAAACCTTATACGTTATGGGGATAAAATGATTGCAATATCAGAAATCCTTGTCCTTCTGGGGACATTTTTGGTCCCCATGAGGAAAACAGCTTGAAAAATGTTTGCTTTTTGAAAATATAAAAATGCAGAATGTTTTCTGTGATGGTTGTGTTTAGGGTTAGGGATTGAATATACAGTTTGTACAGTACAAAAATCATTATGTCTATGGAAAGTCCCCATATAACATGAACATGCGTGTGTGTGTGTGTTTGTGTTTGCTCTTCTATACGTATCCTACATATTTACCGTACTGTCAGTTGATTTGTTGACATTGTCTATTCTGATAACACAGTGGACTTCAGCCACAACTTGCCTTCTCTTTACAGAGAGAGTAAACACATGCTGAGAAAACACAGAGGGCTTAATTACTCATCCTTGTTTTCCCCCCACAGCTATAAGACCTTGACTGAAATGAAAACAATATCAATCTTCCTATACATGCAGAAACACATCTCAGGAAAAGGTAACAGTTCAAGTGTCATAGCAAATATTGTATTGAAACATCAGCTTCGGCTTATTTTCCCACTCTGACTATTGTGAAACATTCTGAAGGCCATTAGTCATTCAGTGTGTTTCTCTGGGAAAAGAAAGTTTGTAATATGATTTTTATTTCTTTCTATTGAAAAGCATGAACACAATCATGTTATTCTATTAAAATCAGCAAGGTTCTTTTATATCACGTCTTACGTCCAGTGACAAGTAACATCTTTACACTGAAATGGAAACTACTGAGCGACAAAATAAAATCACTGCTTATTAGAAAATTATGTTTAATATACAATATAGGGATTTTTCACTGTGGGCGGAGCTACATGGCAACTGACAAAATGTCCTGTTACTCATCACGGGCTGCACTGTTAATTGGGACAAAAAAATGATGTTGTTCCTATGATTTTATCATGTCAGCTCTAATGCTAGCTTACATGGAGAAGACGAAAATGATGGTGAGGAGAACCGTTTATTCACAATAGTGAAGATCCAAACCTGTGAAACAAAAAACACTCAATCCTGACATGAAACAAATCATAAACTATGAACTTAACAATAAACAATGACATGGAACATGGACCATGGAGCATGGAACAGCATACTATCCTTCAATACATGACAAAGTAACATGGCAAACATGAACAGACATAACTAATGAAACAAGAACCAATGAGAACACGACACATGGAACAAAGTAACCAATGAAAACAAGACACGTACTAAGAAACAAATCAGAACATGACACTTGACAAGGAATCGCATGACATGAACAGGTGACCCAGTAAACATGAACTTCAAAATAAAAGACAAAATGAAAATATAAACTGAGAACATGAAAACATGAACAAAACCTAAACAGTCGTGACATCAGCAGTCACTTTCTTTGAGAGATATTTCTACTTGATTTGATACATAAAAAATACTTTCATTGGTTTATCCCAATATTGTCAGGTTTGTTGAAAAATATAAAATAATTTCTTTGACTTGAAGCAGTCCATTTAGATGTTACCACATAATGTTTCATAATTGTACAGTGTGTTTAAGTTTAGGCTATAGAATATGCATATTATGACTGAGTATTGCTGAGTATTGCTGGGTGGTATGACGGTACACCCATAACACTATTAGACACCCATGACACTATTAGATTTTGTTATACCATAGTAAATACATGTGTGCTGTTATCAGTGGGCAGTTATTTACATGCTATTTACATTATGAATTTTCATTTTGGGGTGAACTACCCCTTTAATGCAAATACCAATGTGAAACCAAACCACTGAAGATTATGAGGAGCTTAAGTTTAAGATTTGTCAGGTTGGATTTACGCCAGGGATTCTTTCCGCCAACCCAAACCAGCCCTGTACACTGTCACCAGCATTTCTCCAAAACGTATCTTAAAGAGCGGAAAGCTCATGCACACTCATGTTTTCTTTTAAAAATCTGTCTGAAAGCCCTCACTGGACAGTTTAAATTGGTTGTTATCTGATTTCTCATCCTATCTGCATGACAGATTATGAGTCGGCGACAAATGATGGTTGGCGATAAGTGTCTCTGACACACCACATACATGCACACACCTTCTCCCCTGCCAACATATTGCACAACTTTTAGGCACAGGTACATATAGGCATGTACATTCACACAGACTATAAACATCAATACACACCTATACACACATTCCCAGAGCACTGAACGAACATTTCAGATCATAAACAAGGTGTGTAGGAAGATCATTAGAAGGCTCAAAGTTACTTTTCACCCCCTCTCTCTCACACACACGTTCATTTATACACCACAAAACTAATTTGAATGAGAATCAGAGCTATTCTGAGCAACAGAAAATTGTGGTTTTCTCCCAAAGATGACCACATGCTGACAGCAAGATTTGCAGCTCAAATCCTTCTTTTGAGAACTACAGCATAACTAAGCATAAATCTGGTCTACACTGAAAAATATGTGGTGTTGGATTTACTTTGAAACAACTCAGAAATTGCAAGTGAATTTCACAAATAGCTACAAAGAAATGGCAAGTAACACACTGAATTAAACATGAAAACTTGCAAAACGTACTCCAGTTATCTTAGTTTCATTCACAACTTCGAAAAATCATTTGTTACAGTGTACAGTTCACAGAAGTCTCCTGCTTCACATTCAAGTTTATATCCAGTTTCAAAGCTAAACCAATGGAATACAAAAATAATGTCATTAATATCTCAACACTGTGAGTTTTGGCTCGGTTTTATTTTAATAGACAACCAGTAGAGTCTCTGTGTCAATTAAGAATATGATTTGGCCTTATCGCGTAAACACAACAATCTTGACTCGACCGCTATATAAATACTGCCACACAAAGTGTTTACTCAATCGCCACAAACACCTACTCACTGAAATGTAAATCAAGGGTGGGAGATAAACAGACTAGGGGATAAGGATATACCGCCAGCCTAAGCAAAATGTATTTGAGCAAAACATCGTTACAGTTCGCTAATGAGGCAGCGAGAAGCAGAGCAGAGGCCTGATTAGTCGGAGGATGAGGGATGATGGGAAGGCAGGGGAGAGGGTTGACTTCATCACAACACAACACACTGCTGAACCGCATGGACACACAGATGACAAGATCATAACTCGCAATGCTACTGAGTTTGATCCAAGCAAAGAAAGAGTGGAAATCTTTATAGCTTAACCTTCTAATGTATTTTTTTTATTTTTTTATTACTTTGTACTTATTTTATTTTAATCCAGAATAAAAACACATACTTAAATGTGTATGTACTGACTGAGCACTTTAATTGTATTTCTATTTTCTTTTCTTTTCTTTGCTCTTGTTAATACATTAAATTTATTATTACTTACTCTTTATTGTTATTATTATTATTTGTCAGTTTTATGTAAAGCACTTTGAAATTATTTAATGCTAATAAACTGATTATTAGATACATTTATGGAAGTAAAATAATGTCAAATGTTTTTGAAATAAAAAGCCTGTTGAATTGCACTACTTGAAAAAAAATAGGCATTGCATTAACCATGCTTGCATTTTAATGCATTGTATTTTTAGGGCTTGCATTTTTATGGGCTGAAATTCAACATGGTTGAATATTTAAGCTGTGAATATTTCAATTAAAAACATTTCAAACACCTTTTCATTATTAAAAATTCAACAATCCATATTCACCTTTCATATTTCACTTCCAAAATATTCAAACTGTTTAAAAATACAGGCCCAATTTTCGGGCCATTTTATTTCGCTTTGCAAAATTCGCTTCCACAAATTCAGTGGTTCAAATTCGACAGTAAATTCAACATTGACGTCCAGGAACTGCAGGAAAAGCAATAGATTACCGAGCATACTCTCCATCTGCTGTTAGTCGACCTCACCATCAGATGGTGCAAAAGCACTTGTTGTTGACGAAGACATTCATTCATAAAATGGAAATGATTATCTGTGTCAGTATGTGCGGAAAAGATGATAAACACACAAAAGCTGTGTGTTTATGTTTCATTCAATAACTTCATTTTTACTTTCCCTGTGTAGCCTACATGTCATCAGCTTTCTCTACCATGAACAGGATTATAATCGGTTTCCCTCAATACCTCATACTCAAGGATTCCCCTTCAGTTGGGACAAAACGCTTAATATGAAAGATCAATCTTGCACCTTATTGGGGAAGTAGGCTGTAGGCTACTATATAGGCTACAGGCAAGCATGGACTCAGAATATGAACTTGACGCGCAAAGTTTCATGCTGAGCGTTTCGTGATATACTGGCGATATACATATAAGCCTACTGGTGATATACATATACTGATAGTATGCCTACGTGTATTGCATTAGCTTAAACTGTCATAGCACTTGCATATTGTTGTCCTATTGTTAATTTAACTGTAAATCGCTTTGGATAAAAGCAAACTTAAATTTATTTGAATAAATATCAAAAATCCAAAGGGTGCGCGCATGTCTGACACTACATGAACACTTTACAGTTGGTTTTATGACTGTAAGTCGTTCTATTCAAATGCTATCAGAGTTAGAAACGTGTATACCAAAGTCGTAAACACTTTAGAGACGGTCCCTAAATGTGAATGTCCAACGTCAAACCATGCCAGTCTATCACTGGGAAACGCTCAGCTTTGCCGTTATTCTGAGTCCATCTGCTTGCCTGCGAGTTTGGTCTTTTATATCACTGTAATTAGTCCATTAAGCTACGTTAAGCGTTGTATATGTCCAGCAGGGGAATCCTGAAGTTTTGAGGGAAACCCCAATAGCCTGCATGCAGCACATCGCCGCAATATAAAGTTAAGGCAACTAAACAACCAAGAGAAATATATGTCAACCTCAAAAATGTAACATTGGATCTGTACATCCGCATCGGGGAATAACATTATAATCTCGTTCACGGTAGAGAAAGATGCATGTAGGCTACACAGGGAAAGTAACCGTGAAGGCACTGAATTTAACATAAAACCGCCGTCATAATAATCACAAATACACTTACATTGCTGTAAATGAGTTTTATGAATGAATGACTTGCTCTAATTTTGCTGGTCTTCGTCAACAACAAGCGCTTTTGCACCATCTGATGGTGAGGTCGACTAACAGCAGATGGAGAGTATGCTCGGTAATCTATTGCTTTTCCTGCAGTTCCTGGACGTCAATGTTGAATTTACTGTCGAATTTGAACCACTGAATTTGTGGAACCGAATTTGCAAAGCGAAATAAAATGGACCGAAAATTGCCTGTTGAATATTATAGGTTGTATTTTTAAACAGTTTGAATATTTTGGAAGTGAAATATGAAAGGTGAATACATGGATTATTGAATTTTTAATAATGAAAAGGTGTTTGAAATGTTTTTAATTGAAATATTCACAGCTTAAATATTCAACCATGCTGAATTTCAGCCCATAAAAATGCAAGCATGGTTAATGCAATGCCTATTTTTTTCAAGTAGTGCAATTCAACAGGCTTTTTATTTCAAAAACATTTGACATTATTTTACTTCCATATACATTTCAATAAATAAGTATGAATAATAATTCATATATTGCATAATATTTCTACTATTATTTTACTTCGGTATTTCATTTTGCACATATGCTGCAAAGAGTAAGAGTGATAACATTTAAAATATTTTCTTTGTGGTGTTTTTCATAGAAATCTCACCGCCACAATGCTATGGTGTTGTTAGTGACTGCCAGGTTGTTGCTATGCAATTTTTGCTATGCATTTTTTTAATGTGTTGCTATGTGGTAGGGTGTTATGGATGCTTGTTTAATAGACGGTTGCTTAGTCTGTTGATACCATTAATATTAAAAAGCATGGTCATCATTGAGTAATCATTACCTCAGTATTATTGATGAGGTTAACACTTGATGACTCCCAAGATTATTATCAACTGAACTCTTTAAACGGGTACAAAACAAGACACTTGAGCTAAAAGAGGGGTGAATCAGTCATAACCAACACCGATGAGTCTGTTTTCAATTCGCTCTAGCTCAGCAGTGCTGCAAAGTCATTTGAATATAGAGGAAGAGAGTGGTTTGGTGGCTTCCTACATTCAATCAGCACATAGTGTTTAAATCAAACCTTCGCTAATGTGTTTAGTCTGACACTTCCTGAGCACCTTATTTTTCCTCTCTGTTTCATCCTACTTTTCTTTAACACTAGTCTGATCTTTGCAGATCTACACAAACACGGGTTTGTATCACACAGTGCGTGTGGCCGTCAGGTCCAAGGACATTTAAGTCGACATAATACGCATTACATGCTCACTCACTCACCGTCTCTCTTCATTTCTCACTCTCACTCTCACACACATAAACACTCTCATACACTCATATATCTATGCACACATACACATACATATGCTGCAGACAAAACTCAAGACTATCCAGCCCACTGAGATTTAATTACACTGCCAATTTGGTCACATAGCAGTTTGGACTAAAGAATCATTCAGGTTTTGAGCCCACTACAGTTTCACACATCCGGCCATTTCAGATAATCAGCACTTTAGAAAATATGCAGTTGTTCAAACAGTTAGTCATGGTGAATAATGCAAAATAAGCAGTTGGGTGAATAATGGAAAGCACAATGACTAATCTATATAAGATTTATCTCCGGCTGTCACTTTTAATGAAAACTTTGAACAAAGATAGGATAAATATTTTGAAACTGAATGTCCGGGATTTCCTTTACAGGTTTAATCCCAGTTTAGACACAAAATCTTCACAAATTATTTCATGACAAATTACAACAATGCGATGGCTTAAAAACAGATAAACAGGATGTACATTTTACAACAATTCTCATCCTGTTCAGAGAAGAATATAAAAAATGATCTAATGATCTCAATGCATTAGCATTTTTTGTCTAGTGGTACAAAAAACAGGCAGCCACTGAGATATGTGAAATATTCATGATCCCTATTCCCCATCTCGGTTTTCTTTTGAAATGACGGCCATAATATTTCAATCTCAGTTCCAAAGAGATTACATGTTAAACAACCTTTTATCTCGAACCGATAGACAGAGACTGTACATCACATATATGACAAAGTGGGCCGTGTAAAAAGTGTTCTGAACAAGTTCAACTGGACGCATGATATAAATCTTACTGCTTTCATCTGATTTAGTAGCACTGCGAAATAGCAATAGCAGTAAGCAAGTTCCCACGGTGATTCCCAACTTTTGCTGGCAGAGATGGTGACTTGAGGCGCTTACTTGAGACACGCTCAAGTAAAAAAAGAATGATTGTAAGCTTGACTTAAACTTATAAATAATTGACATGAGCCTTCAACTGGAACTCAAATAAAAAAAATTCTGAATGTGAAAAAAGCATTAGGTTTACAAAGAGAAATATTTTCGTATAGAGTAATTCTCATACTTTATATCAGGTGTCTTTAACTATTATGTACTTGCATTAAAAAAAAAATAAGTACAATGTACTTATTGTGTTGATGTTGCTGCTACTGAGGTGGAATACGGGTAAGGTTAGGGACAGGTTTAGTGGTATGGGTAGGTTTAAGGGAGGGTTAAAGTGTAAGGGAAGGGTAATCAATTAATTATAGCTGTATTTAGAGAAATTAATTACAGATGTAATTCGATACAGGTAATTATAATAATATAAGTAAAAACATGTATGTACTGTACATAATAAGTGAATTGTATCAAATGATCAATTTAAATGTAAGTAGTATAGTAGTTCAGTGTTCAGTGCCATTCGTCTTTTTTTGTAGATAAATGGGATTTTTTAAGCGCACGGCAGTAAAGATGATCTATTGATTTAAGTAAAAAAACTGAAACTTTCTTTTAGATGACTTAAAGGGATCGTCCACCCAAAAATGAAGATTATTTCATAATTTGCATACCCTTATGCCATTCCAAACCTATGACATGCTTTTCTGTCAAACATAAAATAAGATATGTTGAGAATTGTCTCAGTGTTTTTGTCCATATAATGGAAGTCAATGGTCACCAAAACTGTTTGGTTCCCAATATTCTTCCAAATTTTTATTTTATTTTATGTTCAACAGAAGAAAGAAAGTCATACAGGCATCAGGATGAATAAATTATGATAGAATTCTCAGTTTTAGATGAACTATCCCTTTAAGTATCAAGGAAATGCCTAGACATTACAGAATTGGCCTTTAGAAATATAGCACTGGTAATATTGCACATCTCCTTCACGTCCATAGCACAAACTGTGAAGGATGGATTTAAATGCTCTGCCAACAACCAAACCCTACAATCTGGTTGAAAAGTTGAAACCAGTACCAAAAGGATACTAATCCAAGAAGTCGCTGAACATTTCCGCGGAGCAGATTGTTTAAGCTGAGCTAATATAAGCATCAGAGCCCAAGGTGATGCACCTGTTTAAAGGTCTTGCTGACTGTGTCAGATATCAGGCCAAGCATCTGCTCTCCTTATGTCCTTGGCATGTTAAAGTAAACATCTGCTTATATTATTTGCTTTATTTGTCAGAACCATGCTAACCATGCTAATGTAAAGGCTACAGGCGCAGTGTCTGTCTGATTTCAGGGCATGGGAAGCTGGTCCCTAAAACCGAAATGTTATCAGTTTCCACTACAAGACTAGAGTGAATGAGACAATCAGATAAGCGTCTCTATAGCGCAGAGAGAAAGCGAGCTTTCTATAAGCCACCTGTGAGATTAAGCCAGTGCTATCTGACACACTCGGCTACACGTGTTTGCACAGAGATGGACAGATATGAACTGCTGGTACGGAGAGAACTGCTCAACGTCCAGGGGCCAGGGAAAGAGCACATGCATTAGTCTAAATGACACAGTGAACATACAGTGGCAACATGTCTGAAAAGATCACAGACCTGGCATGCTTTGAATTCAATGCTTAAAGGATTGATTGACTAATGAATGAAAGTTTTTTTTTTTTAATATGGTCTAGAGTGATTGATCACTTTTTATAAGATAATACTCAGATAAGTCTAAAAGAGGAATTATGTCTTCTGGGGGGGGGGGGGGGGGGTCTCTGGAAAGATTTTAGATTTGGCTTTGTTAAAAGAAAATAGAAAAAAATATTAAAATGACTAATCATGACTAATGTTTTTTTTTTTTTTTTTTTTTTTTCAAATAAAGAAAACGTTATGCATATCTAAGGGTTAAAAACATAATTTTCATTACTTGAAATAAAATAATATATATATATAAAAAAACATTTCTCATTTTCGTTTAGTTTAAGTGGAAGAACTAAAACGAAAACTAAAACTATACTAAAATTAAAATGAAAAAATAACATCTAAACATCATAAAAAATATATCAATGATAATAAAATAACATGGATGTGTACAAAATTAAATTAAATGACATTAAATTACATTTAATTTTATTTATCTCTAGAAGCCTGAAATGTAATTAACTCTAAGTATTTGCAATAATAATAGTGATGTTAGCGTATATCAGAAGTCACCAAGCAGATGAACAAATGAATAATTGAAACACATACAGCCTATGGTTTGAGTTAATGAAGAATCACTTCCATCAGCAACAAACAAAAGATTCATGTCTGCTGTTTTAATGTGTGCCGTACATTAAAAGCTTCTCCCTGCAATGCCTGACAATAAACCATCATCTCTACAGACCCCTTTATTCCCTCTTTCTGCTTTAAATCGCGACAGTAGATATCCTGTCATTCTCTCCCAGTCTATCCCTGCAGTAAGATTGCAGGCTGCCCCATTTTTTAGGTTTTGCTAAAACACAAAGATGCACACACACATTCTTGCACAATCACCGGTGGGACTGGATGGCTGGCCTGGTGCCCTGAGAACTGGAGCTTATACTGTGCGTCTGCCAATCTGAGCCCAACAAGCTGTTTTTAGGGGGAGGCATGTGCATTTAATTTCATTCTCACAGACCATCAATGTCCTGCAAAAAGGCCAATATAAACCTCAGTCACTAAAGAGCCTTCTGAAAAAGCCTTTGTCACATTGCTCTTGTTAAAAGATCAAGAGGAGAGGAACTATTCCCGGATTCTCAAAGCAAAAAGAGCAAGAATTCAAAATGAAAAATGATATTGTTTTTGATACAGATGAGTGATTTGTGTTCATTTTCCTCAATCTTTTCCTTTTGACTGAAGTAAAAAAAAAACAAAAAAAACTGATAGGTGAAGTTTAACAGTGGGACGTCAGAAATGAGATAATATTTCATTGTGACTGTGCCAGAGAGATAAAGAGCTCAGCGAGACCTCAGGAGCTGATTAAAGCTGATACAGCTCCAGGACTGATAGCTTCCCTCCAGCTTCTGTGTAGTTAGCCGCTCCTCTCAATGCCGTGTGTGTGTGTGCACCATATCCAGAGAGTCAAAATTATGGAATTAGATTGGATACTTAGATTTGAACTAAATTGCTGCTTTTGAGCAGGTTCATGTTGTTGTTGTTGTTTTTAACTAACTAAACACTTTATTTTTTATTGAAACAGATCTTTGTTGTCTTGAAAAATGTTTCATAAAAATGTCTTTCAATCACTTTCAATCGTTTCAATCCACTAGCCTATAGAAATATGAATTATTACATATTGTCGCTGTCGAGAAGAAACCTCGTATCTCCATATTGCATCATTTTTTTTCATAAATCATTACTATTGGTTACCCTTTATGTCTATCTGTGGGTTTTGCAAATATTTAACCAATGAAAACTATTAAAAAGAGCTTATGACTAAACCTTGCATCTCCATTGGATCCTTAATCTGTCGGGAAAATCTGATAAATCCACCCCGCCTCTATCGTGAATGATGTGACGCACGCAGTTTGGACCATCTCTGCTTGTGTGCAGTGCAAAGGTAAATAAAGAACTGGTTCTTTGAATAGGCCTAAGTAGCCTACAGCATTTTTTTTCTTTAGTCAAGAAACACTATAGATAATGTTTTATGTATTTAAGGAGTGGAGAAAAATGAAATGTCTTAGTGTAGCATTTGTCGTCGGGTCATTGCCAATACTGCCTTAAATAGCCTGTGTGTAGCACTTTATTTTTAATAACATGATATTTTCTCCAAATGACAGAAAAAAATTAGCGCCCACATAGCCACAGTAATCTTTATAACCCATAAGTTGATACAAATTTAACACAATGCACATACTTCCTCAGATGTGGCCGTTCTAATGGTGGACGAAACACATAGGCCTATGAACTAAATTCTCAGAAATTCGCTTGTCAAATACCTTGCAACTCCATTTGAGCTCGGTTTTGGTAAAATATTAATAATATAATGACTCGTGCAAGTGTCTGACCACATATAAAGCCACAATATCAACTTTGGCAACACAGTGTTTAATCATTTTAAAATTGCAGTGTTTTTTCCATTTCCTGAAAAGTAGCGTTTTTGGAGATACAAGGCTTCCGATATTTAAAATCATGATGATCTAAATTTAGAGTGAAATTAACATAAAACATTTCTTGTTTTAGAGACATTTTTGCACAAATTATGACTGTCAGTCAGGCAGGGCTATTATCATTAACTAAATCCATAAAAATAATAACAATAATTATTATTATTTGTAATAAAATAAACATTAACCGAAATAAAATAAAATGTAAAAAACGTACAATTTATTTCAGCTAGTTGCAAAGCAACATTTATAATTTTTGTTTAGTTTAAGTTGAAGTACTAAAATAACTAAAACTAAAACTGTAAAAACTGTTTAAAAAATAATGAAAAAAAATAAATAAATAAATAAAATTTACTAAAACTAACTAAAATCAACATTAAAATGCAAAAATAAAATCTAATTACAAATATTAACAAAAACTATAATAGTATGTCAATGATGCTAAAATAACGCTGCCCTCAGACAAGGCGTCATTTCCATCAGAATCAACAATTTTGCTAATTAGTTTTATCAAAAGTTGATACTTCGTTTACAAAAGTAACAACAGTGTCAATGAAGCGCTGTGTCAATGAAGGTTAATATCATTCAGAATAATATTTGTATTGTGTATTGTTTCCAATAAAGCTGTATTTTTTGTCAAATTATGCTAAAGTTGTGAACATTTTCTTTGATTGTGTGTATTTAGCATACACAAAATGCTAGCTATTAAATGACCATTAGCAAGACAACGGTGACATGTTATTTGAAAAATGTAAAAAACAAACAAACAAAAAAAACATTTATACCACTGTCATTTAAATCACAGAATGTTATTAAACATAATTGAAACACATAGTAAATGAGAGTGGTGGAAATGACCATGACTTGTGCTTCAATAAATTTAGTTTTCTTTGTTTCCAAAGTTCAAAAGTAACTGTTTCCTGTGTTCCTTTGTTCCCACCAGTTATTAGTTGCCATGGACACTCATTTAAGTATCACACCTGTTAGTCTTTGAGTTAATCATCATTGTGTATTTAAGTTCTTTGTTTCCTTCAGTTCGTCGTTTGGTATTGTCGTATGTTACACGCTGTTACGTTGCCTGCTTTCTTGTGGATTACCTGAGTTTGTTCTACTTTAATACTTTTGATTTTGAGCCTTTTTGTATCTTGATCATCTTCGTCAGACCCAAAACGTTACAAGTACAAAAGTGCCCATAGCTGAAGAAACACCCAATTATAAATTATCATCGCTGTGTTAAACTATTTACATTTTCAGTTTCATGTCAGCTCAACAATCACGTTTTTTTTTTTTTTTTTTTTTAAGTAAATCTCAAATGCCAGCAAAATATTTCGTTTTCTCTCACAGGCATCTTTAGTCACTTTATTCACCCAACACATTACACATGTGATGTAGCTCAGCCTGCTGAGGCACCTCGCTTTATGGAGACAACTGCCTCGATCATCAGGAAGAAATTAGCGGAGCACTAAGCAACTCAATCTTATTGGCTGCCGGGCCCGTCCGCTCCATTTGAGGTCAGCCCAGACATTCCAATGGATAATCTTTTCCATCCCTCCACTCTCTTGTCTTTCTCTCTCTCTCACACTCAGTCTGTTTTCCTCAAAGAGCAACTTCAGCACAAGGCTGGCTTTGTGTAGCTTCTTCTTTCTTACTCAGTCAGTGTGTTTTAAGCGAACCGTGTGGAGCTGAAATACATCTCTGCCTTCGTTCCAAGCTTTCCCCTGCACCTTCCAGTAAGTTATTTTCTATAGCAAGCTAGTAATATGAAGCCTCTGAATTAGGGCCATCACCACATCACAAAGCTTCTGGAGAGTAGCTGAGCTATGTTTGCTTCTGGAGCTTCGCCCACTTTTCCCAGCATCCCATTCTTTGTTCTGCTCGCTCTCTCTGAACTTGCAACAAAAGGCTGTAATTATGGTGGGCACAAACCAGAGAGAAAGAGCGATATTATAGCATTCTCTCACACTTCAAATATGCCTGCTCGCTAGAAGTTACAGGAACCCGTTTTGATTTATGCCAGCTGTGGAAATGACAGCTGCTGTGAACTTCTGGAATGGTCGTTTTGATGCAACCCACATATCTCATGCATTCTGAATCACAATATTTACATAAGTCCTCATGTTAAACGCCTGAGATACACATCCTCGCCAAAACATACTGTTGAGTGATCGTGCTAAAGACTAGCTTTAATGTGGTACATACTAACTGGTAACACTTTATAATACATTTCCATTTGTTTATATTAGTTAACTACATCAGATGACATGAAAAATTGATGCATCTAAAAAGCATTCATAATCTTAGGTTAATTTCAACATTTACTAATACATTATTAAAATCAAAATTTGCATCTTTTATTTAATTTATTTAATTTTATTATTATAATAACAGATACTAATAAATTAATATCTGCGATTATTTAATGGACCTGAGCTAACATGACCTAAAAATGAACAGTGGTAACACTTTATTTTACTGTGTCCTTGTTACACGTTAAATGTACTTATATAGTAATAACAGTAAATTATGCATAATTACAAGCAACTAACTCTAAACCAAACTCTAATCCTAACTTAATCCTATAGTAAGTACATATTGTTAATTAATATTACTCAGTACTTAATTGCATACCTGAACTGTAGCAGCCTAACATTAATATTAACAAAGATTGATAAACACTAATGTACAACAAATGTAATGCTCATTGTTAGTTAATCAATTAGCTTGAAACTTGAAAAATATATTTTATATATAATATAAATATATATATAAAGATAATTGACTTTAAATAAGCAGCAAGCCTGGGGAAAAACAAACTTGCTGTACACTAGCTGAAAACCAACTGAGAACAAAGAGATCTACAACATGTGAATACTGGGAATAAGACCGGTGAAACATGTCCATTACTGTAGGGGCCAGGGGAGACACTCACTATATGGGCTTTGTTGTAACATGTTTGAAGCAGAAACTATTTCTCATGAGTGAAACTGTATCTTGAGTTCTTCTCGGGAATGACAGGACAAGACATCCTACACTTGGAATAAAGACTGATTTTGCCCTACAGCGTTGAATCGCTGACGATATGCATGGATGATCCAGCACTGTAGGGCAAGATCAGTTCAACGCAACTGTGCTAACACAAACCAGATGTCTTTCAGAATAAAAACTCTGATCTGATGCGTTTATGTGGCAAGTGCAGGTGCTCTGATGTGTATGTGCATGTGAATGTGTTTTATACCTGTGGATATCCTGCGCTGTGGATATCCTCCGCCCGTGAAGCCGGAGCAGCCATTGGGCGAACCGCCAGCGTCGCCCGACCAGCTCCGTGCTACTGTGCAGGGGTTTTTCAGGAGCCCTTGGGTGTGACACAAGAGAAGTGGGTGAGAGTCACTCACTTGCTATTTCATCAGGTGAGGATTTCAGACCAATATGTGAAAGTACACATTACACTTTACTCAAATATGTTATGGATGGATCTCACAGTCTTCAATAAACTATATATAAGCTTATATGACAGTATAGGGGAAAATAATTGCTGAAATGTTCCTCTCTGGAAATGTAATGAGAGTTTATGTAGGCATTAGTCATAGTCTCAATATGTCTCCTATAAAAGTCTTTAAAGAGAAATAAATTTAGAAACCAATAAAACAATAGTTGACATTCAATAAAAGTACACAGCTATACACAATGGATGTTGATAGCATAACTCAGATGATTTGGTTTTGGAAGAAACTGATGAGAAAGCTTGAGCTCACATTGATTTTTATGTGCAAATCTGACCATAGTTTGTGACATTATTGAGATCTCTTATGAAGCATGTGAGATAATGTCACATGTGGGTGTAATATGGCGCATGAAGGAGTAAAGAAACAAAAACAGTCTTTGATCAAAAATCCAAAAAGGGAACAAGCAGGAGATAGCAGGATGTCACATTTTGCCATTGTTTTGGTTTCATTTTCACATTTCCATTTTCACTTTCTCCCGTTTCCTATGTTCCTTTGTTCCGGCCAGTCATTAATTTCCATGGACACCCATTTAACAATCATTTAAGTTTCTAATTTCCTTCAGTTCGTTGTCTGGTATTGTTGTATGTTACACACTGTTACGTTGCCTTCTGTCCTGTGGATTACCTCCTCCTCTAGTGGTTCAACCCTTCAAGTTGGATCTGCCACAAATCTTCTGCTCACCAGCTCTGCCTTGGCAAGTGGATTCACTGGACTCCCTTGTCCCTCCGGCTCCATTTTGTTTATACCTCATCCTGCCTGCGCCACAGACTTCCGGGACACCAGCTGCACTTTATCCCTCCACCCCTTCGGTTCCGTCGGGCTCTGCCTTCCCTCTTGCTCTGCCTTGGTGCTTGTTTGCATCGGCTCCGCCTCAGTCCACCAGCACCCAGGCTCCACCTCGGCTGCTACAGGGTTGTCTGGTCTCCCCATCTCCTCAGCTGCGCCTGGGTCTCCAGTTCTCCGGGCTCCACCGTTGGCTGTCGGACCGCTAACTCCACCTTGACTCATCCCACCGTTGGTTCCGCCATGGGGATCTTCAGTCTCGTCTGCTCTACTTTGGTGGTCTTCTGCTCCTCCATGGGGGTTGTCAGTCCTGCTGTGGTGGTCTTCTGCTCATGTGCCTGATGAAGACCTAAAGGTCGAAACTGTGCATGAAATGTGTACACCTTCTTTGTATGTGTATTGTATGTATGTGTATATCTTCTATGTGTATTTTTGGGTCTTCTACTCCACCATAGAGGTTTTCTGTTCTTCCACTCTCCTGAACTCTATTGGAACATTTATCATTTACAGCACCAGGAGTCACCTTCCAGAAGGGGGAGTTTTGTCACGTTTTGCCTTTGTTTTGGTTTTGTTTTCATATTGGACTTTCAGTTAACTGTTTCCTGTGTTCCTGTGTTCCCACCAGTCATTGGTTGCCATGGACACTCATTTAAGTATCACACCTGTTAGTCTTTGAGGTAATCATCATTGTGTATTTAAGATCCTTATTTCCTTCAGTTTGTTGTCTGCTATTGTCGTATGTTACACACTGTTACATTGCCTTTTTGCATCTTGATCATCTTATTTAGACCTAAAACATTACACAGGAGAATAACGTAAACACATTAACATTGACGTTGATATAAAAAATCCTGGACAAAGAAACTGAGGAAACTAAGGGCATATAAAACATAATTTGAGATTTTTTTTTACAGTTTCATAAATTGAGTAGAACAGAAACAGGTGAGTGAGAACTAATTAACAGCCAAGGAAACTAACTAGGGAACTAAGGAAAATGTTTGATTTCCATTTGCTCTCCATTTAATGTTGTTGTTGTTGTTGTTGTTGTTGTTGTTGTTAAGGAGAAAATTTGTATATTAAAGGGATCATATGTGAATTTTCTTTGGAAAGGAGTGTTTGTATAGAAGTTTATTTCCACCTCAGAGAAAAAAATAAATATAAAGAAATTTACTTTATTTTTCATAATTGGTACTTTGTCTCCTAATTGCAGTTTTATTTCTTATTTTAAACTTTATCTCACAATTACTTTATTTCACTTTAAAGTGATGGTTCATTCAAAAATCATACTCATACTCATATCCCTCATGCTGTTATAAATCTTTAAGACTTTTGTTCATCTTTGAAACACAACTTAAGATATTCTTAATGAAACCTTAAAGATTACTCTCCCTCCAATTTTGGTCCTTTCCACCAAAACGTTGACGCTTAAAAATGCTCATGAAGACATTGTATAAGTAATCCATATTAATCAAATTTAATTTATGATTAACATATCTAATTTAGGCTTTTATTCAAATTTAAACATTGATCAATGCACATACATAGAGCTAATCAAATATGTTAAACGCAAGCTAAACCATGCTTGCTTGACTCTCAAGAACCAGTAAGGTTTGTCTCGCGCATCAAGTAAGCATGTTAGAAACATGCTTAATGATTTATATGAATTACTTTAACTTTTTATTAACTTTTTGAAGTGCCAAAGTTATGGTAAAATGGACTTTTGATGGGTGGCACAGAAATCTCTCATATTTTCAAAAATATCTTCATTTGTATTTCAAAATATATTGTATGGGTTTGTAACAACTAACAACATGAGATAGATGTGATAAAAATGCACACATGATAAAAATGTGTTCATTTTTGGGTGAACTATCCCTTAAAAGGCATAAAATGGGCTTCCGTTCTTGTACATACTTAATTGAAACATCTGTAATTAATGTGTCCTTTTCTACATTACAAACATTTCAACAGTTGTGTAGTGTCAGTTGTGTAGCATGTAAAACCGGAAGTCATTTTTATGAGAAAGACCTATGTAAGAGTGTTTGTGACTGAATGTGTGTGGCCCATGCAACATATCTCTGATTGATATGGAAATAACTTGACCTCCAGATGTTTTATTTGTTCGCTAGTAAAATTGCAAGTGCCTCATTTTCATCTGTCTCTGAATATGAACTTTCAGACCACCCAATATTCTGACTCCCTATGACCTTGAGCAACAAAGGACACCTAGTCACACACACACAAACACAGACTAAAGGCAAAATTTGCAGGCTCACTTTATGAGACCCGGGATATTTGCCCCTTTCAAAGCCCTCATTTACGAGACCTTGATGAGAGGCCGTGCCACGCAGAGCAGATTCCTTTTTTCAAGGTTACCATCTCATCTCTAAGACAATCAAGCTCGAGGTCAAAGATCAAACCTGCAATTCAATTCATCATGAATGTCATAAAAATCTCTCTTTCAAGGGTTCTTGATTAGCTCTTTAGAAAGGGGCTTGAAGGATGGACCACAGTACACGCAGAAGTTGTTGCCTTGACCATGCGAACATTAGAGATCCTTCAAGTCCTTTTTTAGTAGCCTTGAAAGTTGCATTAGTGATAGATATTGAGGGGTTTCAGTTTAATACCTCATAATCCTCTTTGTGATTGATTAGAGTGTGTGATTTGATGACAGCCTTTACATTGTGTTCTGGATACTAAGAAGTCATGCTAAAGATCAATGGATTTGACTGTCAGGATAATGAAGATCTGCCACTTATACTGTTATTCACATTGAGACAACCAAAAATTTAGACTAACACCAGGACAAGATGTAGTAATGACTGCCTGAGCCTGTTTTTAAAGTAGGTTTGCTGTGTCATTTCCTGTTGGTAAATGGGAACAAGAATAACTGATTTGGCAATGCAGTTGAAATAGTCAAGATAGTATGCAGGAACAAAAGGTCTGATCCATAACCTTTCATGAGACGCTGCCAGGAAGAGACATGTAGATGTTAGGATGGATGGAGAGAGAGAGAGAGAGAGAGAGAGAAGCAGTCTAAACTAAGAAAGGCTTTTAAAATAGCTGCCAAATTCCAGCCTTTCTCCTTATAGCTGCACACATAAACATAGACACAATCTTTACGAGACAGTCAGGAAAAGCAGACCCCAGAAAATGGATCAATGACACACAATGGTGTCGACGAAACACATGTGCCAACAAATGTATTTATGTTGGCTTTGAAAAGTTTTAATTTAATGACTCTAAAAATGTGTTGTGTTGTGACCATCAGGTAAAACCTAATAACATACTTTCCATACAGATTGAATACATTTGACTGTACATATTTTAATCATTATACACATGGCTTGACATTAACACCCGCCAACCCAGTGACGGATTTCAGCAGTGGCGTGTAACAGTCACTCCTGCTAGCCACTTTAGCGGGCTGAATTTTATACATAATATAGGCTATACATTTTTCATATGTAGTCTTTTAAAAGGGCATCTGAAATAATAAACTAAGCGCAATGTGGTGTTGTCAAAAATATAGATGTTTCAATACATATTGATACTGAAATATCACTTTCAATACTCATTTTCCGCAGAATAGATACACAATACCAGCTGCGCTTTCTCACTCTCTCATCTCTTTGACAGCGAGTTGACACATAAATCCACCTCCCCTCTTCCACTCATTTCATTTTCTCTGGATGAATATTGTTGGTGTTACAGGGCTTGAATTTCGGCATGGGATTGCGCGTATTGCACATAATTTTACTCAGTCCCGCAGACAGACGTGCACACACATAAGCCGCCTTGTACTAAATAGAGTTTTTGTCGCTGCTTATTGTGCTTAAACAGTCAAACACACACAAAATAATGACAACATGCTGGTCTTGGCAAGAATTCATGTATACAATCAGTTATGTTGTGGTGTATAACAGTATAATGAATCTGTAAGTCAGGTCTTAAAGTGACAGGAGCCTAATATGCCTGCTGCCAAATTATGACATGATATTACAAATATCTATATGGCAGTTTTTCCCTGTGTATCCATTTCAAAATTGTGGCCAGTAAAAATGCTGAGTGGCTAGTAACTTTGGAAAACCACTATCTGTTATGTTTTTTTTGTTTTGTTTTGTTTTTAACAGAAGAGGTGTATTCAAGTCATTGTATGTTGGAATTGCATTTTTAATGTATGTTCAGTGCTTAATTTGTAAAGTGGGAGATCCCGGAGCGCAGAGGGGGGGGGTGGATCCGGCGACTTAAAACGGGGGTTGGAGGTAACGAAAAAAAAATAAATAAAAAAATTACACTGCCTTCTCTGCAGGGGCGGCGCCAGAGAATGTGCTGAGGGGGTGCTAGATCATTGACGGGGGGAGCTGCGCAAAACTTGGCCACTAAATATTTAATATTCAGTTATTCAGTTATGTTAATGATCACAATTAAAGTTTTAATTTTATTAAATTGAACAAGCGCAACATTCAGCATTCAATCAAATATTCTAAAAGATGTAGGCTATTATTAATAATAATGTTATTTCAACACAATATCTCGTTATTTCGACATAATATGTGTGTGTGCAACAAGCAAGATGTGCATTTGTAAATCCGGTGACGCGTGTATTGATTTTTATTAATAAACAAGTGTTTTCTCTGACAGTGTCGACTCGGCTGCAAAGATGAAGTTGACGATCGCCATCTCCATGTGAACACGCCTATAGAGAGAAATGCACATAAATAGGCCTAATGGATTACATAATCAGAGAGTAGCCTTTTTCTTTTTTCGTTTTGAATTATTTCGTTTAAAGACATTTCAAGCTTTGTGTATTTGATGTATTTTTCATGTCTGTGTGAGGCATGCACTGAGTTTCGTTAAGTTAGGATGAGATGTGCTCCAGTTCACGTGCAATGCAAGTGACCGCGCGGGCGCCTCCATGATTGTCTGTTATATTTGCTTCTTATTCATTAAATCCAGGCAATTGGTTGATGAAAAATTTATTAAAATTAAGATACAATTTATACAAAACGAAATTCACTTTAAAGAAAGGTTTTCTACAAAACAAAACTTGATGAAGTGGTCAAAATCATGTCTGACCAGCTCCATGTCTCATATTGCGCATTAATCATTATGATACTAAAATCATAACAAAGTAGGCTATGCTATGTACAAAAAATCAGATGAGCCCAGAATATGAACGCAATTACATGTTAAGCATTTTCCTCCCATAGAAAACCATTATAAGAACACTTAATGTGGCTTAATGCAGATTAGAATGTCCCCTTATTTTGTCGAAATAACAAGATATTATGTCGATACTAGGCTACTGCTGTGTCCACCGTGGTCTCCACATTCTTGATCAGCAGAAACGATTTTTGCTTGTTTGGGATCTGACTGGCCAGCGTATTTGAAAAAGTTAAGCAAACTTTTCTGTCTTTTTGACATTTTTCCCCTGAGTGAAATGATCGAGGCTAACAGCAATCTCAACTAGTACAACAAGCGCGCAAGTCATGTGTCACAAACATTGAACACTACACAAACAGTAATTTTATTTTTTTCATTTAGGCAATTAATTTTCCATAGGGGAGGTGCCGGATCCAATAAAAAAGGTTCCGGATCCAATGTCGGAGGTGACGGAACATGTTCCGGCTCAAATTAAGCCCTGTGTATGTTGTACATTGTGAAGAAGAGTAGAGCTTATGGTTAGGTTGTGGATAACTGCATATACTAAAAAGCATGTTGCTTAGTTTATTGAGCAATTACTTTACTAATGCCAGTACAGTAACAAGTTTGTTTCTACTTTTGCTGTGCTGTCTTTTAATTGTACAACATGACTCAAAGTCAAATATAAACAGGTAATTTCCGTTTACTCAAAATCACACATTTGAGTCAACTAATTTCACCATATTTCACCAAAAACATAAAATTCATTGTCATAGACTAAATAATTTAGGAGATTTTACATGATTTATTCAGGTAGATGACAATAAACAAATCAAGCCTTAAAAACTACTAAAAAATATCATGTGTAATATTATTAACATCATTTTTTTATTTAAAAAGTAGATAGCACATAACATTTTTTACAGTGCAGAATTGCATTTGATATCAAGTCTACAATCAAAAAATCAGAGACTTCAATATGAACTCAATCATTTCTCATCAAATTATTTCAAGACCAAACTATCGACATTCATTTTTATAGATCTACAGTATACTCTTGCACTAATTTACTTTGAGAAATTTTCAACAAAAAATCTCATTAGATAATTCTTTGATATTATTAATATAGCATTCATTAATTAAGTTTTGTAGTAAGTATATTTTTTCATATACTTACTACAATGACATATGACAGTTTCAAAGTAGTTCATGAGTTATGAAGGAAAATATTTAAAAAAAAGAAGAAAAAAAAGAAAAGAGAGCGAGAAAGAGAAAGAGAAAACATATATGTTCAAGGTCTTGCGTTCAATAAAATGGCACTGGAGGATAAGGACATCAAAATTTCACCATCAAATTGTTATAATCATGCGGTCTTTCATTTTGTGAAACCATAGCAAAAATATTAATGTTAAAGTGCAATCAAATGCTCAAATGCTTCAAATAAGAATACGGTACCATCTAATACCACCTACAATAGATTAGCAAGTAGCAAATCATGGTTTAAGATTGTGATGTCTCTAACGGCTATTGGCAATTAAAACAAGGGACAAGTCCTTCGATATGTGCCTCTAAAGTGATTTCATGGGAAAGCTTATTGGAAGACTGGAAATATTGTTTTTAAAGCTTTCCAATTTATTGGTCATAAGAAATTCCCTAAAAACTCGATCACTCAAATACAATTATCAGCGAGGAACTGGAAAAGAAAGGAGAAAAAGTATAAGAAGGTTAATGAGAGAAGAACATTCAGAGCAATGGCAAAAACATCAAGCTTTTTGAAATCTACTTCAATATTTCATCAGCCCATTTTTTTTTCTTCTATTTCCTATGGAAGGAAAAGCATGTGTTTATGGCTGTTGGAGTGTCCTGTCCATTAATCTCTCTGTAGATACACCAATCTGCCTCTCAACAACAGTGGTTCAATGAAAGTATGTGGAAAAATACTATATGGAGAGGCTTTTAAAGATTGACGTCATGTCGTCATCAATACAGAACAAAACATTCAGTCCCTTACATTTGAACATCTGACCGCCTGCAATAACAAGCATGGACATGCGTAAACACACACACATTAATGCTAAATGTACTGTTTAGATATGTGATGGGCCGGCTACAGGATGTGCCATCCTCTTGTTTTTTTCAGTATGTCTGCTTCACAGTGATTTGTAAAATATGAGGTCCATATATCCCTGGTGTATGACACACGAGGGCCTACAAGTTGAGTTCATCTGGAAAGAATGTTGGCTATACCAGGAATAAATTATAGAAAATATTTGGCTCACTTGCAATCATAATATTAATTATGTAGTGGGGAAGAATTATTTAAGGCAATTTGGAATACTGGAAGCATCCACAGGATTGAAAGGGAGAAGCGCTTAAGGTTTTGGAAACCACAGTTTGGAAATAATCGGTTGAGTTCCTTAGAAGATGTTAAAATTATTTATAAGAAATAGGTGTATTTTCGTATAGATCATCAGAGCAGATTTGACTGGAAGACTAAAGGAAAGTAAACCATCACTGAACTTACTTAAGCTGGACTATGACGCTATTTTCTTCTAGATCTGCTGTACAGCCGAAACAAACTTTGTTGCATTATATTCCTGTTATCACTGTAAAGCTGCTTTGAAACAATATTGTAAAAAGCGCTTTATAAATAAAGGTGACTTGACTTGAAGATATTCAACTCTGCCCGTTCAATCATATCAAATTAAATTTCTCAGAGAATGCTCTTTCAAAGCTCAGGAGACTTTAAATTAGGCATGGTAATGTAAATGTAATATAATGTAAATGATTAATTCGAAAAGTCAGAATTCTCTCTGTTGACGTATTCAGGCCTTGTCCAATCATGTATTCCACTTAAACCCACCCCTCCACAATTGTCCACAAGCTAGCATTAATTTTTGAGTGCAATGACCACATTTCAAAATTCAATCAACAACCAATGTACTGTAGAACAACATTTTTTTCCCCGATATTTCATTAAACTTGGATGTACGTCACAACTTCCTTTTCATGTCGACATTAAATGAAGTTCCAAACATAGGCTCGGGAGGAGCCTAATCATTCAGTCCGGTCAATCAACATTATGAGCGTATATAAGCAGCTGTCTATTCTTCCAGCATTCCTCCACCTCCCTATCTCCTCCTCTATTTCTCTCATTCTTCCTCTATGTAGCACGGTAATAGGGGGAGTTGAGCTTGGAGCTCGAGCCGAGCCTCAGGTTTAAGCCTCCTTCGAGGACAGCAAGCCAAGTTTGTTTAACATTAACTATAAAGACTGGATGGGCATGTGAATACATGAATGGAGGTTTCAATTTTGTCCCAGTCACAATTACCTCTCATCTCCTGTAAAACAGTCCTTCATAATCACAAGAGCCCTATTTACTCTATAGCAAATGGCTATTAATTAACGTGCATTTACGTGTGTTCTCATCTCAGGAGCCGATTAGTGTCTCCAGCAGGTAAATAGCCCCCCTTCCAGACACACACACACACACACGCACACACACACACACACACACACACACACACACACACATCGCTCTGGCATCCTGTTCCTCGTCTCCTCATTGTTCTCTGATGACTTCCTGCTGTACCAAATCACACACTCACCAATGTAAACAACCCTCGGAGAAAATAATGGCGAACGAAAAAAAAAAAGGTGTACGACAGTAAACACTTCATGTCCTGTCCTGTAGTTACATCACTCGGAAAGCGTTAACAAGAACAATGGAATATCATACCATTCCATCAACATTATGTCATGATACTGTATCATGTTACAAAACAATTAAATAAGACATGTGTGATGGCTTGCAAAATCATCTGACTGGATGAGGGCAAAGGGTGAAAGGTTCATTCATTCCTAAAAATTCTTTAAAGTGCAACTCTAGTGCAACTTCACCCCAGAGACATCTAAATCAGTCTGGAAGGAAACATACGCACATAAAGGAACTGAACAAAATGCATAGCACAATTCAGTCTTATCTTTCACGCCCAAGGAAAAAGAAAAACCTATTTGCAATCTACAATGAAGTCATACACAAAACATATTCCAACCAGATATAAGCTGTCATTTAAGGGCAAGGACAAGGACAAAGCATCTCTCATGCTTCATACACAATGAAATAAAAAAAATGACATGATATCAATTGAAAGACACAATACTGTAGGGACAACCATGTTGGGAATCACATGTCCTAATCACACTCTAAAAACAGATTGTACTGAATGCATAATGTAAAAATGTCTTTAACGACCAACTGGAGAAAAGATGGACAGATCGCAGTGCCCTTCAGGATCTGTTTTAATGAGTTTACTTGGGCTGGCTAATTAATTAGGCAAACCAGAAACTGTTTTGATTGAACTAGTTCTTGATTTGACTAGTTCTTAAGACACAGTCTTAACATAAAGACAATGTTAATGCAACTGGCCCCCGGTCAGTTATCTACATCCAGTTCTCTTCCAGTGAAAGAGTGTCAGCCTTAGGGAGAACACATACAGGTAGTACATACAAATGAACACGTACACACTCATTACACGTACATGACAAGGTGTCATATTTCAAAGCCACACATCATTTTAAAGGGAAGTGACAGCTACAGCAGCCATTGTATACAGTACAGTGGAAGTGCTTTACTTAAAACTGTCTAGCTAATTTAAAAAAAAAATACACCATATTTTAGAAGATCCAGCGTTTTTTAATGTGCTTATAGTCATTTGGAGGAAAAACACATTGTTTTCCTCTTTTTAAGTGGTTATACAAAAGCCATTGGAACAATCTAGTCACATGAGTCATGACTCAATTAAGTTATTAGGTACAAAATGGAGGCAAATTTACACAGTCAACATTTGGTGCAATTACTAGTGCAGCACAAACGTGGCTAGAAATAGTACAGCTGACACAAGTTCAGGGCTGTTGTAATGACTCATTCTCCAGTGTGCTTTGACAGTATATAGTTTAATGAAAATGTATGAAAGCATGTTGCATCTGGGAATGTTAAAAAGGATAAAAAGTCTTACCCTTACTTGGTGGTTGTACAAAGCGCACAAAGACGAAGGAGATCAGCAAAAACTGTCGTTAATCCAATAAATCCAACAGACAAGGAAAACTCAGGTAACAGAATACACAACCATGTAAAACACTGACGAGACAGGACAAAGAACTGAAAACTGAAAACAGGGTGTATGCATATATCAGACTAAACGAGGGAACTAATGAGAAAATTGACAAACACCAGTGAACAGAATGAAACAGACAAAGACTGGGAAGCTAGGTCACAAAAAAACAGAACTAAAACACACTGAACAGAACACAATGCTGCATTTATAATAAAAATATGCCCTTTATAAGCGAGTATGAATCCACACCTCAGTTTCAGAAGGAAAATAATCATCAAAAATATATTGCATTTATTTAACTTAGCACTTAGCTACAGGTGTAAATGTAGCAAATATAAGAAAGTACTGTACTTTCTCTGGTCCAAAAACGGTATAGTTACTGTACTCTAAAGTATCATTTAGACTGGATCAAACAATGCAACTGAAAAGAATCATTCTTTCATGAATAAGACTCTTACACCAAAGAGAGCTAGAGCAGATGTCAATATTTGGTAGCTCTATTTTACAGTGTCCTTATTACATGTGTTACATGTACTTACTATAGTAAGACATGCAACTAACCCTAAACCAAACCTTAATCCTAACCCTATATGAAGTAGGCTACATGTTGTTAATTAATATTACTCACTACTTAAATACTGTATATAATTACATTGTAACAGTGTCATCACATAAAGGATGTGTTTTTATTAAACTAAAACTATTCAAAATAATTTTCTTTATTAAACTTAATAAACTTAAAATAAAATAAATTAGAAATACTTAAACTTTTTTTTATTTGTATTTTTTTATGTTGCCTCTGCAAGTAAATGAAATAAAACAAGCTTAAGCTGAAGTACTAAAATTACTAAAACTAAAAAAGCATTTCTGGATACATTTCAGTCTGACCGCTCTCATCGGATTTCACGTGGTTTATAAGACTTTCTTACGCCACGTAAAACGTAAACGTCAGACGTTGTTATAGGAAACATGCTGAAAGTCGCTGCAGAAACAGTTTTGAAAATGACAAAATAACGGAGACATGTTTTAAAACCGGTGGAGAGACGACAGCACTGAATAAAGCCACACATACAGCCTCCTATGTTTCTGCCACTGCCTCATAAGATTCAGCAGACCAGCACAGTGGCTACATTGTCATGTTGAAAATAAGACAACATCTGTATTGCAAACCCTTCCATGTTGCTGTTGTTGTTGTTTTTGGCCTATACCTACCAACGCAACGTCATTGCCATAGAAATCAATGCAGATATTCCGGAAAACGAAAGAGCGGAATGATGGGACACACAAATCAGATCTGAACAGTTACGATACACAATGTGGACAATCAATAATTTTAGATCAAATTCCAATCGGAAAAACAAATAATCGGATTTGGACTGACCCTAAAGTAGCCTTAGGGTATGTTTACACAACACCGTTTTCAACTGAAAACTGAAAACTTTTTATGTGTTTTGGCTGTTCATTTACACGACAATGGAGCTTTGGTTGCCTGAAAATGTATGTTTTCAGGCAAGGTTTTGAAAACAATGCCTTTCCCGTCTCCATGTTAACGACAAAAACATGAATTTGTGAAACCGGTGACCTCATCCGCATGAGTATTAGGTGTTCGCGGGGTGTTTCTTGACTAAGTGGCATCGCCAACTACTGGCCTGGCATGCAAATTACAGCCTTTTTAGTCATTTTTGCAGATCCGTGTGAACAGGGATCTTTTGGACAACTTTGTCAACTGTTTTTAGTACAATTTTGTCATGTAAACACCCTATATTTTCAGTCACCATTTCAGGTCTAGTTGTTCAATAGTTGCTATTGTTTCTGATTGTTACACATCTGTTCCCTGTTCCATTGATTACAATCATCAGTGTATTTAAGCCCTCAGTTTTTCTCTATTCGTTGTCTCTCGTTAATGTTATGTGATGTTATTTCAAGTGTAGTGCTATCTTTGTGTTCATTAAAGGCACAATATGTAACTTTTTTGCTTTAAAAATAGCAAAAATCACTATATCTATGTTATATATTTTTTTTAGTTGTGTACTTAGATTATCCCGACTGTTTCCAACAACTTTCAAACCAGGAGAAATTTGTAATTTAATTCGAGAAACGTCCCGTTTCTTTATTTCCGTTTTGTCGCCGCCAATGCCGTCATATCCGCGTTGTCCCTGGTTTCCGCTCGTGCTGCCATGGCAACCAGAGCTATGAACCAGAGCCGTCTGATAGTAACCAAAGCGACTGACGCGGACAACTGTGTAGTTCGCAATGTCTATTTGCACGCTGTTGTTGTTTCGTTCAAACATTATGGACCATGGCAAGCAGACTTTGGATAAAAAAAGGAGAACTAAAACGAGAATCAATATCAGCGCGGTGTTTTCGAGATGCCTAGAGCTCCCATAGACAGTATATAAACGAGAGCTCCACGTCCGAGACTTCGACCGCTCCTACATGTACTTTATTAAACAGGTGAGCACATTTACATAATTTACAACAATGATAAAATGTCAGAATATGATCTGTATGTTATTCTAATGTTGATCTAGCTTACTGCTAGTCTCATACAGACAGACTAACACATACATTTCAACACATTCAAATGCAGTTTAGTGTGCTAGTGTAATGTTAGACCAAGTGAAACAGCGCTGCGTTACCTCACAAGTTTAATTTGTCTAATAAACTGACCTGTGAGTAGTAAATTTGCGTGTAGTTCGGTAGAATGAAATGTCCATATTCCTTTTATATCCGCGGGACTCGCGTCGCGTGTGGAGCTGATAGCTGTCTCTTAGCAATCGCGAACTGCTTCATATCAATCGCGAACTGCTTCATATCACAGTCATGATAAAAACATCGATGTATTCAGTCATCCATAAACATTATTAGATCGGTCGGCTTGACGTTGACGACAAGATCCATAATTCTTAGCAAATGTTGCGTCATCAATCTACGCCTTTGTTATTGTAAATAGGTTAGCGACCCCTAGTGGCGAAAAATGCAATACTGTGCCTTTAAATATTAAATTGTTATTGTTCATTCGGCATCATGCATCTTTGTGGATTACACTACATGGCAATCCGTGACAAAAAATACTAAACAAAATTATTAAAATATAAACTAAAATGAATATGAAAATATAAATATTAATAAATACTAAAATAACGCTGCTATGGCTTCAGAAGACTTTGAATATAGTGAAGCAGTATGGACAACTTTTATGATGTGCCCTTTTTTAAGCCTGGAAGCTCCGGTCTTAATTTAATGTAATTTAAAAAAAATGGCCTGTATTATTCAAAATGTTCCCTTTTGTGTTCTATGGAAGAAAATGTCTACTGGTTTGAAAGAACCTGAGGGCAAGTAAATAATGTTAAAATTTACATTTTTCCATGAACTGTTAACATTATTATCTTTAACTATATTTTCAATGCAACTATTAAAAAATAAGAACAGAGAGTTATTAAATGATTCATTGCATGTGTTATGAAATATATCAATGATTATTTCTTAATTATTTATAATGAAAACTATAGAGCCAACCTCACATGATGAAATTGGTCTATGTGAGGTATAGACATATAGGGAAGGCAACCAAAATGTTCAAAAACGTGTCGTATCCGAGCTTTTTAGTGGTTTGAACAGCCTTCAACAGTCAGGAAAAATGATTTAGCTCATTACTGTGACTGTAATAGAGCTAAATACACATAGCACAAGTGTGTCAGAGCTCATGCACAGAGCATGAAAGGGGACAGAAACTCACGCTTGCATGGACAATCCGCATGCACAAAAATACTCCCAACATGCCCAGCAGGAACGATAATCTGTGTGACACCTGAGTCACCATAACTAATCTGCTTTTCATTCTTTATACCTTTAGACTTTAAGCACTTTTGCTTAAATTTAAAGGGACAGTTCAACCAAAAATGAAAATTCTGTCATCAATTGTCATCAACTATTGAAACATTTTTCTGAATATATGTAGGGGATATGTACATGCAGCTGGTTGTTATCGTTTTGTTGTAATATTGACTTGAGCTGAAATATTTTATTAGGGCTTTTAGCACAAAGGCGGATATTTAAGAGATATGGTACAGTCATACCACTTATTACATGGCAATTTCGCCACATAAATAATTATGGGCATGAGAAATATTGATTTGATTGATATTGAAACTGTTTTAAAATCTTATAATCTATTACAGTATACAAAACAATCGTTTCAGCATTTGTATGAAACAAGAGAGTGAGTTTGCAATACCTGTATGACATAGCCTAATTAAATAATTGTACACAAAATATTGATTTGAGTTATTAGCTCACCAAACTTCCATGAAGAATTTTTTTTTCAAGTGTATAGCGCTGACTTTAGTTACCCGGATGAGCCTGTGTTATCAGTTTTTACTAGTTGTTATCAGTTACTCACCTGTCAGATTGTTACTGCTGAACTGATAAAAATGATTATGTGGTGAAGTAAATACTACAGAGAAAAAAATTCTACATGAAAAAGCTAGTTCAGGCAAGAATTCAAAAAAACAAAGTAAATCTTATATTAGTACTCATTTCAAGCTTGTAAAAATTAAAGCGTAAATATCAATGTTATAAAATTAAGTAAACCTAATCAACTTTTCTGATTCTGGTGTTCCCATCATGTACTGCATGGGGCTTGAATAATTAATAAAGGTTGATTTTTTGGGGGGTTTTTTGTTGCTGTTTTCCAGCTGTATTTACACTGTTTTATCATTGCTTTTGTTGTTTAGTAACTTGCCATTTTGTGACATTTGGAGTTAATTTTCTACTCCAAATTACACATTCATACTCAAAAACGATCCATCGAATGTTACTGTCATTGTGTACCATTGAGGTCTATTTGTTCAGGTGCTGCGGTACTTCTATTATGTAGATATGGTGTCTACACAATATCTACTGTATTATTTGCTTAGATGTTTCTAAGTAAATTATACACTTTAGAAGCATGGTTTATTTCAGTGTTATATTGTTTGAGTAAAAAGTATTGCAAAGGAACCTTCAACTAAGTAGAAATTACGCAACAACCTTTTACCGGTCAAGTTAAAGTTACTTATTTTCTTTGTTAATTTTACTTAACTTAGTTAAGTAGAGTTAACTTAATTCCACATGTGAGATATACATACAAAATCGGTGTGCAAAAACTTGCGAAAGAAAAAGTAAATTTTACTCACGTTTCTTTTTTTAGTGTGGATGGCACGATTGACCAATCAGAATCAGGTATTCCACAGAGCCGTGTAATAATTATTTCTTTTCCACAGAAGAAAGAAAGTCATTGAGGTTTAAAATGACATGAGGGTGAGTAAATGTCATTTTTGGGTGAACTGTCCCTTTAAATTAAAGCATTTTGCATATGTTAAGCTATCATGATGGTCATCTCTTCACTAGATTAGCAATGAATCAACTAATTATCAAATATCTAAAATAAATAAAACAGAATCGCACTGGGGGCTGTTCTTAAACAAGCCAGTGACTCAGAGGAACTAAACTTCCTTTCAAATTGCCGTCTTCTCCAGGGTGCAAATTGGATCCGTCTGTTCTGTAGGGTGTAAGTGCAGCAAATAACACCTGTCTGAGTATCACATGAACAGTAGTTTGGGGGCCCCGTTACTGTTTAATGGAATTTTTTGGTGTGTATGATTTGCTGCTCTCATGGGAGAAAAAATGCAAGATTCATATCTCCATCAGATCTTATCTAAATGACTGACAGTTCTGCATTCACCCTGTAACATATCCGTCAAAAGAGCTAGAGTGTGAACAGGATGAGGAGACGAAAAGAGCAGTGAAAGGAAAAAAGGGAGGAAAGGATACCACAATCAGACATGGTAGCTTTTATGGACCATATTTACAGTTAGTAGAGGTTTAAGTTACGATATGTTCTGACCTGCACTTTGAAGAATGTGCTGTCTGGAACAAAATACATAAAACATATGCAAGCATTAAAAAACACATTGTCCTCCAGACTTCAAGAATCATGTGCACAAAGATAAGCTAAAAAAAAAAAAAGTATTGCTTAACAGTTTGAGAGTTGGAAATGCACTTTTCACCATTTGCGCACAAGAAACATTTCTTGTTATTACTAAAGTTGAAAATGGTACAGCTTAATATTTTTGTGGAAACATGATACTTTTTTTTCAAGACTCGTTGATAAATATAATGTTCAAAAGAACAGCATTTATGAAATCTTTTGTTACCATGTAAAAATCTTTTATAATGTCACTTTTGATCAGTGTAATGCATCCTTGCTGAATAAAAGTATTAATTTCCTTAGGCAAAAAACTGACACCAAACTTCTCATTGGTAGTGTATAATATACTAGAGACAGATCATTTAATTTTGGGACAGTATGAAAGCTTGGCATGTGCCTGCTTTTGCAGTCCCACAGCTTCTTTACTTACACTTGTGTGTGTGGCCTGAAACAGGCCTTACATACACTATACTCTGGTGCCACAGATAGGGGTCAGTTTGCAAATATCAGTGTCCATCATGTGCAGTGAAGAAGCTGACCTTAAAAGTTTGCACCTGGTAATTAGACAGCTAGACCTCTCATTAACTTGTCTGTCGCAGCATGCAAAAACAAAGATACACAGAACTAAACATATTAGATAATTACACTGACGGTGACTTGCCTCTAGACAATGTGCAACATTAAAGTCAGAGGAGTTCACACACACACACACGGTACTTATGCTGCCATAAAGATGGAAAGTGGGGATGGGAAAGGTATTTTTCATTCTTTAGATTCTACAAATCCATTAACTTAAACTGAATTACCATAAATAAGGTCAAGTGTAATCCCATTAACACTGCACCAGAGAAAAAGGGTCTAAAACACTGTTAAAGAAGTTGTTAATGCCTGCTATTTTCAATTTGATTAAAATTTGGTGTTGATGACATCAAACACCTTCATGAATACACCAAATACACACACATACAGTGTGGTCGCTGTGATTTTGCCAAGTAAGACATAGTCCTGCCTGTATCAACATCTATTGTTGATCCTGGAACAACATCCCTGTCCAAAAACACAGTCCTAACCCTATCCCTACCCCTAAACCTAACCCTACCCATAATTTATCCCTAAAATCAGAGGGAAATGATAGGTGAATAAAATCTATCCCTCAAATCTGATTGGTTGATTGAAATGTTGTTCCAGGATCAACAACGATGTTGATCTAGGAACATTTTCTACTTGGTGAATTCATGTTAACCCAAACAGTGGAGTCCAAAAGTCTACTACTGACAACATTTTATTTTATAATCAAACCATGAAATATTCATGGTTGATCTTTCTTTTGATTTAAACGTACAGTATGGGATTTTTTCTCCACTAGGGGTCGCTAACCTATTTACAATAACAAAGGCGTAGTTTGATGACGCAACATTTGCTAAGAATTATGGATCTTGTCGTCAACGTCAAGCCGACCGATCTAATAATGTTTATGGATGACTGAATACATCGATGCTTTTATCATGACTGTGATATGAAGCAGTTCGGGATTGCTAAGAGACAGCTATCAGCTCCAAACGCGACGCGAGTCAATTTTATCATTGTTGAACTATATAACATTGATTAGTTTTATGTAAATGTGCTCACCTGTTTAATAAAGTACATGTAGGAGCGGTCGAAGTCTCGGACGTGGAGCTCTCGTTTATATACTGTCTATGGGAGCTCTCGGCATCTCGAAAACACTGCGCTGATATTGATTCTCGTTTTAGTTCTCCTTTTTTTATCCAAAGTCTGCTTGCCATGGTCCATAATGTTTGAACGAAACAACAACAGCGTGCAGATAGACATTGCGAACTACAGTGGTCCACGTCTGTCGTCTTGGTTACTATCAGAGGGCTCTGGTTCATAGCTCTGGTTACCATGGCAGCACGAGCGGAAACCAGGGACAACGCGGATATGACGGCATTGACTGCGACAAAACGGAAATAAAGAAACGTGCCGTGTTTTCGAATTAAATTAAAATTTCTCCTGGTTTGAAAGTTGTTGGAAACAGTCGGGATAATGTAAGTACACAAAAAAAAAATATATATAACATAAATATAGTAATTTTTGCTATTTTTAAAGCAAAAAAGTTACATATTGTGCCTTTAAGGACAGCTGCATAGGCTGCATGAAGTACACCAAGATCTCACATATTCAATATCACACATTCACTTACATTAGTGACCTAGAAATTGAAAATAATTAATATTCATTCAACTTCATAACGTTTCCTTCAGACATGTGGTGCCGTCTGTACTTTGTATGCTAAAGCTTCCTCTAAATGTATGCAACCAAACAAGGACCACAGTACAAGGTGCAGAGTTGCCTTTATCAAGGACTCATGCATACACAGCATAGAGCAAATGATTAACAGGGCAGCTTTTTGAGCCGATCAAATATACCCCCTTTGACATCACTCATCACTTTCAAAGCTGAAGAGCAGATGCTTAAATTGCAACAGTTTGTACAACAGTGAAACAAGAGATCTAAACACACACTCCCCCTCCGATGTGTGTGTATCACCTGACACTTCAGACAAACTTTCTCAAGTGCAGTTTGGCCCTCTGTGTAGTCCTGTCTGGAAACAGCCCGAGTTGCTTTTGATTTGGAGACAGACAGTGGCTGGAGGGTGTCTGAGAGACGCTGTGACTTTAAGCAATTAACTTTCCCTTTAAAGCCGCTCTTATAAAACTGACAGCTGCAGACATTCACAAAGGACCAATCACCTCTTCAGAAACACAAAACTGCGCTGCCGTAAACCAAACTGGTTGTCTTTTATTGGGGTGGTCCGGCATCCCGTATACACCCCCATCACTACCACAGACGGGCCTTCTTACAATGGGACCCTCTATTTCTTATTAACGCTCATGGACTTGGGACGCTCCAGGGAAAGGTTGTGGCCCCCAGAGACCTATATAGAGCAAACTCTAAAAATGCCAATAAAGTTGGGCACATTAAGCCACACAACTTGCTGTTTACACTGGAATTCCAACATGCAGGAATAATGTATAAATAGGTGGCTTGGAAAATGAATATTGTTGCAAAACTGTTTCAGTGCAAGTTTACACAACAAGCTCTGTACCATCACATGTGCCATGAGTGATTACATTCTAAATCTCAATGACTACTGCCAAACTATGATTTACCAACCAAGCACACATTTTCTCATTTAAGAGACAAGCAGAGGTTGATGTGGTTTAAGAGAAGATCAGGTACAGACAACTCTTACACTCTATCATTTGCAATGATCGCAGCACATAATTACCAAGCGAACCAAAGAAAAAATAAAGATCTCGATAATTCCGACAGATCTAATAAAGTCTTCGAATCTCAGCGGCCTCAGAGCTCGGTGTACCGCCCTTTGAAGTGGTTGAGATAACGAATGAAGTGTGCTGACATCGATTTGTTAAGCTTTTATGGCAGGCCGTTTTAACATTCATTAATTTAAATAGGCTTTTATATTACTAATACTTCTTTTGTAATTACAGTCATTAATCAAATAGTGCTATATCCAATAGTAGGTTACTCTTTATCTTAAGGTGCCCTTGTCAAAGTGCAATTACACAAATAAGTACCGAGTAATATTAATTAACAACATGTACTTAGTATAAAATTAGGGTTAGGAGTTGTTTTAGGGTTAACTGATGTAATTATGCATAATTTACTGTTAATACTATAGTAACTACATGTGTAACACTGTAAAATAAAGTGTTACCCAATGATACTTCTTCCTTTGCTACTAGTCACTACTCCAATAGTGCCAAGTAACAATTCTATTGCCATTTTGCCAATGAATTGTAATGGGATCTGTGGTTCAGATATCAACTATTCACTTCTGACTTGTAGTCCCATGTATTTACAGAACTTTAGTACTTCTTTATTAGATAGTATAACATATTCATGAGACCTAATGGGATTTATATACCATTTGCTACAATAACATTTATCTCACTGGTTGCTTTTTTACTTGCTATGTGACGACTAGTCAGAATTGAGTCGAGAGGGTTTATATTGAGACTGAAATATACAACAGGAATACAAACTACAGTTAATAAATAGATAGCAGTGTCTATCAAATTACTAAGAAAATTGGAATTGATTACAATTAGGCTAGTTGAATAGCCTGATCAATTACTAGTTAAACTGGAATAATAGCTAGTACACTGTAAAAAATATTGTTGGTTTAACTTAAAAAATTAAGTAACCTGGTTGCCTTAAAGATTGTAAGTTTATTGAAATTGAAAAATTTAATTAATACAATGAAGGAGATTGGTTTAATCATCAGAAACTCAAAATATTATGTTATCTGAACCACATAAATGATCTAAGTTGATTTGACAAAATAAAAAATGTTGTGATTACAAATCATGAAAATATTTTTTTTTTACAGTGACTGGAATTCATAGTCTGAAGTGGGTAGTTGAAATCTGATCCCTACTAAATTAGCCTATATGGCAACAAATATATACATATATATATACTGTATATATATATATATATATATATATATATATATATATATATATATGTATATATATGTATATATATATATATATATATATATATATATATATATATATATATATATATATATATATATACTGAGTAATATATATATATTACTCAGTATATAGTAGTTAGTTAGGCTACTAGTTCTGACTATTAACAGTAACTACAATCAAATAAATTATTAAACGCATAAGAAACGTACTAGAGACATAAAATACATAGATTACTAGTTAGTTCACAAGAAAAAAATGTTTAAACGGCTTGCCATGAGCATTTGTAATAATGTGACAGCGCACAACTGAAGACTAGCGCGCTTTAATAAACTTCACATTCACTGTTTGATTGGAGTGATTGCGTCTGCACTTCATGAATTATAAATCACACACCTTAATTGCTCTAGTAACACTGATTATTTTATTAAGATGATAACATAATAGATATAAACTAATAATAAAATATGACAATCTTGCTCATCATCATTATATGAACTCTAGTAGCTTGCTTGCTCATTCCATTTCGTTCCCATTATACCTGCCCGCGAAAAATGAAGAAATGCTATTATTTTAAGAAAAAATGGGTTTAAGTCACTCATAGACATATGAACATAAACAGACAAGCAGCATAGTTTCGTTTTGTTCAGTACTTCAGTGCAGAACCTGGTAGATGTCTGTACCTCTGCATGACATTAGCGTTAAGATAATAGAAACCATATTTCCCTGGAGTCAAACTCACCTAGAGACAAGAATGGTTTGGTTTCCATATTAGCGCATGCCAGCTTTCTTTCTTGTAGATAGTGATTTATTTTCCCCAGTGGGCAAGCTATAAGATCCCGTAGGAAACGCCGTCAGACCAAAGCCAGAGATCCGCTGTCAAAATCCACTTAATATAACTAAAGTATCTACTTCAATCGCTCCATCCAGTTTGTAACTCCGCGAGAGCGCTCGCTCACTCACTCCCAGTATTCCTTCAGCGTTCAAGCACTGCCTCACTATAGGGACCCTACAAGGGGGGACTCTGATCAGCAGCACTTTTGCAGCGACAAGCCACTTCTACTTTTACAATGTGGTACTGTTGCCAATGCCAAAACCCCCTTCGAACTATAAAATAAATGGCAATAAAACAATACATATGTGTATTTGGCAATATTTAAACGTGTATTACAATTGTTTTTGTTATGTAAACGAAAAAACAAACAAACATTTAATTGGATTATCACTGAAGAGCTATTAAAACAATCATGCCCCCCCCCCCCCCCCCCCCCCTCTTTTTCTCTTTCAACCTCAGGGTTGTCTATCTATAGAACAACTAAATGTGTTACTGTGTGTGTCATCACACTGGTGTTGTATCCTCCAGGGAATTCATCATTAATTAATGTACATGGCACATTAAAGATCAAAACCATCATCAGCATTATGAAACGAGTATTTAAATGAATATGGCTTTACTTAATGCCAAAGGGAATTAATTATGTGAGTATGTGAGATGGAGATATATTCTATAATAGTTTTATAATTTTAATATAAATATAATGGCATGGTATATTAAAACCTTAAATAAAAAGCCTATAAAGAGATAAATAGCCTATATACAGTATAAATAATGGTTGCAAAATGAGAGACAGTATCTTATTGCAGTATAGAGACAGTATTTTATTACAGCAAGTTCTGCAATAAAAACAAAATGCATCCACATGTATATAAACGACTTTCTATGTGCAACCACATAATTTTATTATCTTTGTTAAACTCTTTCCCCTGGTTTCACAGACAAGGCTTAAGATAGTCCCAGACTATAATGCATGTTTGAGCTGTTTTAACCAAATGTAACTTGCACTGACATATCTTAAATATGTCAGTGCCATTGTTTTGTCTCAAGATGCACACCAGTAATGAGTTTTTTTCTAATGCATGTTAATTAACGCTATTTAAATGCCCTAATTGAACTAAGGATTAATCCTGGCTTAATCTAAGCCCTGTCTGTGAAACTGGGCCTTTTCACTTCAACAGTAAGTGTATTTTTAACAGAGTAACTGGGATCTTAATCTCTTCAAGCAGGTCAATGTCATGAGCTTTCATTTGTGGAGAAGATGTAAGTGAGCTTTCACACAAGTCTTAACACTGGGAACAAAATATTGCACATCATGCGGGTTTTGTTAGTTTGGGGTTCATATGTTATTAGCTGTCATCTGATTAGATGTTTGTTTAAATGGCTATTCACAGATTTGAATTTTCTGTCCTATTGGTCTGCATTATACTGTACTAATTCAGTGCAAACTTGACACCTCTCCAATAATGCTTGTCTGAGCAAAGAAAATGCTGCCTCAGATCTAATTAAATGGTAAGTTTAGAGGTCAAATAGCCTTTCAAAGCAAAAACAGTTCAACATATGAGTTCTATACTGCAACTCATAGCTGTAAAAACGGATGAGGAGAGAGTCATAGGTTACAATAACAGCTGGTGAGATTGGGAGAGCATACTCACTTTTCAAATAGTATCATTCTCTGAGGAGACCAAAGGCTTTCCAAGAAGGATTGCAATTATTCCTTAGTTCTATAGAGAGAATGTATCATCCAGTCATCCAAATGTGATTCATTTCAAATATTATGTACCTTTTTTCACTGATATCTATTTCACCTATAAAATGTAGTAAACATATAAGGATCAGTTCAGTTTTAGAATGCAGATTGAATACGTATTTAAATAATTGACTTTAGCAATTGTAATCCGCTCTTTTACACCTAAAGTTTTACACCTAAAGTAAACATTATTTTACTGCAAGAATTTTAAATATTACTTTATGCCATGTATTGTTATGCTTTAAACATTGATAGGAAATGTCAACCTGAGTCAGGATGAAAGCACAGTGTTTTCTTATTCTTGTGTGGATGACAGACAGTGGAGGTCTTAGGTTCACATTCCTCACTATCGCTCAAGAACAAAACTCTGAGGACTGTCCTGTAAACTTCAAAATCGTGCAGGAAAAAAGAAAGTTGATATATATTATAATATATATATATATATACACTGCCATTCAAAAGTTTGGGATCTGTAAGTTTTTTAATGTTTTTAAGTCTCTTCTGCTTACCAAGGCTGCATTTATTTGATTAAAAATACAAAACAAACAGTAACATTGTGAAATATTATCACAATTTGAAATAACTGTTTTTTAATTTGGATGTTTTATGTAATTTCTTCTTGTGATGTAATGCTGAATTTTCAGCATCATTACTCCCGTCTTCAGTGTCACATGATCCTTCAGAAATCATTCTAACATGCTGATTTGCTGCTCAAGAAACATTTCTGATTATTATCAATATTGAAAACAGTTGTGTATTTTTTTTTTTTTTTTTTCAGGATTCTTTGATTAATAGAAAGCTCAAAAGAATGGCATTTAGGCCTATTTGAAATATAATCTTTAGTAACATTATAAATGTCTTTACTGTCACTTTTGATCAATTTACAATTCAATTCAAAATTACACATCAATTTTATGATCAATGCATCGTTGCTGAATAAAATTATTAGTTTCATTAATGTCTTTCAACGGTAGTGTATAATGTTATACAAAAGCTTTCTATTTCAGATAAATGCTGTTCTTTTGAACTTTCAATTCGTAAAAGAATCCTGAAAAAAATTGTACACAACTGTTTTCAACATAGATAATAATAATAATAATGTTTCTTGAGCAGCAAATCAGCATATTATCATATCTTAGAATCATGAATTTTCTGATTTTGCTGACAATTCAGCTTTGATCACAGGAATAAATAACACTTTAAAATATATTCAAACAGAAAACAGATATTTTAAATTGTAATAATATATTGTGTGTGTGTGTGTGTGTTTTAATCAAATAAATGCAGCCTTGATGAGCAGAAGAGACTTTAAACATTAAAAGTCTAACAGATCCCAAACTTTTGAACTCCAGTATATATCCTAATTCAGAACTGTTATTGCGGAATTTATTTATATACAGCCATATCAATATATATCAATAAAATATTAGCTAGCCTCTTCATCACTTGGCTGTTACAGGTTTTGTAATTACTCTGTCAGATACCGTCTATACACTCAGGAACTGTTTTCCTATAGAGATTTACTAACAGTGATGGTGCACAACTGAAATGAGAACACCACAACCCTCAGAACAGGAGCAACTCCATCAAACTGTGGTATTACCAGGGGTTAGTGATAGGGAACCAGAATCCTTGTGCAGTTTGACTTTCTCAGGGAGACAAATTGAGATGTGTCTCACTGACTGATCCCTTAAGGATCAACGCCAAGTGCAGGGGCTCAGTGGCAGGAGTGATTTAGTGCGTCTCACTCTCTCCGCTGGTCAGCCACTGTGGAGGAAAGAGAGGGGCAATCAGCCTCGTCATAAATCTCTACACTTCCTCCCACCATCACCAGTTCAAGAGAAATACCCCCCAACCCCCTCATACACAGCCCATTAAACCTGTTTGCCCCCAGACACACAGACACACACACACACACACACACACACGGTCCAACATAGCATCAAGTAATCAGTCATTTCAAGTCTGTTAAATGCATCCATCATGAGAGTTCTGGAAAAAAAGTGTCATGAACTAAATGTAAAAATGTTTGGACTGGTGAATGTATGGAAGAATTATAGACACGCCTGCTCATGGAAAATGGAACATTCTGTAATCATGTATTTATTTACTCTCATGTGGTTTCAAACCCATACGCTGTTAGTTTTTCCATGGAATGCAAATATACATAACATATGTAAAACCCACACTACCATTCAAAGGATCATTTTTTTTTTTTTTTTTTTTTTTTTTATGTTTAAAAAGTATTATCGCGAAATATTATTGCAATTTAAAATAAGTGTAAAATAACTGATGAAATGATTAAAATGTGATTTATTCCTTTGCTGGCAAAGCTGAATTTTACTCTAGTCATGTAAATAAATTAACAAATAAATAAAACATTTATTAATATTATCAATGTTGAAAACAGTTTGTAAAAAAAAACTATTTTTGTGGGAAAAAAGTGATTTCAGGATTCTTTAATACAACTGAACGTTCAAAAGAACAGCATTCGTAACATTATAAATGTCTTTACTGTCATATTTGATAAATTTCATGCATCCTTGCTGAATAAAACTACTAATTTCTTCTCTTTTTTTTAATCACAACCCCCAACTTTTGAACGGTAAATATATAAAATATAACATTATAATTACATTATGTATAACATTTTAAATATAATTTTACATTTTTGGTGGAAGTATTCCTTAAGTTATGGTTAACCATCTCTCCATCAGATTATTATCAGGTCTTTTTCTTCTTTCTTCGTGCAATGTTATAAGATTCATGTTTTATGCAAAATGCACATACAAAATTTACAAGTGGTGAGTATTTGCCAGCAGAGCACAACACAAAATTAAATGAAAATACATATAGTACTGAAATACATTGTTCAAAGCAGAGAGGCCCAGTTCCGTTGTATGAGCTTCAGTATGAGTCGAAGGATTTACTGCTGTGAATAATTAGTAAGTGAAGTGTGGATAACTTCTCCTTCGCCCTAGATACTTGGCACACTCTCTCCCTGTTTGCATCTCCACCAGTGTATCCAGATGGTCAACTCACTATGAACTCCCTGGGCTAGTTGCACCATGCAGCCTGCATATTATTTATCAATAACTGCCGGCCTATCAGGTGCTGGAACACCAAGAGCACTCAGCGGTTAGGAGACAGTAGGGGGGCAAACATGTAAACACGTGAACACACACACACACACACACACACACACACACACACACACACACACACACACGCACAACCGCAGGCTCTGACACTGACCCAACATCTGCTTTTCATTAGCATCCAGCACACACACGCTCCCTCTCTGTGTCTCGCTCACTCGCTCGCTCTATATACATTCACAACAACAGACTGCTGTTGCTCAAAGAGCTGTCAACAGTTAGGACTTTCTCAAGACGTAAAAGGCAGAGAGAGCCAGTCGGAGGGAGAGAGACAGAGGGAGAGAGGCAAACAAAAGGGCACCATATGGAGAGGGTGCTTAGAAAACCACCTGGTTCTATGATATGAGTGCCAAGTCTATAACGTGAATGACCTGTCCTTAAATACTTAAAGTTCAGACGCGGCCAGTGGGCGGAATGTACCTTAAACTCTCTTAACTAAATGTAAAGAGTGTACAAAAATGATAACCATAAAAAAGTGATAAACACAAGCGGGCAAACAGTGGGCTCTAAAAAGTATTTAAAAAATGCATGAATTTCTATGTATAGTATTATAAAACAAAATATTAGCTGGTTAGGTTTAAAATGATGAAACAATCGATTTTATGTTCAAAAATAAGATAAAATGTATTGTGTGAATAATTGTCAAACATTAGTAGATCATGTTCATAATGTGATGAACACCTGTGTGAACTTGAGGACAACTTTGATTCCACTAAAAAACATGGGACCACTTTGTTTAAATTATAATTGCAAAAACAATTTTGATATATATATATATATATATATATATATATATATATATATATTAAAGTGAAATGTATATGCATCTTATTCTTAACTTGTAAAGCCTGACAAATTAAATAATAGTCAGAAAAATATATTTTTTTTAAAAAGAAGAGTTTATTGAGCCTTTGAACAACATACATACATACATACATACATACATACATAATATATATATATATAGTAAAAGTAAAAAGAATCACAGGTTATTAAAAAATATTAGGCAGCACAACATTGATAATAAATCAGCATGTTAGAATGATTTCTGAAGGATGTGACACTGAACACTTGAGTAATGGCTGATGAAAATTCAGCTTTGCATCAAAGAAATAAATTATGTTTTAAAGTATATTAAAATAGAAAACCATTCTTTTAAATTGAAATAGTTCATAATATTACTGTTTTTTTTTTTTTTGTCATTTTGATCAAACAAATGCAGGCTTGATGAGCGTAAGAGATTTCTTTCAAAAACATTAAAAATAGTAATGTTTATAAACTTGAGTATCATATTTGATTCTTCTGGCTTTCATGGCTCATGTAGTAAAACATAAGAGAATATAGAGCTCACACTCGAGGAGGAAAAACACCTCAGTTTTATTCAGAGGACCTAACTGAGCACAAATCTGCAATTTGGTGCCAAAATTAATGTGAAATTCTGTTCAATGAGATCTTTATAACAAAATTGCAGACTACTTAAAATGCATATATGCATATGTATCAGTTGTCACTCTAAATCATTAAAGATTTCACTGCACAAAATACGTGTACTATGACCTGAAAGGGGATGTTTTTATCAAATAAAAGGCCTTTTATTTGATAAGAGAAGTATGAACTATTAATCAGAGCACAGAACCATTAATCAAAACTTTGTCAGAAACGTTTCATTTGAGGCCTTTGAATTTTGCAAATCAAACATAATACAGGCTTTATTGGGTTAAGGGTCCACAAGTGTCCAAATATGTTTTTGTTGTTGTTGTTGTTTTCTTCTTCATTTTAAATTTATGGAACATCGTTTGAATTTCTCCTCGTTTACCATCATCTCATATTCATAATTTGAAGCGCTCCCAAGCGCACTGTTGATTTACAGCTGCTTACTGTGCTTACTGTATGTTGGCCATCACAGTCTCCCCTAGGTGGCCCCTCACACTAAGATTCTGCCATTTTGTAATGCTGTGATGAGGCCACAGTCAAGCGAACTTCACTAGAGAGTGGGTCAGAGTCAGGTCAACTCACAGGCTCTCTACCATTATCAGGCCAAGAGTCTGGCGTAACCCCTCACCCTCACATGCCCCCTCCAAACAACATGCTCATTAGAGTCAATTGGAGCCATTTGGACCCTAACAGTGGGCTATTGGTGCTGTCTGCTGCTTAAGTGATGGTGTTACCCCAAGTACAATGAGAAGAACAACTGTAATTCAAACATTAAAAGAAAAGTTCATGTGGGTTCGGTGTATTTTTGGTTTATGAAACAATTTTTCTCTTTCTTTTACTGACAGAAGGGAAACTGTTTCTTTTGAGGCCGAACATTTTTTTGTATTATTGTTTGGATCAGTATTAACTAAACCTGAATGTATGTGAATTGCAATTAGTTTCATTATATATAAATTGAGTCATTTGATTGATACTATTGTTTTTCAATAATTTGCTTCTTTTCAAATTTGTGACGTTTCTGAGCTGTTGAAATGTCTCTTTTGTCTCCCTGATTTTTTTCAGTAATATTTAACTTTAAATCTATTGTATTATACATAGTTAAATTCACTACATAGTCTGCTGTGAGTGAAATGTAACAAGAGTGTTCAGATTACTCAAGCCAAAAATAAAAGGAAAGCAAGAAAAAGAAAAAGTGATGTGGTTTGATGACTTGTGGATGATACGCACACTTTATGCTACAGGGTGAAGGATGCAGGAGTGAGTTTTTGGTGGAACTGTGTTGGAGCACTGATAAATGATTTACACCATTGGCCTTTGGGGTTTATTTATGCTAATAACCCTCCTAAATGTAAATGTAAATACATAGAAACAATAATTCTTCTTTTGAATCCAGTTAGGTGTTTTACTTGTTGTTGTTGTTGTTGTTGTTGTTGTTTTTTTAAGTTTTTTTTTTTTTTTTGTCTCTATCCAACAAAACTGTACAATGAGAGCAGAAATCTCTCTCACTCTCTCTTCTCTCTTTGTCCCCAAATAATGTCCCCTGTGATAAATGAACAGTGATTATAATTCACATCTTTCAGCTCTTCACACCTCTGGCAAACCAATTTTTTTTTTTTAAGTTCTTGTTTCTCATTCAAAGGCTCTTGCAAAATGAAAATCCACATACACTGATAAAAGTTCATTCTTAGTTTAAAAGATCAATTTTATGCAATGTGCGTGTGTATATGTGTGTGTTCGGTACATGTTCTTTGATAATTAAAACAACATATTTTATTTGAGAAGCAAAATTGTATACTGTATATATAAATACCTTACACAGTTTTACTTCTCAAATGAAATATACAGTATGTTGTTTTAAGGATCACCGAACATGTACTGTCTGGAATATTACTAATCTAATTCTTATGAATAGAGGCCAATCCTTTCATTAACCATAGCACAACAGTCAAATATACAGGAGATCTTTCACACTTTTTGAAATTTGGGAAGTGCAGAAATGCTCAGTGAAACTGACTGAGTCAAAATTGGCTCCATGTGACCATGGTCGACTCACACATCCTTAGAATGTGAGGAAGTGTGTCTGTACAAATTAGACTTTGCAACATAGTGATCATCCTTTATATGGGAGACACAGATGTCATAATACGAGTGTGTCACTGCACTGTCACTGTCTTGTGTTGCTTAGGGTGACATTTCTGAATCCCTTTTCCCCCCCATAAACATCACTGTGTATGGCTTGAGACGTCAAAGCAGCTCGGAATAACAAAAAATATGACGTCATGCACTCTGATCACATGACTTTTGTGTCTGTCTGATAAGTGTGATTCAAATGTCTTGGAAAAATGAAACATGATGAGAAGAATCAGATGTCATCATAACTCTAATATGATCTACGAGAAGCAGTACACAGGCTTCGAAACCATCAGCAAAAACACATTGCATTGGCTTTAATCTATGTACCAGCACCAGTTGCAAATTTGTCAGATCATAAGTCATTTCTGAGCTAACAGAAATATTCTGGGCTCATTACAAGTTACACTCAGTCGACAGCATTTGTGCCACATTGATTACCACAAAAATCATTTAAATAAAATACATATAATGTATTATACATTTTTATTTTGAATTATTTTTCTTTCCTTTAAAAAGGAAATTGGCCAATTTGTAAATGTGAAAATAGTCACTGTTTCATAGCCATAAGAAGCAAACAATATACATTTTTTATTTTAGTATAAAAATAGTTTACTAACCTTTTCTGTGTAATTATATTTCTGTTAAATATTTTGAACATTTTTACAGCTCAATACACAAGTTAAATGTAAGTGCTTTTTATAAAAAATTTAAATGATAAATTTCATATTTCTGCTTTGAAACCCTGCAAAAAAAAATCGCCTCATTAATTTCCATTGTGGTGTCTCACTATAACCCTAATTTTCACTTTTGCTAAAAATGAGGGATAAGTCAATGCGACTGCTCTTGAATTTCTCAACAAATCCAGCCTTCTCAAATGATTCGTACTAAACTAACATCAGGTAGTATTAGAGATCATACAATTCTGCATCAAGCAAAAAAAAAAAAAACTGTCTTTTGAAAGTGTCGCTGTAAAGTGCTGACAGGACATTGTCATTTGATCTTAACTCTACCCTGCCACACAATCTACTGAATTACAATGACACAAGCCATTAGCCAGCACCTACAACCTCCCAATCCCCTCTCCCATTTCTGGCACGGAAAGCCTCAAGGTTTATTTTCACAGCTCATGTTACTAACCCAGAGTGGACATCTGAACAGTCTTGATAGAGGACAATCGAAAAGAGGGACTGAAAACTGGATGCGTTATAAACGAGTAGACATGATTACACGGTACAGAGATAATAAAGATTAAGATAAGGAATTATATACATTTTTACATTCCAAATTTTTTCATCTGTACAGCCACAAGCAATTTAAAACAATCAGAGCAGATATACATACAACTTCAATTTGGCTGATTAGAGAACATAGATTAAAGAAACATTGTTTACTTTAAGTGTATTCTTGCACTGAGAATTGGCCATCAAGTCAGAGTAAAAACAGAGTATAAGTCAGTTTTCTTTTTCAAGCGGAAGCCATATTGTCATGACGTGTGTTCAGCTCTTTTAAAATACCATTCTATATCATTCTGAACATCACAGAGCGGTTTTCTCTCTCAGAGAAGATTACATTAAAGAGACCAGACATTAAAGAGGATTCTATAAGTTCCTCACTTCCTGTGTCAACAGCCTCATTTTTACATTTGTACACACAATTTGATTTAGTGAATTCAAAGTTAATCAGTTTAGTTAGGTTGACACAATTTAGTTAATTTATGTTGGTACAACCTCATTTTGTGTGCTTTGTCACACAATGAATATGAACTACTAAGAAAAGACAGGTGTCATTACTGAGCGTAGAAAATGTCCTACATAACTGAACATAAACATTAAAATGAAAAATTTCCCTTTACTGAAAAACACATAAATAACACTTAATCCCTAATTTTACTCTCAAAATGCAGTCCCTTACAAAGCATGCTGGGAACTACAGATCCACTGCCCAGGGCTGCATTTCTCAAAAGAATCATGAGCCAAGTTGAAGACCATTGGTGACAATAGCTCTACTATCTACTTAGGCTTACAATGCTTTTGGGAAACACAGCCCAGTTAGTTATGTCAACAACAGTTTAATTAATTAATTAATAAAAAAAAAAAATATATATATATATTTCAAATAAAATGTATTTAATTAAAATGTATTTTTTTTATTTTAAATAATTTAAAAAAATAATAATAATTAAATAAAAATATATATATTTTATTTCAATTTAATTAAATTGTATTTTATTAAACTGAACAAGAGGCAGAAAATCATTTTTTGAGTGTATATTTGTTTTATGATGTCAATTGTGATTTTCACTTTGATGCAACATAATGTATAATAATCACAAATCACAATTTCTCATTGACGCAAAATTCACCAATAAACAAGGGCTGTTTCTCAATTCCAAGAACGCAGAGAACGGACTTGTGTTCTCGTGGAGACCGGTCTTGCCAAGCTTCCTTGGAAGAACGAACTCGGAACCGGCCGCAATGACTTCTGGGACACCAGGCGAGTACTAGCTCAAGTCTGCATTCGATGCATCCTCGGTATCAAGAACACATCCGGGTTCTTTCATGCGTCCTCTGTACTTGCGTTCTTGAGAATTGGGTCTGAACTTCGACGGTTAATGATGACGTAAAACGAGAACACAAGGACGCAAGATCGCTGAAGAACGCATATTGAGAAACACCCAGAGACACCAAACACAAACTTTTTCTTCTTCTTTGTCCTTCAGAGCAGATGTCCTGTAGCTGACACGAGCCATGACTATACTGCCCTCTATAGGTGTGGTGCAGTCCTAGTGCAAATGTGTGGAATGTGTCCATCCTGAGCTTTATTGAAATTTGTCAATGTAACTCAATTAAGTTAAAACAGCATTCCATTGTTTGTTACATAAACCTGATTGAATTAGGTTAAAATAACAAAATTAGATTTTATCTGTATAATCAGGTAGAAATACATCCTTAAAGCAACAACTGCACATGTTCACTTTTGGATGGATGGGTGGATGGATGGATGGATGGATGGATAAATGTAGGCTAATTCGAAATAAGACTGCACAGATAAAACTAATCATGTTTAGACATCATGAAATAATAATAAATAGCTATACTATTCATTATGCATATGTATGTGACAGTATCACATTATTGCCATATACTGTACTTTTCAATACACAGTCGGTGCTAGAGCTGTAATAGGACTGTGCCCCTCTCAGCCTACAGAATTGCATAATGCTCAGTGAACCTATTATGAACCCTACAGAAATTACCTCAGAGAACAGATGCCTGACTTCGTCATGATCCTTCACGTTAACAGTCTCTATAATGCAACAGAAACTCTACACTGGTGTACTTACAGTTGTGTGGTATTATACAGAATCATGCCCTGGAGACAATTGTCATACAATGTGTCATACATACAGAAACACTTCTTTAACTATTCCCACACTTCTCCAATCTAATAACATCAAACAATCATGTTTTCTATGGCCTCTTAACCATACAACAGAGCACTCATGTAGTAATGACAATGATAAACAGTCTCAGTGTAAACACAGCCTGCTGTTTGGATCTTTGTGCACTAAAAACAATGAAGGCAATCAGTTGACGGCCATGTTGTGCTCTCATGTAAAGCTGAATTCTCCACTGTTCCACATTCTATAAAACCATATGTAGCAATTAGCGGCTGAGAACACTAAAGCACTGTCAGATCTGTGGTGGACAAGTAGGAGGGGAAGAGTAGAGAAAAGTTTTTACGTTTTTTCTTTTTACTTTTATTACGAGAGCCAGTAATAGCATCTGCAAACGGAACACAAGTCCGCAAGTCACAAGTGTTGCAGTCAAGCTTCATGTCGAACCATTTTCTTTTCACTTCTGGGACTGTTCGATTAACAGATGAAACTTACCAAAAGCATTATTACCTAAAAAATCCTTTTTTTTTTGGACCTGATACGCCACTATGTACGCTTGAAAATAAAATGTGGCGTTTTGAATGATCTTCTGATAATAAAACTTCAATTTCTGCATCTGAGAAATTTCTCTTCTTCATTCGCTTTTGAGAAGACATGTTGAAATCCTTCGTTTCGTGTCATAATATGATGCCCATATATAGTTGTCAGTCGGATTTAATGGGTGGGATTTATGGTAATTGCGAGAATGAGCGTGCAAGCGCGTCCCATTTACGACTGATTGGAATTCATTAACCCACACACACATTTCACTATCAAATCTGACGTTTACGAAGTATTTGTGAATCAGGAGAAGAATTTTCGGGAATGTCTCTTTACACGCAAATCACTCACATATTTACTCGTATATTTACGAATGTTTCATGAATGAGACCCAATGTCCATTCTGCAGGCATACCAGGCTGACCTACTAAAAGACATGAGTGAGAGTGAGGAGGTCAGCACTGCCGTAATTCGCTAGTTACGTCAGGCTGCAGATTTGTCTCTCCGTGCCACCAAGGAGACGGCCAAATCAGTGGGCCGTTCTATGGCAGTGGAGAGACGGTGGCCATGGAGAGACACCTATGGCTGAACCTCTCAGGAATGAAGGAAAGAGAAAAAAACGTTCTTTCAGGACGCCCCGCTTTCCCCTGTGAGCCTCTTTGGTGACTCAGTAAACACTGTCATCGTGGTGTTCAAGCCCTACCCGGCCCCAGCCCGACAACGGCTGAAATTTTTCGGCCCGTACCCGACCCGACCCGAGACCAACATCAATATCACTTTAAGCTCTCTCTGACGTGTGCTCTTTGATGCACGCTCTCTGATGTGCGCTGTCTCTGCTACACGCAAACACATGCACGTCACATGCTACTAAAAGGTAAACTTTTATTATAGGCCTGAAACATCATGCCCAATCATGCCCACAAATATTGAACAGACTGTCCATTAGAGAGAAGCATAAGCATGCAGTAGAGCCCGATCTGTAAAAAAAAAAAAAAAGGGGGGTCCCGACGGGCTTGCAGACCTCTAATCGAGAGGTTCCAAGAAGAAAAAAAGCAGTTCCAGAAATTCCTGCCACTCCGCATTCATGTCCCAGGGGCTGCTGGGCGGGAGCAGCCCTGGCCGTCGACTATAGCTCCTAACACAAGGCGCAGCAAAAAAAGAGGGCTCTGGTAATGGAGCAAGAGGTAAAAGCTCTTCTGCAAAAGGAGCTTATAGAATGGGTTCCTTCTCCCAGCAGGGAGTCAGGTTATTACAGCCGGTACTTCATTGTCCCAAAGAAGGATGGGCCTGTTAAATCGCTCAGTAGGGAAGCTCAAATTCAAGATGCTCACTCTCAAGCTGATCGTATCACTAATCAGATCCGAGGACTGGTTTGTCACGATAGATCTAAAGATCACGATAGACGCTTCCATGTTTCCATCCTTCCACAACACAGGAAGTTCCTGAGGTTCGCTTTCGGGGGCGAAGCGTACCAATATCGTGTTCTTCCGTTCAGCCTAGCTTTATCACCCCGCACATTCACGAAATGTATGGATGCAGCTCTGGCTCCGCTACGAGGTCAGGGTATATTCTGGCAAACCGTTTGCCAATCACGTCTAGCAATCGGCAAAGCAAACTGTGGTACACACCATTTACCAACAAGCGATGGGTAATTCACAAAGCACAATTGTTATTTTTTGTTTTCCCAGCATGATACCATAGAACGGCATAAAGTAAGAGGTTTGAGAAGTAAGAGGCGGGGCACCAGTTAAAAAATTTCAAAGTTAAAGTTCACGCAAACAGGTATTAATAAACAAGGTTTAGTCAAATATTGATTGTTTATAGCTGAATTAGTAGAACGCAATCATATTTGGAACATAGAATATAGCCTATAATCCAATAAAGAATCCAACGATATAAGATATTGGCATGAGCAACCCCATTCTTATGTAATATCTTAATAAAATATCGAATTTAATATCTTTAAGTTCACACCTCCATTTTGTAATATAATTGTAAAGTCCGTTAACACAGATTTTAGCCTAGGCTAATAGTGGTTCTCAAACTGGCGGCCATGCTTTAAGGCTTCCAGATGGTACAGGGTAGCCTAAGCCACACTTAAGACGTTTTATGAACTATTGAATTTTTCAGAAATTCAGTGTAGCCAATCATCAGAGAAATAAGACTTCCAACCAACATTTATTAAATCATTGCATAACGCATTCTATTGTAGGCTATTATTTCATATGTATGGTTTTTAAGTTTTAAATGGTTTTGTGTCATTCATTTTCAGTGGAAAAAAGCATCTAAATCTTGATCATTTAATACTGAGGCTATACATTAGATGCGCGGATCATATTAAACGTCACCCGAATCGGCTGCTTCTAATTAATAATGCACCGCCACCCACCCGCAACATAATTTTCTCTGATTTATAGATATCGGCACCCGATCGCCACATTACAATTATTCTAAGGCCGGTTTCATACAGCACGCCTGCCTGAGTGGCGCGTCGGAAGAGCGTTTGCTGCGCGTGCGTGCCCATTGTGCTTTCACACCGGCTACGTTTGCAGCCCGCACCGCGCACAGTAGCCTACAATAATCGCAAGTTCTTTATTACTTTATTTTACATACATTTATAAGCAAAACTTTTTGACTTTCAATATAGTTTTAATAACTGTGATTTGTTTAATCCACATGTGTTCGTGCTTTTCTGGTCCAGCCTACTGAAAGTTATCAGACATAAAGTTATAACAAAAATCACATATTTTTTATAACGTTTTTGTCTTTTCCTCACTCAGAGTTGCTTTCAGATCCGTAGAAGACTCCTACGTACTGTATACGGTTTAAGATAAATTAGGAGCTTTCTGAGAGTATTCTTATAAGCTTTGAGAATACGAAAAAAATTGCAGTAGCCTATAGGCTACACATTGCATATGGTAGGCATACAGTGTGTATATCGTTCCTGGTGCAGAATGTCTGCTCGTTACATTAGTAACCTTTTATATTGTCCATGTAAAATGACATTAAATATTTTTTTTAAGTTCTTTAAATCGGATAAATAAGCGAATATACTGTACACTTTCAAACATATGCAAACGTAACTAAATGTGTAGGTCAAATAATACATTTATATAATTATTTAAGAAATAATCCAGTCAAAGGGCTGTATGGTCATAATAAAAGTACCCCAGAGTGCAGTCTGGACGATGGGGCAGGGCGACACATTTGGGCGGGTCAACACGTGTCGCTCCACCCACCCCCAATTTAACTGGTTTATAATACCGCAATCTTATTGGTGTAGAGTAGACCAGGGATCACCAAACTCGGTTCTGGAGGGCTGCTGTCCTGCAGAGTTTTTCGATTTTGTGAATGATTTGGCCTTATTAAAGAAATATTAAATGCTAACTTTAATCGTATCTTATTATCTGTTTACCATGGTAATTTTAGTTAAGATCTATTGACTATTGTTTTATTGTAGCATAAGACACAGAATAGATGAAGTTATTGTTTAAAAATAAACGCTTGGTGACGGCACCTGGGAGATGTTTTACAGTAGCGCGTCATTCACTTGGCTTATTCATATTTCTATCAGGATCCGTGGATCAGCACAAACTCGGGATGATATGACGCAAATTGATGATAATTCACTGTAAGAATGTAAGCTGCTGATTATAAATTCTAAAGCACGACCGTTTTTTGTTGTCATTTTTTAACGTGATTTGTTGTCCAGTTATTTGGTACTAAGTGCAAATGCAATGTTTAATGGTGAACTCATGTTTCCTTGTTGTTTACCTGTTAATAAAATATGAGGGCCTATATATTGGTTTTGGTTCTGTAATGAACTGTTTTTTAAAGATTTATGTTTTCTAATAAGTGTCAACCGGTTAACATAGGCCCTAAGACTGTGACATCATATTCAAAATCCAATTATTTATTTATCCACCCCCCGCATTGTGTGTTCATGTTTTAATCTCCGTATGTAATGTATGTAAAAATGGTTTCAAATATTAACACTCACATATAGCTAGCTGCATAACCATAAAAAACACTGCTGTAAATCTGTGCAATTATAATAAAATAATAAAATACCCAGCAGAGAAGTGATATGAACATGTAGGCCTATTGCTTAAATACGCTCTTGAGCACGTGTAGGCTATACATAATAATATTTGCTAAAGATCGACATAATAACATCTGTTTTAGTAAAAAAAAATATATATTTCTTTATTTACACATTTTAGCACTGTGCGGTTTTTATTCCCATTGTATGCACAAAACGCTCCGGTTACGACTGTAACCTCGGTTCCCTGAAGAGGGAACGAGCGTTGCGTCGAGTTTGACGCTATGGGAACGCTTTGCGTGATGACGTCTTGAAGCACATGTAAAATCAGTCCAATGGTGTAGCGGGACGTCAGAGGCGGGTGACGTCACGTACCAGGAAGCTATAAAAGCCGGCCTGAAGCAGGAAACAACAGCTTAGTAAAGTCTGAAGTCGTGCTGACAGGCATGAAGGAGATATGGCAAGGTGACGCAACGCTCGTTCCCTCTTCAGGGAACCGAGGTTACAGTCGTAACCGGAGCGTTCCCTTTCAAGGGAACTCGCGTTGCGTCGAGTTTGACGCTATGGGAACGTCTATACCAACGCCTCCATAGCTACAAAGGTCTGTCCTGTGTGAAATCATGACGAGCAGCACTAGGATGACAAAACATGAGACCCTGGAGCAGAGTCTAGATCCAGAGAGTAGAACCTGACGAAAGTGTGCGGTGAGGACCAGCCTGCCGCATCACAGACATCCTGTAGAGAAACTCCTGAAATAAGGGCCTTAGAGGCCGCCATACTCCTTGTAGAGTGTGACCGGACAGCCAAAGGAGAAGGCTGCCCAGCCGCCTCATAAGCAAGTGAGATAGCCTCGACCACCCACTTGCTCATTCTTTGCTTAGACACCGGCCCTCCCTTGTTAGGGGAGCCAAAGCAAACAAACAACTGATCACTTCTGCGCCACAGGGCAGCTCTGTGGACGTAGGCGTCTAACGCCCGAACTGGGCAAAGCAAATTATTAGCCTCCTGGTCCGCATTCTGGAAGGGAGGAGGACAGAAGGCCTGCAGAATAATAGGTCTGGCCACATTAGTGGGGACCTTGGGGACATAACCCGGTCTGGGATGGAGAAAAGCTTTCACCATACCCGGAGCAAACTCTAAGCAGGAAGGAGCAACCGACAATGCTTGAATATCCCCAATTCTCTTAAGAGAAGAAATGGCAAGAAGGAAAATAGCTTTCAAAGTCAGAAACTTTTCCGAAACCTCCTCAATGGGCTCAAAGGGGGCCAGGGACAGGCCTTGTAGAGCAATGGACAAGTCCCATGGCGGCACCCTAGAGCGGACTGCAGGCCTCAGCCTCCAAGTGCCACGAAGGAAACGAGATACCAGAGGGTCCTTCCCCACAGACATTCCACCCAAAGGAATGTGGTAAGCACCTATGGCCGCCACATAGACCTTTAAAGTGGACGGGGTCAGACCTGCAGTGAACCGGTCCTGCAGGAACTCCAGCACTGTACCAATTGGGCAGTGGACTGGGTCCAGCCGACGGTCACTACACCAAGAAGTGAATACTCTCCACTTCAGGGCATAAAGTTTCCTCGTGGAGGGAGCTCTGGACTGCAGAATGGTCTCAACAACCTCAGTTGAGAGACCTGACTCTATGAGCTGGGCCCCCTCAGAGGCCAAGCCCACAGGTTCCACAGTTCTGGGCGGGGGTGAAGTATTGAACCCCCTGCTTGGGACAGAAGGTCCCTCCTGACAGGTAGCTCCAGAGGAGGCCCGTCGAGGAGGGACACAAGGTCGGGAAACCATACTCTGCCCGGCCAGCGCGGGGCTATAAGAAGCAGGCAAACCCGGTCCCTGCGAACCCTCTCCAGAACTCCCGGGAGCAGAGCAACTGGGGGAAAGGCGTACAGACGAAGCCTCGGCCACGCCTGTACCATAGCATCCAGTCCGAGAGGAGCTGGATGCGTGAGGGAGAACCAGAGTGGACAGTGAGACGTCTCTCGAGACGCAAACAGATCCACTTGTGCTTGGCCGTACTCCCTCCATATCAGCTCCACCACCTCGGGGTGGAGCCTCCATTCCCCGGGCCTCGGCCCCTGCCTCGACAGAGTGTCTGCTCCTATATTCTGAACCCCGGGGATGTAGGCTGCTCTGAGTGACAGCAACTTCCCCTGGGACCACAAGAGGATATGGCGTGCCAGATTTGATAATGGGCGCGAGCGCAAACCCCCTTGGTGGTTGATATAGGCGACTACCGACGTGTTGTCCGTATGCACTAACACATGGTGTCCCCTGAGGTCTGTGACAAAGCTCCTCAGAGCCCGGAAGACAGCTAACATCTCTAGGCGATTGATATGCCAGGAACGATGATGGTCTTCCCACAGACCTTGAGCTGAGCGACCCTCCAGGATCGCTCCCCAACCCGTGAGGGAAGCATCCGTCGTTAGCAGTCTGCGACGACAAGAAGCTCCCAACACTGGGCCCTGGGACAGGAACCAAGGTTTCTTCCACATAACCAAGGCACGTAGGCATCGCCGCGTGACCTTGATTGTGCGAAATGGGTTGCCCCTCGGGGAAAACCCCCTGGTCCTGAGCCACCACTGCAGGGGCCTCATGTGCAGCAGTCCAAAAGGTATCACGTTGGAAGCTGCTGCCATGAGACCCAACAGTCTCTGGAACTGTTTGACAGTGAGTAGCTGGCCTAGCTTTACACTTTTCACAGCTGCAAGGATGGACTCTATACGTGGCGGTGACAGGCGCGCCTGCATCGACACTGAGTCCCAAACCACGCCTAGGAAAGTGGTTCTCTGGAGTGGAGAAAGCACACTCTTCTTGGCGTTCAGCCGTAACCCCAGCTCTTTCATGTGGGCGAGAACAACATCTCGATGTTGAACCGCCAACTGATGCGACTGAGCTAAAATCAACCAATCGTCGATGTAGTTCAAGATGCGAATCCCCTGAAGGCGCAGAGGCGCCAGAGCTGCATCCATGCATTTCGTGAAAGTGCGGGGTGATAAAGCTAGGCCGAATGGAAGAACACGATATTGGTATGCTTTGCCCCCGAAAGCAAACCTCAGGAACTTCCAATGACAAGGACGGATGGAAACATGGAAATATGCGTCCTTGAGATCTATCGTGACAAACCAGTCCTCGGACCTGATCTGTGGCACGATCTGTCTCAATGTCAACATTTTGAACTTGAGCTGCATGACTGACTCGTTCAGAACTCGAAGATCCAAAATGGGACGCAATCCCCCGTCCTTTTTTGGAACTATGAAGTACCGGCTGTAAAACCCGGTTTCCCTGTCGGAGGGAGGTACATATTCTATGGCCCCTTTCTCTAACAGAGTGTTTACTTCCTGTTCCATAACCAGAACCTGCTCGGGGGCCACCACAGTGGGCAGAACCCCCATAAACCGAGGTGGGCGTTTCCCGAACTGAATCAGATACCCTTTTTCCACGGTCTGCAGGACCCAACGAGAAACATTTGACAGTAGCTTCCACGCTGTCAAAGATTCTACTAGAGGTACCAGCCTCTCGAGACTGGCTTCTGGATTTTGTTGTTGTTGAGCAGTCAATTCGACGCCCTGTAACGGCGCACCGGCAGGGAGCGACCGAACAGACTGCTCTAACACCCTCCTCGGAGGGGGCGGGCATCCCGAGGCCACTACGTTTCCGGGTGGTCCTTGAGATATGTGCTCGCCGGAGACCGCTGCGCCCTGTAACACCTGAGGCGGCAGGGTTGGCAGAACGGTCCCCTGAGGGTACCGAAGAGAGACGGGCACCGTAAAAAGAGGTGTTAACCGCTCTGCTTCGGGGGGGACTACCCTCATTAATCCTGAGCCCTCGGACGTCAGGATTTTTTCCCAGCAGCCTTCTTGGCGGTAATAACGGTCCGCAGATCCGTTCTACCCCTCGAAGACTGCTGGGTTTGAGCGCGCCCTCCGTGTCCCCGAGATTTTTGTGGGGGAGCACGAGAGGACACACTCTGTTTTTGAGTGGCACGGTGTTCAGCGCTCTTTTTAGAGGAGTGAGGCTGCTCCCGCTCAGCAGCCTCATAGAATGAACGGCGGGGGAGAAGCTTTTGCAATGCAGCTGCCTGTTTAGCAGCTTCCTGAGATTTAGCTACCGCACTGTTTACTGCATCACCAAATAAACCAACAGTGGAAACCGGAGCATCTAAGAGAACGTGCTTTTCTTTCTCTTTTATATCGCTCAGATTGAGCCACAGATGCCTCTCAGTGGCCACCAGGGCTGCCATAGACCGCCCGATTGATTTAGCGGTCTCCTTGGTGGCCCTGAGAGACAGATCTGTGGCTCTGCGAAGTTCAGCCACTGTGTCAGGACCAATTCCCCCGCCCTCCTCTAAATCCCCCAATAATTCTGCCTGATAGGCTTGCATAATAGACATCGTATGCAGACACGCTGCAGCTTGACCAGCGGCTGCATACGATTTATGAACCAGAGATGATGTGTATTTTACTGGCTTAGAGGGAAGTGAAGGAGCTTTCAGGGAAGATGCCGTTGCTGGAGAGAGATAGCTCGCAAGCGTCTCCTCCACCTTCGGCATCTCCCCATAACCATATTCTTTATATTTATGAATGGAAGAATAGTGGGATGTTTGTGGTGCATACACTCTGTATGAAACCGGTTTTCCCCACGATCTCGACACCTCGGTGTGGAGATCGGGAAAAAACGGAAGGCTTCTTCGCTGAGGCTGAGTACGAGATGGCAGGAAGCGTTCGTCGAGCTTGCTTTTCGAACGAACGTCCTGCCTATCCTCTGGCCACTCAATAGATAATCTGTGAACTGCTCTAGTGACAACATCGAGCAATTCCTCAAAAGCGTGAGACTGAGGTGGCGAATCCTCAGACTCAGCTTCAATACTAACAACGTCCAGCTCCTCAGAGCTGGACAATTGCAGTACTGGTGCCTCCACCGGGGGGGAAGAAACCGCAGCGCGTGCTTCCACACCCTGATGAGAGGCACTGGATCTATCAGAAGGATGCTGAGATAAGGCAGAGCCCGTCTCAACATCCACTGACAGATCCATCTGCGAACCCCAGGTCTGAGATCGACGCCGTGCCTCGGCAGCGGCGGGACCAAAGCCCTGGGGAACGTGGTCGGGATTGAACCGAGCCAAGCGGGATCGGAGCGTACGCAAAGGAAGCGCACAGCAATGCTCACAGTCACCACCCTCGAGTGCTGACTGGGCATGCTCCTCTCCCAAACAAACAACACAAAGAGTGTGTGTGTCACCTCCCGTTAAATAACGCGGGCAGGGATGGACACACACTCTAAACTGCTGCTTGCTCGCCATACTGAATAATATATATATATCAGACAACACCAAATAGACAGACAGATTTCAACACAGAGCGCTACTGAAGACTCAGAAAGCTGTTGTTTCCTGCTTCAGGCCGGCTTTTATAGCTTCCTGGTACGTGACGTCACCCGCCTCTGACGTCCCGCTACACCATTGGACTGATTTTACATGTGCTTCAAGACGTCATCACGCAAAGCGTTCCCATAGCGTCAAACTCGACGCAACGCGAGTTCCCTTGAAAGGGAACCCAATGGCCATGCAGGGCTTGTATTCTATTTGGTAGCCTATTATTAATTGTCTTATTTGTCACGGTGGTTTTGCTTTAAAATAAAATAAATCACACTTTCGGATTTATCTGATGTTTTACTGAAATACAGTGAATTATTAGGCCTACACAATCTGTGTAAAATCCCGATGTTGTGTTTATTCACAGATCCTAATGGAAAAACGAAGAAGCATAAATGAAGTAAAATTACGGAGCCATGCATAGCACGTGGAAAAATATTGTCTATATCAGACTTTGACATGCCAGTAATTTCATGCTGTCATGCTCATTGCCCACTAAAAGTGGCACTGATATATCGGGTAAATTAATTTAATAGTATAACTAGGCTAACTCTCAAACAGTGTATCATTTATCAGGGACATATTTTGTGATATCGTCTAGCCATAAACCTGCTCAATAAAGCTTACAATATGACTTTTTGTAAAACTTTGAAATGAAAACGATGTGAATTGAGCTCTATACGAATACATTTTTACAGTAACTTCATCTAACTTGATTCGTAAGTTCAAATTGATTGTTACTGAAATCGTCATGGTTATCACTTAATATTTCTGTAGTACGGCCAAACAGCGTCATAGATCATTCATAAACTCGTAGCAGACGTGTAGGCTACATGCTATGCTCATGCCTCAACCGTCTACGCCAATAAGATTGCTGTAGCCTAGGCCAGGGGTTTTCAAAGTGGGGGCCGCGGGGCGCCAGGGGGCGCCAGGGGGGCCGCAGCAAGTTTTAAAAAAAAAAAAGTTAAAAAACGTTAAAAAATAAATATTTGCTAATATGAGTATTGTTATGAAAAAACATTATAATAATTTGTTGCATAGCCTATCTGATATCTGATTGATCGGCTAGTGACAAGAATTGGCCGATTTTCACGTGATTTTCAGTCTGACATATGCCGATTCAAATGCACTCGGGCGCCGCATGAATAACATTGCGCAACATCAACATCACACATGCACACAGAACGCACATGTAGGAAACGCCTCGGTTACGACTGTAACCTCGGTTCCCTGAAGAGGGAACGAGCGTTGCGTCGAGTTTGACGCTATGGGAACGCTTTGCGTGATGACGTCTTGAAGCACATGTAAAATCAGTCCAATGGTGTGGCGGAACGTCAGAGGCGGGTGACGTCACATACCAGGAAGCTATAAAAGCCGGCCCGAAACAGAAAACGAAAGCTTCGTAAAGTCTGAAGTCGTGTTGACAGGCATGAAGGAGATATGGCAAGGTGACGCAACGCTCGTTCCCTCTTCAGGGAACCGAGGTTACAGTCGTAACCGAGGCGTTCCCTTTCAAGGGAACTCGCGTTGCGTCGAGTTTGACGCTATGGGAACGTCTATACCAACGCCTCCATAGCTACAAATGTCTGTCCTGTGTGTAATCTGGAGAGCAGCACTAGGAAGACAAAACATGAGACCCTGGAGCAGAGTCTAGATCCAGAGAGTAGAACCTGACGAAAGTGTGCGGTGAGGACCAGCCTGCCGCATCACAAACGTCCTGTAACGAAACTCCTGATATAAGGGCCTTAGAGGCCGCCATACTCCTCGTAGAGTGCGACCGGACAGCCAAAGGAGAAGGCTGTCCAGCCGCCTCATAAGCAAGTGAGATAGTCTCAACCACCCACTGCTCATCCTTTGCTTAGACACTGGACCTCCCTTGTTAGGGGAGCAAATGTCACTTTTACGCCACAGGGCAGCTCTGTGGACATACGCGTCTAACGCCCGAACAGGGCAAAGCAAATTATTCGCCTCCTGGTCCGATTTCGAAAGGGAGGAGGACCTCCAAGTGCCACGAGGGAAACGAGATACCAAAGGGGTCTTTCCCCACAGACATTCCACCCAAAGGACTGTGGTAAGCACCTACGGCCGCCACATAAACCTTTAAAGTGGACGGGGTCAGACCTGCAGTGAACCGGTCCTGCAGGAACTCCAGAACTGTACCAATTGGGCAGTTGACTGGATCCAACCGACGGTCACTACACAAAGAGGTGAATACTCTCCAGTTCAGGGCATAAAGTTTCCTCGTGGAGGGAGCTCTGGACTGTAGAATGGTCTCAACAACCTCAGTTGAGAGACCTGACTCTATGAGCTGGGCCCCCTCAGAGGCCAAGCCCACAGGTTCCACAGTTCTGGTCGGGGGTGAAAAATCGAGCCCCCTGCTTGGGACAGAAGGTCCCTCCTGATGGGTAGCTCCAGAGGAGACCCGTCGAGGAGGGACACAAGATCGGGAAACCATACTCTGCCCGGCCAGCGCGGGGCTATAAGAAGCAGGCAAACCCGGTCCCTGCGAACTCTTTCCAGAACTCCCGGGAGCAGAGCAACTGGGGGAAAGGCGTACAGACGTAGCCTCGGCCACGTCTGTACCATAGCATCCAGTCCCAGAGGAGCTGGATGCGTGAGGGAGAACCAAAGTGGACAGTGAGACGTCTCTCGAGACGCAAACAGATCCACTTATAATTTCCATATCAGCTCCACCACCTCGGGGGTGGGGCCACCATTCCCCGGGCCTCGGCCCCTGTCTCGACAGAGTGTCTGCTCCTATATTCTGGACCCCGGGGATGTAGGCTGCCTTGAGTGACAGTAACTTCCCCTGGGACCACAAGAGGATATGGCGTGCCAGCGCAAACCCCCTTGATATAGGCGACTACCGACGTGTTGTCCGTATGTACTACACATGGTGTCCCCTGAGACCTGTGATAAAGCTCCTCAGAGCCCGGAAGACAGCTAACATCTATAGGCTATAGAATGCCAGGAACGATGATGGTCTTCCCACAGACCTTGAGATGAGCGACCCTCAGGATCGCTCCCCAACCCGTGAGGGAAGCATCCGTCGTTAGCAGTTTGCGACGACAAGGAGCTCCCAGCACTGGGCCCTGGGACAGGAACCAAGGTTTCTTCCACATAACCAAGGCACGTAGGCATCACCGCGTGACCTTGATTGTGCGAAATGGGTTGCCCCTCGGGGAAAAACCCTCTGGTCCTGAGCCACCACTGCAGGGGCCTCATGTGCAGCAGTCCAAAAGGTATCCCGTTGGAAGCTGCTGCCATGAGACCCAACAGTCTCTGGAACTGTTTGACAGTGAGTAGCTGGCCTAGCTTTACACTTCTCAGAGCTGCCAGGATCGAAGTGTGGCGATGACAGGCGCGCCTGCATCGACACTGAATCCCAAACCACGCCTAAAAAAGTGGTCCTCTAAAATAGAGAAGCACACTCTTCTTGGCGTTCAGCCGTAACCCCAACTCTTTCATATGGGCGAGAACAACATCTCGATGTTGAACCGCCATCTAATGCGACTGAGCTAAAATCAACCAATCGTCGATGTAGTTCGTGATGCGAATACCCCGGAGGCGCAGAGGCGCCAGAGCTGCATCCACGCATTTGGTGAAAGTGCGGGGTGATAAAGCCAGGCCGAATGGAAGAACTCGATATTGGTATGCTTTGCCCCCGAAAGCAAACCTCAGGAACTTCCAATGACACGGACGGATGGAAATATGCGTCCTTGAGGTCTATCGTGACAATCCAGTCCTCGGACTAATCTGTGGCACGATTGTCTCAATGTTAACTTTTTGAACTTGAGCTGCATGACAACTCGAAGACCTAAAATGGGACGCAATCCCCCGTCCTTTTTCGGAACAATGAAGTACCGGCTGTAAAACCCGGTTTCCCTGTCGGAGGGAGGTACATATTCTATGGCCCCTTTCTCTAACAGAGTGTTCACTTCCTGTTCCATGACCAGAACCTGCTCGGGGCCCACCACTGTGGGCAGGACCCCCATAAACCGAGGTGGGCGTTTTTTGAATTGTATCTGATACCCTTTTTCCACGGTCTGCAGGACCCAACGAGAAACATTTGACAGTAGCTTCCACGCTGTCAAAGATTCTACTAGAGGTACCAGTCTCTCGAGACTGGTTTCTGGATTTTGTTGCTGTTGAGTAGTCGGTTCGTCGCCCTGTAACGGCGCACCGGCAGGGAACGACCAAACAGACTGCTCTAGCACCCTCCTCAGAGGGGGCGGACATCCCGAGGCCACTACGTTTCCGGGTGGACCTTGAGATATGTGCTCGCCGGAGACCGCTGCGCCCTGTAACACCGGAGGCGGCAGGGTTGGCAGAACGGTCCCCTGAGGGCACCGAAGAGAGACGGCACCGTATTTTTCTCCTGCTGTTGAGCAGTCGGTTCGTCGCCCTGTAACGGCGCACCGGCAGGGAACGACCAAACAGACTGCTCTAGCACCCTCCTCAGAGGGGGCGGGCATCCCGAGGCCACTACGTTTCCGGGTGGACCTTGAGATATGTGCTCGCCGGAGACCGCTGCGCCCTGTAACGCCGGAGGCGGCAGGGTTGGCAGAACGGTCCCCTGAGGGCACCGAAGAGAGACGGGCACCGTGAAAAGAGGTGTTAACCGCTCTGCTTCGGGGGGACTACCCTCATTTGTCCTGAGCCCTCAGACATCAGGACTTTTTCCCAGCAGCCTTCTTGGCGGTAATAACGGTCCGCAGATCCGTTTTACCCCTCGAAGACTGCTGGGTTTGAGAGCGCCCTCCGTGTCCCCGAGATTTTTGTGGGGGAGCACGGGAGGAAACGCTCTGTTTCTGAGTGGCGCGGTGCTCAGCGCTCTTTTTAGAGGAGTGAGGCTGCTCCCGCTCAGCAGCCTCATAGAAAGAACGGCGGGGGAGAAGTTTCTGAAGTGCAGCTGCCTGTTTTGAAGCTTCTTGTGACTTCGCTACAGCACTATTAACTGCGTCTCCAAATAACCCTTGCGTGGATACTGGTGCATCTAAAAGAACATGTTTTTCTTTGTCCTTTATGTCACTTAAGTTGAGCCACAGATGCCTCTCAGTGGCCACCAGGGCTGCCATAGAGCGGCCGATGGATTTAGCCGTCTCCTTGGTGGCCCTGAGAGACAAATCCGTGGCTCTACGCAGTTCAGACACCGTATCAGCACTAATACCCCCGCCCTCCTCAAAATCACCCAATAACTAAGCCTGGTAAGCCTGCATTATGGACATTGTATGTAAACACGCTGCAGCTTGACCGGCGGCGGCATAAGCTTTATGAACCAGGGAAGAAGTAACTTTTACTGGCTTGGATGGAAGTGCAGGAGCCTTCAGAGAAGATGCCGTTGCTGGAGAGAGATAGCTCGCGAGCGTCTCTTCCACCTTCGGCATCTCCCCATAACCATGCTCTTTATTATTGTGAATGGATGAATAGTGTGATGTTTGTGCAGTATACACTCGATATGACACTGGTTTCGCCCACGATCTCGACACCTCGGTGTGGAGATCGGGGAAAAACGGCAGGCTCCTGCGCTGGGGCTGCGCACGAGATGGCAGGAAGCGTTCGTCGAGCTTACTTTTCGAACGAACGTCCTGCCTATCTTCTGGCCACTCAATAGACAGTCTGTCAACAGCTCTAGTAATGACATCGAGCAGTTCCTCAAACGCATGAGACTGAGGTGGCGAATCCTCAGACTCAGCTACAATACTCACAACATCCAACTCCTCAGAGCTGGATAGTTGCAGTACTGGTACCTCTATCGGGGGGGAAGAAACCGCAGCGCGTGCTTCCACACCCTGATAAGAGGCACTGGATCTATCAGACGGATGCTGAGATAAGGCAGAGCCCGTCTCAACATCCACTGATAAATCCATCTGTGAACCCCAGGTCTGAGATCGACGCCGTGCCTCGGCAGCGGCGGGACCCGAGCCCTGGGGAGCGTGGTCGGGATTGAACCGAGCCAAGCGGGATCGGAGCGTACGCAATGGAAGCGCACAGCAATGCACACAGTCACCACCCTCGAGTGCTGACTGGGCATGCTCCTCTCCCAAACAAACAACACAAAGAGTGTGTGTGTCACCTCCCGTTAAATAACGCGGGCAGGGATGGACACACACTCTAAACTGCTGCTCGCTCGCCATACTGAATATATATGTATATGATATAGACAGACAACACCAAATATACAGACAGATTTCACACAGAGCGCAACTGAAGACTCAGAAAGCTTTCGTTTTCTGTTTCGGGCCGGCTTTTATAGCTTCCTGGTACGTGACGTCACCCGCCTCTGACGTTCCGCCACACCATTGGACTGATTTTACATGTGCTTCAAGACGTCATCACGCAAAGCGTTCCCATAGCGTCAAACTCGACGCAACGCGAGTTCCCTTGAAAGGGAACCTTGTGAATTACGGCCGTTTCAGATCGCGAGCGGCGCGTGAGCAGCATTCACACCGCGAGCTGGAGCAGCGCGTGAGCGTCAAGCAGGAGCGTCGCATGAGCAGCAGTGAAGCGGAGGGTTTCGACGCCGAGTCTATTTTTGTAGCGCTGCTCACGCTCAGTTAAAGTGAAAGCACACTTTTGATGGACAAAATAAATATGATTTCACTCAAAAAAATGCACATAATTTGCATGTATAGTGTGTTTTAACAAAGAGTAGGCTATGTCAGAAAAGAAAATGAAGACAAAAATATTTATAGAGAATGTATCCATTTAAACTTGTTTTTATTAACCAGTTTGGGTAAAAGTGGTGTTTTATTATATATATATATATATATATATATATATATATATATTTGTGTGTGCTGTAAAGTGGTTAGAAAAAATGAAATCAGAATCGGCTTAAATCTGTATCGGCAGGTCAAACTCAATGAAAAATCGGAATCTGCCTTGAAAATTGTAATTGGTGCATCTCATCTTTCTGATTGGCTGGTATCAAACACCATCACATAATCTGATGTTCACCTAGATTTTTTATTTATTTATTTCTACATGTGCTGTGCCGTAGTATTGTCGATGGGTTCAATACGGGGGCCTTGACCAGAACCTAGTGGTATTTGGGGGGCCTTGGCATGGAAAAGTTTGGGAACCCCTGGCCTAGGCTATATAAACCAATAAAATCGGTTGTGTATAATTGTATATATAACTAATTCAGCTATAAACAATCAATATTTGACTAAACCTTGTCTATTAATACCTGTTTGCGTGAACTTTAACTTTGAAATGTTTTAACTGGTGCCCCGCCTCTTACTTCTCAAACATCTCACTTTATGCCGTTCTATGGTATCGTGCTGGGAAAACAGAAAATAACAATTGTGCTTTGCGAATTACCCATCGCTTGTTGGTAAATGGCGTGTACCACAGTTTGCTTTGCCGATTGCTAGACGTGATTGGCAAACGGTTTGCCAGAATATACCCTGACCCTGCGACTCCAGGGCATCCGCATTATGAATTACACTCACCTAAATGATTATTAGGAACACCATACTAATACTGTGTTTGACCCCCTTTCGCCTTCAGAACTGCCTTAATTCTATGTGGCATTGATTCAACAAGGTGCTGAAAGCATTAATAATAATTCGTTACATTTATATAGCGCTTTTCTAGGTACTCAAAGCGCTTTACATGGAAGGGGGAATCTCCTTAACCACCACCAATGTGCAGCATCCACCTGGATGATGCGACGGCAGCCATATTGCGCCAGAACGCCCACCACACACCAGCTTACTGGTGGAGAGGAGACAGTGATGAAGCCAATCAGTATATGGGGATGATTAGGAGGCCATGATGGACAGAGGCCAAGGGGCAAATTTGGCCAGGATGCCGGGGTTACACCCCTACTCTTTTCGAAGGACATCCTAGGATTTTTAATGACCACAGAGAGTCGGGACCTCGGTTTAACGTCTCATCCGAAGGACGGTGCTCATTGACAATATAGTGTCCCCATCACTACACTGGGGTGTTAGGACCCACACAGACCACAGGGTGAGCACCCCCTACTGGCCTCACTAACACCTCTTCCAGCAGCAGCTTGGTTTTCTCAGGAGGTCTCCCATCCAGGTACTAACCAGGCTCAACCCTGCTTAGCTTCAGTGGGCAACCAGTCTTGGGCTACAGGGTGATATGAACATTCTTTAGAAATGTTGGCCCATATTGATAGGATAGCATCTTGCAGTTGATGGAGATTTGTGGGATGCACATCCAGGGCACGAAGCTCCCGTTCCACCACATCCCAAAGATGCTCTATTGGGTTGAGATCTGGTGATTGTGGGGGCCATTTTAGTACAGTGAACTCATTGTCATGTTCAAGAAACCAATTTGTGGAAAAAGAAGAAACCGAGCTTTGTGACATGGTGCATTATCCTGCTGGAAGTAGCCATCAGAGGATGGGTACATGGTGGTCATAAAGGGATGGACATGGTCAGAAACAATGCTCAGGTAGGCCGTGGCATTTAAACGATGCCCAATTGGCACTAAGGGGCCTAAAGTGTGCCAAGAAAACATCCCCCACACCATTACACCACCACCACCAGCCTGCACAGTGGTAACAAGGCATGATGGATCCATGTTCTCATTCTGTTTACGCCAAATTCTGACTCTACTATCTGAATGTCTCAACAGAAATCGAGACTCATCAGGCCAGGCAACATTTTTCCAGTCTTCAACTGTCCAATTTTGGTGAGCTCGTGCAAATTATAGCCTCTTTTTCCTATTTGTAGTGGAGATGAGTGGTACCCGGTGGGGTCTTCTGCTGTTGTAGCCCATCCGCCTCAAGGTTGTGCGTGTTGTGGCTTCACAAATGCTTTGCTGCATACCTCGGTTGTAACGAGTGGTTATTTCAGTCAAAGTTGCTCTTCTATCAGCTTGAATCAGTCGGCCCATTCTCCTCTGACCTCTAGCATCAACAAGGCATTTTCGCCCACAGGACTGCCGCATACTGGATGTTTTTCCCTTTTACACCATTCTTTGTAAACCCTAGAAATGGTTGTGCGTGAAAATCCCAGTAACTGAGCAGATTGTGAAATATTCAGACCGGCCCGTCTGGCACCAACAACCATGCCACGCTCAAAATTGCTTAAATCACCTTTCTTTCCCATTCTGACATTCAGTTTGGAGTTCAGGAGATTGTCTTGACCAGGACCACACCCCTAAATGCATTGAAGCAACTGCCATGTGATTGGTTGATTAGATAATTGCATTAATGAGAAATTGAACAGGTGTTCCTAATAATCCTTTAGGTGAGTGTATATCGACCATTGGTTGATTCTAGCTCAATTGGAGCATCAGGCGGTTCGGCATCGAGATGTCGTTCTCGCTCACATCAAGAAGTTGGGGTTGAGGTTGAATGCCAAGAAAAGTGTGGAGGACCACTTTTCTGGGTGTGGTATGGGATTCGATGACGATGCAGGCACGCCTGTCTCCTGATTGTATTTCTTCGATTCTCTCAGCCCTGAAACAAGTGAAGCTAGGCCAACCGCTCAATGTAAAGCAGTTCAGGGCTCCAGACTAACTTTTTTTACTAGGAATGCTGTATAGCCCCTGACTGAAATATTTATTAGCGCAAGCAAAAAATTTAGGGGCACACCTTAAATCAGCTTGCAATGCAATTATTCAAATTTCCCCCAAAATAACAGTAATACTGACAAATTATTTAATAATAAATAGACTTAACATACAGATATTACAATGTGCAGTTTTATTTTAAGTTCACAGGGCTCCAGACTAACATTTGAGGACAGCAGCACCGGAGCCACTGAGTTCTACAAAAAAAAAAGTCTGGTAGCACTGGGGCTGACAATAAAGCACTAAGCTTAATTTAGGGTGTAGATGAAATTAACTTTAATTATTATCATTCATAATTGTCTTAATATTAATTAAAGAGCAAAATGAGCGAAAATTATTAAATTATTAGGGTGTGAAAATAGCCAATAAGCATCCTACTTTTTACAATGGTAATTTATTATTTTATTATTTTTAAATAAGTGTTTAAATAAGAGTTTTCCTACATCTTAATTTTTTTAGTTTTAGGACAATCTTTGAAGGATGAACAAAAAATGTGTTGGTCATCACATTAAAAATAACATTTATATATGATAGTTTTGAAGTGCTGGAAAAAGATGTGTAGTACTTGTAAGCGTTTGACTATTTCTGTCACATTATGGTTACAGTTACTACATTAAATCCATGGTGAATGTTGCTGATTTGTGGACTGAAAGCCTTCTATAAGTGTTTCTCCTGGTTTCCACGTCAGCACTGTTTGATCTGATATCTATAGTTTATAACAGAGAACTCTGCGCCAAATCGGAATGTTTCTCACTGGATCTCGCAGCAATGATATTATTAATTCTGAGGTGAATTCAATGGATTCTTCACTGGATCTCCAGAGTCTGGATCTCCTAGTAACAGTGTCGCGTGATCAAGATCGGCCCACGACTTGCGAGTTCGGGGCGCTGCTTTGTCTATTATTGGTCCGAACTAATAAACGGTCCGTGAAGCATAAATGAATAGCGCATTTTCGTTCCGCTTTCATTTTGTTTGGATTCGCTGCTCGGCAACCTCGTGGTCGCGCCAGCGCAGCCTAAATAAATATTTGGGGGAAAAATGGTCGCAAAATGCGACCAATTGGTCGCAGTCTGGAGCCCTGCAGTTTCAGAGACTGTTAGGTCTGATGGCAGCAGCGTCCAATGTTATACTTTGCGGCCTGTTGTACATGAGACCGTTGCAGTGGTGGCTCAGGACCAAGGGGTTCTCCCCGAGGGGAAACCCACTCCACACGATCAAGGTCACGCGGCGCTGCCTACGTGCTTTAGTCATGTGGAAAGAGCCTTGGTTCCTTGGTACGTGCTGGAGCTCCTTGACGTCGCGTCACGCTAATGACAGATGCTTCCCTCACGGGTTGGGGGGCGATCATGAGTGGTCGCCCAGCCCAAGGTCTGTGGCAGGACCATCATCTCTCGTTGCATATAAACTGTCTAGAAATGTTGGCAGTGTTCCAGGCCCTGAAACACTTCCTCCCAGACCCGAGGGGCCATCATGTGCTTGTTCGGTCAGACAACACATCGGTGGTCTCATACATCAACCATCAAGGGGCTCTGCGATCGTGCCCCTTATACAAGCTGGCTCACCAGACCCTCCTGTGGGCCCAGGGGAAGCTACTTTCATAGAGGGTGATTTATATCCAGGGTATCTAAATCAGGGGGCAGACATGCTGTCGAGGCAGGGGCCGAGGCCCGGGATGGAGACTCCACCCCGAGGTGGTGGAGCTCCTGTGGAAGACTTTCGGTCGTGCCAAGGTAGACCTGTTTTCTTCCAAGGAGACATCACAATGTCCACTGTGGTTCTCTCTCAGCCATCCAGCCCCTCTGGGGTTGGACGCTATGGTGCAGGCGTGGCCGAGGTCACGTCTGTACGCATTTCTCCCCGATTGCTCTGCTCCCAAGAGTTCTGGAAAGGGTTTGCCGGGACGGGGTCAGTCTACTGTTGGTAGCCCTGTTCTGACCGGCTCGAGTATGGTTTGCGGACCTAGTGTCTCTCCTCGACGACTCACTCTCCTCTGGAGATTCCGATCAGGAGGGACCTACTCTCTCAGGCGATCATCCTTCACCTCCGCCCAGAACAGTGGAAACTGTGGGCTTGGCCTCTGAGGGGGCGCAGCTCATAAATTCAGGTCTCTCACCCGAGGTTGTTGAGACCATCCTCCACTCCAGAGCTCTGTCCATGGGGAAGTTATATGCCTTGAAGTGGAGGTTATTCATTTCATGGTGTTGAGAACACCAGTTGGACCCAGTTAACTGCCCGGTGGGTGCAGTGCTGGAGTTTCTGCAGGAGCGCTTCTCTGCAGGGTTATTCCTAGGGCTGAAACTAACGATTATTTTAATAATTTTCGATTAATCGATGAATCGGATTAAAAAAAAAAAAAGCATTCATTTCCAACCCTTTATTCAAAAACAGAACTGACAGTGCAAATTCACAGTGCAAAAAATATTCAGAAAGTGCACAAACAGGTTGCTGCTTGAACATCCCTGAGCTGTTAAAGTAATAATAATAATTAAAAAAAATGAACACAAAACACATACACATGTATGTTTTACATCTGCCAAATTTATAGGCTTTTTTAAAATAAAGTGCACAAAAATATGTATATTTTTGTTTAAAGGGACCTGAGCTGTCAGAACAATAAATAATTTATAAAAAAATAAAGAAAAATACAAATCAGAAAACTTAACAGGATTTGTTTGAACGTAAGAACTTGTACTCTACACTACACTCACAGACGCACACACTCACAAACTCTCACACTCACAGACACACACATTCACAAACTCTCACACTCACAGACGCACACACTCACAAACTCTCACATTCAGACACACACACATAGTGTTTTCATGTTTTATGGGGACTTTCCATAGACATAATGATTTTTATACTGTACAAACTGTATATTCTATTCTCTTACACTAACCCTATCCCTAAACCTACCCATCACAGAAAACTTTCTGCAATTTCCTATTTTCAAAAAAATATCACTTAGTATGATTTATAAGCCGTTTTCCTCTAGCCTGGTAATACCAAACTCTGCTACTTCGCTTTGCTTCGTAGAAAGAGTCTGGCATGGCATAATTGAAAAGCGTTTTCTTTCTCACGGGGGGGCGCTTGTCTGAAGTTTAAAATCATTGGTTACCCGTAAGCCAATCACATAACGTTTGGTTATGGCGTGTGTTATGCGCATGCTCAGCCGCATCTAACTTCCACTGTAAACACATGTATGATGCAAAAACAAAACCATCGAGCGAAATACCGGAGTGAACATGGCTGTGAACGACTTTTGCAGATTATGTGAAGTAAATCTACGCATCCACGGTACAATCAGTGTCTACGTCGTCACGGCTCTCAGCCCGCCCTCTGTTCGTTGATTGGCCAGCTGTTTTCAGGCCGGAGGAAAACGGAAAGCTATTACGCTGTCTCAGACTGAGTACAGAAGCGAAATGAAATTGAGCGGAAATACGAAGTCTGACGTAGTCAGGCTAGTTTTCCTCATGGGGACCAAAAAATGTCCCCACACGAACAAGGATTTCGGATATTGCCATCCTTATGGGGACATTTTGTCCCCATAATGTAGGGTTTACCAGGCCACACACACACACACACACACACACACACACTCTCACTCCCTTTGTTCAGACACTTTGTATTGCAATGCAAAATATACCGTCACATCGCCTAGTCAGGCCAGTTAGATATTTTTCTGCATTCTCTTCAAAGAACTTCAAAGAAGACACTTCAAGGTTTTTGCAGGTATAACCATCTTCCTCACAGATGCCATTATCCTCTCCACAGCTCTCGTGGTACCATGACTTGCACTGACAACATCCCGATGTCTGTGAATAAAATTCAGAGTCATTGTTATTTGACGCTTTAGAAACATAAAACCTGGTTGTGGTACAGTGTCAGTGATTAGTTATGAAATCTTACTGCATAAATTCAATCTTATTTAATCCTCCATATGAAAGTTTATGTGCTCGAATTATTTATATTTATTAAACAATAGTTCAAAACTAGACGTTTGTAGTACTGATTATTGAAGTCCTTTAATCGAACTTCCATGCCTGTTATATAGTAATTATATATTACTACCAATTTACTAATGCTCGGACACACTTGGTCTCTCTCACATAGTGTCACTCGGTCACTCTCGTGCACTGTCTCTCGGTCTCTCTCACGCTCTGTCGAGCATGCTCTCGGACACACTCGGTCTCTCTCGCGCAGTGTCGCTCGCTCTCGCAGTTCGCTTCGCTTTTGTCCAGTCCGGCGCCTCATACTGCTCCGCGCTCAACTCAACTTTTTTTTTTATACTCAAACATCTCTGCGACTTATTGAGTGGCGTAATAGTCGCGCAACACAACGAATTGATAAAGAAATTCGTTGCCAACTCTTTTAATAATCACATTTTTAAGATTTGTTGTTGCAGCCCTAGTTATCCCCCTCCACACTGAAGGTGTACGTGGCGGCACTAGCGGTCCCTGCTTACCCCTAGGCCTCTCCCTAGCTCTGTTCGAGCCCACTGAAGAAGTTTCTGAGAAATTCATTACTCTAAAAACTATCTTTCTTCTTGCTATCTCGTCTCCAAAAGAATTGGAGACATTCAAGCACTCTCGGTTTCTCCCTCGTGCCTGGAATTCTCGCCTGGCATGGTAAAGGCCTTCCTCCATCCTAGGCCAGGCTATGTTCCAAAGGTCCCTACTAATATTGTTAGACCAATGGTACTGCAGGCTTTCTGTCCTCCTCCTTTTCTGACGTCAGACCAAGAGAAACTTAATCTGCTCTGCCCGGTGAGGGTCCTAGATGCTTATGTCCACAGAGCTGCCCTGTGGAGGAAATCTGAACAGCTGTTTGTTTGTTTTTGGTCACCCAGGAAGGGGTGTCCTGCATCTAAGCAGAGGATGAGCAAGTGGGTGGTTGAGGCTATCTCACTTGCTTACGAGTCGGCTGGTTAGCCTTCACCTTTGGCTGTACGAGCTCACTCGACTAGGAGTATGGCTGCTTCTAAAGCTTTATTGTCAGGAGTTTCCCTACATTATGTTTGTGATGCGGCAGGCTGGACCTCACCGCACACATTCGATAGGTTCTATGATCTTGACTTCAGCTCCACTCCAGGGGCGCAGGTGCTTTTGTCCGAATCTGTGCTTTGAATTCACACGGACAGACATTTGCTCTTATGGCAACTAGGTATTAGCAATGCAGCTCGAGTTCCCTTGAAAGGGAACGTCTCAGTAACGTATGTAACCCTAGTTCCCTGAAGAGGAAACGAGACGCTGCGTCGCCCTGCCATACTCCCGGCATGCCCGTGATCGACTTGCTTCAGCCTATCAGAAGCTAGTGCTGTTGTGATTCAGGGGTGCTTTATAGTTTCCTGGTCGATGACGTCACCCACCTATGACGTTCCGTTTCGCCATTGGACTGATTCCATACGTGCTTCATGACGCAATCACGAAGGGGCGTTCCCGCAGTGTTTCGACGCAGCGTCTCATTCCCTCTTCAGGGAACTAGGGTAACATATGTAACTGAGACGATTTTAAAGTGCTTTAAGTGGACCACCAAAAAAGCTATGTGATTATCATTTAAGCGGGAAGAAAGAGAGAGTGAGTAAAAGAGAAAAAGTTATCTTGTAAAGCATTACTGTCCTCTTGTCATTTAATGCTTTTGTCCAAATTCAATTAATTTAGGTCATTCAGCACTTTAAATGTTATTAATGTCTCATCAATAATGCATACTGACTTTGAAATTAAAAAACAACAGAGTGGAAAATCAATATGGGAGAGAAGGTATGAAATATATTTTTTCTAAGTGAAAAATTAGATGAGAGCTCATTAATATGTCAGTTGTTTCCCTCAGACAGGAATGAGAAGAAACAAAGAGCAAATTTTGAGTTTTTCAAAAACTTCCTGCTTTTCCAGAGAAAAACTGTTCATCTCACATATATGCCTCCTCCTCTAGACTGTCAGATGAAATCACATAAATATCACTAACTCAGTCTATCATATTTGCCAAGATACTGAAGTGTGCATTTAAAAGTTTTCAATATGAACTGATTTTCTATACAACTTTTCTCATCAAATCATTATCAGAGCTATGTTATCCACATTAAATTTATAGTTCTCTAACCCTACTGTATGTTTTATTGTTTTAATGTTACTGTATGTAGAATCCAAGGCCCCCTCTTCCTTGATGCCCGGTGCTTAAGGGCTGGCTTCACCTGCTGTACAGCTCTGGATGGAGTCCACCTCCTTCAAGAGTTGAGAACAGTAACTATTTGGGCTATGCATGGATTGCGTGATTCCATCAGTGTCATTTCCAGCCTTACTTTGGAGCATTTGTCCACTTCAGCAAGACTGGACACCGGAAGCTCCAATATGCCTTTTCCATACAGCCCTGTGTTGCTCATGCATCTGGGGAGGCCTAGCCATTTTTAAACAAATAAGCTGATCAACCTTTCCAGTTTTTCAACTTTCGAGTCTGGTACATTGTAGATGGTCAGAGGCCACATTAGCCATGGTAGGAGACAAAATTGGAAACCCTAGAGCTTTAACCTGCCAGGGCGCAAGGATTTGTCGATTCTCTCAAGGCCACTAAGGGTCTCCTGCCTAAGCTGGTCCACTTGTTCTGTGTCCTTGAGAGTCACATCATACCAGCACCCTAGGCTTTTGACTGGTTTCTCCATCACCATTGGTATGGGTTCTTCCCCAATGAAGAAACAATGATGTTTGTCGTCCCTTGATTATTGATATGCTCCTAGATTTACTTGGCTTTATCTTCATCCGGGCCCTCCCAATGTTTTCCTGCAAATTTTCCAACAGCCGCCTGGTACAGGCCATGGTTGTGGTAAGTGTGGTCATATCATCCATGCATGCCATGATGGGAGGGAGCTGCAACCCGGGCTCGATCTTATCTCCTCCTACTACCCACCGAGAGGCTCAGATGATAACTTAGGCTTAGTTGTATATCGTGAAAATAGGCTTTTACAAGGGCTGTGAAAGCCTCTGGAACCCTGAAGAAGTTAAATGCAGTCCAAAGGAGATTGTGGGGAACTGAGTCGAATGCATTGGAAAGGTCCAGGAACACAACATGGAGAATCTCTTCCATCTTTTTTGGCTGTCTGAGTTTCCTGCCAAATCATGCTTGTGTGCTCCAAACACAAGCTTGCAAGTCTGGGATTCCTGCCTTGCACAGATGTATTCACGTACTGTTTTTTTCTGAGATAAGCTGCCAGTCTGTACGTCATGATACTGAAGAAGATTTTGCCTTCTGCATTCAGAAGGTTGGTGTGGCGGAACTAGTTGATGTCAGTAGAATCCTTTTCCTTTGAGATTAGTAGACCTCCTTCCCTAGGTATGTAAAGGTACATTTTGCTTGCTGGGACCAGCTTGGGATGCTGGGAATCCAGCAAACCAGCAACCAGCATACCATGCTGGAATCCAGCAAACCAGCACCCCATGCTGGGGACCAGCAACCCAGCAACCAGCATCCCAAGCTGGTCCAAGCTTGCAAAACATACCTCATGCTGGTGTCCAGCAATGCTGGATTTTTCTTTATGGTTGCTGGACCTTCCACTGAAAATGACTGACTTATCTCTGGTGACGTATGCAGGACTTCTCCAATCATTATGTCTACTTAAACCCCACCCCTGCAAGCCAATGTTTATCTACCTAAATTTTTGAGTGCAATGCCGACATCTCAAAATCCAGTCAACAACCATTGCATAAAACTAAGTCCCTGGCCCTGCCCTATATTTTTTCTTTTTCAATAATCTGTTACACTTGGATGTATGTCATAATGCAGAAGAAAATATACTTCACTACTTCAGTTTCATCGAGACATTAAAGCAGCTCAGGTTAGTCACACATTGTGGTCATAGTGAGGGTAGACACTAAATCAGCAGTATATGAGTTTGTGTAAGGTGGACTGTGATGTAGGCTAAGGTATTATTCACATAAAAACAAATGACAAGATAAGTGTTTTCCTACTTCACATTAAAAGCTGTGATATCTCCCAGAACTGCCAATAGTTCACCTATCAATTGGATTAAACCTGAATAGTCTTGGCTGCTCTATGCATTGGTTTGCCTTGTCAGCTTAAAAAAAGCATTCCAGGAAAAATAAATCAATGAAAATATCTTTTATAAGTCATCATGGGCTTGTCTCCTCTAGGTTGTGGCAAAATTTCAATCAGCCCTAATTTGCCATTAATCTCCAGTGTCTGTTTTCTGCCAGCTCCCGTTGATGCTGTGTGTGATAGTTCTGAGATTCATGCTCAATAACAAATGAGGTAAAGCTCAATGCATTAGGACTGACAGGATAATTCTTTACAGCATAAATACTTGCTGTTCTAGTAAACTGATTCTAAAACATTCATACACAACAACAGCATATGGACTGGACTCTAGGGCGATGGACTGTTGTGACTAAAGGAGTGGTGACATTAGACTTTTTGTTCCATAGACTTTTATTCATACACACACAAGTGCAGGAGACCAGGCAGAAACACAAGCTCATGTGAAGAAGTTTTGCATTTAGTTTTGTTTGAAAGTTTGGTGAGCTCTGACCTACAGTATGAATTCGCATGACGAGAAGATGTGTGACCAACAGAGAATCTAAAGGTCACAAATTGACTTCCTAGCTGAATTATAAGGTTAGTTCATTCAAAACTGAAAATATTGTTATTGCAACCTGAGGGATTTATGTTCCTCCATAGAAAATCCATTTCACCAAAACGCTGACGCTTCAAAGGGTCCATAAAGACGAAGTTTGTAAAAAAATCCATATGAATCTACTTGTTTAATGTAAGTCTTCTCAAGAAACATGATTGTTTTGTACGTTTTAGCTTCCATTTATTTGATGAGGTTTATGTATGTGCATTTATCAGTGCTTATATGTGAATAACATTTACTAAAATATACATTACTAAAATAAATCTGTTCATATAAAGTGATAATGTTTTAGAAGACTTAAATTAAACAAGTTGATTCATATGGATCTTTGTTTCTGTTTTAAAGATGAATGAAAGTGTTATGGGTTTGACGATATTACAGTGGGTAATTAAAAACATAATGTTTATTTTAGGTGAACTAAACCTGTACATTTATTTTAATTGTTATGCATGTTTAATTTTTTTTTTTTTAAAAGCCATCATAGATTGTCCAAATAAATTTTGCATGCTCATAGTCTAGTGTGAACTTAGCTTTGGCCAGTAAGAAATCACCTTTCAACAGTGGCGTAAAGTATTTGAGTAAATGTAATTAGTACTGTACTTAAGTATCTTTACTGTATCTTTTTGGCTACTTTGTAGCTTTACTGTATCAAAAATAATAGCAAACTTTACTCTCTTGTTGACAACATTTTTGAAAAAGTACTCCAATACATTTGTGATGAGTAAAGCAATTACTCGTTAAATTTTGCATGGCACCTAACTTTTCTGCAGCAGTTTATTTCTGAGCTATTTAATGAGCTATATCTTGTGCGTTTTGCCACCCAAGGCTACTTTACATGAATGTGAGTGCATTAGCAGCAAAATTTCTGAATCACAGGTGTTTGAGATGAGGACATGGCTGCAGCCAGCGATGAGACTGAAACCAGCACATCAGTGCAAGTAGGTTTTGACTATTTAATTTTACTTAACATTATTTTATTTATCCGTGATATTGAAGAGAACTTGTTGAAGGATATTGGTTTCTATGCCCATTTGAGCACTTGAGCTTAAAGGGTTAGTTCACCCAAAAATGAAAATTCTGTCAGTAATTACTTACCCTCATGTTGTTCCAACCCCGTAAGACTTTCATTCATCTTCAGGAACACAAATTAAGATATTTTTGATGAAATCTGAGAGCTGACTCAACTCCTTCATAGGCTGCTATAATTGCATCTGCCGGCCCATAAGTTAGTAAAGACATTGTTAAAATAGTCCAAGTGACTACAGTGGCTCAACCTTAAGTTTATCAAGCGACGAGAATACTTTTTGTGTGCAAAAACAAACAAAAATAACGACTTTATTCAACTATTCATTTTCTTCCATGTGGGCCTCTGATGTGAGTTCACGAAAGCACCACGTGAAAACTGAGAAGATGGTTCTCGTTGGTTTCACATGATTTCTAGAATTTCACCAAATTCAGTGCAACCAATTGTGAAAGAAGTCATTTCAGTGTCAGAGACATGTGACAGCAGAAGTTAAAGACAGGAGAGAGTTGAGGGTGCTGCCACAGCTTGTGCTTCAGCTCTCATTAGCTCTGTTACTCAGAGGGAGTACACAGCTTTGAGAGTCTGGAAGGAGCATATACTAGACTGCCTTATTTCATACACCAGCTCTCAAACCTGTCTCTGCATTCTCTCTCTCTCTGCTAATTTCTGGATGAATCATGAGGATAGTTAAAAGATGAAACACTTCTTCCTCCACTCCGTGAGAGATGGTTCTCAGTGCCTGTGTTTTCTCAAAGGCTGGATTAAACAAATCAAAACAGAGCCACGAGCCTCTGTGGATCTCTTCCCGTTTATTTTCATAAGAGCTTTCACCATAAGACAGGCCATTGCTCTTAAACTGTTCTCTGAATCTGTCGCCTCTTCAAAGGACCAATATGATGAATCACAGTGCATATTACAAACATGCTTTCTAGAAAAGAATGAATCCCAGTAAAATATTGCTCTAGTCAGGCATGTTTCATGGCTCTAATTACGATGAACACAGTGGACTGAGCACCACAACATATCTGCTGTGTCAGACTTTGTCAGGCTGAACATTTGTGCCTGTGTCAAGAGATTGTGAAACACTGCCATCTCCTGTAGATTTGAGCCCTCTTAAGACATCCTTTAGATATAGATTTTCACTTCTCAGCCAAGAATTAATATGGTTTAGCAAGTATACAGTACTGTCATATGTAGGCTATGGCCAGACTTTCTATAGCCTGACAAGCCAGACTCACATCAAGATGTTGGGTCTGGGAACACACCATTGGCAGGGCTCAATCCGAGGGGCGGGATAAACGGTTGTCTTTCAAATTCCCTCTGCACGCAATAGGATAGTGTTACAACCAACCAGAGCGTTTTCCCACCAGCGGAGCTAGTTGATAGATTAAACTTTTAAACTCCAAACACATCTTACTTTTTTAAGAATGACTTCAGTGCCGTTCTTTGTTCTTTTCTCAAAGAAAAGCTTACTCCAAGTCTTCCAGAGTTGTGGCCAAAGCCGATTCGAAAGACCGCTGTTCGCCAGCAGCAGCAGCCATCTTCTTTGTTTTCAAGTAGCAAGGAATTCACGTGGAACCGTCACATGTCATTATGTTAAGCCCGCGCACTATACATGATGTGATTGGTCTGACTAGAGTTTGGTTTTTCCAGCTCGCAAGCCAACGGAGAGTTGCTAGACGACCCTGGCTGCAAAATAATATTTGCTGCCGCTAGAGTGCGTCTAGATTTCTAGACTAGACTTTCTTTTCTGTTTACTGATATGATGTAAATGACGTAAAACTTAAAAAAAAAAAAAAAAACATTGACTTAATATTACAGACTAGTGAATCAAGGTAAGAAAACAACATTTTAATGTATCTGCTCAGTTATGGAATGCCGTTTACATTTTTAAACAAAAATAATTTGCAGTGCAGTGCAATCGATGTCTTATATAAATATTCAAAATTAAGACAATAAATATTTCAGTACTTACTTGATTGTCAAACGTTAGTGCATCATGTTCAATGTTAAAGGTGCAGTCTGTATAATGACAACTCATGGTCGAAATAGGTACTGCAGTCCAATTCAAAATATCGGAGATCGTTGTTTCTCCCGCCACCTCCTCCTCAGACTGGACGGCACTCACACAGGTTGCCAGTTTGAGCACACGCAACAGGAACGAGCGCAATGGACAATGAAAATTGGCAAGTAGCCATCACAGACCAAAACAAAAACAAACATTCCAGCCTGGAAGCCTACATTTCAAAGTAAAATAACTGTCTGTAGAAGTGTTTTTCAGAGAAATGACAAATGAGTATGTGAACTTAACATGTTTCCTCAATATATGCAAACATATTGTTATTTGTATGCTTTAGTAGAGTTAAAAATGTAATACAGCACCTTTAATGTGATGAACAAAACCTGTGGGAACATGAGGAGAACTGACCTCATACGTCCCCTAAAATTCACATTGAGACCACTGGTTAAAAGAAATTGCAAAAAATAAAATAAACGAGAAAAGTTCAGCATGATTTTCATTGCCCAGTGCCCACTTGTTTTGAGATTTTGAGATCTATCCACACATACAATTACTCCAGGGTCTGTGTTCACAGATATTATATAATTATATTTTCAAGGTTCTCTCCTTCATGTCTTGAATCCAAGCGTAGCTGCCGTGATTTTTCCGTTAAGTTCAAAGTTATTTCGTCGACAGTATCCCACTTTGAAGCAACAGAGCAAACGTCAATGAGCACATAGGCATTAGTGTGGTTGTTCGCCAGCGGGTGGCGCTGTTGCACAGATTAGAGGCGCAGCAGTGTATGTTGACTCCCGGCAGCTCCTCCGTGTGGCAGTGTCGGGCTGTTGCACAGCCACTGGTCAGCATGACTCCCAATGCAACTGCAGACACATAAACAAAACAGTGTTTCTGAGAAACCGCATGCTGGTTTACACAGAATCAACTTCAGAGGGATTTAATTTGAAAGACATGATTGTAGGCTTAATTGCAGTTCGCAATAGAACTATCGAGTTGCTAGTTGTAAAACCTGGAAGAGATTCAGCATTTTTGAGCCATGGGTTCATAGGTTAAGAATTTCCTGTGTGTTTTTAGAATGGCGTGTTTTGGATTTATGAGTAGAATTAATGCCTGTGGTTAACATTGCAAGAAGTGATTTGTGTTTTCTTCTGCAACATCAAATACATGCAGTCAGACATGAATTATGAAGTAGGCCTAACTGTTAAATAGATAATTTACTAAGACGTTGCTGGTATAAGAACTATACAACTACCACAAATTACTACAAATTCTTGAAAAACTGTTTGACGACTGTATGTAGCAATTTATTAGTGACTTATATATATATATTTTTAAAACGTTGCTTCAATATTCATGTTTGATGCATGACTGTGTGTAGTTTATATTTCAGAACAAATCATGGAAGTAATTAGCCTGGGTTTCCCCATTCTGCCTTGCACGCAGCGCGATTTTATTCACGCTGCTAGGCAGCCTGGATTCCATGGACCAGATTTTTGCCTCAGCGAGGGGACCAATCACAGAACGGGGAGGGAGCAGCAAGACGATGACGACGTCTATGCGACACACTGAAGCAGTTTGTTTATATCTATGGATATACCTTCTACCCTCATGTTTGTCATGCACAAACGGCAATAGTCGCTGAACGCCATCGTGTACACATAAATCTCTGCCCCATCGTCTTCTTCCTCGTCGAATTTCTGTCACTCTCCATACGTCATCTGGTATAATTGAAACGATTGGCTATGAGCTACGTACAGGCGCATTTGATAGACATTCGTAGTGGCCAATAAATGGCTCTGGGCATTCGTAAACCACGCCTCAAATACGAGAAAATTAACATGTGGTTCCCAGACCACGTCTCAATGAGACGAGGTCTGACGTTAGCCAGGCTAGGAAGTAATGTTAACCACATACATTATTTTAATCAGTGAGTGAATTAGCTTTCTGGCATGGTGTACAAATTGATGTAATGACTGAACAGCTTTATGACACATTAAAGGAATCAATAGGTCTATCTGTAAGTTGTATATCTATCTATACTGTAAATGCAATCTTGCTAGTTTATTGCTAGGTCAAACTTTACCATGACACTATTTATAAGCTCACAATAAATAAATAATAATGATAATAAAAATAATGTAATACACTTTTTCAATGACAGTCTAAAGCCCAAAGTATACTTCGAGTTTTTATGCATACGATAGGGTATACGAACAATGTGCTTTATGTAAATTTAAATATAATATAATCAAATATTTATAATATAAATATTATATTTAAAGATCTAAAGATAATGCTATAATCAACGCTTTTCACGATTAGTATCTTGTCTAGAGCTTTTATCTAGATCTGTAATACTAAAAACGTGCTAAAAGTTTTCGAGAGAGTTCCACATGTAATACTTATTTCATATGCAAAGATGTTAGCCAATCACAGCAGTGGGCCTTTAAGTCTCGCAGCAGACACAGGGAAGGAAAAATGCCTTTTATTTCTAAATTATGACAATTTTAGTAAAAAATAAAAATCATACTAACATCATTGTGCACCCCAGGAAACATTATAAAATAATGCAGTTCAGGGGTCATCCACAAATAGCCCATCAAAGGTTGATTTAACCTGAGTGTCTGAAATGCAGGCAAGATAAGAGGGAATGGTACGGTTGAATGGGATACACCACAAAAACTGGGTTGGCCGATGCTGAACGTATGGATTTGCTGCCGTAAATTAATATTTGAAAAGATTGGATTCTGCTCATATAACCTTTGATTGATCCAGCTTGGAGGTCTTTGCCACTATTAAGATATGTTTTCCTTAGGCAATAACCCTTGAAAATGAACCAAGTCTATGTTAATGCCAGAAATGGATGTGACTGGACCCGCTTTGTCCTGGGACCTCGGAATCCGGAGGTCTGCAAAAACTTTTTGAACTGTGAGAAGATGGGCGGCTGGGATAGCATCATGCGGCAAGATGATTAAGAAATCATTTAGCAAGTGGATATGGGAGGTATTGGATTGCATAATTATTGGATAAAATTCAGCATTGCTTCAGTCAGAGTGTCAAATTTTGGGACTGCTTTTTGCAGCCGAAGGTTAAAGAACGGTGAAATAAAATCTATCATGCCAATGTACCCTAGTAGCCACTCCAATAGGGCTGACACGGAAAGACTCAAATGGGGTGTTTCAAAAAGGGGCCACCCTTACGAAAAAGAAGTATACTTCAAGTTAATTTTATGAAGTATACTTAAGTAATGTTCAAGTATATTTTTAAGTATACTTTTATGTAGTAAGTATACTAATATCAATGTGTACTTGTAGTCAACTTGTGAGTTTACAATTTCAATACTGCTTGGGAATAAATTGGCCCACTTTTAGTATATAAAAGTATATGTACACAACTACACAACTAGGTTTCTCATTTGTAATGCATCTGTACTACAAGTGAACTTATAAGTATACTAGTAGTTTACTATACAAGTAGTACATTTTTAGTTTATGAAAGTACACACTGAAGTGTACTCTCAGTAAACTACTAGTTTAGTAGTTTATACTGCAAGTATACTTGTAAGTTTTCTTTAAGTGAACATAACATTATACTTATAGTTTACTATTTATATATTATTTTTGCACTTGCAGTATACTACTATGTTCAAATGTAGATATTATTTTTTATACTTGAAAAATACCTTTAACTGTACTTTAATTTTAAAAACATTTTATTAGCTTCATGCATCCTTTTTTATCAACACTTGAATGTCGGTAAGTTTCATAAAGAAAGGCAACATTTTAAACAAAAAAGTTGAGAAAATCACATTTTTGTCAAAGACTACGCCTTGATCAGATTCAGAACGATGATCAAAAAACAGATGTAGTAGATTGAGTCCAACACCCCAAAGCTTCATGGACATTTTCTCTTCATGGGTTCGACATTTCATTTGGTAACATTAAGCAGTTTTGATTTGCATGCTGTTTAATGTTTGATGATCATGTTATTTGACATTTGCGTGAGCAATCTTCTAGCACTTGTTTCAGCTTCTTCTTCTTCTCCTGTGTTTTGATCCGGATATTCTGTACTAGAAGATGTTTTAACCACTTGTTAAAAAAACGCAACTTGATCCTACAGAATTAGTCAATTACAGGCCAATCTTGAATCTACCTTTTCTGTCAAAGGCAGTATCCTCACAACTATGTTCCTTTTTAGAAAGAAATGATATCTGCAAGGATTTCCAGTCAGGATTTAGACCATACCATAGTACTGAAACAGCTCTCATTAGAGTCACAAATGATTTACTCTTATCATCCGATCGTGGTTGTATCTCTCTATTAGTGTTACTCAACCTTAGTGCTGCATTTGATACTATTGACCACAACATTCTTTTATATAGACTCGAAAATTATGTTGGCATTAGTGGAATTGCATTAGCATGGTTTAAATCATACTTATCTGACCGTTATCAATTTGTAGCAGTAAATGAAGAGATGTCTTATCGATCACAAGCTCAGTATGGAGTACCACAAGGCTCAGTACTAGGGCCATTGCTGTTCACTCTGTACATGCTACCCTTGGGAGATATCATTAGGAAGCATGATATTAGTTTTCACTGTTATGCTGATGAAACTCAGCTTTATATTTCTTCAAGCCCTGACAAAACTTATCAATTCACAAAATTAACCGAATTGGTCAAAAACTGGATGACTAGCAATTTCCTACTAAAAAACAGAGATTCTAATTATTTGGTAATCACTATTAAATCACTATTAAAATTAACACTTGATGTCTGCTCTGTCAAACCTTTGTCGTTGGTTAGGAACCTGGGTGTGCTCTTTGATACCAACCTTTCATTTGAAAGTCACGTTTCTAGTATCTGTAAAACCGCATTTTTCCATCTTAAAAATATATCTAAATTACATCATATGCTCTCAATGACAAATGCGGAATAATTAGTTAATGCGTTCATGACATCAAGGCTAGATTATTGTAATGCTCTTATGGGTGGTTGCCCTGCACGCTTAATAAATAAACTACAGGTGGTCCAAAATGCAGCAGCTAGAGTTCTTACCAGAACCAGGAAGTATGACCACATTAGCCCGGTTCTGTCAACACTGCATTGGCTCCCTATTAAAATATTGCTGATTACTTTATAAAGCACTAAATGGTTTAGCTCCCCAGTACTTGAGTGAGCTCTTAACGCATTATAGTCCTTCATGTCTTTTGCGATCTCTAAATTCCGGCCAGTTGATAATACCTAGAATATCAAAATCTACTGCTGGCGGTAGATCCTTTTCCTAGTTAGCACCAAAACTAAACAGTCTTCCTAACATTGTCCGGGAAGCAGACACACTCTGTCAGTTCAAATCTAGACCAAAAATACATCTCTTTGACCTAGCATACACATAACACATTATAAACTTCTATAATTCAATGTTAGGCTGCATAGATTAGGTCAGCCGGAACCGGGAACACTCCCCATAAATCCTGATGTACTCGTTACATCATAAGAAGAATGGCGTCTACGCTAATATTAGTCTCTCTGTTTATCCCGAGGTTTACCGCAGTCCGCCGGATCCAGGCTGTATCCAGATCTGATGAAGGACCTGCGCCTGGACACGACGACAATGCAGTCCTGAAGTGTAAACTAGTCTCTCCCCTGTGAAGACCCCTTCTCCTTCCCTTTACCTCTGTACAGATAAAATGTTGTCAAAATAGTTCCGATTCACATGGCTAATCGGAAGCGATAAATAATTCTGCGAATGAGCGGGCCGGAGCGCATTAAGGGTTTTCTGTTAGAATGGTGTCGTGTAAGTGGGCCCTAAGTTAATAACTAATGATCTTTGCAACGGAAGTGAATCGATCAAAACTAACTTTAGCTGGACAATAACTTTATTCTAGAGCTGTTGTAAAGCCAAAACAATCTCTGTTATTTTAATTTCCTATTATCACTGTAAAGCTGCTTTGAAACAGTCCATATTGTTAAAAGCGCTATATAAATGATGGTGATTTGACTTGACATGTGTCATAGCGCCCCCTACTGTATACCATTGAAAACATGGATAGCTGGTAATTTCAGTCAATGGTGGGGAAAGAGTAAAGTAGAATTAAATTGAATTCCTATGTACTGTACATTAACAGTGGACTAGCCTACACAAAAATTCAGATACGCAGAATTAGAAACATATCTGTTTTATATCAATATTCTAATCAATATTTTCAAACAATGTAAATAAGTGTAAAACAATGTAATAAGACTGTATATGAAAAACTATGTAAAAAAAAGTATATTTAATACGCTACTCGATCAAAAGAGTTAACACAACTACAAGCCAAGTATACTTTGAATACTTAATTATACTTTTAAGTATATCTTGATCAAAAGATTGAGTACAAGTACAAGGCAAATATACTTGGACTTTTCTCTCAGTATAAGTCAAGTACACTTAAGTGTAATTTTAAGTATATTTCTGAGAAGTACATAAAGTATATTTCTGAGAATGCTGTCAAGTACATTTCACATTATTGAAATCGTTGCAGACCTTACTCCCGGATGAAAAAAACAACAACTCTGACCCTAGCCTCAAAATTGATGGAAGCTTTCGAACAGGTAGTTGCAGGCTGCAGAACATAACTTGTGGATTTGACCTGATTTGGTTTCAGGCATGAGAGGATTAGATGGTTAATTTACGGACAGGATGTGGTTGAGTGATCGACCGATCTACAGACCATGCAATAATTGTTACTGAAACCCATGAAAACCCTGCTGGTGTCCAAAGCACCCCAGGACACTGATTCCATTGGTATGGACACCTCAAGCCAGGGTCTACCCCTGTTGCAGACAGCCAAGGAAAGAGAATAGGATTAGAAATAGAGGGAGGAAAAGACAATGTTTGAGTGGTTAATGCAGGGTAGAAATTGCAGGGATTGGATTGGAGAGTGTGTTAGATCCGTGGTGTGGGGCTGAGCAGGTGAGGGAGGAAAGTGAGAGTGAGAGCTCCTGGCCATAGTGGGATCTGGGGTGCAGTCCTGGCTTGCTTTAGGGACTTCTGCAATGTCCTGACACATTGCATGTCGCAAATCGCATGTCGCATGCCTGACACTGGAGGAAGGCATTGCTCCGGAACACGAGCTTGGGGCCTGACGGACCATACTCGCTCGATTGGAAGTTCGGGTGGCATCGAAAGAAGGGTTAACAGACTGCAAAGAAACGTACAGGTTGTATAGTTGAGCTTTATTCAATCTGCGTGAGAATTGGATATTTGAATTGATCAGAATTTGTGCTTTGCCCCTTTACGTACAAAGATCGCTGAAGACCCCAGATTATTGTTGTTCAACATTCACTGCACTTTAAAACATCACACTGGACAAACTGAGTATCATTAGAAAAATTAAAGACTCCAGCTTCGATATTTTACCACTGTTTATGATAAAACTGAAACTAAATTTTCATTCCGAAACTGCTGGAATTGCCAGTCTCGTGTATCGCAATTGACCGTGCACAACGGGGGATTGGTACGCTCACAGATGGCCACCCTCGCCTGGTTATCATCAAGATTCATTGCTCATTGATTCATTCAGAGACATCACTATGATTCTGACTGCAGCTAGACGTCAAGGACAGCTCCAATTCGAGGATCAGGTTCTCCACATCGCTCCTGACATTTCCCCGGCAGTTCGTGCATTAAGAAAGTCATTAATTTCCAAATGAACTTCCCAGCCTTGTTGATCTTCAAAGCGAACAGCATTCAGAAGACTTTCAAAGAGCAGAAAGATGCCAAAGCTTATATGGATGATAATATGTGAACTCCTTTGTTTAGCTTAACGATGAGTGTTTGGTATCTTTCTCAGAGACATTTCATTTTATGAATGTGAACTCATTTATGTTTAGCTTAACGATGGGTGTTTGGTATTTAAGAGAATAGGGAGAATTTTCTCATGTGACTTTAGTTTGATGTGAAGCCTATTGTTGGGGGGTATATAGCACTTAGAGTATAGCACTTCTTAGCTTTTCTTTTTTGCTCCACAGACATGGGTGTACCCAATCTTTTCCTTGTTTGTTTTTGTATTTATATAGTTCGAAACTGGTTTACTTTAGCTTGGACCGGAGTTTAAAGTTCACTTCCCCATCCCATGTAACAGGTCACAAAGTGTAAAGGCGGGTATACACTGTGCGATTTTCGTCCGATTTTGAGCCGAATTCTGACTCGTGCGACTCTTTTTCTGGTCGGGCCGATTTTCAGCTTTGTCGTGCGTCGTTTGTCGTGCAGTGTTCGTACAGTGTACAGGGGGAAAAGAGAGGCGATTAACCTCTCACGACCGGCAATCGTATGGTCGGATGAATTTCTGGCATGTTAGAAATTTTGGTCGCTCCTCGTGACTATATCGCACAGTTGAAGCAGTGATAAGAACCGATTGCTCTAAACTCTGTGTTTTTTCCCTCACTGCGCCTGCGCGAAAACATTTCATTGCAGCAAAAAAAAAAAAAAAAAAAAACCCGAAAAAAACGAAAAAAGGGAGATCTTTAAGTTCTGTAGTTCAAAGCTACAAATTACTGTTGCTTACCTCCAGTTCGTGTTGCAAAATGGATTAACCATTACCCACTTCTTCCAAGCCACTTGCCTCTTTTATTGTTAAAAAATGTTTTTGAAATAAAGCTGTTTTTAATTTTCATTGATGAATTATTGCAGTGTTCGGACATATTATAGACTGTTAATAATTAATTATATGTATATAATTAATTGTAATCGACCTAAATGTTTTAGACAATTTTTAATGAGGAGAAGTAAGCTTCTAGCCTATGTAATATTGTATTATCCTCACAGCGCGTTGGTTATGCAGTGATGCGCTATGAAATTGTTGCGTGGCAATTTAATTATAGCCTATCACTTTAATAGCCTAGGCCTTCCCTAATAATAATAATAATAATAATAATAATAATAATAATAATAATACAACAATACTAGCCTACTAATAATTTAATATATAAATTGGAAATGCTAAATCTTCTTGATATTGATAGCTGATGCTTGTTTCGACAATATCTCTGGATAGGCTACATATGATATCATCCATAGGCACAACCCGGCACAAGGATTTATCGCGCTGATTTGCGTATATTTCACACGCATAGTGTGAGCAGTCAAGTCGCAGCTCGACGTTCGGACCGTACAGTGTGAGCACATAAATCCTGAGCTTTGGCTTTACATCGCATGCGATCTACTCGTTCAGTGTGAGTAGGTTCCTTGCTGAAATCGCACAGACATCGCACAGTGTATGCCCGCCTTAAAGGGATACTCCACCGTTTTTTCATATTAAACTATGTTATTCCCTTAACTAAGACGAGTTGATACATACCTCTCTCGTCTCAGTGCGTGCACTCAATCGCTCTGTCTTGCGGCGAAACTTTGTTAGCACTTAGCTTAGCCCAGTTCATTCAATATGGGCCAAGCAGAGAAGCTACCAAACACCTTGTAAGCACTTCGACTTGGCGCAGTAATATCTTCACTAGAGGGAGCGGGGGCCGGTGAGAGGATTTTTCACGAGTGAAGATATTACTGCGCCAAGTCGAAGTGCTTACAAGCACTTGCTATGGTATTCCGCCATACAATATAGTTATCCATTTAACACGCTTAGAAAAGCGCAACGTTTTGTTTTGTGTCACCGTCCTAGGTCGAGTTACACTACGCGAGTAACTGTATTTAAATAGGGAAAACGTGGAGGTGTTTGGTAGCTTCTCTGCTTGGCCCATATTGAATGAACTGGGCTAAGCTAAGTGCTAACAAAGTTTCGCCGCAAGACAGAGCGATTGAGTGCACGCACTGAGACGAGAGAGGTATGTATCAACTCGTCTTAGTTAAGGGAATAACATAGTTTAATATGAAAAAACGGTGGAGTATCCCTTTAAGTCCTTCATCCATTCTGTCACTCTGCCCCAAGCTCACCTGTCTGCATAACTGTTCAGATCCATGCCACTGCTCAATAAAACTGTTTACGTATCACTTGTCTGCTTCCCTCTGTATCGTGACACTAAGGCACTTTTGGAGCTTTCTGGTTTTAAAGCTATCATAGGTTCTGAAATTAATGCTGTTGTCGACTATTCAGTTGATGGGTCAGGACGCATATATATATATATATATATATATATTAAATCCTAATGCTAAAGACTCACCCACACAAAGCTTTTTTCCCAAATTGACTTTATTTTTGCTTCTAGAGGCTTGTTCCATGATATCATGGATGTAGGCATGTGCCGGTATCAAATTTTCATGCTGCGATTAATTGATTGAGCTTTTATCACGGTATACGGTATTATCACGATATTTTAATTGCTCAAGAGAAATGGATGTATTGGGGGAGGGATGTAGAAAAAAAACAACTTGCATCACAATAGGTGTAATTGTGATTGTCAAAACATTTGGTAACTAAACAGAATTTTACACAATTTTCACAATTTCAATTCAGTTCTTGGGATTTGATTTCAATCTTGATTCAATATTGACTCTTTGGATAAATATTAGGTAGGCTATAGTAGATAGCCTACATGTTAATTTTTCTCAAGAAAAAATATATCTCACATAATGCTGTAAACATACAGAGAGCCCTGTCAGCTGGTATTATTAAAGGTTAAAAATTAACAAATTAAATTAAATATAATTTGGTTTTCATTATAATAACAATTATGACACAAGTAAAAATATAATACAAATGTAATATAGTGCACATATTTAGCAAAATACTCCTCTATAGCTATTTTTTCTAGTCAACTAACATTGACGTTGGTCATTAAATGGCTTTCCTGAGGTAATGTAAGGTTCTGTGACATAATTGTTCACCTGCAGTTTTATTGACCTCTTTCCGTGGTTGAAAAACACTGATTGATCGATATTATGTATGAGGCATAAATACTTTTCGGTAAGTTGTACTGTATCTTTAAATAAAAAGTAACAGATGATCGGTTTACTTGAACTGAGGCGCTACAGCGATCGGTCACGTCACATTTACAAGCGCCAAAACGGTATTTATTGTCTGAATTTCGTAATAAAATGGACACAGAACCTGAGAGCTGAGAATTGTTTTCATATCAAAAGTAACCTGCTCTGTCTAGTCTGTCTGGTGTCAGTGTCCTCTTTGCTCCGTGATTTTTGTGTAAAGTTTTGTATAAAGCGTGTGAAAAGTGTAAATTGCGTGAGTCTCACACTGAATGCATAGAGTTGGCAGCCCTGCTTTTAGAAGGGGGATAAATCGTCGGCAGTCCTCCTTCCGCCGTGCTTCTCCATGTGAGGATTCATTACATTAGACTAGAGTGCGCACTGCACTGCATGCACACAGTGCTTCATGTGGGGATTGTTTACATCAGAGTGCGTACGTGTTTCGCGCAGCATATACGCAGTGTTTGTTTAAGCGGTTTGATGGAAAATAAGCTAATGCGCGTTCTATAAATATAAATTCTGATCTATTATTTTTCACGGTATTTTGAAGTGCCCGCGATAACAATACTGTGCATATTCATTACCGCGATTTATCGCATTACCGAATACCGGCACATGTCTACATGGATGTCAGCTTATTGCCAATGGTGCTTTCTGATCATAAGGCAGTGATTGCTCTTGCTTTGATGCATTCTAAACCAGCTCAGGCCCCTAGATGGCATTTTAACACTACTCTTCTTTGCGACAAAGCATTTGAAACGATGTTTTCAAGTCAACTAATGGACTTTGCTGAAATAAATAAGGGTTCAGTTGATGATCCAAGGATACTCTGGGATGCTGTTATTAGAAATTTTGCTTTATGCTTTCAACACAAGGAAGGCTCTAGATTACATGATTTAGAGTCTAAACTTTGTATTAGATGGTTTATTACAACAAGCTTTGATGAGGATGTCATGCTTTAATTCGACCTTGTGAAAAACAAGATAAATGCCATTATGAAACGGCATGCAGAATTTTTAATTCAGCGTCAATTGAATTATTCAAATGGGGCTAGACCCAGCTGTTTACTTGCCCTTAGACTGAGGTTCAATGAACATTTCTCAAATATCACCACAATCAAATCAGGAAATGGTAACATTCTCAATTAATCTTCACAGTTTAATGCTACCTTCCACAGTTTTTATTCTGAGTTATACAGTTCAGAGGAATTGCATAACCAAAAGGCTTGTGACAATTTTCTAAATAACATACCACTTCCCAAGCTGTCTGAGGAGGAGTCTCTAAGATTAGATACTCCCATTACTTTGAACGAGCTTAAGAAGGCCGCTTTGGATATGTGTAGTTTGGGACCTTTATTTTTTTATATGACTCAAACTGCTTTTGAGAGAGGGTCCTTTTCCAGGGATGTGAATATTGCCTTTATTTCACTTCTGCTCAAAAAGGACAAGGACCCTAATGATTGTGCCAACTAGGTCTTTGTCTCTTTTAAATGCCGATCTGAAAATATATGCTAAATTACTTGCACAGAGGCAATTCAGACTGTTATGCATAAGCTTATTAACTGTGACCAGACATGCTTCATTAGTACTAGGCTGGCATCAGATTATGTAAGAAGATTGCTTCATATAATAAACGGTCTCTTCTTCGACTCTTCCTGTTGCTGTCCTTTCCCTAGATACTATGAAGGCTTTTGCTTTTGATCATTTAGAATGCCCATATTTGTGGTCTGTAGTGAAGATCATTGCTCTGGGGTCCTCTTACATTCTCTGTTCATCTACAAGACACAGACCTGGACACGAGCTTGGGGCCGCAATATGATGGAAGCCTCGCATAAAGCAATATGTGCTTTATGCGAACCCCATGACCATGGTTCTGACAGGTAGGACTTGTTCATCCCTGTTTGATATAGCTAGAGGCTCTCAACAGGGATGCCCCCTAAGCTCTTTCTCTTTGCACTTTCGCTTAAACCGTTGGCATAGACAATACGCATAGATAAGGGCATCACTCCAATCACACTATGTGGGACCAGTCATCATATTTCATTGAATGTAGATGATGTCCATTTTAATTTAGGTAACACGTTGCAGTCCATACCTAACATTTTAACTATTTTTGCCAGCTTTGGCAAGATTTTGGGATATAGAATAAACTGGGCTATGTTGGCACTCCTTCTGAATGACACAATGAGAAACACAGTACTACACACAGGTATTTTTGAAATTGAAATATCTGGGTATTATGATCGGTGCTTCTTTTCAATAATTAAAACTAACTACGAGGGCATCTTGACCAAAATTTCGTGTAACCTGGATAACTGGTCATCACTCACAAACACTTACTTACTGTTTCCATAATCAAAATGAATGTGCTTCCCTGTATTGTTACTTCATGAGCTCTATGCTGCCCTTGCCTCCCCTGTCTCCCTTTTGGGATAGGCTACAGAGCATAATTACAGAGCATAATTACCAAATTTGTCTGGAATGGGGGTATAAAGGGTCTTTATACCTTTGAAGAACTTTACTTTCAGTTTCACCTGCAAAGCTCCACCTTTTTTTCCTTTTTAACTTACAGTTGAGGCAATAAATTTGACAATAAATTCTGCCTGACGGGCCGATATTCCTGACCTTGCCCCCAGTTTTGATTGGGACAGCATCTGGGACATGGTGACGCATGCTTCTAGGTTTGTCCGAAAAAAGATGAGAAATCCAAGAAAAAGGTTTCAGCGGTTTCGGTTGAAATATTTGGCGAGGACGAGGAGGTAGCTCAAAATGTTAGGAGTAAAGTGCCTACAAAAGTGGGTGTAGTTGAGGAAAACATTGTACAAAAACCTGTAGGAACAAACTTAACAGATTCATCTGGTGATGCTGCAGCTTTGAAGCAAATGGGGAAAGAGCGAGTGGCATATAGAGGAAGCTTCTGTATCTGATGAAAGGCATCAGTTAACCGATGGTCTAGATATGCAGAGTTCTGAAAAGAATCAAGACATGGAGCTGGATGGAGATCAGTGTTCTGGGGGAGAACAAGATGAATATGTTTTTAAAACACCACAAAAGAGGAGATTTAAACAGGCCACTACAGCAAATAGAGAAAAAAAAAGAAAAAAAAAAGAAAATAGTCAAACTGATACTGAAAGTGAAACTGACCTTTCAGAATATAGTTTTACTTATGATCAAACAAAAAATGAGTCTTCAGAACAATCCTGTGTAGATGATATTAAGCTTTTTTTGAGAGTAACAAAGAATGCAAGAAATGTGCACATTACAGAGTACTTTCCTGATTTGGAGCAATTTGAAGAAAAAGCAAAGATTTTTAAGAGTGAAGGTCTTTTTTCTGATCAAGAGGTTTACAATGAGAGAATTTCATTTTGCTTCTCTTAATTTAAATGGGGCACGAGAAGGGAAGAAAAGGTTTAAATTATATGAGTTAATCAAGGTAAAGAAAATAGACATTCTGTTTGCACAAGAAACTCATAGTGATGTTTCAAATGAAGAAGATTGGGCAAGATAATTTGATGGGTTAACCATTTTCAGTCATAATTAATCTCTAAGTGGCGGTGTTGCTATTTTATTTTCTAATTTAGGTTCTAAGGTTTTAAAATTATCAGCCTATGCTGATGATATTGTCACTTTCATCAAAGAACAAAGTGATGTGTCAAAGATAACAAAGATTTTAAGTGATTTTGGACAACCTAGTCTCCCTGCTGGGTTAAAATGGAGTAGAGATGGGTTTAAATATTTAGGTGTATATTTGGGAGATGATATAACTGTAAAGTAGAATTTTGAGGGGATAGAAGAAAAAATTGTGGGGAGTTTGAATAAATGGAAGTTTTTACTTTCTAATATGTCTGTAAATGAATTGGGGTTTGGTTGCTTCCATTATTTTTAAAAGACTTGACAAGTCTTTGTTCTGGATGAACCTTAAGAAGTTCTCTGTATCTAAGTTACCATTTTTTTTTTATTGTAATTTATTCAAAGTATGGTCACTTTTTAAAGTATTGAGAAGTGAAAAAACAGGCTCTTTGTACTGGACTCTTCAAGAACCGTTGATTTGTGGATCACGTTTGGATGTGTCAAATGAAGGATGTTTTCCTGCTTTGATGGACTTACTTATTAAATCTCATATCATTACTCTCGGAAGTCTAATTCATATAACTGAACATGATTTATCTGACACTAAAGCAATGGAAGAAAAGTTGAAGACCCGTGTAGTAACTCGGCTGTTGTCTAAGTGGAAAGAAATCATTAACAAAGAAGAGTTAAAAATTATAAAGGACTTTGAAGAAGGGTGGATTCAACTAAAGGATGTAAGTATTCAAGAAAACGTTCTTATGAATGTCAGTTGTTTAACTTTTTCTTGGGTCAAGCAAAAATGGCAATCTATGTAAGTAGAAAATTCTGATACAGATGTAATATTTTTCAATGTTGTTGAAATCAAGAATCCTAATTGATTTCCGGTATTACAATACAACAAATAATCTAATGTTGTTTGAGCAAAGATGGTGTATAAAAGATGTTCTCTGTAATATCATTCATTCATTCTCTCTCTCTCTCTCTCTCTCTCTCTCTCTCTCTCTCTCTCTCCCTTTCTTTATTTCTCTCTCTCTCTCTCTCTCTCTCTCCTCCCCCCTCCCTCCCTCCCTCCCCCCTCCCTCCCTCCCTCCTTCCCAATATCAATTCCTGCCAAATTCACATGATACATTCAAGGATACCAAGGGACAGTTTACATAGAAACAAATCTACCCACAGGAGTTATGTCAGTAATGCATAACCATAAGTTCATCCACCTACAGTAGTCTCACTGCTAAAAGGATCATTAAGAAAGCTTCATAGTGAGGAATCAGTAGCCTATACAGTATGTGTTACAACAAAAATACAAGCAGACTCTACAAAGACTTCCATTGTAAGTGCATTTCCCCTTCGAGGAACTCGCATTGCGTCGATGAAGCTTTGGGAACGCCTCCTTCATGAATTTTGTCTGAAGCATCTATGTCAACTAGTCCAATGGTGGGAGTGAGCTTCACAGGCGGGTGATGTCATGACCAGGAAAGGATAAAAGCACATCCGGTGCAACCGGCAGCTTCTGTTGCCTCAGCAAGCGATCTGTGTCAAACCTGTCTGTCATATTTACTGTTGTCTGTCGTACAAAGTTTATATTATGGCGAAACAAGTCTACAAGCCCTGTGTTCCTCCCTGCCCGCGTTATTTAACGGGTGGGGATACACACAATCTTTGTGTGATTTGTTTGGGAGTGGAGCATGCAGTATCAGCCTTCGAGGGGGCTGATTGCCAGCATTGCGAGAAGCTGCCGCTTCGCACGCTCTGCTCCCGCCTGTCACTTTTCGACACTGAAAGTGGCGAGGCTTGCGATCCTCGGGGTGCTGGACCCGCTTCTGCTGAGGCAGACGGAGAAGGCATTCCTGGGGATCGCAAATGGATCTCTCAGCGGGGTTGGAGACGGGTCCGAGGACCCTTTCTCCTTCCTTACCTGGGAGATGCAGCTCTGGCCCCACTCAGGCTGCAGGGCATACACATTCTGAATTACATAGATGACTGGCTGATTTTAGCGGAATCAGAACAGTTGGCGGTTCGGCATCGAGATGTCGTCCTCGCTCATATGCAGAAATTGGGGTTGAGGCTCAATGCCAAGAAGAGTGTGCTATCTCCAGTACAGAGGACCACTTTTCTTGGAGTGGTCTGGGATTCGGTCACGATGCGAGCTGCTAGCCGCAATCCTCACAGCCACGAAAGAGCTAAAGCTAGGCCAGTCACGCACTGTGAGACAGTTCGAGAGACTGTTGGGCCTCATGGCAGCGGCGTCCAATGTGATACCCTTTGGCCTGCTGTACATGAGACCTTTGCAGTGGTGGCTCAGGACCAGAGGGTTCTCCCCAAGGGGAAACCCAGTTCATACATTCAAGATCACGCGGCGGTGTCTCCGCGCCTTGGCTATATGGAGGGAGCACTGGTTCCTGTCCCAGGGTCCGGTACTGGGAGCTCTTTGCCATCGAGTTGCGATATCGACAGATGCTTCCCTTACCGGCTGGGGAGCGGTAATGGAAGGCGCTCAGCTCAGGGTCTGTGGGAAAGTCATCATCTCTCTTGGCATATAAATTGCCTGGAGATGATGGCTGTCTTCAATGCATTGAGGCACTTCCTCCCAGACCTAAGGGGCCATCATGTGCTTGTCCTCACAGACAATACATCGGTGGTCTCTTACATCAACCGTCAGGGGGGTCTGCGTTCGCGTCCACTATACAAACTGGCGCACCAGATCCTCCTGTGGTCTCTGGGGAAATAACGCTCTCTGAGGGCAGTGTATATACCTGGGATTCAGAATATAGGAGCAGACACCCTGTCGAAGCAGTGGCTGAGGCCAGGGGAATGGAGACTCCACCCCGAGGCGGTGGAGATCATTTGGGAATTTTACGGCCAGGCAGAGGTGGATCTGTTTGCGTCTCAGCATACGACGCACTGTCCACTTTGGTTCTCCCTTACACAACCCAGCCCCCCTGGGGCTGGACGCTATGGTGCAGATGTGGCCGAGGCTACGTCTGTATGCTTTTCCCCCTGTTGCTCTGCTCCCAGGAGTTCTGGAGAGAGTCCGCCAGGACGGAGTAAGCCTACTGCTAGTAGCACCATGCTGGCCGAGTCGATTCTGGTTTGCAGACCTGATTCATCTCCTCGACGGCCCTCCCTTGGAGATCCCGATCAGGATAGACCTTCTGTCTCAGGCCGAGGGCACTATATTTCACCCCCGGCCAGAGATTTGGAAGTTGTGGGTATGGCCCCTGAGGGGGCACAACTCATAGAGAGCGGTCTCTCAACCGAGGTTGTGGAGACCATTCTTAGCTCCAGAGCTCCAGCTACGAGGAAGCTTTATTTACTCAAATGGAATGTCTTTTCTACTTGGTGTCACCAGCAGCAGTGCGACCCCGTCCACTGTTCTGTTGGGTCAGTACTTGAGTTTTTACAAGACCGCTTCTCATCAGGTCTATGTCCATCCACCTTAAAGGTTTATGTGGCGGCCATTGCGGCTTTCCACGCCCCGGTGGGGGGTACATCTCTGGGTCGAGACCCACTTATTACTCGTTTCCTTTGTGGCACTTTGAGGTTGAGACCTGCAACACGCACTGGGTGCCGGCCTGGGACCTTGCAATAGTATTAGAAGGCCTTTCTAGGGCTCCATTTGAACCCCTAGATTCGGTCTCAGAGAAGTTTCTCACATTTAAGACCATATTTCTTCTTGCTATTTTGTCCCTTAAAAGAGTCTGAGACCTTCAGGCCCTCTCAGTTTCTCCCACCTGCCTTGAATTTGCACCTGGGATGGTCAAAGCTTTTCTCTTCCCTAAACAGGGATACGTCCCTAAGGTACCAACCAATATTCCGAGGCCTATTGTGCTACAGGCTTTCTGTCCTCCTCCATTTATATCTTCAGACCAGGAAAAGTTGAACTTTTTGTGTCCAGTGCGAGCATTGGATACTTATGTTCATCGGACTTCTTCCTGGAGGAAGTCCGACCAATTATTTGTCTGTTTCGGATCACCTAAGCAAGGTGTTCCTGCTTCTAAGCAGACTATGAGCAAATGGATAGTAGAGGCTATCTCTCTTGCCTATGAGTCATCTGACCTTCCGTGTCCTCTGGAGGTTAGAGCTCACTCTACTAGGAGTATGGCACCTCTAAAGCCTTGTTATCTGGAGCCTCTCTTCAAGATGTCTGTGATGCGGCAGGCTGGTCCTCACCGCTCACATTCGTCAGATTTTATAGCCTAGACCTGGACGCTACTCCAGGGTCTCAGGTTCTTAATGCTTGATGTACTGTTCTGTACAGGCTGACACTCAGGTTCTTGAAATTATGGCGATTTGGGTATTCTCGTTCCCAAAGCGTCATTGACGCATCGCGAGTTCCTCGAAGGGGAACATCTCGGTTACGACTGTAACCTTAGTTCCCCGAGAAAGGAACTAGACGATGCGTCGCTCTGCCATACTTCCTTCATCCCTGTGATCGACTTGCTTCGGCATATTTCGAAGCTAGTGCCGGTTGCACCGGATGTGCTTTTATCCTTTCCTGGTCATGACGTCACCCGCCTGTGACGCTCACTCCCGCCATTGGACTAGTTGACATAGATGCTTCAGACGCAATCACGCAGGAGGCGTTCCCAAAGCGTCAATCGACGCATCGTCTCGTTCCGCTCATGCCCAAACAAGTGGCATGAGCACTTGCTCAGTGCTGTCATGTGACAAGTCTGTGAGGCATGCTGAGCTGTGGAGGGAGGCAGAGCTGGCTCAACTTGTGAAAGTGGATAACTCTGGAGGATTATGGCTGGCTGATGATCCAACACGAGAGAGAGAGAAATCCCTGATGATCGCTGTCTAAATGCTCTTATCAGCCTTATCAATTTGACTGTGCAGGTCTGTCACCTTTCTGGAGGACTGTCTGTATGAGAGTCTGGCTGTGTTCTGTCAATGCCATTTGGGTCATGAATGCGGTCGGGTTTTCATTTTACAAAGAATTTCGCTCAAGCAATGATATAAGTTGTGCTGGAAGCCTCAAGCATCACTCTTAAAAATAGAGGCTCCAAAATGCGGTTTTCGCAGCAATACTATAGAATAACCATTTTTGGTTCCCCAAATAATTAACCTTTCAGTGAACATTTCTGAAAAAGAACCCATTTTTCCTTAGTGTGAGAAATATTTTAATGATCTTAAGAGCCTTTATTTTCACTATAAAGAACCTTTTGAATTATGGAAGGGTTCCAAATAAGGAACCTTTATTTTCAAGAGTGTAATAATTCACAGACAGTCTATGCATTACATACATTCAAAACAAATGAAGGTTTTTATGTTTGATTTGGAGATGAAGGTGTTGTACGGGTTAAATCAGGTTAATTAGATGGGGGGCAGGGAACACTGTGATCACTAACTTCAGTTAATCTTTTCTGAGGAGTGATCATCCGCCTCTAATGCTCCTTACACTGCCAAAGTGTGATGACAATTACACGCAGAGAGTCTCACAAGGAGGATTAAGGTGTCTCTGCTGGAGTTCTGTTGCTCAAAGGATTTCAGAAATCCTCACCATGAATTTGACGAACCAAATTGTCACCAAAAACGATCATGATGCATTATTCTCCAAAGCAAATGATGCTCATGAAATGACTGCCTCAGCCATAGAAAACCAGGCAGCCATTTCTGATTGTTGCTGGTGGGTGGTTGTAGTCAAGGGCGATATTCTTACCACTTTCTGTCCTGATGCAGAAGCGATGCTTAAAGCCCTTGTGAGAGTGGGAGCAGGTGATGACTTCGGGGCTGGAGCAGCCTACATCCACATACCTCTGGTTATGCACAATGTTACAGGCATAACACTGCAGCCCATCAACTATAAAGCAGAAAGCAGATATTTGTTTTTATCAGAGCTGTGGATACTAATAAAAAAAATTAAAAAAGCAGCCTACTGTATTCCAAAATGAGCTGAATTCAAAGTAAATGTACAGCAATATCTTCATTCACCATGTGTTTCTCAATGATTTCGCCTCTACTGTGGCTTCAGATCAAACATGGATGAGGTTTTAGCGACTGAGATTGAATTTAGCCCTGAGGTTTTAAGTCACTCAGACATGTGCTCAGAACCCTGCTCTTGATACACATGGGTTTAGCTGCACAGTACCTCTGGCTACACTATGACAGGTGGTTGTTAGGCTAATGTACTGTTCCACTTTGATCATGTTATGTGGGAAAGGCAGTACACTACATGTTATTAATGAAATGCTTTGAAAAAAGTAAATCATTTACATCAACAAGGAAAAGCATTCGCTTGCATGCTTTATTGATGCAATTGTGTCCCACTAATCTTTTGAATGATTTGCAGTGACATGCGATCTGTCTGACATAGTGCTTTGAGACTATCCAGTAGAAATCTGCATAATATGTGCAGTTTCTGACAGGTTATTGGCTTTTCTCGTGTATGGTAATTTATGATTTCTGGTAATGTGATCCCCATGTCCTTTTCAAAAGGCAAAGTTCATCTGGTGGCGGTGGCTCACTTTATATAACCCCCTCACTGGAATCCGTTCAGACAGAAATGTTGTATTTGCATGTAAGATTAGATCTAAATGAGGCTAGTGAGCTTTAGGATGCAACACTGCAAGCAAACAAAGATATCTGAATTCATTACTGTTATATAGCTCAGATACAGTACATTTAAGTCAGACACATTTAAGTCAGAATTCTAGTGTATTATACCTGTAATACGTGTCAAATACAAAATGTGTGTTTGATTGATTTTTGTGTTTCTGAATGTTGCAAAGAGGTCACCAAGCAAGTTCATTGGTCAGGTGGATTGTTCAAAGAACAAGGGCATCAAAGATTTTGCTATATAACACAAAAAACTTAGTATACACGCTATTTGAGCTTAAATAAACACGTAGAGAAAAGACAAATACTGTTCAAAGACTACAAAAAATTGCCTTGTTTTCCAGTAAAAATATCGAAATATGCCGATAACAAGATACATTTACTTAAAAGCTGAATTGAATGGAATATTGCATGAGTTAAGCTTATTTCTCTTGCCCAATAGTTCCCCCCCCCCTTGTTTTAATCACAAACAATCAACAGACACATAAAAATAAAAATAAAGAAAATATATATATATATATATAGTTTTGTTTTTTTCAATGTGACTGACACAAACATACACACACACCTACCTTCTGACATGAAAAGTGTCAGCAATGCCAAGAAATAATACAGTCCATATCCGTGCAGCAGGCGTGTATGGAGAGTCATTGGTGCAGCTGGAGGAAAAGTCACTCAGGGTTGGAAGTGAGATGAATCCTCCTGGGAGTAGTGCTCTCTGCCTCTTTCAGCATGAGCCACCACTCTCAAACAAAACACAAAAGATACTCCACAGGAAAAGGGGAGGGGAGTAATATCAAAAAGGAAAATGGAAGAATCAATAATGAGCCATTAAGAATACATATGTTACATCGAAATGAAGTACAGTCATTTGCCCCTCGTTTCTCCCATCCTTCTTAAACCCTAGAGAGAGAGTCTTCAGTCCCTGCCAGCAGCACACAGTCTGCCTGAGACCTTGTGCTGGATCAGTGGTAATTTGCTCAATGATAATCCCAAAGCCCCTGATAAACACTTTCACGCCCAGTTTCTCACTGTGACAGAAGAGTCAGTCTCCATGCTCTTATGTGTGTGGTATTAGTGTGCCTGAGTCTTCAGGCCATATTCCATTTAATGAAAATTTAAGAAGCAAATGCTCACTCGAGAAGTGATGTTTAATGAAGGAGTGGGTGGGTTTTGGAACAAACACATATGCAAATCAAAAGCGCTTGCTGTGCTTTGAAGGGTCCAATCAGTTTCAGAAGTGATTAGATGGTGACCTGGAACACTTTCATACTGTATACAGACATTAACGTTAGATGTCTCTCTCTCTTCTTCTGCCACCCTTCCTATCTAGTTATCTTAATAGAGTTTCTCTTCATGACACTGGCTGTCGTGATCAAGAAAGTAGAGGTGTCTGGCATGTGTGATGTGTAGCGGGTCTAATTAGGGAAGTGGTAAGGATGACATAAATATTCATATGAATTTACACGTTACAGTCAAAGGAGATGTATGCACATTTGATCTATTTACTCTTTTTCCAAACCACAATCACATGGTAAAACATGGTAGATTTTTACATGTTCTAAGAAAACGTGAGTGTTGTTTGCCTGTGTGAAATTCCCTGCCACAGTTCTGGTTACCAGGGTGTTCTGAGTGGTCATAAAATTTCTGATTTCTTAATTTCCAGGCTTAAAATAGATTTTGAATCTCAGATGTTCACTGTGGTCTCAGACAATTGGACCCTGCTGTAAATATGTTGCTTAGAATGGAAATAGTATTTTATAGAGTTGTTTTTTTTAATGTTAATTATACAGTATGGCAGCAGCAGCAGAAATAAGTGATAGACTAGATGCTATTTATACGTAGTGCAAATAATGGCGGGTACTATTTTCTTAAATTTTATTATAATAACACCTCTCAAAGCTGATATGTGATGGGAAAAGGGAGAAGAATGATTTTGGAAGAAGGCAGATTCGAACTTGGGTTGGTCTCATCAAAAGCTATAACCATCCGCATGTTATCAGCAGGATTGCTTTCCTGCCTGCAGCACAAAGATGAAGCGTACAGAAAGAGAGTTATTTGCCCATGCAAATGGTGTTGTTAATGGTTTTTGTGATTTTTGTTGTTGTTGTTGTAGTTGTTGCCAGATTTACTGTCCACCAGTCAAAAAACGTTAATTCAATTACTTGTAAAAGTTAAAGTAAACCTGTCCTTAACAAGCCATATGATCTATCATTCCTGTACATAGCACAACCAGTGTTGGATGAGTTACCATCATTGTCACAAATTTGATCATTTGATTAGTGATCCAGGAAATGTCTTAAATATTATGTATTTATTTTGTCATGTTTCTTTAAAAAAAAACAAAAAAACAACAACAACAACCTTGTGTTCATTTCCAGGTTTACAATAGATTTTGAATCCCACATTTTCAGTGTATGTTAGAATGGAAATATTCTTTTGTAGAGTTTTCATGTTAATTATTTTCTTATATTATTTAAATACAAAAGTGAAAAATAAACCATAATTCAAAGCAAACACTAAAACTTTAGTAAGATCTTAGTGAAGCGCTTTTGTAATAAAATACTATTTCCTGCATGCAGTACAAAGATGAAGCAGAAAGAAAGCATGAGTGGAGACTGAAAAGGTCTAAGTCTTCACTCCTACTCTGTTTGGCATGATCCAGAAGTGCAGAGATTAACTCTGCAGATGAGGAACAGTAGCTTCTGGCTTAGCTCTGGGGTACACATAATTGCTCATAATAGCTCTGCATGAGTCTGTTGTTATTTAGGACTGCAAAAAAAAGTGAGTGACAAGCATGCGATGCAGGATTCTGAATCCTTCATGCTGTGCTGGCACAAAGACAGCTGAGGCACCAGTCCAGCAATATTAGAAAAATCCTGAGAACACAAAAGCATGACATTTTCATCTCACTCCGATGATCCAAAAGACAAGCCTTCTGCTATACCTCACGTCTTTCAGGTGGTGAAGAGAGATTCACTGTTTACTACTTGCAGCTATTCATCAGGTGTGTGAAGGGCTCATAGTGACATTAAGCAGTAATCCTCTTTAGAAATGTGCCTGCATGAGAAGAATATATGATTTCCAAAGACTATCCGATTACTGTAATTTCATTTAAGCTTGATGGTCTCACATTAGGCTGTGGCAGGAATTCAACTGAGCTTATGCATTATTTGTTCTCAAATCAGGCAACATTGTTGGCATGACGGATTCATTTCATTGCTAATTCAGAACTGGACTCAATTTTAAAAAAAAATCATTAATCAAACTTTTTACCGTTTCAGCCTACAGATGAATTATATAGCGCATTGTACAAGATACACTTCTCAGGAAAAAGCTGGTTACTGCCACAAAGATGAAGCCTAAGACAGTAGATTCTGGCTCTTAAAACAATGACTGCCACAGGACGAGTCTATGACTGAACTCTAATGACTCAGCCTGCAGTACAACCCTGCCTGTTCACTTTCATATAAATCAAAATAAACTGGACAACTCACAGTACTCACTCTGAACATCAACTCAGGAGTTCAGCAGTTCACTTTGACATGTTATGATGTGTCAACAAGGATTTGGAGTACTTTATAAAATATTCCATCCACAGGAGCTGCTATCACAGATTCCCAAGGCCCAATAACAGAAGTTATATAATTAAATATAAGTCTAATAAGTATGTCAATTCAAGTCAAGTTTAATGTCCCTAGTGAGCAGGCCAAAAGCGTGCAAGAGTGAAGAAGGGAGAAAAACCTTAAGAAGAGTGAGTGGAATGGTAAGCAAATGCAATATGACGAGAGTCCAAAACAAAACACTTTATTAAAGAAAAGATTAGGAAAACACAGAAGATTATAAAAGTAACTATACCAGACAGTAAATAAAGACAACACCGCAATGTGAACAGAATGAACCAAGAGCTTAAATACACACAGGGACTAATCAACATAACATGGAACAGGTGCACAACTCAAATCAGAAACCATGGCAACAAACAATGAATGAGAACTCAGGCAAACAGGAAAATGGAAAATAATGAAATTGAAACCAAAACAGAATGAGACCGTTACACAAACTCAGCCAGTGTTGTGATTGTTAAATAAAACTAAAATTGTAAAACCAAACAAAAAACCAAACAAAAAAACATTTTCTGTGATTTAAATAAAGGCTAAATGGAATAGAATATAAATATTAAGAAGATGAAAAACTTGAACTTAAAAAAAAACTAATTAAATTAGTTTAAGTACAGTACTACAATTACTAAAACAAAATAAAGATAAAGAAAGCAAAATAGAAATATTTTTTTAAAACAAAGACTAATAAAAATGACAAAATCACATAACAAAATTACTAAAACTAGTACTTAAACTAAATTAAAATGAAAACTGAAAATATAGAAATAAGAGGTAATTAAAAATATGAATAATAGTATATAAATAATATACTAGACAAGAATAACACAGGACTCAGCTGGAGGAGCTCATCCTCTTTGTTTCTGGCATGACACACATTACATTACAATAAATGAACATATGCTAAATATTACGACTGTAACCATGGTTCCCTGAGAAGGGGAACGAGACACTGCATCTTGGATTGATGCTAAAGGGAACATCATCAGCATGACAGGTGCCTGAAACATGTGTAAACACACTCCAATTTAATTGGCTGGCGACAGCCTGTGACGTCATAAGCGGAGTGCCAGGAAGTTTAAGAGGGTGCCTGTAGTACATGTCATCAATTTTTTTGTCTGAAGGAGATGGCATGACAAAGAGACACAGTGTCTTGTTCCCCTTTTCAGGGAACCATGGTTACAGTCGTGACCGGAACGTCTTGGAACTACGCTATGGGGAACAAATACCCACTCCGCCATGCCGCGGGGATGCCTGCCTCACTAGGTGAGAATATGTACAAACATAGCAGGCATAGCATACCTTGACTCAATGGATTACTTAGCCGGAGTCAGAGCATCAACCCATGGACCACACATAAGAGATGTACACAAGCTGTGTAGTGGTAACATCCTTACGCCAATGTCTCCAACAAGAATGGAATATATTCTAGCTTCTATGCCTTTATAGCAAGGGAAGTCCCGGCCTCTGGAACCTTCCTCCCTCCCTTGTGGGCTACTGGAGCCCTTAAGGTAGAGCTTTTACAGAAAACATGGCTAAGCTGCAACAGCATTTTTCTTGCTTGACACAGCTCTGAAGGAATGCCGGCTACAGGGAGTTTTTAACTATTGACCTTGGCATACCACTACTGCAGCATCAGTTCTTACAGAAAAGACTGTAATACAAGAATGACAAACACTTAATTGTACAGATTCTTGTAATGAACTCATCCCTCACACCCTGCCTGTTATTCTTCCCAGAATTCAGGTAGATTCACACTACTTTATTCAAAGAATAAGTGCAGAATAACAAGGATAACCAGGGCTTTAAGAAGGGGGCAAGATACCCTGCTTTAATACCTAAAATGTTCAGGGAGGGAACACCTCACTCGGCCCGAAGGCTCAAAAGGGCAACTTGCCAAAGGGAGCCTGCTGTGTTGTTAAACATTCCAGTGGCTGCCATCTCCGATGTTGCTGCCTCTCCAAGGAGGAACCTCGCACAGGGTGGCTCAACTCCAAGGGTGCCACAGGGGAGCCTAGCCTTAATTAAAGAACCCCAAAGTCTGGGGGAGGCAGCCCAAACTCTGCCTTTTTTTAAGGGAGCAAGGGACCCTACATAATACCCAGGTCAGTGGGGGAGGAAGTAAAACACTTCACTCAATCTACTGCTCAAAAAGAGCAGCTTACTAAAGGAAGCCCACAATGTTATTAGAGAGGCTCAACCCCAAGCCACAGGGGAGTCTAGCCTTACTTCAAGACCCCTGAAGTCTGGCAGAGGCTTTTAAAAAGGGGTGTCTAAAGACCCACTCCTCTAAGGAAATGAACGCCCCTACTTAAAGATCCAACAGTAGTTGGGGAGCAAACTAAATAGAGGGGATATAATGCCATACTGAACGCTTTGCTTTAACCCTAAGTTGGGTACCTGAGTAAGAGTCTGTTATAGCTAGTGCTTTCACACTGGGAGAGGTAAATGAAGTAGAGGGAAGTAAATGCCCAACAGATGTACTCCTAACGCTAATGCAAGTAAACATCCACAAGGAAACATACATTTTTTCTTTAAACCTAACATAGGGAAAATTATAGCTCAAACCTGGGAAACAAGATACTTCAGGGTATCAGAGCGGGGTGTGGTAGAATTTCCTCTACGCACCTGGCTTAAGTCGACACCTAAAATTTTACTCTAGCGCGTCTCCAGTTAACACCCTGCTGAGTTGGACAACGTCTCACCGCTTATAAACTCTATCACTTTGGAATAAGATCTGTAGTATTCCACTAAGATTCTGTGCAGCAGTAACCAGACAGACTCCAGAAATGCCTTTGAATATGCTTTAATCACAGACATGAGGAACTCGGACCAATTTCAGAGAATTCCCCTCGACAAACAGAGTACAGAGGTTTTCATAGAATCGGAGCATGGCAAAGGTTGCATGATTCATTACAATATTTTTCTCCAATATGATTGGGTCTAGCCCTAGAACCGCCAGGGAGGGACATATCTCCTGGAAAACTCTGAGATCAAAACAACAAAGCATCAAGGAGAAAGAATTTCTAGGCGCTCAACCCTCATCCCTCAAGAATGAGTCAAGCATAGGTGGAGCATCTCACTGTGACCACAGCACAGTGTGTGCACTCACATGTATAACACATCCTGTAAAGATGATATATGTTGCATCCTGTGTGAGTGGTGAACATGAGTTCTTGGGGTGAAGAGCATATCGTTGTGTATAAATGCCAAATATGAAAAGAGTTAGGAATTAAATTTCCAGAAAGATAGAAATACTGTATGATTAAAAAATGTGGTATTGCTAATGCTATTGACAGTAATGTAACCATTGATGCAAACATGAAATGTATTAATGCAGGTAGAAGCAACATGTGCGTAAATATAGATATAGGCCTAATATGTGTCAATACTGATTATAAAAAGGGGGTCTTTAGAGCTCTCTGGAGTCGAAGATCTTGAGGAGAGAAGAGAGCACACAAGCAAGCAGCAGCAAGTGGAAGCCAGCTACAGATCACAACTTCAGAAGATCAAAGGACACACCTGACATTCTTAGAGAGCACACATATATATTGAGAAGGTCGAGGGCAAGCTTTAAGATATAACTGTGTTCTTGTCCTTAGAACTTCCAGAATAGCTGGCATAGAATGGTATATTTATATTTTGCCTCTGCAAGAAATAATAAAATGAGGACTGACTCTGATAGTATTGTCCCAGTCTGTTCATCCAGTAAGAATCCATTGGGGGGTATCTTGATATAACCATCTCAAAAGGAGAGATTTTTTCCTCACAGCAATTGCATACAATAGACCACTTGCTGCTGCATAACACATTACATAAAGGCTGGCTAATATAAATGAGAAAAGAAACCCCCCACAACCACCTGAGCAAGTAGAATAATTATTTAGTGTAATTTGCTAACTGTCATTGTCAAATCCTCTATTCTCCATTTGTATATGTGGAAGTCATTTGGAACAATTGATAAATAACGGAGCATGTCTCTAACTTGTGTGGCTGAAATCAGCCCGAACGCACACATGTAAAAATGAAAACATCTCCAAAAATTAAGGTGTTGCTGGAAGTTTCGAGCAAATAAGTTGTGCCCCAGTTAAATGTCTATACATGCAAAGCCCATTTCACTGAACATTTTCTCAAGTCTCATATGCTTAGTAGCAGTGTCACAAGATTTATGTAAACCACAATAATAACGTTGTGTTTACACATGCTAGTTATTTCACCAAAATGCATTCATATAAATGTAATCTTTACTGTGCTGCTTTAGTTATATCTGATTTAGAATGAGCAGAAATCTGTGAGGAATAGAACTACCCAAAGACAAAATAACTGATAAAATTAGCTGTTATGTAGGGGCAATAGCCTTGGGGGCAGCGCTGTGTCATATGACATAGCTGTGATCAAGGCAACCCACGTTCGAGTCTCGGCTCGAGGTTCAGGCTTATTTGTTCATTAATGACGTCATCAGCAACTAGTCGACGTGGACTCGACTTTCATCACATAAATGTCGACTTTAAAAAATTTGCAGTCAGTCAACCCCTACTACGGGCGCCCTCTTATACTTCCAGCTGCTCCGTTTATGACATCACTGCTGTCACCAGCCAATTAAATCAGATTGTGTTTACACGTGATTTAGACACGTCACGCTAATGTTGTTCTTCATTGCGTCCATCCAGTATGACTTCCACTTAGAAAGTTAATAATAATTATAATAATTGTATTATTAGTGAACTGTGTAAAAAGATTGATGTAAACCACAATGTAATAACATTGTGTTTACACATGCTAGTTATTTCACCAAAATGTATTAAGCATTATTAAAGCATGTCATGTTTTGAGGACAATTCAGGTGTCAGCAGCATTATGTCTTTTAAGAGAGTAAAAACGTCTGGTGTGATGATACCACCACAGCAGGTGCTTCTAATTCTTAATAATGACCTTTCAGAAAATAAACCAACTAAAAGAGTAGGGGCTGTGGGTATAATCAGATTTGAGAAAGCATTTCATTGGTGCTCTTGAAGAGTCAAAAGCTTACAGTAATCTGTAAAGTGCAAGTCTTAAAGTAAGTGCCAATAAGCAGCTATATCCTAAGCACAGACAGGCATGCTGTCAAATCAACCACTTATGGTGTAATGCTATGTATTGCCATTATATGTCCACTAGAGAGCAGAGTGAGTTACTCATCTACCCCAAGTTCAATTACAGAATTCACTTGAATTGCGGGAGAGGTTGTAAAGCAACCCTTATTTCTCAGTGGTTTGTATATTGATTTCAATAACATGGCTAATGGTTTGACCTTAACAAATGTTTTTCCTTGTCAGTGTTTGAGCTTCTTTGATTCTGCTCTTGCTGTCCTTTTGCTGTCCTTTTGCTTATTTAATAAAAACATAACAGCAGTCTGAAGTCTTATTAGGCAGAAAGTATATTTGTTATATAGTAAATATTTTCTCTCCTTGCTCAAGTCACATTTAGGGCCCACTGCAAAATGTACAGTGCACAATTCACGGTGCCAGTCACAGAGAAAATCTCTTCCCCATCTCTCCTTATAAATAATTTATCCTTATTAATAATTTAAAAATATTTTTTGGACACATATTTTAGTCCGGACAATACATTTCTATGTCCTCAGGTGCAGTTCACTATGTTGACCAGCAGATGGACAGTGTCCTCCATAAAGATAATGACACACAGAAGAAAGTATGAAATTGCAACAAAGCTTTATTCCGAGAATTATTTATCAAGCCACAAACCTCTTACCATATTTTTTTCTCCTTGTGTTGCCTATGTAATGTGAAGATGTAATTATTTCAGTGATGCCTTTCCAAACTTGTCATCAAGTTCACCTAATGTGTTCTGCACATAGAATGAACTTAACTAGTTAACTAGTTACAGGTCTAAGCAGATGAAAACATATTTTTTCTACTTACTAATTTTAGGTAAATTGGATCAAATCTGGAAGAGATATTAATACTGTAACACCAATATAGAAGAAAAAAATACCCTGGAGGTTAGTCATCAAATAACCATAATTTAACATTAAACTATACAACATAAATAAAAAAGAGCTAAAACTTTGAGTCTTAAGAGAGCTGAAACCTTTAAAAAAACTATTTAAATGGCCACATAAATATGTATGCTTTGACTAAGCATACATATTAAATTATTCAAGTGCAAGAACTTATGGCTATTTCCCAAACCCTCAGTTTTGTTCTTGATCATTTTGAGTTACTAACACTTTTTTTATTTGTTTACCCCAAATATATTCCAGAAACATTCTGTAGATATTGTAGTTATGATTCCAAAACTGATAGAACCGATGTTAAATAAGGACAAGCACTATCAAAACATAGGTGTGTCTAAAATCATATCTGTCTGAGGTCCTGTCCAAAATGGCACACTTATTTTCAAACTAGGTCCTGTGAGCTTACAACAGTCGTTGTGTGCGAGTGTCCATAAAGTCTACAAAACTGCAGTGTGTCCCATTTGCTATTTTAGGTTTCAGAAGGCTGTTCACATGCTCACAGGTACATTTGATTAAAATAACAAATTTCATATCTGTACGTTAAAAGTATGTTTTATATAAATGTGTAATGTGAATAAAATCTGGACGTACTACAGTACATACACCATGTTGGCTTTGTCATGTGACATACTGTACAGCGTCAGTTGTGTTGCTTCACTGCCATTCACAACTCCTCTACCGTGGTCTCATGAGATAGTAGAGTGTGCACTGTGTGTCACATTCGATGTTATGTCAGAACTGAACTGACGAATTGGGGATCTCACCTGAGAGCCCAACCACCTACGAGTGGTAACAAAACAAGCCAATGGACATTGGCAAGTAAGATTTGCATTGCGAACCACTTCCCGCTTTCACTTCGGAGCCGAGTGTTTCTAAACGGATTCTGCTCAGCAATCATCATTCGTTTGGTACAGGAAAACCAGGAAAACGTTTGACACAGAGTTTTGGTGTAACGGCACATCAGCGGTGGTCTCCTACCTGAGAGAGATTTGCACACTGTGTAGCTTCCATAAAAAGCATTGTGCACTCTGTGCACCCTTTCTAAAATAGTTTGCACGCTGCAAACTTTACCCTGTGCACTTCAGCACTTAAAATCATAGACAGTAAAAGAAATGGACACAGCGACCCCATTGGATTCAATGGAGAAAGTCAATTGAAGTCAATTAGAAGCACTCACTTCCTGATGGCTGAGCGTACTGCGCAGACTCAAACTGAGCTTGACGACATAGATGTGACGTGAGCAACCTGTCTGTCTTCTAGTAGCTGTGCCAAGAGAAATCTGAATCATTCCCTTCCGAAACTTGCAGAGACGGAGATTGTGAGTTGGAGGTGTCCATGAGCTAGGAGCAGGAGCAACTTTTGCTAATTATTCTGATTAATTATTTTGTCATTTTGCCTCCATGTCCCCCCGATTGCCCACAAGCTTCTCCTCCTGTCTATACGGTAATTTATCTACTGTGCGACAGAGAGTCACGTGGTTATGATGCAATCGTTAGCATATTTTTACAAAAACTGCTTCTACGGGGCCATAACGTAAGATACAAGGTAATGGAGCCTTTTATACATTTTTGTGTTTCTTTAGAAATAAATAATGGACAAATGGAGTCTTCAAACACCAAAGATGTGAAGTTATTCGCTGTCAAAGTGATGCCACAATGAATGGGAGTCAATGGAATGCTAACAGCAGGTGATGGTCTGCTAAACAATGGCGGCCCCGGGGGAAGCTTCAGTTTCTGGCTGATGGATTACCCCCTTGCTTAAAATAGCCTTTTCCCTAAAAGAGCAAGCAGACGGCGAGTGTCTTTTTAAAGACGTCTCTTCATCCATGCATTTCTGGATGCAGTCATCTCCTGTCCTCATCTGACGGCCACGATCACTGTCTCACATGCCATGGGCATAATCATGCTGAGACGGCGTTCGTAGGTGGTTCATGTTCTCGTCATTACCTGGTGCTCAGGCACCTCAACCATCTGGGGCTTCAGGTCAACTGGGAAAAGAGCAAACTCTTTTCACTCAAATCACTTTTCTCAGTATGGAGTTGGACTGGAGTTGGACTATCTTTTCTTCAATCCAACCAAGAAGAAAACTGTAACCTTACCATCACTCTTGCAACGATCAACTCTTGGCTTCTCGGTACATTCAGGATGCCGTGCTGTCCAGCGTGAGGCCCCAGGGCAGCAGGCTTCGACTCACCACAGCCATGTGCTCACTTAGGAGAGAGAGGACTCTCTCAACCACAACAGCATCAAGGACAACCTCAGGAGTTCAATGTCTTCATTCAATGCGGACAAAGTCCATCGCAACTCCCACCATTTGCTCTGCGTGTCCTGCCGGCCCAGAGCCTGCAGGCCACAATCTGCACTCCAGCCATGAGAACAGCGTCGAAATAACCATGCAAGTTCATCATATATTCTCCATCCAGCAGAGAAGAAAACGATTGAAACTTGTACAGTGACATTTGACACTCACGGACCCATCAACAAACTCAATTTTCAACCACTTCAAGAATTGTGTCCACTGCACCGACCATGCAAGTATCAATTTAATGAGGTGCTCTGAAAATGATAAGCTGATGGTTCTTTTCATAGTTAAATAGATCTTTTCCATAGTTCCATTTCCTGCTTCCGGTTCCATATCAATCACCATTTTACCTATGCATGTATGTATGTATGTATGTATGAATGTATGTATGTTTGTTTAGTTTAGTTATGTTTGTGATTTAGTTAATAAAACTTCTGCACAATATGTATTTGGTTCTGATTCTCTGCTTGCAACAAAGTCCATTTTACGATCTTGATCTTGTTACATGCTCTAAGCGCTGTACATGCTAAGAAATAATTATTTTTCGGTGGCCATAAAAGATACGCTTTTCTTAGAATAAATGAATAATCAAAAGAGTTTGTTGGAACTGATTAATTGATTGTAATATTAATTTAGCTACCTCAAGTTAATCCAATTAACTGATCCAAATATTAATAATTAATCATAACTGATAATTATGAGTTATTATTAATATTTCCCCTTTGAGCTAACTTGTTACAGCATCCATAGCTGCAGTCACGCCGCTCGGGTTGCTTCATATGAGACCGCTTCAGCAGTGGTAACATGGCCAAGTCACAAGATGGGTATGGCACCGTGGCACACACCAGGTGGCAATCACACCGGCCTGTCGCCCAGCCTATGATCACACATCGCTTTTTCAAGGGGCAGGTGTTCCCATAGAACAAGTGTCCAGGCATGTTGTTGTCTAAGCAGATGCCTCCACCGTGGGCTGGTGTGCCATGTGCAGCCTCTGGCTCCTGGACAGGACCTTGACTGAAGTGACATTCAATTGCCTCGAGTTTCTAGAAGTACTGCTCGCCCTGTGCCGGCTCAGACCGTTACTGCAGGACAATCATGTGCTGGTCCAGACAGACAACACTTCGAACACATCAACCATCAGGGTGGTCTACGCTCCCGTTGCATGTCGCAACTCACCCGCCATCTCTTCCTCTGGAGTCAGAAGCATCTGAAATCACTTTGCGCCATTTACATTCCAGGCGAGTTCAATCGTGCAGCCGACGAGCTTACACGACAGCGCACGCTCCCAGGAGAATGGATACTCCACCCCCAGGTGGTCCAGCTGATTCAGAGACACTTTGGAGCCACACAGGTAGACCCGTTTGCCTCTCCGGACACGTCCCACAGTTGTTTTACTCCCTGACCGAGGGGACCCTCGGCATGGATGCATTGGCACACAAGTAGTATGTTTTTTCTCCAGTGAGCCTGCTTGCACAGACTCTGTGCAAGGTCAGGGAGGACAAGGAAGTCTTGATGGTTGCGCCTTACTGGCCCACCATGACCTGGTTCTCAGAAATGAGAGCTTTTAGCGTAAGGTCTACCAGGAAGTCTCTAATGCCATGCCATTCATTCATACTAATAGGTCTGGCCAATCACTGCTTGACACCTGGAGTATATAATCACTGAACTCTCTGTTTCCCATTCGCAGTTGATGACACTGAAGTTCCCCTCCATCCCCACTACCACCACCAGGTTGGCCCCTGTCCATCCATCGGGGGTAGGCTCCACCCCTGCCTTCGTTTTCAGGCAGGATCAGCTGAATCTGCATCCCCCAGGATTTGGACTAAGGATGGGGCCTGCGTCAAATGACTTTTCTTTAAAACTAAACATGAATCATTGTAGCTCACTACAATCTGTTAATATTTTACGGACTAATGTTCACCTGACCTCTGAGTTTTTCTGGTCAAACTGATGGTCCCTCACAACAGCCCGTGCTCCTTTGTGCTTGTACATGGACCGCATGTAGAGCTTCAGAACCTCAGAACAGCTCTTTGTCTGCTATGGAGGCCAGCAGAAGTGAAAGGCTCTCTCTAAGCAGAGGTTGGCCCAGTGGATAGTGGATGCCATCGTCTTGGCGTACCTGTCCCTAGGCGAGGCGTGCCCCCTAGGGGTGAGAGCTCACTCCACTTAAAGTATTGCCTCCTCGTGGGTGCTGGCGCACGCCGTCTCGCTGGCAGACATCACAGCCAATAGATGAGGGGCAATGGGCTCGGTGGCTCACTTGCAGCGCCATTCCCCTCTAAGGATGAGATACGAGCGCCTATCTTGCTCCCCAGGTGAGTTCCCCGTCTGGTGAACCCTGAATGGAGTTCCTCCAGCACCCTCCGGCAGTCAGACCCGGTGGAGATGTCTGACGCCAGGTCTAGCGCTTTTGTGTATGTCCAGTTGGTCAACCCCGGTCTGAGACTAGGTGCCCATATGTTGTGATTCCCCTTTGGGTGATACCATATGTGTATTCTTCCATGGTACGGCTTCCCTGTCGGCAAGCCCGTGTCTTTCCATTAGCAGAGTCTGCTCTGCCGTCTCTGTATAGTATTGATTCCACCCTAGCAAGGTAGGTTCTACCACAGAGGCATTCCATATGAAGCACTACCCTAATGTTCCCATTATGCCATGTTCCATTATCCCAAAAGTTCCCAAGGATTTGTAAATCCAGAGAAATTCCTATTTTAAATAATGGCTCGTCACTTGTTATTGTCGCCGGTTAATGATGTAATATCCATGCTATCCTCAGTTTCCGCTTGTAGAAACCATGGCAACACACATGGACAAATGCGGAAGTGGTGGTTATACAGCATCTAGCACGCTGTTGTTGTGTCGTTCAGTCATCATGGATCACGATTATTCATTGGTTGACAAGTACAAAAATTCCAAAAAGAACATAAACGTAGATCAACTGAGGCAAGTAGGCTTTGTGACAAACGGAGAAATCAAACAAGGATCAATTTCAGCGTGGCATTTTCAAGATGGAGAGAGCTTTGAGACAAACTTGGACATGACAGAGACTCCGCTCTTACATGTGTTTTAATAGACAGGTAAGCAAATATATATTATTTATTGTTAAAGTAATAGTCATGTACAGATGATTTTAATGTATTAATAATGTAACTTTTAGTTTGGCTGTTTTAAACACGTAAAACTGCGCAGCATTATCCCACCAAATCATTTGACAAATAGTCAGATATCAGTAACAGGCTAATACGGCGTTACATTTCATGTTTCTTCAGCTAATTCATTCCGATGACATCAAATAGTGTGATCAAATGTACAGGTAATACAAAAACTCATCCGTGAACACAATTCGTGAATTCCATACATCTCTCCCATCGTTCCAATCACCTTCATAGCCTCATCAAACTTCGCCTTTGTTATTGTTTTGAAAATGCGACCCCCTATGCCGAAAACACAGCATTGTCAGAACCATGGTACAGTTTCAGTACATTCCATTGTTATACCATGGTACTTTGATATACACTGTTTAAAGTTTGGGGAAGATTTTTAATGTTTGTAAAAGAAGTCTCCAATATTCTCATTTGGTGTTCAAGAAATATTATTTATTATTATCAATGTTGGAAACAGACAGCTTTTTGTGGAAACTTTTTTTGGGAATAGAAAGTTCAAAGAACAGCATTTGTAATAGAAATCTTTTATAACAATGTAAAAAACTTTACTATGACATTTGATCAATTTTAACGCATCCTTGCTGAAGAAAATTGTTGCGAGGGAGGCATGGTTCAGCAAGGTCTGTAACGGGAGAGAGAGGCAGGAGATGAGCGTAAGTGTAACAAAAATAATTATTTTTTTAATCTTAAACATTTGAATGGTAGTTCAAATACCATGGTATTTACATGGTACCCGAATAATGTACTTTTGAGAATACCATTTGTATATGGTTTTCTACTATGTTTTTAATGTATATTTCCAATATGATTCTACCATGGTAGATGATATACCCTACGGTGGCCCAGTAGTGCACAACACAACAAAATTTAAAAAGCAAACATAAGTTCACAACACAACGAAATGAATATACAACACAACGGAAATGAGCCACAGCCCACAACACAACGGAAATAAGCCACAACACAATGGAAAATGTACAACACAACGGAAATAAGCCACAACACAACGAAATAAAGTCGCAACACAACGGAAACACTCCCGACCACTAGAGGGCTCTCTGAGCGTGGTAAAGTTAGTTTTCCCTGCCATTTTTCTAGTCGGCAGTCTTAATATATCAATACCACGATTAGTTTTAACAGTATGTAACCATTGTGTATCGACATAAAATATACTTCAAAATCACCTACATGAATTATAGCGGCGTATTTATACTCGAGAATGCTTTGACAAGCTTCCACGGCACATGATCCTTAAGGGAATGTCTGGCAATTCCACCAAGTGGTTAAAACGTATAATTTATTATAATATAATTTGATAAATAAAAATAAAAACCATTAGGTGAATTGCAGAATTACAGGGAGCTATTGGCACAATTTCACCTGTTGTAAGTCAGTCTGGTTAATAGGAACTACAACCTTTGAAACATAATAAAAGAAAAGAAAAAAACTTGTATTATATTTCTGACATTTCCTACAAAATAAAATTGTTTAATGAAGGGAGGTATTGGAAAAAAAGTCAGCTGTAGTAAGCCAGTCTACTACCAATACAATAAAGCTTTGGATTTGGAACATATCTGTTTTTGAATGTTAAAAGTCATTTTAATTAATACAAATTATACGTTTTAACAACTTGAAGGAATTGGCAGACGTTCCCTTAGGGAATGTGCTGTGGTAGCACGTCAAAGCAGTATAAATATGCAGCTATAATGCACCGCACGTAGGTGATTTTGAATTAATAAATGTCTATATATATATTGGTTAGATACATACTGTTAAAACTAATCGTGGTGTTTATATATTTCTTAGACTGCTGACTCTATAGAACAGTGGCATGGAAAACTAACTTTATCTAGCCCTCTAGTGGTCGGGAGCATTTCCGTTGTGTTGCGGCTTTATTTCGTTGTGTTGAACATTTTCCGTTGTGTTGAACATTTTCCGTTGTGTTGTGGCTTATTTCCGTTGTGTTGTACATTTTCCGTTGTGTTGTGGCTCATTTCCGTTGTGTTGTGGATTAATTTTGTTGTGTTGTGGCTTAATTTCGTTGTGTTGTGAACTTATGTTTGCTTTTTAAATTCCGTTGTGTTGTGCACTACTGGGCCACCGTACACCGATGACAATACTGTCTTTTTAAGTAATTAAATAAGTAAGTTTATGAAGATGTTGTTTATTTATATGTAGCAGAGAAATATGAGGGTATTATATAAAAGCTTGAGTCACATAGCTACAGCAAAAACAACAAAAAAGAGAGAGAAAAAAACAGACATCTTACAGACATTGAAACAAAATGTTACAACACTTCCCAGCATCCCCTACATAATAGATGTACAGGAATAACTTTATAAAAAAATTTTTTTTTTTTTTTTTTTTTACGCTCTGCAATAAAATGAATACATTTCTACTTTGCCGTTTCATCTAAGCTAGACTAAATCTCAGCCCTGACAGTCAGTGGTTTCTGCCATTTAAATGAAGGCTGAAAATGAGTTAGCACTCCCTGTGCCTCTAATACTATTATTTATATGATTGTGCGGCATGTATTGATTTAAAGGAATCAATAGCAAGCACAAGCTCAGCATAGAGAAAAGCAGCTGATCTCTTGTGGTGGACTAAAATAACTGCTGCGTAGAGTGAGATGCCTTAAAGTTCAATATGTTCTATTTCAGAGCAGAAGAAACTACATTCTGACAGATTAGAAAACAAATTACAATCACATTCTGACAGCTAAGAATTTAAAATAAACATTGTTTTTGTTTGTTGCGCATTCAGCAGTCATGGACCATCAGATTATTGTCTATCTAGATTATTAATTTTAGCTCTAATTAAAAGCCATTTAATAATAGTACAATGATGTGAAGAGCACTGTATGTTTACCATTTTACCAATTTGTTTAGATTTTTTGTTGGTATGAGATTTTAGCAGCAGCTCTTATTTCACATTACATTTAAAATATCTTTGGAGTTCAGAATGCTAATTGCTGCAGGCGGTTCTGGTCTTGTAGCAACACTGAAAATCAATATCAGTCACCAGAGAGAGAGAGGCTGAGAAAAACACAACTTGTGTGAGAAATAGAGAGATAGAGGAGTTGAGCGAGAGAATGAGATCCAAAAAAAGACTGAAAATGAATTACCTGTTGGGTCTATTCACATTTAGCTCAATTACACCATGTCACCTTCATCTAATAAACTAAACAAGCTAGGAAAAATTACTATCAGCTCTCTTCTGCATTGACCACTGAGACCACACTGCAAAATGTTTTGCTTTCCAGTAGAATCCATCAAAAAGATCCATTTACTTGGAAACAAGTAAGTTAAAGTATAAAACAAGATTTCAGAGAACAATTTCACATTTCTTGAATTGAGTTTCTTTTTAACTATTAGCAATTTAGTTATTTCCTTGTTTTAACCCATTCAATTTGATGATATGCATGCTTATTGAAATGAGATAAATTTGCTAAACTTGAGAATTTCAAAGCATAACTAAGACTTGTTTTTAGAGAACATTAATGGCAAATTGTTTTAATGCGTAAACCTTATTAATTTGTATTAGGTTTATGGTTATGAAATAAGAAAACACAATTTGCAATGCATTTATTCATGGGGTAAAAAAATAATAATAAAATAACAATATATATTCTCTAAAAACCAAGCTCTGATATATACTAGTAAGATATTCTTGCATTATTGAATATTATTATTATGGTATTTTGCATGTCAAGTAAATGTATGTTGTTTTAAGCATGTTAAAGCATGCTCACGATTTTTTTTTTTTTTTTTTTTGCAGTGCAATGCAGGTCCTTTAGAAATTCTGAGTAGTTCAAAAGCTCAATGAGCAAGACTGAGAGCTCACTGCCCGTGACTTCAAACACTGCCGCTGTAATCCTCATTTAGGAAATGACCCTGAATGAATACAAAAGAAAAGAGAAAATCAATGTCCTTGAGTATTGTGTCAGACAGCCTCTGAACTAAAAAAATGAGAGGATGAGAGCATTGGAAACACAAAGGTATTTGAAAGGAGAGTTTTATCATTCCCAGAGAGCAGTGACTGAATTGAAATCAGATGTTTTTTGGCCAGTTTCCGTCTTGTGAGCTTGTTGTTGATAATGCACTTGGCTACCAGACTGGAGTCAAATAATGCAATCATAGTGTGAGCTGTCCTAAAGGATAAACGCAGATGTCCGATCATTTCAGTATCCAACCAGACCACTATGACAATAGTGGCATCCGAATTACATTTCAAAACTGAATCACAAGGCAAACATATAGCGACTCGCATCATTAATAGATCCTAGATCAGTGAAGGTGACAGTTACGGCCTCTGTTGTCCCATTAGCGGCCTCTAAATCCAGTCAATCCTGAGTTCATCCCAAACATCAGATGGTTTATGATTTCCGTGCCACCCAAACGAAACTATAAATCTGAAGAGATGAAAGCTTTATTGGCCGACTGCACCAACAATATATTGGTTTATTTTTCTCTCTGTGATATACTTTCTTGGGACTGGGATAACAGGGCTGACAGCTTGCAGTGAAATGTTATTTTGTGATTCAAATGTGAAGTAGTACAGCAGAATCAGTGCATATCATCAGGCCGGGGTGCTAGAGACGTCTCAGCTGTGCTCTCTTTCAAACACTATTCATTATGCATGCTCAGTCAACAGCCATGGCCGTAGAGCATTTTCAAATGCTAATTGTTGCAGTTGGCTCCAGCGAGTCTGTTCGGTGTGAAAGGAAGCGAGAGCTCAACAAATAATTACCAATAACGATCCTTATTTTTGAATATGCATTTTTATTGGCTACAGTTTTGTGCTTAAGGGCAGCTTGAAGGGGCTGATGCAAAAGAAAGAAAAATACCAAGAAATGCTTAATTCTTCTGTTCATAAACTAGACCTAAAATAGCATATCTTTTCTTAGAAATGCTGGGCTGGAGTATATTTGTTAATGAAGGATTCTATAATATTTTCTATTTCTTCAGTCCTCTCTTTAAGAATTTAAACAAAACATTCATGCAATGCCTATGGTGATTTGCCAAACAGCATAAATAGTTGTTCACACACAATGTTGATTAGATCTCACTTTGGCTCGGAGAAAAAGGAGCAGCGTTCAAGAGGATGCAGAAAGATCACTTGGATCATGTTGCTATGACGACGGGGGGAGTGTCAGGTGTGAGAGTGATTAAGGAGATGTGCAGGGCCACATTTAGAGATTCTCAATATACACAGGCAAACGCAAACACACGTGACATATTTACTATTTAATTTCTGCTCTTTTTATCATACTGTAAATTGTCCGTTGGTGAATTGATTATAGGTTTATAGAACAGATTAGTGTTGAGAACAAATGTTTTTTTAGGGCAGGGTGAATTTTACCTTTTTTTTTTTTGAAGCAAAACCATTGTGAGGTATCTGTTGCTATTAATAAGTGCTATGGAATGTTAAGACAATATATTTGGACCATATTGGCTATCGGTTGATAGTAGAGAGATTTAACAGTATCTTCAATATTGGGTATATTGGATATTTAATTACTTTTGTCATTATCTAACACTCCCTACATTTAAAAATGAATAAGGTAACACTTTTTTATTTGTCCTTTTAACACATTACATGTATTATAGTATAGTAATAATAGTAAATCGTGTTTAATTCCAAGCAGCTAACACTAAACCTAACCCTAACCTATAGTAAGTGTTGTGGTGTGGTGTGGTGCAGGCAGAAAAAGAGTAGAGTTCCAATGCAAACTTTTACTCACAATATAAATCATACAGGTACATCGAAGATGGGCAGAAGGTTCACACACTTAATAGATCGGACAAAGACTGACTGAACAGATAAATACAAACACAGATGAACACTGATTAACAGAACACAGGTGATACAAATGACGATGATGACTAAACAGGTGACAAAACTGAACTGATGACAGTAACCATGGATACAAAGGAGTGGCAGGAAAACAGAACAAAGGAAGACATGTGACTAATGAAAACAAGACAACTGTGACAGTAAGTACATGTTGTTAATTAATATTACTCAGTACGTATTTGTGTAACAAATTACACTCTAACTAGAACACTTTAAAATAAAGTGTGACCAACAATAATTATTTATTAACACTATGAAATGTAATTTTTATCAAATCTCAAAGTGTGTTTATTTTACTTGTCCTTTATGTTTAAATATTTTTTGATCCCATATAGATCTTCATATTCACTTTGACAAATGCAATATAACCTTTTCTTTGTCCCTAAAAAGTTGGACATAAGTCATTTCATGACCCAAGGAGTGCTTGCGGAGTTCAGGTGGAAGGATAGCCCCGCCCACTATCCCACCGCTGAGTGTGAGTATGAGTTGGCCTCTGGAAGTTATTTTGATGAATTGAAGGACATTTTTGAGAAGGACTTTATATACTTTTTTTGAAGAGATTATTCCTAGTTTTCCTGTATCTCCAGAGTTCCAAGTTTCTCCAGCGTCCCCTGTATTCCCTGAATGCCCACCCAGCCTCCCTCTCCCACCTCCTCATACAGCCAGCTCCTCAGCCCCACTTCTGCTGCTGTCCTTCAGCCCCTCTGCTTCTCCCACATGCTGTGAAGACCTGGCCAGTGTCTTCAGGCCCCCAGCTCCATCCAGCACAGAAGATCCCCTGTCTCCGCCTCCAGCCTCTTTGCCTATCGCTCCACCTCGGTCTGTCGACACAACGGCTCCACCCTGGCACCACCGGAAACTATCGGCTATACGGCTTCTCCGGGCTCCCTCGTCCCTCCGGCTCTGCCTTGGTCAGCTGTCGACCTGCCTGCACCTTCGGCTCCGTCTGGCTACGCCTTCCCCCCGACTCCACCTCCGTCCTCGGTCCCACCGGCTCAGCCTCTGTCCCCTGGTTTTCCGGCTCCACCTCGGTCTCCAGTACCATCAGTGTCACTTGGGCTCTTCAGTTCATCGGCTACACCTGGGTCTCCAATTTATAATAAAAGGTAATGGTAACCCACTAGTAATGACTCAAGTATTACTACATCTTTGTAAAGGAACTACCAATTATTTGGATCAGTATTCTAAAGTGAAAAACACCTAATATTGACTGAAGTCATTGTAAGCTTTTGAGATTTTTTAAGATTTTGAATAGTAATTCCTTCCGATGGATTTGGTAACACTTTAGTCATTACTAGTGTGTTCCCATGATCTTCGCTTTAGAATACTGATTGAAATAATTAGTAGTTCCTTTAGAAAGACGTAGTAACACTACGTAGTATTTATTACGTAGTAATCATTACTATCCAAAACCTTACAAAAACCTCAAAAGCTTACAATGACTTTAGTCAATATTAGGTAGTTATCAAGCTTTTCACTTTAGAATACTGATCTAAATTAATAGTAGTTCCTTTAGAAGGATGTAGAACTACCACATTCGACTGAGCACTATTACTTACTAATTCGTTAATCTGAGTTTCTTGTTAGTTAATAGTAGTTACTAGAATGTTAATAGTGCGTTACTCATTTGTTCCTGCGTAGTTATTCATTAATGAAGGAACATTATTTTAAAGTGTTACCTGTGTGTATATAGACGCAAGCCAAACAATTCTGCAGGCTCATCATATGAGTACAGGAAAGTACACCCACTCTACTACCACCCATACAGGAACCATCTGCTATAGCGTGGAGAAGTATTGGACTAAATGTTGCACGCATAGCCCAGGTAACAGCGCTTTCCTTGCACAGATATGGAAACATCATGGCCATGGCAAATCGTATTCTTACCTGTGATTGAATATGCCTCAAAGAGAAGAAAAATCACAACCTCAATAGATTCGGTTCTGCTCTTTTGTAAAAGCTTCCCTGAAGCCATATTATTAGACCTTTGGTAGAGTGGTTACAACGTACACTGAATCTCTGATTTATTAAGTTTTGCTGAAGGACTCTGACTTAACAGGCTCAGGATAGCAGGATAATCTAAATTGTGCTGATGGGAATTATGCTAAGAAAATTAAACACAGAAAATCAGAGGACAAAAAAAAACACTATCCCGAAATCCAAGTTGTTGCATTATGCTCATCAGTCCCTATTGTGACCTACCATGAAAGTGTATTATGAAGTCATGATTGTGGAGGCCCGACGGACCCTTGCGAGTGATACATTTAGCCCTGGCCATGTTGGTGACCCGCATTTTATTCACGGAGGTGCAGTCTCTCTCCACTTCAATCTGCTTTTGATGTAATGCAGCTGGCAGCTGGTTCTGGCTCAAGACTAGGCAGTATTCCATTATACATGAGCAGAACACATTAACACTAGGAACAATGACAGCTCAATCCATAATAGAGTGTGTGTTGAACTAGAAATGTACATTAATGATCAGGCTTTAACTCAGAGCTTACCAGGTCTCACAGAGCAGAGCAGAGCTCAGCAGAAATGTATTGCTATTTCCTTGGTTGAAAATGGATGAATGCAATAAAGAAAGAAGAAGAAAAAAAAAAGAGGTTTGTGAAGATGCTTAACATGCATTGTCTTACTGAAATGCTGTGGTTTTGACTGTAAGGAATGGTTTACCCCAAAAAAAGAAAAATATTGCCATCATTTACTCACCCTTATGTCGTTCCAAATTTGAATGATTTTTGTTTTTTAGTTTTCCCATGGAACACGCACAGTTTTTTTGTTTTTGTTTTTATTCTCATAAAGTGAGAGTGAATGGTGACCAGTAGCTGTCAAACTCCAAAAATGACCTAAAAAGCTCCATGCGTGTATTATAAAACTAGTTCATACCGTTTTCAAATCTCATTCAAACCTCATTGGTTGTTGTGTGTCTCATAACCAATAATAACACATCAAATAGGCATTTGCACAAATTCGAATTCTCACGTGGAGTCATGGGTAGCTCTGCAGTAATAATCCAAAAGACAATGTGTGACGCAGAATGAATGATAAAGAGATTTTATCAACACCAGAATCACACACACAAAAAAGTCCCCCTGTGGTGAAAATCAAGCTTTTAATGTTTTTTATATTATTTTATATTACTATTACTTCCGCTGGCGCTGCTTGGCTGGCGACCCGGACACGTGCACTGTCAGTTTGTTGTTCATGTCGAATTTGATCTTAATCTAAATAAACTTTTTTAAACGTTTTAATGTGTTAAAGTGTTGATCATAATGAAGGCGTTTTTGGTACAATTCCTACTACTGACTTTGACTGGAGGAAGGATCCTTGCTCTGAATCGTGTATCGTGCTCCTTCTGAGGCCTGAAAGAACATTGCCTCCCACGGACTTACCTGATTTCAGGAGGAAGAGCGCATTTTCGGCGCGACCCAGGAAAAGAGGGAAGAGAGGAGGAGTCCGTCTCCGTCTTTGGAACCGTGGTGATAAACCTCCTCTTCCGTCTGTGATTTTAAGCAATGTGCGGTCCTTAAAGAATAAAATTGAGGAGCTACGCACGATCACAAGGACATGGCACGAGTATCGCGAGTCCTGCTTGATGGTGTTCACGGAGACATGGCTTCATCGGGACATCCCTTGCTCTTTGGTCGAATTGGATGGGTTTTCACTTGTTCGAGCAGACAGGGATGAAAACTCGGGCAAATTAAGAGGCGGCGGTGTCTGTATATACATCAAGGACAAATGGTGCTGCCAGCATACGGCGAGAGAAACTGTGTGCAATCCCGATGTGGAATTATTATGTTTATCATTAAGGCCTTTTTATCTACCACGTGAATTTGGAAACATCATTATTTGTGCGCTGTACGTTGCTGTACTAACGCGGCCAGGTGTATAAGTGACTGTGTCAATGAACAATTAAGGCGCACTCCAGCGGCTCCAATTTTTATCCTTGGAGACTTTAATCAGTGTAGATTGGAGCTTATGCTCCCGGGGTATGAACAATATATTAAGTGCTTCACTAGAGGTAACAAGATTTTGGACAAATGTTACGGAAACGTTAAGGATGCATATGTTGCTAAGGCCAAACCTCCTCTATCTAATTGTGATCACAACACTGTCCATTTAATTCCAACTTATAAAACTCTCTTAAAAAGAGCTAAGCCACACACAAAGACAATCTCGGTTTGGTCGGAGGATAGTATTGAGACCTTAAAAGGCTGCTTTGATTCCACGGATTGGAATCTTTTTCACGAGATGGATATTGAGATGGCCACAGAGTCCATAACGGACTATATACATTTTTTGTGTGGACTCAATTGTGGAGAAGAAAACTGTAACGGTATTTCCAAATAAAAAGTTTTATAACAAAGGAAGTCAAGGAATGTTTGAATAGGAAGGAGTTGGCATTTATAAATCATGATAAAATTAAATAAAAAATAGTCCAAAAGGAACTGAATATATTACTGAAGGGGGCGAGGAAAAAATATAGAGATACAATAGAAGACAATTTTGCTACAGGGAATTAAAAAAAAACTGTGGGATGCAATGAAAGTTGTAACAAATATGGCACCACCTCACAAAACTTTTATAACTAATGATGACGAACACAGGGCAAATGATTTAAATGACTTTTTTCTTAGGTTTGAGTCAACAGCTGATTATACGGGTGTTCTGGACAATGTAATATGTGAACCGGGTCAGAGGCTAGTGGTTGACCCACAGGTGGTCAGCACTTTATTTAGAGGTGTATGCTCTAAAAAATCTATGGGCCCGGATAGAATTTCGGCCTTTTTGTTAAAAATGCTGTGGAGCTTTCCACGGCATTCTGCCCCATTTTTCAAAAATCTTTGGACTCACATACTATTCCATCTCTATGGAAGAAATCCATTGTTATACCAGTTCCCAAGAAACAGAACTCAGTGGAGAATTGTGATTTTAGACCAGTGGCCCTTACATCTTATGTTATGAAGTGTTTTGAACGATTTGTTCTAATGGGTTTAAAGGATCAAGTCAAACCATTACTCGACCCGTTTCAATTCGCATATAGGGAGAGGCGAGGTACTGAAGATGTCATTAATTGCATCTCTCATTTGGTTAGCAGTCACTTAGAAGACATTCAAGCATATGCCCGTTTACTTTTTATTGATTTTAGTTCAGCGTTTAATACCTTGAATCCCATGTTGCTGACCACAAAGTTAAAAGAGCTTAAGGTAAATCCATACTGTATTAAGTGGCTCTATTCCTTTCTGAACAGCCGCACACAATAAGTGAGAGCCAACAACTCGTATTCTGAGGTTAAAATTACGAACACTGGAGCCCCGCAGGGATGCGTTTGCTCACCAATTTTATTTACATTATACACCAATGATTGCGTAGCAAGTCAAGACAGTACCTTTTTTATCAAATTTTCTGATGACACAGCAATTTTAAGCTATTAAATAGGAAAGACAATGCTTCACATTATTTCTCTGAGGTGGACAGATTTGTAGGCTGGTGTGACAATAACTCCCTAATACTTAATGGAACTAAGACGGTTGAGATGATTTTCGATCCTATAAGTGTAGGGGATCATAGTCCAGTAATGATACATGGTAATATCATTGCACAGGTTCCTTCATATAAGTACTTGGGAGTCTTTATAGATAATTCACTATGCTGGTCTTTTCATGTCAACAATCTTTGTTCCAGGCTACAGCAGAGACTATACACTCTACGCAGGTTAAAAGCGTTTGGAGTGAATCAGAGAATAATGTATTTGTTTTACCAGTCTATTTTCGAGAGCTTGATTAGATATGGTATAACTGCATGGTAATTTGTCTGTCCAATTAAAATCAAGGTTAGGACGTTTGGTGCACACCGCCTTTAAAATTATAGGGGGTGAGGAGAGACGATCACCACAAGAGTTGTTTGATGCTTCAATTTTAAACCATTCCAAGAAAATTGTTGGAGACGATACTCATATCCTGAATGCCAACTTTAAATTATTACCATCAGGAAGGAGGTATAGGGTCTTGATGTGCAGGTCTAATCGACTGAAAAATTCCTTTGTTCCTACTGCAATCAAAGTGTTAAACAGAGATAAAATATTGTGAATTGCCATTGTGTCTTCTATGTATTTAACTTCACTTATTTTCTATTTGTTTTGAATGTATGTTGTATTGTATGTATTGACTGCCATTATGTTTTTATGTATTTAATTTCACTTATTTCTATTCGTTTTTAATGTATGTTGTTTTGTATGTACAGACTTTGCACGTTGTCCAAGACAAATTTCCCAGTGATGGGACTAATAAAGTATAAAGTAAAGTAATAGTAATTATATGTCTATGTGGTGTTTTTAATATGCTTTAAGACAAACCATGTGCAAATGCATAAGTCAGCACCATTGCTGAGTATTTTCTCCTTAAAACTGCAGTGAACAAAAGACAAAAACGCTCAAAATCGTGGTTTGAATGTTTCTGACGCACAAACTACCTTGTAACAAGAGAGTGGATCTCTGAAGCTTGGCATGAAAGCTCTGCCAATTATATCCAAAGCTCTGGCTGTTTGACCCACACCACTCTGACAGCCGCCCGGGTCTAAACAACCTGTCTAAAGCTATTTTTACTGCTTTTAATGCTTTTACCGAGCAGCAAGAGAATTGAAGTATTCAGGAGAAATGGGAGTATTGAACTACGTGTTGTTTACACTTGACTTGTGAGAGGATTGTAAGTGAAAGCTTCTCCTCCCTTATCCCTCCCAATCTATTCACACAACACAGTTCTGCTAGTGACCTTTCTGTTCAGAACCTCACAAACAGAAGATAATTGGCTGCGTCGCAAGGCACCTCGGACCTTGTACAATATAAAAATGATTTACAGTTCAAAACAATGCAATTGGTTGGTTTTGGTAGGTTGTTGCTGATGTTTAATTTTGTATGTGCAAAAAGAAAAAGAAAACACTGGTTGCACCTCTTGTTCCTTGAAACTCTTTATTTCTCTCTTTTAAAGTCTTGATAGCTCCCAGGCTTTTAGTAACAGCACTACTGGGGCATGTCGTACTCACTTACAGGGTGTTTTATTATCAGTCGTAACTACAACGCAAAGTCTCTGCTGTCAAATCAAAGCTAAATGTATTTTGTAAATGTGCTTTGTTTGCCTTAACCCCTCTTCGATCCATGTTTGAGTCCATAAAGGCTGACACATTATTGCTGTTTTCCTCTGTCTCCTTTTTATGTCTCTCAGCGTTTCTTCTTTAAACTCTTGTGAAATGATGGGGGGTCTGTACTTGTGCTGGCTGGCTGCTGTGGTTAGCTTGTTTAACAGCTTCAAGGCATACTGCGCTCCAGTGAGCTTGTTTACACCCTACAGTTCTGTCAGTCTAAAATATAGTAGAGAGTTATTAGTTAGCCCTTTAAAGCCTACGTCATAGTTGATATGAAAATTTCTTCTAAAAGCTTCTAAATGATCAACATGATCTGAAGCAACTTAGGTTTACTTGATTATTCAAACATCAAAAAGTGTTAAAATGTGACTATCGAAAATGATACATCAGGCTTTTGTGGAACGTTTATTTGCACATCTCTCAATCATCAATGTATTGCATTGCATTATTTTTGTTTCGCCCCTTACAATAAAAACTACAGAGCTTTGATAAAAAAGTGAAACATTTAAATATCAGTGTTAAATGACAGTGTTAAACTGAAAATGCTGTCATCATCTACCCCATCCTCATGTTGCTCGAATCCCAAATGATGTTTTTCCTGTGGAAATAAAATATCAAAGATTATTACTGTTGGTTTGCTAAAGATTTGAACATTGGTCCTATGGCTTCGAAATAGAAAGTTTCACTAAACTCACATCTTAATGGAAGCCCGTTTCAGGCCCAGAGTAAAAGATGTGAAGTTATACCTCACAATATGACTTTATATCTCACATTTATGACTTATAATTCCCACTTGTGACTTCGTAACCTGTGATGACCTTTTTTGTTTTTCATCCGGGTACTTTTCGCCTACGTTTCATGAATTCGGACATACTACTTGGTATAGAAGTACATAGTATAGAAGTATGCATATTTGGATGCAGCTTATGTCTTTGATGTGCTCCTAAAAATTGTTATTCTGGGCCCGGTTCCCCAAAACATTCTTATCGCTAAGTAGTTCTTAACCTATTCCTTAACCTCTCTCTTAACGTTATGGCACGATTCCCGACACTTTCGTACGCTAAGTATATCTTCTGTAAGTCACACTTTCGTAAGGTTGGTCTGGACCACTCTTAGCTTTACCTTATCACTGTTGCAGGTCTATACGAATATAATTCTGAAGTTTTAATACACCCAGACAGTATTCAATTAGGCTAATTCAAGTGTTTTCATGCAAAGAATAAAATTGTCATTACACTGATTGTTGTTAGATTTTTAATTATATTATTATACAATATTATTAATTTAATTAAAAAGCGCTTTTAAAGGCCAGTGAAAGCATAGGCTACAGTCAGTTAAGTCCTATTCGGACGCTAATATTGTTTCTCATGGGCTTGTATGGTATTTTAAACATTTATAGGGGTGAGTCGGTGATTTTAGTGCCGTCCGAATCCATAATATCAGTGTTTTTTTCTCACCCAACCCACGTAAAAATCCCTGGCCAAATTAGTACCTACTGGTTTTTGACAAACAGGTCGTGTGGTAATTTAATTGCCGTCTGAATCCTCATCTCTGAGTTTACAAGAAGAGATTCAAAATCCACTGTTTAAACCCTTTTTGATCACTGCCGAGCACCGAGATGTAGGCCTACACTTTTATTACTGAAATGCTGGAAAGTATTTCCAAGAACAATATTTCATCGCAGCTCCACCTCAGCGAACAAAAATGGGAAAGAGAAGAAAGCACGTACAAATTTGAAATGGTTATTATGGCAGCAATATATGATACAATTTAAAAATATGTAATATTATAGGCTATTATAGTTTGGATTATTTTTTATAATATCCCATGAGTCCTAATAAATGCAATTTCAACTATTTCTGAAGTGCTTATTTTATAAAGAACACCGCTTTCTCACATAAACAGCCCCTGCACGAGAGAATAATTGATTCTCGAGCCATCGATATCAACCAATTCAGCACCATCGCCACGGACAGCACCCGGTAACGTCGCACGTAAGAAGGTATATCTTAAGCAGCTTCCTAAGGTATGGTTCGGGGAACACACTTAGGAACATAAACAACTTTGGTAAGATATATCTTTCGAGTCTTCTTAGCGTGCTAAGAGTGAGCGTTATCGGGGAACCGGGCCCTGGATCTTTACATTTAGCAATGTCAAAATCATTCACATCCACCTTAAAACAACAGTACAAGCCAACTAATGCAATATGCAAAACTCCAAAAGTTAAGCTCTCAACCTGACCAACACTTCATCCACTGGGACAAGTTGCATTAATCTGCTCTTTAGTAAGTTGCCAGTGCCTTCATGTCCTCAGCAGTAGTGCACTGTGGGTAAGGAAAGGAACCAGAGTGAGGTTCTTGTTTGGATACTGGATTAGAGAGAGGCAGATGGTCCCCACAGTCAGATCTGGAACGCCATCCTCCTCTTCTTGGCAGCAAAGATGACAGCCTATGACTCAAGTCACACAGCTTTTGGAACCGCGTGTACGTGTTGAGTTAACGGAATGGTTTTGGTGACTAATTTAGATTTGCAATTAGATACTGAGAATGAGCAGTCAGTGTGGAAGGACCTTATAAATATTTCAGAGGCCTGTTAGTCATTCTTAAATATAACCATATATCACTTCTTGTTATTTCCAACAAGCAAAAGTCTGAACATACAGAGATGCTATCTGTTCCCCTGAAGAACAGCATAATGGAGGCAAAGGTCTTTTTAAATATAGTTTTTTGCCTTTTTACTACTAAGAAAAGGAAATGTAAACTCAATAAGAACTTATATGTAGAGGAATCAAAAGTAGCAGTCTCCAATCTTGAAAGATATAGCTTCTTCATAATATCAACTTTTGTGGTCCACAAAAAAAAAGAAAAAAAGTCTTGGATTGACATGAGGAACAACATGAGGGTGTCAACAACATTGAACAAAACTGAATTTTAATATAATGGACAAAAAAACGTCTTAATAATTCAAAATATCTTCTTTTGTGTTCCACTAAAACAAAAAACAAAAAAAGAAAGTCTTAAAATTGATTTTAAGGTGAGTAAATAATGACAGAATTTTCATTTTGTGGTAACTCATCCCTTTAAAAAGATGAAATTATGCTGAATAAAATGTGAAAAAAAAAGTGAGTTAAAACTCTGAGAGCATTTTAAAAATCTGCATCATTCTTGGATGTTTGAATAATATAGTGATACAAACAATGTCTCATGAAAATAATTTGTATCACAAAGATTAAGAAACAATTCAGATTCTCCAACTCCTTGGGGAATTTTTTAGATGGAAGCATGACAGAATAATACCAGCTCTCTGTCACAATCATTATAAGCAGAATAGCTAGTCATTGTGTTCTGTTATTGATATGGAACCAAAGATATCTTTGGAACCAAAGAACTTATCAGTTCAAGTCAAGTCTGCTTTACACCGAAGACATCACATTGTCATGCTTGTCAAAGTATCTGTTCCATGTAGCATAACGCAGGTTATAAACACTGAGTTTTAACCCTCTGAATGTTTACTTGGAAACATGAAAACTGATGCATCACCAAGCTATCACAGCCACTTCAGGCCTTATACATTCAAGAATGAAAAATGTGCAAATTTGCATCAAAAGATTAACACCACAAAAATGAGACACTTTTTTTTCTCCTATCCTTTGTGTTTTAGATCCTACATCAAAGGTTAGTCCTCGGCATCCCATTGAAATTGTTTCAGAGAGGGTTTGTCCTCTAATGAGAGTAAAAAAGTGATTTAATCTTACTCTATGGTGCCATTGAACACTGCAGCTGAAGACTGAATGATGTTGATTAGCATAAGCGACATAATAAGATCTCCTTTTGATGCATGTCACAGCATGATTTTAATTCACACTTCTATTTTGGAACGATCTCTTCGGATACCAGTCGTTTGGTTATTGTTATATGGCCAACAAACTGCTGTTTTTTTATTTGATTCACCCCATTATTTGAAGGCTTACTAAAATCCTTCTCCCATACTGTATCATCAGCGAGACACTTGACCACGGGTTGTTCAGTTGGACCATCTTTGACATTTAAATAAAGAATCTGCAAAATGACAAGTAACCAGGCAACTAAGGAGAAACTTCAATTATGGAATACTGCACTTGTGAAAACCAAGATCTCTTCACTGAAATGTTAAATGAAGAGCATGGAGGGTGAAAAGAGACAGGAAATTGATGTGTGCGAAAGCAGCCCGACCTGAATTTCTGTAAATGAAAGTGGCTGATGTTGAATCTAATTCCTCTAGAGGCATCAATCAATGTCCAATCTGAAAAATAATGTGTGTTCCTCTGTTACACTGAGCTATGATTCATTCACACATTATGTAACTCAAAGCATTCATTTGCCCCCTAATTCTTCTCTTTCACACAAACATGTTTGAAGACTACATATTTTTTTGTGTGTTAACATGTGGTTTTATTCTGAAATAAAAACAAAAATCTCTTTGAAAAGAACAGACAGATGCCAGCAGATGCAAAGGTACTGAAAGGAAACAAAAACACATTGCGAATTTTCACTGATCTCGAAATCAAAAGGAGAAAGAGACTGAAAAGTGGGACATCTCCCCTAGCTTGGCTCAAAACCTCTCAAGAGCTTCATTTTGCCTAAGCAGGGAGTCTATTTATGCATTCATTTATAAGCCGGGTTCAAGTATTTGCAGTGGAAAACAAACTATTTACTGTGTAGGCACTGATACAAGAGCCTGTGAGCACATTTATCTTATGGGATAAATTTGGTATCTATTAGATGAAAAGAATATATATCCACAAACAGAATTGCGTTCTTCCAATCCTCCAGTGCTTTTATCCCCATGCTAACAAGCACAATTTGATGCAGGTGGGCTCCCCTAATAGTCTCCTGCGTCATGGACTGTCTTATACTGACAGGTAACAGTTTGTGAAGCTGTGTGTTTGTGAAGATGGTAGTGAGCAACTCAGGGTGCCGTTCTCTATTCACCCTCACCCTTCACTCAACACATGTCCTATATATATCACTAGTTTACACTACCTGCAGAAGTTTTCAACAATCCATCGAGACAGGCTGCGTTACAAATAGAGACTCGTGGACAAAGAGAGTCACAGACAACACAGCTACAAGCTATGCAGTGCTTTCTGCTTTCAACATTTTTAGCAAGCTAACAGAAATCTCCAGGCTGAAGTGTTTATTTCTGTATTGTGGTAAACTAGAAGGTTAATGTCAATACCATAGAACCATGGATTCACACATATATCCATCTGTCTACTGCAGTGGTTCTCAGCTGTTCTCAACCCCAGTGTCCACAACAATATTCAAATATCTATGACTTTTCCAACTGTTCTTGATTTCCTGGATGAGTATTAAAGGTAAGGATTTTAAAAATGTATATTTTTACTCACAATTTCGGCCCAACAGAGCTGAATTTTAGAGCTTGTATATGTATATACATAAAATGTACAAAAATGTCCATAGAGTTTTTATTTGATTAATTTGCAGGTCTTTATACTTGAATTAAAATAAAAATATCTAGATTTCTTTGTTGTTTTATCTTATTTTAATGCTTGCTTTGTTTTAAAGTCATCTTGAGGCCCGGTGGGCCCTGGCCTCCTGGTTGAGAACCACTGGTCTAGTTATTTTTTGTTTGTTTGTTTTTATCTTTCAGTAAAAATATAATATATTAGATATATTCAAAAGTGTGTCTGCGGTCCCTAAGGGGATTAAGACTACAGGGGTCTGCCGATTATTGTTTGATCCATAAACGTTGTTAAAAAAGTTAAAGTTTATGCAATGCATGTGATTATAGAGTGGTGCAGGTATGACATCACTTTGTAGGCTAAAACGCAGAAGCACGTTAGCATTTTAGCACTCCCGGTGTCATCGTCCCGAAGTCAATGGGTTTTTTAAATGGGATTTTGGTTAAATGGCTGAAATAAGGTCTGTGGTGAACATAAGCTCAAGACACTTTCACATTTTATTCTCCGACATAAAATACATCAGTATTACCCCACTAGTGATTTCTTTTAAGCTGTTATGTGTCTTGAAAAAGGCAGATGCTAACAACTTGCTAAATGGGACTACAGAGGCTGTCGGAGACATTAAACGTCTTCACGACAAACAGGTAAACACAGTCCACTTTTACAGCTTCGTTATGCTTATAATTATGCTCTTATAAACTATTCTACCTCAAACTTTCTGGGAAAATGTTTATGAAATAAAAACTAAAAGAGTTGTTGAAGCTTAGTGATGGTGATGTTGAAGTCGTGGGAATGTGGTGTAGTTTGTTAAATTTTACTACTGGCGACTGCATTTAGGCTTCAAAATTCATAAAAGTTGTGTTAATTTGTGAAAATTATGTTGATAGACAAAACAAGTAAACTTGTGTTGATCACAGAGCTCAATTTTTGCGATAATCCAAAAGCCTATAAAAAATTAAAAAAAACCCAGTGATGCTATAACAGCCGGTTGACCTACAAAGTAACGTCATACCTGCACACCTGGCTTAAATTACAGCTTTAAGTCGAACACATCTTAAAGGATAAGTTCACTTTAAAATGAAAATTACCCCATGATTTACTCACCTTCAAGCCATCCTAGGTGTATATGACTTTCTTCTTTCAGATGAATACAATCAGAGTTATATTAAAAAATATCCTGGCTCTTCCAAGCTTGATAATGGCAGAGAATTGCAACCAACAGTTTGAAGCTCAAAAAAGTGCATCCGTCCGTCATAAACAAACTCCATATGGCTCTGGGGGGTTAATAAAGGCCTTCTGAAGAAAAGCGATGAGTTTATGTAAGAAAAATATTCATATTATCAATTCAAGCTTCCAGCCAAATGGCCATACACAGTCTACTTGCGCCTAAAGCGCAACTTATGACGTCAGAAGAAGCACAGTGCGTCATGGCCTAGTGTAATTGTCAGCAGTACGTCGCATTAGCATAAGTTGCGCTTAGACTTAAGTCGAATCCGTATGTTCGTTTGACCGGAAGCAAGTTATTAGTTAAAGTCATATACACCCTTTAAGGCTTGAGGGTGAGTAAATCATGGGGTAATTTGCTTTTTAAAGTGAACTACTCCTTTAAATCTGCAGTGATAAGGTGGCACAGTGGTCATGTCATACAAATCGTAGTTCTCAGAAAATTACGGGTTTACATGTTTTAATTACAAGGGGTTTTTTTACAGTTCAGAATCATTATAACGATATAATCGTTATAGGTAATTACGACATGTGAATGCACCTCTGTCCACCATGGGGCTCCTTGGCATGAAAAAAAACACAAAAAAACAGAATTATTAAATATTTGCATATGTAAATTTAAAAAGTAGTCTTCAAACAAAGACTGTTTGAACATTCTGTTTGTTATAGTACTGCAACAGCAGGTGTTAATTCGACCTTTAATTTGAGGAGTTTACTCTAGACTGTTGTGCTTCTTAAGGCCACCATGGTGATGACATTTAGCCTATCACTCTTTTGGGTGAGTCAATTACTGTCAGTAAATGGAGAAACCTTAACGGTGGCATTTAAGGTTGTTTCTATTGATTAAATTGGAATGTTGAAACTTTAATGTCCTGAATTTGTTTGGTATGTTGCTTAGGCTATAAAACAACTTTTATAGGATATTTGTTGTGCTTATGAAATATTTACTCCAAGGCAAGTAGGGGGAGAGTGGGGTACAACCTAACACTTTTTGACTTACTCAGTTTGTGTAAATTCACTTGGGGTTTAGAGTATTTATTTTTAGTATTTATAGACACATGTCTAGTATAATTATGTGCTTTTGTTTCATTCATACAGTGTATACTTTTTTCTTGATTTATCCCAAAAGAATGGAAGTGAAATGTGACAACATGCCCCATAGGTAAATCAGCATTAACTGTTAAATAACAGATAGGAGATTAAAATAATATCAGATTTGTCTAATTTGAAATAAACACAAAAAACAGAGATGAAAAATGTACTTAAGAAATTTACTTTTGCTGTGGTTAAATAAATGGTCAGTGATATTGTTTCATTGTTGATATGGCAACTAGTATGTACACTAAGTTTCGTCATTCTGGCATGTGTGGAAAGTTTTAAACCATGTGTGTTACAACTAGCCCCACATTAGTTTGTGTACCCCTACAGCTGTATTGTAATTATTAATAAATAATACATTTTGTATTTCATTTTATCATTGTGATTTGTGATCCCTAGTGAAAAAAAGTATACTTTATTGTATTTGAAATATATTCCCTTTTTCAATAGTAAATTGCAAATATACTAACACACTGAGACATTTGTCTGTCTTAAAAAAAAACTATAAAACATTGTCCAATGCATCTGCAAAAAACAGAATTAGTCATTATAACATGTACAACTTTACATTACCTTATTTTTATTTGCAAAATGAAGCTGTGTATTTATTTCTGATTTCCTAAACAATTTGGCTTCATTTACGATGCAAATGATCTTTGAAAAGTTTTGGGGAAAATTTTTTTTATGAACATAAAGTTACTTTGTCTTGAGCTGACCAGCCAATTATGGTAGTGTGTGTTGATTGGTGTTTATATTTGTTCAAGCTTGACAACCTTATTGCCTTTTTGATTACTTTCTAATATATATTTCTAATTACAATTAAGTACAAAGATTACATTAAAGGGATGCTTATAAGAGAGCATACATTTGAAACTGCTGAGTCTGTGAAGGGTTTTGATTATATTACCCACCAAGTGCATTGTACTCAGCGTACTCATTCATAAAAAGAAAACAAATCATTCATCATAATTTGCCTGCCTTATATGTGTATATATGAAGAGTTCAGATGCAAAAGCCTCTAAGTGGCATCTGAAATTTTCTTCTAGAATGATCATTTTTATCAAGCTCGAATATTTAAGTTCAGTAATTTCACTTAAATGACAATTAATAGGTAATCTTCATTGCCATTTAAGTGAAATTACTGAATTTAAATATTCAAGCTTGATAAAAATGATCATTCTAGAAGAAAATTTCAGGTGGCACTTAGAGGCTTTTGCATCTGAACTCCTCATATATGTACACTGTAAAAAATGTAACCGTGATTTTTACGGTAAAAAACTGGCAGCTGTGGTTGCCAGAACTTTACCATCAAAAATACGGTAGCAACCCGTTATTGGTTTTACAGACTTAACTTAAAATTTACAGTAATAAACCGTATTTTATTATCTGATATAATGTGAATTTACCGTCCTATTGAAGTATTAATATCTGTTTTGTACCATAATACACTGATAACCACCAATCACAGCAGTGATGATAGTCACATGATCAATCAAAGCTCATCACAAGCAACTCTTCCACAAGAAAGTTAATACTATAGAAGCTGCACAGTGTCATTCACACAAACATTAAACACCATCACGGTAACACACATGTAATCTTAAAAATGCAATAAACATTAATTTAACAACATTAAATGTAACATAAAACCCCAATGTACATAACTGATTAGAAAAAAACGAAGAAAACTATGAAGAAACATAGTTATTTCAACAAAAATACATCAAATGTGAAGTGTCACACAGGGAATTGTGGGAATGTCAATTTACGGTTTTTCACTGTAAATTATACAATGAGTTGTTCTTTTTCACTTTCAAAAACTGTAAATTTACCGGTATTTTACAGTAAAATTACATTAAATGTACCATTAGATCTGTCACAGTTATTTACCGTAAATAGTACGGAAACTTTCTGTTAACCAATTAACATTTTTCACTGTAGCATTTTTACCATTAAAATTACGATCATTTTTTACAGTGTATATATATTCTCTCTTTTTTATATATATATTAATATTTGTTGTTTTTCAGACCAGCTGCTATAGAAGAAAAACTGAAGTCTGAGTGCAGAAACAAGTGAAGAAGAGAGTAGTAAGTATGGTTTAATCTCATATCACCTATGTTATCGAGATTTTTGAATCAGGCCTATTGAAAGGTGATTGACAGTTAGGAAAATGTTAGCAACGTGTCAATTTCAGGTGTCTAATTTGTGCTGCCTTTGAGTCATTCATGTAAAAATCTGTTTATTTAATTTTTTTTTGGTAAAGCTGCAAGTGCACTTGTCTTAGTTGTCCTGGCATACAATATTTTGCACAACTTCTAATTTCCTAATCTTTGCAACAGAGGTGAAGAGAGTGCATGCATGACCACAATAGACACGTTCCCTAGGTTTAAATAAACCACAATTACCAATGTACAACATACCCTCTAATACTCAGGTTGCTTTATTGCTGCAAATAACTATAAGTGACTTTTTGATTGAACTTTGCTCACTGTAATCTCTGTAAAGCTGCTTTGAAACAATCTACATTGTTAAAAGCGCTATAAATGAAGATGACTTGACTTGACTTGACTTGACTCACTGTAAATTGTGTTGGGCTTCTTCTAATCTCATGTTCAATGTAACTCATAGAGTGCTGTATAGTGACGACAGACAAGAGGATAAAAATGGACACTCAGGTCCAGCTTGATGAGGATATAGTCAAAGCTTTGAAAGGTACTTAGAAGTCAACGGAATTCTAATGCATTTCTATGCAAATTATTATACATATATTCAAACATGGATACAAAAATGTTAATCATTGGTTAATTTTATATAAATTCTTCGTGCCTTTCCCAGATCCTGTGATAAAGCACTCTTCAAATACTACAGTGTCTGAACCACAAGCCCTCATTTGTAGAAAATGAGTTGTACTTAAAGAAGTGATGGTCCACTTGAAGATGAAGACGTGACATTCAAACTCTTCTGTTTCTTTGGTTCAGCCGTTTGTAGGCCTACGTTTGTAAATAATGCATTATTCACTTCTGCACATTGTTTTTCCATAACTTTTATTTTTATTTTTTCAGAAAATTGCATTTTGAAGCTTATTTATTAAGTGATGTAATATTCATGTGTTTTTCAATAATACAGGTATAACTGAAATGTTATAAATATAGCTCTGCCATCACTGATCTTTGTTATAATGTATTTTGTTCAAGAGATTATATATGCTGCTGTACTTTTTTAATGTACTCTTATGTATTTATTTTGCAATGTACACAACAATACTATATTAAAGTTTTCTTGATTTCAAAGTCTGTGTGTCTTAACATTTATATTTAATTATTTTTGCACTTTTAATATACCATTCTGAATACTGAATAAAACAGCTTTATGATAAATTATTAGTGTAATGCTAATACATTTTTAATTAGCTGAAATGCTATTTAAATGTTCTTGAAGTACTTTAAAACTAAGCTTCAAATATATTATAACTAGTTTAAGACATATGAAAGTATATTTTTAATGAATTGTAAAGAAATACACTTAAATTCACTAAATGTACTTGAATTGGTTCCATTTTAGCATAATTTAATATATTAAAATATAGTGCAAATAGCTTAAAATTGATTTTAAGCATATCTTGAAATACACTTAATATACTTGAAGTTGTTTCAAAATAATACATTTAATATGTATATAGTACAATTTAAATATATTTCTTTTTCTGAATTTGTAATGTACTTGTAACACAAATAAAGTACACTTTAATATAACTAATCAAGCATATAATTAGTCCCTACACAGGCATATACTTAAAGTATACTAAGTATACTTGAAGTTGTTCCAATTTAGTACACAAAAGTACACTAAATACACTTAAAGTTATGTTTTCTACAATTTAATTACTAAAATATACTTAGTACAAAATTAGTTGTTTCAAAAAAGCACACTTCAAGTTAACTAATCATTAACACACTTGAAGTATACTGATAATTAGTCTAGGCGGCAAGTATACTTAGCATTTTTCTTTTTTTTCACCAGGGTAAGCCAAAGAGGGAACTGATACTTTTTATTCAAATATAATACACTTATGGTCGGCGCGGACACTAAATTAGTCTGGCTGCAAGTAGGCCTATACTTATTAGAGCCCTGCACGGGCCTCAAATCTAGGCCCGAGCCCGGCCCTGGCCCGAGACGCTCAGGCCCTAGCCCGACCCGTGTCCGACAGCTCATCAGAATTATCAGCCCGAGTCCGACCCGAGCCCGTTTTTTTTTTTTTTTTCACAGCGGCAGACTGCCATTAAAATATGTCTGTTTTGTTAGTTATGTTTCTTTTCTTTTCATTTCATTTCTTTATTAAGCTAATTTAGACAAATGTTTGAAGCATTTAAAAAAAAAAAAATGACGGCCAAGCAAGCCGAGCCAACAGCGAGTAAAACATGTTTGATCAATTTAGCCTCTCAAATCAACGCTAATACTTTACTTAGCTACAATAAAATCCATAGATATAAAACACTTCAAGCATATCACACAGACAGTTAGTTTAATGTTTATTTATTAAACCACAGTGAGTAATTTTTTTTTGAAATACTGAGGCAGGCTCAGGCTGCTCGCAACAGCGCTCGCAAACGAAATGAGCAATAGTCAATCTAAACAAATTAAATTAAATAAATCAAAAACAAACTTGCAGGTTATCTTACCTCAAAAATGCACCACAGAACATGGCCATTCTTTTTCCCAGTAGTTTCCAACAGTTAAACGAAAATAAAGTCCAATCGAACGAAAAACGAAAAACATCAGTAGTTTCCAACAGTTAAACGAAAATAAAGTCCAATCAAACGAAAAGTTAGAACAGTCTTTTACAGAGCATCGTGGAGAAAAAGAATAGCATCCACAGTGGAAGATTTTAACCCAGTCCTCTCTTCTATCACTTGCGATTTTTCTCTTAATATTCTCCATTATTTGCACATGAGGTGAATCGTTGGTTCCGCTGACGGGAAACCTTCTGTGTGTGTGTGTGTGTGTGCGTGCGTGCGTGCGACTGTCATGACAATCATATGTCAGTGTAATTATAAGATTATGAAAGTTATGAGGTTATTAAATGTCTTTCTATGTTTGTTTTTCTATCGTCGACGTCAACTTCTCATATTTTTTTTTATTAATGTCTAAAAATATAAAAAGAAGGATAACTCAAAAAAGGCCCGAGGCCCGGCCCGCATGTGAACTATGACGTGAAAATTGGCCCGAAGCCCGGCCCTAGGGGCGTAAAAAAGTCGGGGCCCGTCGGGCTCGGGCTGAAATGCAGGGCTCTAATACTTATATATATATATATATATATATATATATATATATATATATATATATATATATATATATATATATATATATATATATATATATATATTCTTTTTTACCAGGGATACCCAAGGAGGAGTCTCCATGGCAACCTCGCCACTCTTTTTATTATCCTTTAGTGAAACCCTGGCACTTCTGCTGTGAACTGCGCTGTTTCTCACCCGCACTGAGAGCTCATGTCCAACAGTGATGGCAGAACAAGTGCGCGCTCTCCACTCAGCTTCTCACGCTGCGCGCGCGCTGCTCATGTCCCTCTGAATACGTTTCTTGAATTTCCCACTCCAGTCCGTGTCACATCCGGTACAGCGCCACTGCTTGGCCCCGCTTCTCAAATTTCCTGCCCACACCTTCCCTCTCGTATTAACCAAGCCAAGTTTGTCCAGTGATGAAGTAATATTTTCGCCGCTTTCGTGCACATCCCTACATTCGCGGTCGGATCGGTGGTCCAGGAAGAAAGAGGACGAGGAGGCGTCGAGGAGCTGAGATGAGATAAATATGCAAAGAGACGCATCTGTAAACCATTCCAGTCTTATTTTCCCATTATTTTGGCGCTGAATTAAAACATAGCCTTTACGCAATTTCAAGAGGAGCGTCTAATAGAGAGCCGGACAACTGGACAGAAAACAGCTCTGCATGTGATATCTTCGGATAAGGTGGCATCGGCAGCAGAAGATGCAGCCTGCAAGCAAGCTCCTGAGTCTCACCCTCCTTGTACTGATGGGCACTGAACTCACCCAAGTAGGTTTATAAACGCCATTTTCAGCGCACATCTCGGGCTAATTAGGCAGATTTGCTCAAAATAAGCCGGTTTCATGTATTATCATAAATTCAGATTAAACTATTGGGCAGCAGAGATCGGGATGGACTGATTTGATAAACCTCATTTAGAAGAAAATCACAGCGGGGTTTCTCGTATAGAGCCTTCGTACCACATGGCTAGAGGGGTTATTTTATAGTAACTTTTATGTAGGTTATTGTGCATGATAATGCATGTGTTTTCATAGTAATAGTTGACAGTTTTAGTATTTAAAGATAAATGCCTCTTGGAAGCAGTGAAGTCTCTGTGTGTGTGAGTGATCGTCAGCATCATTGTATCATTTGTATGATGATTCCTATTCAAGATAAAACACTCCAGGGCTTGTGCAGTGTTTTCTCATTATCCACACTGTGATTGTCTCTGACACTCTACAATCTCACTTTGAAGACAGAAATAGCAAGCAAATTGCTTTCTCCACACTCATTGATGCTTTCTCTTCAGTAACTGTCATTTCTTACGCCTTTGACATTTTACACTGTTGGTGAGTTAATCAAATGGAAAAAGCTATACTGAAGGGGCAAGGTCATTTGCTTTTATGTACAGAAAAATAATTTAGCCTCTGTTCTGTGTTTGTTTTTGTCTTTCATGGGGCTTTTTTATTATTATTTCACCTTAACACTACAAGCTATTAAGAAAACATGCTAATATTGTGTTCGTTTATGAACTGTGATTTATTGTATGATTCATTTAATTGAATCAGTTGTCTGAAACTAAGTGCCCTGTGCCATGATTTGTAATCTGCCCCAGATTATAAATCACTGAAGAAGAAAAAAAAGCTCCTGTTTCATTTGATAATAATGCAGGTTGATACAAAATTGACATTGTTTCCAATTATTATACTAGTTAGAGTTAGAAGCACTTTATATTACAGCATGTTAATATATTCAGAAGTAAAACATTATTTTAGACGATATCTTTAATCTTTATTCAAAATAAGTTGATTTGCACATTATTATTTTATAAATTTGCTCAAAACGTTCGTAAATATGGTTGACCTGCACAGGAAGGACATTTCTCATGTGTAAATCAGTGACCTATCAGGTATTCCCCCTTTTGTGTTAGTGCAGGTGAAAACAAATGTTGCTAGCCAAAACCAAATAGAAAAAGTACAGAAAATGAAGACGATATAGAGGAAAAGGATGTTCTTACATTAAATCTGTTTAAAATGTCTGGCTGTGAGTGCTATTTGTCACCACTTCATTAGGAACATGTCTATGATGTATATGTAGCCTAGTACCAAACCAAAGATGTTTTATTAAAAGAAATAAAATAATTATCTATATGCTGGGCAAGGGGGTGGTGGGTGGCAGGGCGTCTGATTGGAACTTGTCAAAATGTTAAAAATGAGAAGGAAACCTGTACTGCCCTCTTTTGGTCAAATAATATCATGACACGCTGAGAGACAATTGGTCAGCTATCCTTTTAAAATCCCCCTGTTCAGAAGTGACTCATAAATGAGTGAGTTATCTTTTTAATCTAACATCTGCTGATATTTTAGAGTTTAACAATCATAGTAACTTTATTTTATCTAGAATAAATAATGTGTCTAGCATATCTAGCATATTCTATCTAGCATAAATTGTAGGCTATGCCTACTGTGTAGGCCTACTACATACCGTAGAGAGTCGCGGTACAAGTAATCGTTATTATTACACCGATGAGCCGCACTATTACACAGCGCGCAAATTATTCAACGGAGTCGACTTTGTAATTCTCGCGTAAACCAAATTGTATTGCCTCCAGCACATTTGCCCCTTTGTGTGTATGTCTGTTATGTAAATTTATAACAAAGCAAAAGCAAAAAACTGTTGCCACAGGCGAACGCGCCTTCAAGCGTCTATTTAGCACATATTCTGAAAAAAATGTAGTCCGTTATCCAACTTTGATGCATACTGAAACGTTGTTTCATTACACTTTTTAAATATTTAGTTAATTACTTATTAAGACATCATCTCTGCATCAAAGGGAGGCGCCTCAGCCTCAGCAGAGTGCATTTTGTCTATTAACTGTTTTAAGTTGCCTATAGCTGTCAGTGTGGGTATCGTGATACTAAGGAAAACTTTCTACATGTTCAGTGATTTCGTTCGTGCGTCGAGCGCCAGGGGGAGGTTTGTGATATTTATGAATTTTTCACCAATACTGGGTGGGCGGGGGCACGGAACCAGTGAGATGAGATCGTCTGCTGAACTGCCGTCGTTCGTTATTCGCGTGAAGAAAGGAGACAGCACATCATTCTGCTTATAAACCGAGAGAGCTTGCGTGATTCTAAAGTTCAGTATAGTATAGGTGCGAGCAGAAGCGTCCGAGATGAATTCATTTACACTGAGTGCTTTACAAAAGCACATCACCTCTGTCAGTAGCGCAGGTTATCAGAACAGTTCTCTACTGGAAAGTGTATAATGAAGGTTACTGGGAAAGAGAAGAGCAGAGATGTCGGTGCCTTTGCTGAAAATTGGAGTAGTGCTCAGCACGATGGCGATGATCACCAACTGGATGTCGCAAACGTTGCCCTCTCTAGTTGGTCTGAATAGCACCAAATTAAGCGTGGCACCCCCGGGTGTGCCGGACCGGAGCACTGGCGTGAGTTTCCTTATTCTCTTTGTTCATGTTCAATTTAGACAATTTGAGCTGCAAAAAAACAACAAAAAACATTTATATTATGTATACGTTACAATTGGTTATGCTATTTGAATAATGCATGTTATAAAATGGAAAAATTATGTAATTCGGCTATAAAAAATAGGCTAACTCGTAAAAAACGTATTTTTTATTTTTTGTAGACTATGCCAATATAATGTTTTATACATGGTGCATTGTATTCTTTTAACTACTGTTCATTGGAGTAACATATACCATAATATGAATATGGTAATTCTTTAGTAGCCTACTATAGATTGAAGTATATGATATCATTACCATGGTGGTACCGCCATATACTTGTTATAAGGAGAGTTTCAGTGTGCAACTATATAAGTGTTTAATGTTGATTCAGATTTTGTGCATTAGAGGAATTGTTGCTATATATAATATTGTATAATAATTTGTATTGTTTGGAATTTAATCTCAGTCACAGACTTCAATTATCCAATGGGATTGCATGACTTTAACTGTACAGTACCTATTCATCTTTTATGTCACTGCACAAATCAATGTAGAAACACAAAAAGGTGGCAAACAATAGCCTACAATGACAAAAAAAGAACACATTTTTTGACACTGTTTGAACACATGCATTATCATTAGTTCTGTTTGTGTGTTTGTGTGTATTTTTTTTAAAGACATTAGACATATTTTACTTTATTGACTTTGAGTGGGTTTGTAGTCTTGGGTAATTGTTATGAGTCACCTATATAAATGCTGTTGAAATCTATATTATTTAAATCAGTTATTTGTGAGCAAGACAAAGATACTCTCTTTTATTTTTTTTATTTTTTTTAAATGTATGCCTTTACTATTTTGATATTGTGGTAAGCTCTGTCCTCATAGCATAAAAACAATAGATTGTATTTTAATCTGAATTCAGCATTAGTAGCAGATTTACAAAGATGTTCCTTAGATTGAATAAAAAGTGCTTTCTGTCCGCATTGGTTTTGAATATGGATTATTCATTAGATTACTCAGGATTAGGGCAAGACATACGGAAAACGCTCACTCTTCCAGATGGCTCTTTTATGTAAAACCACTGGGTCATAAAATCTCCTTGAGACCATTTCACATCAAAGCACAAATTATAAAAATCTTTAGAAACCTGTATTTTGTCAGTATATTGACCACTAATGCACTGCTCTGCTCTTGATGGACAAGGAGAAACAAAATGAGAGAGAGAGAGAGAGAGAGAGAGAGAGAGAGAGAGAGAGAGAGAGAGAGAGAGAGAATAGATAATGTAGCTTGGCTCAATAATAAGTTTCCTTAGTCCTGCCACAAATGATCATATATTATTTTAAGTTATAGCCTACACTTTATAAACACTTTTGCTGGAAAACAATTGCATACAGTGTGACACATTACTGATTTGTTTATCATTTTTATCTCATTTTGAATAAAACTCACGCTTCCAAGATTAGCAAGTCGTTCTTACAATCACAAAATCTTCATCTATATCAGCCAGCTAAATAACATTACCTTGGTGACATATTTACTTCAGCAGAATTGACAAAAGCAACATTCCATAAACCACAGTCACCAATTGTTTAAAGAAACACATGATTGATTAAATGTAAGATTATTGCAACGTAAACATTAAGACATAACATAAGACCTGGCATGACCGTTTCCATCAACTGGCCAGAAAACTCTTCCAGTCTGACTCTTGTGTAAGTGTTCAGGCAATTAACCTCCCCAAAGACTGCAGTCACTGACCTTTTTTCCTGATCCGTCACTGACCTTTTTTCCTCTTTGTTTTGCCCCTTGCCCAGGTGCTGCCTGCTAACCCTGAGGAGTCGTGGCAGGTGTACAGCTCAGCGCAGGACAGTGAGGGCAGGTGTGTGTGCACTGTTGTGGCTCCTCAGCAGACCATGTGTTCACGGGACGCCAGGACCAAACAACTGAGACAGCTCCTGGAAAAAGTAACCTTTGAAAATAATCCACACACACACACACATATCCACACAACGCCCTACTGTCAGAATAAATAGCTCACATTCATAGATCTTTTCGGCAGGGTTGTCACCCAGGACATGGCTTATTACTCGTCTCTTATGTTCTCTTTAAGGTCCAGAATATGACTCAGTCCATCCAGAGTCTTGACCAGAGGACCCAGAAAGACCTGGAGTATGTGCAAAGAATGGAGGTGCAGTTGAAAGGCCTGGAATCTAAGTTCAAACAGGTGGAGGAAAGCCACAAGCAGAATATCGCAAAGCAATACAAGGTGTGTACAAATATATGAACTCATCCAAATTTTCTTCACTGTGGTTATTCCATTTGTAAATGTCATATTTAATTCATATCCGCATACAATGTTTCCCATTTACAAAAAGGTTAACTCACTTATTTAATTCCGCTCCCAACACTGGCCTTTAACATTACATTAACTAATCGATCTTTGAGAAAACAACTGAGCATATTCATTTTCTGTATATCTGCATGCCAAGTGAGCTCAGGATATTTGTTATGAATGATTTCTCCTCCTGAGTGGATGACACAGGCATTTTCCCCACAAGTGAATTACAAAACATGATTCATTTTCCATCTTAGGTATTGTTAGCTGCCTGATATCAATTGCATCTGCATGCTAATGAGGCTGTTGCTATTTTTCGAAATGGAGGCGCAGTGATTTGTTGCGCATTGCAATTTGTAGTGTGTATCCGGCTCCCAAAGTGACATAGATTTTATAGATCTGTCTAGCACAATCTTTTAGCTCCTTCAGCATCATCTAGCCATTCAAAGTCTTTAAAAAAAAAATAGTGCATTGGACATTTTGTTTTTGTTAAACTGAATATTATGTTCAGGAATGTGCACACAAATCACGCAGCTCAGAAGGCCAGTGTTGGCAGCACCTCTTTTTCATTTACCAAATAAGAAAACTACTCAAAACATTTTAAGGCTTGACCTTTAAACATTTATTACTTGAAAGCATCAAATATTTGGATGCAATCACTGGAAAAGGTCATCGTATACACCGTCATGATCTTTATACCAGAGCCTACATAGCACTGTTCACTCTCAGAAGTTCAGGTATACACAGAGCGTATATACAAACATGGCATTTCAGCTGAAGTAGGAAACCATAAAGAATGAATTTGATAAATGGAATCAAAGGACATTGGAAGTGCATTTTCTTTGTTTGGACGAAGATTATTTTGCACTTTATGATCCCAGTACAATATAATATTTATTTATTTACAGTATGACATTTCAAATATTACAAAAGATTTTCTATTTCAAATAAATGCTTTTCTCTTGAACTTTCTATTCATAAAAAAATTGTGATTTTTTTTAATCACCATTTTCTCAACAAAATTAAGCAGCACGACTGTTTTCAACACAGATAATAATAAGAAATGTTTCTTGAGGAGCAAATCAGCATATTAGAACGATTTCCGAAGAATCATGTAACACTGAAGCCATAAAATAATAGTTATTTTATAAAATTTCACAGTGTAACTGTTTTACTATATTAGGTTTTCTTCTAAGAGACTTCTTTCAAAAATACAGAAACATTTTTAACTAACTCTTGACTTTTTGAATGGTAGTGTGTGTGTATATATCTTAATCTATGTCCTCATTTGTGCGTAAACTTGGGCATAAACCGTCATGATTATTTACACATCTGCAAATAATTTCAAGCATGCATTTGTGTGTTAGTTCATCCTGTTTAATTATTTTTCATATAAAATGTGTTGCATTATTTCTGTACTTACAGCTGTATCTGTGAAAATGTGTGTATTAGAAAGGCTAGCGAGTTAGCTATTCAACAAAATTTTATTTTCTTGCTTGCAGGGCTAACTTTATGAATTAAATCAAAGCTGCAGAGACTGAAGAACAAGTTCAATCCCATTGTAATCCTCAGCTGGTCAACTGATCGCATCATTCAGTTTATTTTAAATACAAAGCAACTTTGAATTCTGTTTGCGCTCTTTTTGTGCATGCCACTATTGCAGCCTTCCTTGAGTAGATTTTCTTATGTTATGACATCTTCTCCATGTCTTTTCCTAATTCAGATTTGTTTATGCACATTTGGATATTTTGAAACAAGAGAAACTATTGTTGTATGTGAAGCATGTAACCTTCGACACTTTGCATTTTAAACACTGGAAAATAAAGAGAGTTTTTTCAAATTTTTGCTGGTGTACTGAGAACTTGTTTTATGCCATGTTGAACTCTACATCTGTTAGACACACTCAGAAATCGTGATAGAGTAGGCAGAGAGGGCAAGTGCAGGGCAAGACAGCTGTTTGGACACAATCGTTACACGCATGCCTACTGAACCAAGCCTATTTTAACCTTACAGGCCATTAAAGCGAAAATGGAGGAACTTAGGCCAATGATACCAGTGTTGGAGGAATACAAGGCCGATGCAAAATTGGTAATGCAGTTTAAAGAGGAGGTCAAGAATCTGACATCAGTGCTAAATGAACTGCAGGAGGAGATCGGGGCCTTTGACTACGAGGAGCTTCACAACAGGGTGTCTAATCTTGAGGAGAGGCTTCGTGCATGCATGCAAAAATTAGGTAGGATGAGTTTGAGCACAAACACAAACAACCTTTATATTTCATTTCATAATGTTACATACGACTGTGCACAAGAAGAACAATTTGTAGTTATAACACACACACTTTAGCATGCATGAAAATAAGATTTTTCTCTATTTAATTTTTTTTTTTTATCACGATTTGAACAGCCCAGTAAAAGCAGCTCGAAAAAATATATTGGTGTTGCTTTTATACAGTTTTATTTAAAAAAAAGATAAAACATGCATAAATAAAGGCACACCACATTCTAAGTACATATAGCTAATCATTTAGCCTTAATATGTTTTTGTAAATGCAAGTCAAGATACTTCCCTTCAGATACAATGGTCCTGACTCAGTGAATGATGATTGAGCAAAACACGGTAATTTACTGTGCTGCCTGGAGGCATTAGCATGCTGAATCTAAACAACACAACATGTGCGCCGGTCCTTCCTTTATCCCTGTCATTTTCCCTGTTTGAAATGCTGTATCTCAGCATAGCTAATCTGATACAGACAGTAGCAGCAGAATCAGACGTTGCATTATTCTAAAATGAGGAATGGATCTCATATGGATGTTAGACACTGACGTGACTAATGAGAAGCTGCTGTGCTGTTCTCTACTCTGACAAATGCCTTTGGGTCCACCTGAGCCATGGCATGAATTCATAGTGACTTTACAGGTAAATTAAATAACATTATCAAAATCAGTATGACAGGACGCAGTCTTTGACACGTCTCTGATTTATAGACAAAACCTCAGTTGAATGGACATCGAATGATTTTATCCAAAAACAAAATGTACGTTTTTCACAGAAATCTTAATAACTATTCATACATTGGAATATAGGTCAGAAGTAACAATAGAGAATTGCTCTTCTTTTTGGAGCATTTATTTTAGATTCAGATGAATAACAGATTTATTACTCATGCATAATGCAAACGTAGCCTTACTTTGATTGATTAAAGGAGGACAGCATACTGGGTTTAGTGCTTAACAATAAATACCCCCCTCCCCCCCCCCCCCCCCACACACACACACAAAAAAAAAAAAAAAAGAAGAGCAGCTGTACTCTTGAGTTTTCAACTGAGCCAAAAGCTACATGCAGTGATAAAGAGAGCCATCTAAATATGATCATGGGATTTTATTGAAAGATTGCTATTCCCAGTACAGTAATCTCCTGGCTGCATGAATTTCTAATGCTGCATTACGCAAGGGAGTTAAATTACTGGATAAAAAAAAAAAAAAAACACTGATAATTTGTTCACCAGTACAGTATAGATGAGATGGCCTTAATTGTAGTCAATAGTGTTTTGAGAGAAGCAACTATTTTGTGATTGTTTACCATAAAATGTCAAGCATTTTTAACAGTGTCCTGCAATTTGATTAATCAAAAACAATTTTAACCCATTTCCAATTATTCTATAATTATAATAGGTAATATTACAGGGACCTGTAATAGGTCATATTAATTGAAAGGCTATATTATATTATATTATATTATATTATATTATATTATATTATATTATATTATATTATATTATATTTTGGCGGATATTATATATCCGGCGGAGCTTCGACCGGATCCCGAGGGAGGCTGGAGATATCCGAGTGGACCATGTTGCCGCAATGTCTCCGGTGCCTGTCGAGGCGGCAATCCCCGAACCCGGTGGTGGACACCGGAAGTAAGGGATGCCGTCAAGCTGAAGAAGGAGTCCTATCGGGCCTGGTTGGCTTGCGGGACTCCTGAGGCAGCTGACGGGTACCGGCAGGCCAAGCGAACTGCAGCCCGGGTGGTTGTGGAGGCAAAAACTCGGGCCTGGGAGGAGTTCGGTGAGGCCATGGAGAAGGACTATCGGCTGGCCTCGAAGAGATTCTGGCAAACCGTCCGGCGCCTCAAGAGAGGGAAGCAGTGCCCTACCAACGCTGTCTACAGTAGAGGTGGGGAGCTGTTGACCTCAACTGGGGATGTCGTTGGACGGTGGAAGGAATACTTCGAGGATCTCCTCAATCCCGCCATCACGTCTTCCATTGAGGAAGCAGAGGCTGAGGGCTCAGAGGTGGACTCGTCCATCACCCAAGCTGAAGTCACAGAGGTAGTCAAGAAACTCCTCGGTGGCAAGGCACCGGGGGTGGATGAGATCCGCCCTGAGTACCTCAAGTCTCTGGATGTTTTGGGGCTGTCTTGGCTGACACGCCTCTGCAGCATCGCGTGGCGGTCGGGGACAGTGCCTCTGTGATGGCAGACCGGGGTGGTGGTCCCTCTTTTTAAGAAGGGGGACCGGAGGGTGTGTTCCAACTACAGGGGGATCACACTTCTCAGCCTCCCTGGGAAAGTCTATGCCAGGGTACTGGAGAGGAGAATACGGCCGATAGTAGAACCTCGGATTCAGGAGGAACAGTGTGGTTTTCGTCCGGGCCGTGGAACACTGGATCAGCTCTATACCCTCTACAGGGTGCTGGAGGGTTCATGGGAGTTTGCCCAACCAGTCCACATGTGCTTTGTGGATTTGGAGAAGGCATTCGACTGTGTCCCTCGCGGCGGCCTGTGGAGGGTGCTCCGGGAGTATGGGGTCCGGGGTCCTTTACTAAGGGCTGTCCGGTCCCTGTACGACCGAAGCAGGAGCTTGGTTCGCATTGCCGGCAGTAAGTCAGACTTGTTCCCGGTGCGTGTTGGACTCTGGCAGGGCTGCCCTTTGTCGCTGGTTCTGTTCATAATTTTTATGGACAGAATTTCTAGGCACAGCCAGGGGCCGGAGGGTGTCAGGTTTGGTGACAACACGATTTCGTCTCTGCTCTTTGCAGATGATGTTGTCGTGTTGGCCTCATCAAACCAGGACCTTCAGCATGCACTGGGACGGTTTGCAGCCGAGTGTGAAGCGGCTGGGATGAGAATCAGCACCTCCAAATCCGAGGCCATGGTCCTCAGTCGGAAAAGGGTGGCTTGCCCACTTCAGGTTGGTGGAGAGTTCCTGCCTCAAGTGGAGGAGTTTAAGTATCTTGGGGTTTTGTTCACGAGTGAGGGAAGGATGGAACGAGAGATTGACAGACGGATCGGTGCAGCTTCTGCAGTAATGCGGTCGATGTACCGGTCTGTCGTGGTAAAGAAAGAGCTGAGCCGCAAGGCAAAACTCTCGATTTACCGGTCAATCTACGTTCCTACTCTCACCTATGGTCATGACCGAAAGGACAAGATCCTGGATACAGGCTGGGCGATCCCTTAGAGATAGGGTGAGAAGCTCGGTCACTCGGGAGGAGTTCAGAGTAGAGCCGCTGCTCCTCCACATCGAGAGGGGTCAGCTGAGGTGGCTCGGGCATCTGTTCCGGATGCCTCCTGGACGCCTTCCCGGGAAGGTGTTCCGGGCGCGTCCCACTGGGAGGAGACCCCGGGGAAGACCTAGGACACGCTGGAGAGACTATGTCTCCCGGCTGGCCTGGGAACGCCTCGGTGTCCCCCCGGAAGAGCTGGAGGAAGTGTCTAAGGAGAGGGAAGTCTGGGCATCTCTGCTTAGACTGCTGCCCCCGCGACCCGGCCCCGGATAAGCGGAAGAAGATGGATGGATGGATGGATATTATATTTTGAAATAAGTATCTTATGCTCACTAAGGCTGCATTTATTTAATCATTTTTTATATATTGTGAAATATTATTACAATTTAAAATAACTGTTTTCTATTTTAATACAGTTTCCTGTAATTGTATTATTTTGATGGTAAAGCTGTAATTTTAGCAGGCATTATTCCAGTTTTCAGTGTCACACGATCCTTCAGAAATCATTCTAATGTGCTGATTTGATGCTCAAGAAACATTTATTATCAATGCTGAAAACAGTTTTGCTGCTTAATATTTTTGTAACTGTGACGTGATACATTATTTTCAGGATTTTTTGATGAATAAAAAGTATTGAAAATATAGATTTTTCTTAACTGTAACTTTCGATTAATTTAATGCATCTTTGCTGAATATAAGTATGACCCCCCCCCCCCCCCCCCCCCAAAAAAAAAGAATTACTTGAATGGAATATTGTATATTATGTTGTATTTACATACAATTTAATCTAAAATCTTGATTGAAAAATGTCAACCATTTCCAATTCCATTTATTAAGGTGCATATGTTGTGCCATAAATGATCCATTCAGTTGGTTGCTTGGATAAAATCACCAAGTCAACGCAAAGAGTTATTAATACATTAAAACTAGTTATGGGTTTCTGTTAAGCTTCTCTAACCAATTGTGCATCCAATGGCATTCCATTATGCATAGCATAGTAGATTTAGCAGAAGAAAACTTAGGATGGGTTGGCAACATTTAATGCTATGGCATTATGTAAATATGTGGGAAAATTACACAAACATGTTATCTATGCAGAGCAGAAGTCTCACATTAGCGATGTAGGGCTGTGAACTCGGTGATGCTTGCTGTATATTTCAACATAATTGCATCAACAGTCAGCAATCATGAGCACTAAAGATCCCAGCCTTCAATCCACAGTATATTCAGTTTCTACCACTGCTTTGCAATCCTAGAAAAGGTACTTTGTTATTTATCTCCTAAATACACTAACATAAATTCAACTAACATTTGGCCATCTGGTGGAAAGACTTGACCGCCTGTGCTGAGACAGTTAGTCAGGCTGGTACTTACTGAATATTGTGTGTCATACAATATCTTTGAATTCAGGTTTTGGAACAGAGAATTGGGTGAGTAAATCACAACTCATTCAATCCCAAAAGGATTATGGAATTGCACAGGTCAATATTAGCAGATTATGAGTAATCGTATAGAGGTCAGTCTGTTCAAGGGCTTTGCAGTGAATTTAATGTAGGGTAAATCAGTATTATTTGATTGCAGTAATTTTATGCCAAAGCTTGTATTTTTTAAAACATATAATATAGCCCATTGATTTGTAATTTGAAAGAAGAGCACAATATAAAATAAATAAGAGATAATGGACAGTCGGCTGGTCATGATCGCAAAATAAACCCAGACGTAAAGCAGAAGGGTTTTTTATCATCCTGAAAGGGTTTATTTTGTGACAATGACTGGCTGACTCACCAAACAAATAAATACATGAACATGAATATTGAGGGAGTTTTTATTATGTAAGATGAAAGAGAGCACAAAGGGAAACAAGAGACTTGAAAAATGTCAGACATACAGTTTAGTGTCATTATATTTCAGTGATTGACCAATCAGAATCAAGTATTCTGGAGAGCAATGTAATGACACCAGATATCCAGGTCAGTGACATTTAAACCAGTTATTTCACCGGAACTGGCTCCAGTGAGGTTTTATATAAAGCATCACAATGATTACATTTCAGTGTCAAGAACAGAATATTGTAAAAATATCATGGAGTAGAAGTTTAAAAGCAGTTGCTATTCAGTGAACTGCCAGAACAACACAACCAGAGACAGAAAGAGAAAGTGAAAGAAAGGGATACAGCATCAATTCTCTGAAAGACATAGAGTGACAGAAAAAGAGATCCAGAAAGAAGTATATAAATGAGAGAAGAACACGCTTTCTTGTGAGGACTCTTACAACACTGCAGACGTCTATAGAAGTTATGCTCCAGTGCGTCTGTCTGACACTGTGTCAAAACAGAGAGCATGAGAGGTTCACTGATGCCTGCAAACTTCTGCCTGAGTGCCTAACACACGGCAGAATATGACAGGAACTCCAACGCCTCCCCCATCCACCACAAGCCCATTTACCAGTGCAGAACATTGAAGTTTAACAGCATTTCGCTCTCCCATAAGAAAGCAAAGGAGCAACATGTTAAAGGAAATAGAAGAGTTCACCAAGAATGAAAATTCTTTCATCGTTTACTCACCCTCATGTCATTACAACTCTATATTCATTTTTTTCTAAGAAATGTTAGACTGGATGTTCATGTTGCTCTTTTCTACGCAATGAAAGAAAATGGTGACAAAGGCTGTCAAGCTCCAGAAATGACAAAAAGCACCATAAAAGTAACATTACAGTAGTCCCAACTCATGCACTATATTCCAAGTCATTCAGGCAATTGAATATGCAATTTGAATTTCAAATGTGGCATATCACATTACGAGACACATGAGAACCAATGACGTTTGGTGTCACTGACGTCAAACCTGGTGTGATACATCCCGACGCACAATAGAATATTATCAGTGAATAACTTAAAATTTCCCCTGATGGTGATTGGGCTTAACTGAACTTATATAGCACACATTTTTGATTTGATATTGTTGGAGCTTGACAGCCTTTTGTCACCATTCACTTTCATTGCATGGAAAAGAGCAGCATAAAAACTCTTCCAAATATTTCCTTTTGTGTTCTACTGAAGAAAATAATTGTCGGTAACACTTTATTTTACAGTGTCCTTCTTACACGTTACATGTAGTTACTAAAGTAATTACTATAAATACATGCAACTAACCCTAAAACACACCCTAGTCCTAAACCCTAACCCATTAAGTACATTAAGTATATTAAGTACATCAGTTAATTAGTATTTAAATGTATAGTTGCACTGTAACAGGTTTGGAACTACATGAGGGTGATTAAATGATAAATTTTTTTTTATGAAAATAATGTTTATTTTTTACTGTTATTACCAGCTTGTGGGAAGCTGACAGGAATAAGTGATGCTATAACCATGAAGACATCTGGATCAAGATATGGATCCTGGATGACGGATCCGCTTGCCCCTGACGGTGATACGAGGGTGAGTTCATCAAATCTTAACTGTCTTAACTCAATCCATTTGGATTTTTGTGTAGAAGAAAATAGCCATGATCACTTCACACCCCTCATTTTAATCACAACTGGCTTTCTTTTGTTTAAGTGTTTTTCTTGGCTAAAATGTATTTGACTTCGTCTTATCAGCACTCTTTTTATCCCTGCAGTGTATTTTCTTGCAAACATGCCAAGAGAGTGGTTTATTAAATTACCAGCACACATTAAGATGCAAATGATAGGTGTAAATCTTGCAAGATTTCATTAGTGTGGCAGCAAAGTCATTCCCAGTAAGAGCTGAATGATGTCTGTTAATTCCTGTGTCAGTGTTTCCCACACACAAGCGTTGGTATATTGCTGTTGGTTTCATATCTTTGTTCTCACATATACAGTACTTTAGTAGTCTGTGCTAAAACCAAAAATCGTGTAAGACTATTTTAGTTCCCTGCCTTTGCAAGCTTTCTGTCTTTCTCCAATTTCTTGAACAAATCTAACACATCCATCTTGGTTAGATGTCAGTAGCAAGTAAGTTGCTTGACAACTAATCCATGATCCCATCATATATTAATGCAGCAACTTCAAAGAGGATGGCTGAAGGTGAAGCTGTGGAGTTTTTAGCCCCTTTGAGATGGATCGATCCAGTAGAAAAGCCCAGAAACAGAAAGGCATCTGGCCTGCAGATCTGTCTGAGCCTTAAATGATTGATGAAGGGTCAGAGAGTTGCCCTTGAGTGAAGCCTCTGATAGCCTTAGAGTGCAGCTTTCATATATTTCAGGGTCAGACCGTTTTAAAATGTGCTTGTTTTAAAGATTGGGTTTTAGGAAATAGCTTCACTGCAGGGATATGCTAATATAGGCAAGTAAAAAAACAGACAGACCAGTCCTAAGGACTCAGGTTACATGCTGACCTTGACTGTGAAGGGATCAATGACATAAGATTGTCCACAATAAAGAAAAGGAAAGAAATCACATGTGACAAGCCAAATGAATGTCATGGGGTGTAAGTAAAAAGTAATAATGTATTTTCCTTAAACCTTGAATACATGTGAGTGTACACATTAAAATAAATATAATTATACTTTAATTAAAAGCTTTTTAACAAATAGAATGAATTATTAATTTATAAATAATTCATAAATAATAAATAATTCATATTTATTAATTCATTAATGACATTATTTTTTATACCACATGACATTTTACAACCTGAACTCACGAGGGTCTTTTGTTTTGTATCGTTTCATATGTTGATGCATTTTGGTCTCTCCATATGACTTGGCTATTTGGTTGACAGAAGTTTTCAAATATTAAATCCAGTGAAGCCATTTAATAATTTTTAATAAAAAAATATAATTTTTGCTTCTAATAATAATAATAAAAAACTATACCAAAGTGTTTAATAAGGTGTTCTTCAAGAATTTAATTATTTTAATGAGACTTTCCAGGACCTTTCATATCATGACAGTTTTCTCACCCTGACATTTTTTTACCCAGAACATTTTCAGAAATTAAAAACCTGCTCACTATAGCATGAGTAACTGTATGCATTTGTAATGCATTTTTGAATAAATTAATAGTTAGGACACTGATGCTCATTCATTTTTCCACCACCAGGTGTGGTACATGGACGGTTACCACAACAATCGCTTTGTCCGGGAATACAAGTCCATGGCCGACTTCATGTATTCGGACAACTTCACCTCGCATCGACTTCCTCACCCCTGGTCGGGCACAGGACAGGTGGTCTACAACGGCTCCATCTACTTCAATAAGTTCCAAAGCAACACCATCATCAAATTCGACTTTAAGACAGCCACCATCAGCAAGTCTGGTCAGCTGGATTACGCCGGCTTCAACAACCGCTACCACTATTCCTGGGGTGGTCACTCCGACATTGACCTAATGGTGGACGAAGGTGGGCTTTGGGCCGTGTATGCCACCAATCAAAATGCTGGAAACATTATCATCAGCAAGCTCAACCCATCAACCCTGCAGATCATCAAAAGCTACACCACCAACCACCCAAAGAGGAGCGCAGGCGAGGCTTTTATGATCTGCGGGACGCTTTATGTCACCAATGGATACTCGGGAGGGACAAAGGTCTACTATGCTTTCCATACCAACTCCTCTACTTATGAGTATATCGACATCCCATTACAGAACAAGTATTCCCATATCTCCATGCTGGATTATAACCCTAGAGACAGAGCTCTTTATGCATGGAACAATGGACACCAGGTGCTGTATAACGTCACCTTGTTCCACCTCATTCGCTCTGAGGAACTCTAAAGTGGCATTCTCCATCCGTCCGAGCTATACAGTAGCACTGAGGGAATTTATTACTGAAAATTAGAGTAATGCCTGATGATTGTTCAATAAAAGAAGGCGTATCAAAAGTAATAGTTAACGGCAACATAATGAACAGCTGCCAAAAAGTCTCTTTTTTTAAGCTCTCCTTAGATAATTATGTTTGAATTTTCACTGCTAAAAAAAGAAAAGATTTTATTAATTAGTATTTTATCTTATTGTACATTTAAAAATGTCGAAACATGATTAAGCAAAATTACGTACAATAATAAGCGTTTTTCTAGTATTAAGCATAAATTGAACAAAATTCGGATAGATTTATTCTTAAAACAAAAGTAACATATTGTATGTATACATATATACAGTATACTTGTACAGTTTACGAACATGATTCAATTATAGTAGAGGGCAGAGAAGCTTGATGAAAGAAAGATGTCATTAAGTTACCCAGTTATGTCCTTTGTATTAAGAGCAATCAAAACTATTTAACATCAACTAAAGAACCGAAGGCACTGACTGTTGGAGGCAATCTGTTAAAAAACTGCAGTGTGCTGTTGTGACTGTATGTAGTTTCTGATCTTCGCAAACATTTGCATGAGCATTTTTTAGCACTACAATTCACATGATTGTATGTTTGTTTTGGTTTTTTTTTTTTTTTGCAGTAATATGACCCTTGAATGTGAAAAAGACATTAGATTAGTAATGGGTTTGCTATGCTTCCTGCCATGTTTCATTTTTGCTGTATCTTTTGTTATGGGTTATCTTTTTTTCTAAATTTGTGTTTATAAAGTGACTTAATTAGTAGGATGGATTGTAAGAAAAAGAAGCCAATTAGTGTATATAATATATATATATATATATATATATATATATATATATATATATATATATATATATATATATATAATATATAGTTGTCCACAAAAAAGGTGTCAAAAGACAATGTGAAAAAAAAATATGTATTTACAGGGTATTATTCTATGATTGTATTTCAAGACAGATTCATGTGTCAGCTATCTTAGTTAGAAGAAATAGATGGCGTCATCTAAAACTGTTATGCTTGTGTCTGTGGTGTACTTGCAATGTGATTCATATCAATAAAGCCAGTCTTTATTTTACACTTCTTGCCTGAAACAAATGAAATCATGAGCCAGATATGTGTAGATCAAATGACAGTCTCCAAAATAAAGTTCTATAAATAAAGAAAACAATATGCTCTTTTTTGTGTGGAGAAAAAGATTTCTGCGGATAATGACCCGACTTCAGCTTCCGAAGCCTTCTGGAGCCAAGGGAAATGTCAAATGGGACTGAATAGTCTAAAAAAAAATAAGACCAGTCTAAAGGTGGATATCATTACCAGCCTATATTCTTTCTCCATGGTAACGGGGGCAGAAAGTGATGACCTCATCTGTTTAGCTGCAGTGAAAGAGCTGATCCAGAAGCAGTGGGATATGCACTAAAGACAGAGCAACTCATTAGCCCTCAGCTCTTCTCTAAAGGCAGTGTCAAATTGAATTGTCTGGTCTGTCTGAGCTCAGCAAATGCACATTTAATTCAAGCCACCATGACACTGGCAAACCACTATTCAGGGAAGACATAGAGCCCTAAAGGTGCTTATTTTTAATGCATTTCTTTTTTCTTTCATCTCAAGGCAGCCATTAGATAAACTAATCTAATTCCCCTCAACTCGTCAGTGCCATGTAGCCACCAAAGTCATAATTAAGCCTCTCTGTTACGTTCTCATTGTGATGAAAGTCATCTTCCCTTTTTATAATTTTGCAATATACAACTAATGTAATAATTTCACAATGAAAAAACTTTTAATGCTTTCAGATACAAAGGACATTTAAAAAGATCACCAGAAAGAGTTCACCAGAAAATGGAAATTCTTACCCCTTTACTGGCATTCATGTTGTTCCAAAACTGTTAAAAGATATTTTGAACAACAACAAAAAATGAGTCAGAGTGTTGTTGTTTTTTTTCGGTGTTGTTTTAGATTTCATTTTTCCCACAAAAACACTTTTTAAAGGTCCCATATTGTCAAAAATGAAATTTCCTGGATTTTTTCATGATAACAGAGGTCTAAGGGGCTATGTAACTTCAAAACAGTCAATCCACAGACAAATGCACACAGCCTGCATAAAGTAGCTGTGCCTTTTCAACGAGCCATTGCCTTTTCAACGAGCCATTGCCTTTTCAACGAGCCATTGTGACTTCCGTAAAAATGTGACGTCAGAACTAGGCCTACTACTCCTAGTCATCGCCTTCAGTCCCACCCCGAGCACTGCCCACCGTCCCTCCCTCCTTTTGCCCAACCCCAGACAACATCGTTGCTGAGCAACAACAACACGGAAACATGTCGAGAAAATGCTGTTCAGTCAATGGATGTAGAGACTTGCACTCCCGCGGGACCCAACGCAACAGAGTGCGGCGCAGGACTAGATGTGATGGCCGAGTGCGGGCGTGAGGTACTCGTGTGTGCGGGTTGCGGGAGAATAAAACGATTCGCGGGACTCCCGCAAAGTAGAAATATCTAAAAATAAAACATCTAAAAACAAATAAATTGCTATTCATATGTTGCACAAAAGCAGCATAGTGAAAAGAGAAATCAGCTGGTTAAAAATGAGTCAACAGCAGAATAAGCGCTGTGTCCCTCCATGTTCTCGTCCTATGTCAGAACTGGATACACACACTTACTGCTTTGTGTGTTTGGGGGAGGAGCATGTGGTCACTGCAGTAGAGTCAGGCGAGTGCGAGCATTGTGAATTATTCACTGTCAAAATGCTTTGTGCTCGTCTTGGCTACTTTCAGTCCACACCCGCATTACCATCGTGGGGCTCCCAAATGTATTTGGCTGACGAGCAAGAGACGGATCCGTCCCTTTCGCTTGCTCGTTCACCAGATCCACACGTTTCCTCGCGTGATCCCGAAGTGCACTCCGGTGCTTCTTCGGCTCATGCGAGGGACGATGATGAATCTCTTGGGTCTGCGGACTTCGAGCAGCCATTCTCTGAGCGTTCCTCGCACAACGATAAATCCGTCGAGGAATTACTCGAGGTGGTTACTCGCACAATGGCCAGGTTACAGCTTGACTGGCCCCGCGAACAAGAGACCCCCAAACGCAGTAAGCTAGAGGATAGGTTTCTGTCTGGTGGCAAGGGGGAGGGACCACGACATCAGTCTCTCCCCTTTTTCGAGGACCTCCATGACGAACTATCTAGTAAACCATATACCTCGCGTATCTTCTTGCCTTTGACGTCGACTTTTTCGACTATCGCGGGTGCGAAGTCACACGGGTATGCGGAGATGCCCCAGGTTGAAGAGACGCTCGCGAGCTATCTCTCGCCTGGGTCTGCATCTTCGCTGAAGTCAAGTCAAGTCAAGTCATCTTCATTTATATAGCGCTTTTAACAATGTAGATTGTTCCAAAGCGGCTTTACAGAGATACAAGGATAGTTTAAAGTAACAGAGATTGTTTTGGCTTTATAGCAGTTCTTGAATAAAGTTATTTTCCAGCTAAAGTTAATCTGATTGATTCACTTCGGTCGCAACGATCATAAGTTATTAACTTAGAGGCCGCTAACACAACATCGTTTTAACAGGAAACTCTACACAGACTTTAAACGCGAAACCTGTGAGAACGCTGATGGCGTGCACATGCGTATTACGAGTTCAGTCTATTGGTATGCGCATTTGAATATATGTGCGCAGGTTTGTAATTCCCTACAAACCAAGCCTTAAAAAACTACTTGTCTGGCCTTAACATTTTGATACAGAATTGTATCACTTTGGGGTAGATACGCGAACCGAATTTTCCCAACAACGCTTTATCTGTGGAGTGGTAAATGGATCCTCCATAAGGAGAAACTAGTTGGCACTTTAGCACCCCGCTATGACATCGGGTCCAGGCGCAGGTTCTTCATCAGATCTGGATACAGCCTGGACCCGGCAAGCTGCGGGAAAACCTCGGGATAAACAAAAACACTAAAATTAGCGTAGATGCCATTCTTCTTATGATGTAACGAGTACATCAGGATTTATTGGAAGTGTTTCTGGTTTTGGCTGACCTGATCTATGCAGCCTAACATTGAATTATAGAAGTCTATAATGTGTTATGTGTATGCTAGGTCAAAGAGATGTGTTTTTAGTCAAGCTTTGAACTGACAGAGTGTGTCTGCTTCCTGGACAATGTTAGGAAGACTGTTCCAAAGTTTTGGTGCTAAGTAGGAGAAGGATCTACCACCAGCAGTTGATTTTGATATTCTAGGTATTGTCAACTGGCCGGAATTTTGAGATCGCAATAGACGTGAAGGACTATAATGCGTTAAGAGCTCGCTCAAGTACTGCGGAGCTAAACCATTCAGTGCTTTGTAAGTAATCAGCAATATTTTAAAATTTATATGATGTTTAATAGGGAGCCAATGCAGTGTTGACAGAACAGGGCTAATATGGTCATACTTCCTGGTTCTGGTAAGAACACGAACTGCTGCGTTTTGGACCAGCTGTAGTTTGTTTATTAAGCGTGCAGGGCAACCAACCAGTAGAGCATTACAATAATCTAGCCTTGAGGTCATGAACGCATGAACTAATTGTTCCGCATTTGTCAATGAGAGCATATGGCGTAATTTAGATATATTTTTAAGATGGAAAAATGCGGTTTTACAGATACTAGACACGTGACTTTCAAATGAAAGATTGGTATCAAAGAGCACACTCAGGGTCCTAACCGACGACGAAGACTTAACAGAGCAGCCATCAAGTGTTAGACAGTATTCTAGGTTATTACGTGAGGAAGTTTTTTGTCCAATAATTAGAATCTCTGTTTTTTCAGAATTTAGTAGAAGGAAATTACTAGTCATCCAATTTTTAATTTGGTGAATTGGTAGTTTTCGTTAGGTTGTGAAGAAATATAGAGCTGAGTGTCATCGGCATAACAGTGAAAGCTAATTCCATGCTTCCTAATGATATCTCCTAATGGTAGCATGTACAGAGGGAACAGCAGTGGTCCTAGTACTGAGCCTTGTGGTACGCCATACTGAACTTGTGATCGATAAGACATCTCTTCATTTACTGCTACAAACTGATAACGGTCAGATAAGTATGATTTAAACCATGCTAATGCAATTCCACTAATACCAACATAATTTTCAAGTCTATTTAAAAGAATGTTGTGGTCAATAGTGTCAAATGCAGCACTAAGATCGAGTAACACTAATAGAGAGATACAACCACGATCGGAGACTACAATGCACTCCCTGATGCGATACTGTAGTAGACGCATAGTTATAATTTTGTCCCTGATATTATCAATCTTATAAGTTCATAAAGTCATTACTGCTGTGTTGCTTGGAAATTTCTGGGTTTGAAGTTTTCTTTTTCGTTAGTTTAGCCACTGTTTCAAATAAATACCTAGGGTTTTGTTTATTTTCTTCTAATAGGGTTGAAAAATAAGCAGATAGCAGCTTTTAAGGCCTCTCTGTATGCAATCGAACTCTCTTTCCATAAAAAATGCGAAATACCTCTAGTTCTTCTAAATTATCTGGGATGCTGAGATGATGAAACTGATTAGGAAGATTATTAATAAAGCGATCTTTAGTGGCAGAAGTGATAGGTCTCACATATTTGTAACACAGAGTCTGCTTTGCAGCCTTGGCTAAATGTAATTTACACGAGACTAGATAATGATCTGAGATGTCATCGCTCTGCTGCAGAATTTCAACGGCATCAACATTTATTCCGTGTGATAATATTAGATTTAGAGTATGATTACGACAATGAGTAGGTCCTGACACATGTTGTCTAACTCCAATAGAGTTCAGAATGTCTTTAAATGCCAATCCCAATGCATCTTTTTCATTATCTATATGTATATTAAAATCACCAACAATTAGTACTTTATCTGCAGCCAATACTAACTCTGATAGAAAGTCAGCAAATTATCTGATAAAATCTTTATGGTGCCCTGGTGGCCTGTATACAATAGCCAGCACAAATCTCAAACGTGATTTGTCATTTACACTATTTTTACATTAAGCACCAACACTTCAAAAGAAGTATATTTAAAACTAGATTTCTTAGTGATCTTGAAAATATTACTATAAATTACAGCAACACCTCCCCCTTTGCCTTTCAGACAAGGTTCACAGTAATCTTGCGGGGTGGACTCATTTAAAGTAATGTAATCGTTTGGTTTTAGCCAGGTTTCTGTCAAACACAGCACATCTAGATTATAGTCAGTAATAATATCATTAACAATAAATGCTTTTGAAGTAAGGGATCGAATATTCAGCAACCCAAGCTTTATCATTTGCTCATCTGTATTATAGCTGTTTTTTATTTGTTGAACATCAAATACATTTTTAACATTAGATGGGTTGAAACGTTTTTTAGGATTTCCAAATTCGGGGAACAGACACAGTCTTTATGTGATGATAGCTAGGTGATGGGATTTATCTGAAGCTGAAGAAACCTACCTTCCCCTCGAAGCCGTGTAGAACAACGTCGGCTCTCATGGGTAAAGCTTACCAAGCTGCAGGTCAGGCTGGTGCTGCGCTGCACACCATGGCGGTGTTACAGGCATACCACGCTGACCTCTTGAAGGATTTGAGTGCGGGGGGGACTATTGATGAGGAAGCTTTCACTGAGCTTCTTAGAGCCACAGACCTGTCTCTTCGTGCCACCGAGCAAACGGCCCGCGCCATCGGCCATTCAATGTCTGCTTTGGTGAGCATGGAGATGCATCTGTGGCTCAATCTGTCTGGCATCAAAGACAAAGAGAGAGTCTTTTTACTTGACGCCCCGATATCCCCCTCTGGTTTATTTGGTGATGCAGTTAACTCCGTAGTCACCAGATTTAGAGAAGTTAAGAAACACGAGGAAGCATTTGTCCAGTTTCTTCCTCGCCGCACTCAAGGGGAGAGGCCATCGGCCACCCAACCTCTCCCCGGTCCTTCAAGATCTAGGGAGGTTAAGAAGCAGAGTGTGGCAAGTCGCGCTCCCCCTCAGAGAGACTGGGGACCGGCTTGTTGCGCTCAGCAACCTCCCAGGGCTGACCTCAGGACTGTTATTACTAATAAAAGGAAGAAGTCCTGATGGTCTTGCAAACAGTCTGGTGGGGGTAGCTCCCCTCAAATGTCTGCTCATCCCGTTCCGCTACCCTCACGAAACCTCTCCATCTCCGCCACCTCTGAAGTTTCGGGGGGCAGTGGTTTCCAGCGAAATGTTAGATGTCCCGTTGCTTCCTGCTGTCGTCAAACAGGACACGGGACATCTAACATCCCCTCAGCAGGAAGTGTTAAAACTAGTACCACTATCGGAGAGTCTGGCAGCGTGGAAACTTCTGCCAGGCATTTCTGCATGGGTATTAAGCACAGTACAAATAGTCCAATTTATTCGTCGTCCTCCGCGTTTCAACAGAGTGGTCTCCACTTCCATGAAGCCGGAGATGGCGCACGTATTGTCACAAGAGCTACAATCTCTACTGAGCAAAGAGGCCATAGAACATGTTCCTAGAGAGTCAGGCTATTACAGCAGATACTTCCTGGTTCCCAAGAAGGATGGAGGGCTGCGTCCAATCTTAGATCTTCGAGGCTTAAACAAAATGGTAAAAGCGCTCAAGTTCAAGATGTTAACTGTCAAGATGATCGTGTACCAAGAAAATTGTTCTTTCTCCTGCCCAGAGAACGACTTATCTCTGGATCGTTTGGGATTCGATCACGATGCGGGCACAACTGTCTCTCGCTCGAATCGAGGCCATTCAGCATACCCTGAGCAAAGTCAGGCTAGGCCAACATCTCACTGTTCGTCAGTATCAAAGAGTACTAGGTTTCATGGCATCAGCAGCCATGGTGATCCCTTTGGGGTTGTTGCACATGAGACCGTTTCAGTTGTGGCTCAGAGCCAGAGGATTTCATCCAAGGGCCAATCCTCAAAGGCTAATAAAAGTGACGTGCCGCAGGCTTCGTACACTAACTATGTGGCTCAGACACATTTCTCACAAGGTTTCTCGCCTTGGGTCCCACTCTAGGGGTGCCTTGTCATCGCAGACTGCTAACGACAGATGCCTCCCTGACGTGCTGGGGAGCGGTCTTAAGTGGTCATCCAGCTCAAGGGGAATGGGAGGGTCATCAGCTCGATTGGCACATCAACTGCCTCGAGCTGACGGCTGTATTTCTGGCCCTGAAATACTTTCTCCCTCAATTGAGGGGCTGTCATGTCCTAGTGCGGGTGGACAATACAGCGACAGTCTCTTACATAAATCACCAGGGAGGTCTGCACTCACACAATCTGAACAGAATAGCAAGACAAATCATTCTCTGGGCCCAGGACAAATTCCTGTCACTCAGAGCAATATACATTCCAGGGCATCTGAATGTGGGAGCGGATTTACTGTCCAGACAGAAACTACCGATGGGGGAATGGAAACTCCACCCAGAAGTAGTGAAACAGATTTGGACCAGATTGTACAAAGCGGAGGTGGATCTCTTTGCCTCTTATCAGACAATGTCCCCTTCTACTTCTCTCTGAGTCACCCAGCCCCCCTGGGTCTGGACGCGATGGCGCATACATGGCCCAAAAAGCGCCTGTATGCGTTTCCTCCAGTCGCTCTACTTCCGGAAGTGCTAGCCAGAGTTCGCCAACAAGGGTCTTGCCTCTTACTAATAGCGCCGCGTTGGCCGAACAGAGTTTGGTTCTCGGAGATAATATCTCTCCTCAAAGGCTTGTCATGGGCGATTCCGGAGAGGAGGGACCTTCTGTCTCAGGTGGAGGGCACGATATTCCATCCCAGGACCAACCTGTGGAACCAGGTTTGGCCCCTGATGGGTACCAGCTGAGGGACACTGGGCTTTTGCCTGACGTTGTTGAGACCATTCTAAGTGCTAGGGCTTCCTACACTAGAAAGAGATATGCCAACAAATGGGGTGAAAGATGGTGTGTTGTACATAATGCAGATCCAGTCAACTGCCAGATTGCTTCAGTTCTGGATTTCCTGCAGGAAAAATGATCAACAGGCACATGCCACGCCACTCTCAGGGTTTATGTGGCCACTCTTTCGGCTTGCCACGCCTTGGTTGACAGGGTGCCACTCGGGAGACATCCTCTGCTTGCTCGTTTTATCCATGGGGCCAGACGACTGAGGCCTCCCGTAAGAACCAAGATCCCTTCATGGGACTTAGCAATAGTCCTAGAGGGTCTGGTTGAGACCCCCTTTGAACCTCTAGAATCAGCGTCTGACAAATTACTCTAAAGATGTTTTTTTCTTATGGCAATAACCTCTTTAAAAAGAATTGGGGATATGCAGGCTCTGTCAATCTCGTCATCCTGCTTAGACTTTGCCCCAGGAATGGTGAAAGTGATTTTGCATCCTCATCCTGACTACCTGACTAAGGTTCCTTTTTCGACTGTACATCCTGTCACTCTTGAGACCTTCTGCCCTCCGCCATTCACAACACCGGAACAGGAGAGATCTCACAGACTGTGCCCAGTCCGTGCTCTTCAGGCCTACGTCCACCGCACTAGCCAGTGGCGTAAATCAGAGCAACTGTTCGTCTGTTATGGGGGCCCCAACCGAGGGGCTGCTGCCACCAAGCAGACCATGTCACATTGGGTCAGGGATGCTATTGCTCTTGCCTATGAGGCGCGCGGTCAAGTTTCACCAATGGGTTTAAGGGCTCACTCCACCAGAGGGGTCGCCTCCTCTACTGCTTTGGCAAGGGGTGCCCCCTTACAAGTTGTTTGTGATGCGGCAGGATGGTCCTCTCCACACACGTTCATAAGATTTTATAGTTTGGATGCTCATGCCACTTCGGGCTCTCACGTCCTTGAGTCGACATCAGAAGCAAATGTCTGAGGCCTTCTTGCGTTCTTGTGAGCACACCTACACAACCGTAAGGGGTCCAGACACCTTCAAGCACAGCGGTGTGGACATTTTCGTTCCCAATGCGCTGAGCAGCGCAGCATTGATTGTAGCTTTTGAAAGGGAACGATCGGGGTAACTTAACTGTAACCCTTGTTCCCTGAAAAAGCGGAACGAGATGCTGCGCTGCCTTTCTGTGCAGAAGATGTCCCAGGACTGCTCTTCAAACAAAATATCTGACGATGCACCTGCAGCTCATCTATTTACAGGTGCGCGCTGATGACATCATCGACCGAGGCTATTACCTCCGGGTCAATTCTATTGACGTGTTTGCACACTATATTCACAGCTGGTCATGTTTAAAGACGTTCCCAATGCGCTGAGCAGCGCAGCATATCGTTCCGCTTTTTCAGGGAACAAGGGTTACAGTTAAGTAACTCCGAGCGTTTCTATTTATAACATGTTTGCAGCGTTGAGCAATGTAGCCAATCACAGACATATGTGTTGATTTATTGAACGCAATGGCCAATGAGATTCATTTAAGATAGAATCCACTCACCGCTCAAAACTGAGTTTTTGTTCAGTGCTGAATTCTGCATGCTGGCAAAACCTCTGATTATAACAAATGAAGTGTTGACATTATGAAAGATTTATTGTGCAGTCAGCTTCATTGATAATGACGGAGCTTTGTGAGATTGTGATGAACTGAGATGTCAGCTTTTTAGGAATTATTAAGGGAGCGCACTTTGCGCTATTTCTGTCATGCCAAACCATGCACGCAGTAGCCTATGCTTGCTTTTATGTTAAATTAACAGTGGTTTGTGAATGTTTTAACAAATAATTTATCACCATCATTACAGGTGTTTTATTTACCTTACTTGTGAGCATCACCAAGACACAGCAGGCTACAGCATACATGACCCTAGTCACTTGTGGTTGGCCTGGCCGTGAGTCACTCAGTAAACAACAGGCCAATCAGAAGAGAGGCTCATGAATATTAATTAGACAGGCCAAAATCGACATGTTCTTGGCAAAGCTCCTGAGAAAGGAGTTGTAAAAATATTTTGAGATGGTTTTTGGTACTTATACCGCAAATATATATTCTTAAGGACATCAAAACCTAAAATAAAACTCCTGAAAGGTGTACAATATGGGACCTTTAAATAAAACATCTCCTTTTATGTTCCACAGAAAGTCATACTTGCTTGAAGCAATATGAGGGTGAGTAAATGATGACAGAATTTGGGTGAACTATCCCTTTAATACCATACTGAACCATATTGCAGTTATTTAACGGGCGCTTTGGCAGGGTAGTGCGCCCCTGTTAGCCCCTGCTGGTAGATGGCGTGACTGGCACCATCTGGCTGCAAAAAAGCATCTTTCTCCATTGAGGGCCATTCAAATCAGCAGTGCATTACATTCTGATGAATACATATAAATGTTTTGAGATATTTCAGGTAACAGGCTGCAGTATTAACCTTTTATTTTCATATGGATTGAAATGGATTGAATTTTTATGTTATCCCATGAAACTACCATTGAGATGAATGGGAAAGCTAAAAGAAAGCTCTCTATGGGTATTATAGGCCCCCTTTAACCTGCAGTGGCATTTTCTGGGCCCACTTTAAAGTTTATTGCATTGGGCCCCATCATGCTGGGGCCCTCAGGGGAGATCATTATAGGCCCTAACTATTGAACACATTTCCAGTTTGTAAATTTTACAAGCACAAACATGACATGAACTGAACTGAAGACTTAATCTGAATATTTTTCTAGTTTGTCCTTGTTGATGAATTTGCCAAATCTGACCAGCATTCCTTTAATGTCCCTAATGTGAACTGAATAAATTACATGCTATGACCTTTAGATTTTTATGGAAGCTTGTTTCTGCCACAGAATAATACATTTAAAAAAAGGAATTGCTACTTTTTATTTCACAATTCTGACTTTTTCTTCTCACAATTGCGTGATATAAATTCACAATTGCGTGTTATAAAGTCAGAATTGTGAGATATAAACTCGCAATTCTGACTTCTTTTCTGCATGTTTATATCTTGCAATTATGGCTTTATACACGCACTTGACCCTTAGTATAACTTAATTAACGACCACAGATGGTAAACAAGTGACCACACCAACCAGAGCAAACATCAGTGCATTATGCTATTGTTAACATTACTATATGTAAAACAACTTACAGTATATTTTGATGATAGATTACTAAAACAAACCATTTTTTCTTTGGAATAACATACATTCATAAATCATTCATCAAAGACCATTAACGTGCAATTAAGTAAATACAGTATTGTAGAGTTTGATTTCATCTTGATGATTAACATCTTCATCAAATCAAAGGTTTCTTCAAAGATGAACTAAAGGTGTAATTGTTCATGGAAACAATCTGAGACAGCTTTTCTGGTGTTTTGAAATTAAATCAGTTTAAAATGTTCTCTTTTCATGCTTGGTCCTAAAAGTACTTAGCTTTCATTGCAAAAAGCTATTGCCTCAAAATTGTCTGCTAGCCCAGTTTTAGTTCAGCTGCTCTGATGTCCTGTTCACTAGGATCTGAGATGTGGGGCCAATAGGGTTTGGTTTGTCCCTATGGACAACCTAAATGTGCACTTATCTTCTTAGCTACAGCATCGACTTTCTTCCTCTTACATCTTTCCACTCTCAGTTGTCTTCCTATAGTGGGAATGGCTTTTAAGTAAATCACATATATTGAACCACATTCTAAAGAGCATGTCCCATGTTGCTTTGCCCCAAATGCCTCTTAAGATACTATTAGAGATTTATCCTAGCTAATACAATATACTCTAATAGCCACTCATTAACCTTAATACAATTTTCATATTACAGTGGTAGAGCAGGGATGGGCAGTATTTCAGATACATATTTAAAATACGTATTTGAAATATAAAATACTATTTTATATTTTAAAGCCTTTGAAAATAATCAAGTGTAATTAGTTTTTTTCCAAACCCCAACTTTCATGCACATGAGCTGCAGCTGTGGGTGAGTGAACTGTCTGTATTAATAAGGAATAAGATAAGGTGAGGTCTACTTGTTGATTAAGGTTCAAATGGAACATCATTCAGATTTGCCTTCAGTTAACATGAAGAAATAAAAGAGCACTGGCAAGGGAAAAGAATAGCATTAGCCAGTCATTCTTGATAGTGAATCATTTGTTGGTTTTATCAACTAGCTAGTCAAATGTGTTTAAGTACTGTTTGCTATGACTGGGTGATATGACGATATATATTGTAGCAATGATATAAAGAGTGAATCAATTTAACTTGTTCTATGTCATTTATATATTGCGGTATGCACATATATCCATCCAACTTTTAATGGGCAAGAGTTATTGACACGTTAGAGCGATACAGAAACATGGTGGACCTGGGTGGACAGCTGGTTGATAGTTCAGGTTTGGTCGGTGGTGGCGGTCAGCTTGTTCCCTCTGGTGGCGGACAGCATGTTTTAGGTGAACATGGGATTGATTCCAGACCTCTTCACTCCTCTGCATCCACTCATCCACTGCTGGAACATCGGAGGGCTCTCCAGACAATGGAATCAGTGGGGGCAGAAATCCCAGTACACACTTGAATGGTGTCAGGCAAGTAGTGAGATTCATCAAAGAGTTCTGAGCGTATTCGGCCAACGGTAAATACCGGGTTCCCTCGGGCTGGTTCTCTGTACAGTAGGTGCGTAGAAATCTTATCAGTTCCTTGTTCAAGCATTCCGTCTGACCATTAGACTGGGGGTGATGGCCAGAATTGAGACTTACATTCACATTCAACATTTTGAAGAAGGCAGACCAAACTTGTGAGTTGAACTGAGTACACCTTTCAGACACCATGGGCCCTATCTTGCACCCAGCGCAATTGACTTTGTACACCGACGCATGTATCATTCCTATTTTGCACCCGCGCAAAGCAGACTTTTCCCTCCACAGACGCACGTCGGTTAACTAAGAAATACACTTGCACTCCCCGGGGCGGTTTGCAGGTTTAGAAAACAATTCCGCCACTGGCCGAAAAAAAACAGTTTAAAGTCAGTGGCGCGTTGCGCATGTTATTCATATGCTATTTTAAGGGCCATAATCAATGTAGCGTGTGCTCAACGCGCATACACTTTGAGTCTCTCATCTACACACAGTTATTATTTTTGCAAATCATACATTATTACGATAGATAGATAGATAGATAGATAGATAGATAGATAGATAGATAGATAGACAGTTTATTATAAAAGCATACATCTAGCTTACACATTTACCCAAATTATCATATGCCTGTTTAACCGAAGTTAATTTGGGTGTTTTTCTCCATCCCCAACGTCCCTGACGAGAACGTCGGTCTCCTCGGCTGTGAACCGCTCCTCGTGTGCGCCTGGCAAATCCACCGTTATAATAGGAATCCGCTATAGAACAAGCGCGCCTGCTCTTAAAGGGAATGTGAGATGAAGCTCTGATTGGTTTATTTCACGTTACGCCCAAACCACACCTATGAATAATGAAGCTACTTCAGACCAACCCATTTTAGATTTGCATCGGGCGCAAGAGTCATTTATCCCGCCGGTATAATAGCAACAGCGCCCAAGACCCGCCCACAAAGTTACTTGCGTTTTGCGCTTGATACTTGCGTTTCAGATCGATAAAATAGGGCCCCATATCTTCAGGGAACCCGTAGAATCGAAACACGTTATTAACTAGGAACTCAGCCGTTTCCAAGGAAGAGGAGAGTTTTGGCAATGAAATCAACCTTTAAGCCTTGGAGAAATGCTCAACCACTGTGAGAATAGTAGTTAACCATCACTCAAATGAGTGAGGTGTGTACCCATTGTAGCACGTGAGGTCGAAGAGTGGGAGGCACAGAAACCTTGCCAGGAGGACAAATAGTTGGGGAAGGATTGTAAAGGAGGGCCTGTTTAATCTCCTCCATAATTTGCTATCTCACAGGGGCCACAACTACTACAGAGGGTGGAATAATCTGCTCTTGAGAATGAGGATTGGAGGTGAGATCAGAAGTATCGTGAATGCGGGAAATAGCATCAGCTTTACCGTTCTTAGTGCCTGGTCTGTAGGTGATGGACAAATTAATTATTGTAAAGAACAGTGCCCACCTTGCCTGTCTCAGGTTTAGTCTTTTGTCCAATTGCAAGCTTTCCAAATTACAGTCAGCACCTGGAATGGGTGTCTCGCTCCCTCTAACCCAGTGGTCTCAAACTCAGTTTCTGGAGGGCTACAGCTCAGCACAATTTTGCTCCAACACTAATCAAACACACCTGATCCAGCTAATCAAGGTCTTCAGGATTACTAAAAACTTCCAAGCAAGTGTGAGTTGGAGTTGGTTAGATCTAAACTCTGCAGGACTGTGGCCCTACAGGAGCTGAGTTTGAGATCACTGCTCTAACCAGTGGCACCACTCTTCAAAGCCCGCCTTTATGGCTGACTGTAACATGATTCAGGAGAAGGAAGGAAAAGGACAGGGTCGGCTTTACTAAGGCTCATGGTTTATTCACTTTCAAATGGTCAAAACAAAAGTCACGCTCACAGCGCTTCAATAAACTCATTCCAAATACAATCAATTATGCAGCTCTTCAGAGCATTCAGCACACATGCACATGCACGAGTCCTTGGTCTGTCTCTCTCTGATCACCTCACTGTTTCCCTGGCTTATATCCGGTCTCTCCACGCTAGGGGTTGCACAACTACTGATTTCTGTTAGTCGATTTCTTATCAAAACAATAAGACAACTTGAGTTACTCGACTACTCGTTGTTCATGCTACTGTAAATGAAAAGACATGAAATAGTTCTTATCAATAAATATGTATTAATTCTTAGCCTAATGCAACAATTACATAAGAAAACTCTCAAAACATTATAATTATGACATTACATATTTTAATTTTCATGTAACAGAGTAAAGCCAAATAAATAGCCGTTCTTGCCTTTCATTTCAGACGCAATGTCCGCTTTTAGGGGCTGTTCACATATCGTGTCTTTTGCACGCTCAAATTCGCTATTTCAAATGTAGGTGCGGCAAGCACGCTGAAACATCTCAACTGCAGAATTGACTCTGAAAAATATTTTACATTAAAGTATTTAAACACTTGTTCTGAGTGACAAAACATGCTCACTGTCCTTATCAAGAGCTCATCATCTTGAATTTGTAGAGGAACAGGAGGGACTAAAGCATACATTATGAAAGCAATGAGCTGAATGTTATCTTTAGAAGCACTGATAATCTGAAAACATGAAAACATGACCAAGTCAATGCATTATTTAGCGGATGTTTCATTCAAGCAGTACAATATTCTTTTGCTTGGCTGTTTCTCTTGCCTTGCTGTCTCTTTCTCACCTCACCTGGGATGAGTGAGGGTGCTAAAGTGTTGCTGTGCATACCTCTGCAGCAGCCCAGAGCAACACCTCTTTCCTGACTGATAATGTCTTTTCAGAAAACAGAGCATCTGCTCTGTGCTATTTTTACCCTCTTGATTCCCTCTCCGGTTAGGTCTTCAGGGGGGCTGAGCTATCGTGAAGATATACTGTCTGAGGCACCAAGGAAGAAACCTATTTGACAACACAGAATTCTGGGAATCCTCCTAGCCAGGAGCTTTTTCCTCAGAGACAAGAGATTAAAAAAAAATTGGATGAGAAAATAATTGACAGTACAAAAATAAAACAAAATGAGATCAAAAAAGGGAATAAACAGTACAGCAGTGACACTAGCAGATAATGTTTCAGATGGTCATGGTGTGGTTGAACATGGCCTCATTAGCCCTTCTGTAACTAGATCATTTGATTCAAACTCATCTTTCTCTATTTAAAGTATCTGTGTATTCTGATACTAAACATTTTGCATGCAAGTTTATACATCTCCAGAATTTCATATAGTTTTACAGGTGGATGATTATTGGAGAACTATTCAAAGCAAGTGTAACAATAGACAACAGAGAAAGTTCTTGCGCACTCGGGTGCACAAGGTTATTCTTCAAACAAAGTAAAACCATCCAAGTATTCAAGTAGTACACTCCAAGTGTTTCATCACATGCATAAACATCCGAATAAAGACAAGTGAGCACATAAAGTGCAAAAGCACATCAGAGTCCAATAAAGGGAATTATTAAACAAAAGATAATGAATACAGATAACATAAAATGCTTCAGATGAGCTCTTAACCAAAATACACTAAACAAACTCTACTTGCAGGGAAAACGAGATCACACAGGTAAGAGTCCAGGAAAGAATAATCCACATACAGGAAAACCATCTGGATATACCAAGAATTGCAGAGATGACATAGGTAAGTTACCACAGGAGAAACATGTCTATAATACTTTACTGAAGCCAGACAATGATGAACTAAACAGGTAAGGTTTATATATAGAGAGTCCAGAGGGCTGATTATATTAACATCAAGAGTGCTCAATTAGTAGGCTAATTAGGGGGTGTGGAATGGGTGAGTGACTGATGCCCTGTCCAAATACCCACACTTGCAATCTTGGCCACTTGAGAGCTCGTGCACTCGACAGGAAGTAAGTGCGCAAGACTGTCCTATGTCTTAAAAATGCCAAAATGCAGTGCCCTTAATGCACAATAAAACTCACACTAGGTTCGAGGCTAAGCGTATCCCATCATGCATTATGTTCAGGAACTCACAAGTCCCGAAATTGTGAGATATCGAGAAAAACATTCTATTGTAAGTTAAATTAATTAGATATCACATATAATTTGGTAGTAAAACATAGTGTTGCACATTTTATTGGTGCAAAGATGAGTATGGGATGTGTATTTTGTACAACATTTGCAACTGCTTTTTATCACTTAAGAAGCACTACTATTTTAAAATTGTCTTAGTTACATAGTGACTACTGAACAGACATTTAGAAGTTTATTTTAAAATGCAAAGTACTGAAAAAAAGCTCTGTAAATACTTGCATTTTTTGCAACACAATAACTGTACCATCGGGCAATGATGAATCGTGAAAAGTTCTATACACACTTGCAGTCTTCACGCCTACTTTGAACACTTGGGCCAAATACAGAAAATACGTCATGTAGTAGACAAGGGGTCAAGTGCAAAGACCGCAAGTGTGGGTATTTGGACAGGGCATAGACTATGTGAGCAAGTGGGACACAGTCAAGAGTGCACATGACAGCGTGAAATTGACCTTTATTATTGATCTTTATTATTGGACTTTTGTTCACTTTTATTTTATTTATTTTTTTGGATATTTTGGATTATTATTTTGTTATTATTACTTATTTTGATAGTTATTATTTGTACATTTGCATGTATGCAATTAGCAGAGGCTTTTATCCAAAGCAAAATAAATTTTTCAAAGAGCCAACAATATTCATAATTTACAATGTAAGGTTTATTAGACAGGAAGCAAGCAAGAGAAGAGGAGAAATGCAGAGAATCTTTTTTAAAAGGAATGTCATAAATGTTAAACATAGGATAGGCACATTTTTCAATTAACATCACTTTTTATTATTCTGGTTGAAACTCTCTTCACATCCTGGAAGCAATTAATAATAGAAGTGGTCTAAATGGTAAAAGAAATTACATGATATCATGTGTGGAAGTCTCTGGACCAAAATATTAATTCAATCATTACGTTCGGTCTGAATGCAGTGATATGATGTCCTACCTGCCTGTCAAGTCTATGTATTTCCATACCCTGCTCACGCAGACATCACGTCATCAGCGTGTTTCATTAGGCTATGCAGAGTTGACACGCAGTCACCGAGTGCCACAAACAAACAGCACCCGCCTATTACAGTTCCTCCTGAACCAAAACAACAAGCTCATGCTGCATTCACACCATGTTCTAACCGTATTTAGAGACGGCAACCCGTGACATTCTCAGACTCGGATTTAAATGCATAAATCCGAGTCTGAGGTCCGAGTCAGCTTCGAGTAGAACGTCACGGGTTGCCGTCTCTATCAACACTATTTCATCACCGACAGCAGTCATGTTGTACAAGTCAGAGCTCTGTTAGTTGTTTACGTTCATTATTATTATAATGTTATGTGCTTTGAGACATGAGGTAATTTAACGCCGTCTCATGTGACACTTTGCGCACGTTCATGTGTTTTGAAGGAAGCGTGGCTTTGGAGACACTCTGAAGGGAGGGAGGGATCTCATGCTTTCAAAACTAGTTTGCGATTGGGAGCATCTCCGAAATTGGCTACCCTACCTTTAATATAAATTGTAATATAAATATTATACTGTTTGTTGCCTGCAGATAGTCCCAAGTGTATGACATTATGGTCTTCCATATGCCTGAAATCCTGTGTAAACATCAAATGAAAATGAAAAATGAATTAATATTGGATTAAAAAACTCAAACACAGAGCATGGATTGGCTTCCTCATTTCAGATGTTCGCCACACGCTGCCGCTCCTGTCCCATCATCACTTAAAAGGCTTAGCCTGAGGACTACACACAGTGTTACTTTTGAGTAATGGGGGTCCGCTTTGATGTCCCGCTGCCTCATCAGCTGGAAAGCTCTGCCTGTCTCATCTACAGTTCAGCGAGAGTGCTGTGCCAATCGCACCTGGCTTACCTTAACCAATAGAGTTAATTCTTTTTATTCAGACGATGTTCATTTGTGTATTTTTTTCTCAATTGTTAGGATACAAAAGAGTATTAATTCAGTGAGGGAAAGTGCTTACATCTCTATATAATCCTTTATATGTTGCTAAGAAAAGAAATATTTGCTTCTGTGTACCACCTATGCTCAAGGGTGATTAGCAGAGACGAATATTGCTGATTGCATATAATGGATCTTCATGAGGTGGGTTGTTCTCATTCTGCATGCTTTCATAAGAATCCCACTCATTCATAACTTAGCAGCTGAATCTAAGATGGCTGGTTTCTTTGATGGATACTATTTCAGGATCAGGAAGAAATAATTTAAGAACTTACATCACAAGGGGAAGCGATTCAGAGACTTCAAAGATGTTCGAACACAGGGTAGCATGTGGAACAGTGCGTTCTGTCAAAGAGAGAAAGAGAATGAGAAATTAATCGTTCAGCTTGTGCAGGACCATCAGAGACACTAGTTAGGAAAGTAATGAGGCCTTTTGAAATGCACTTGTCCAGGAACAATAACAATAAGATGAAAGTCTTAACAGGGGAAAACGTGTATTATGGTTACAAGATGAATTCAATCTTTTTTTCTTCTGAGTTTTCTCCTCAAGCATAGCCTATTACACAAGTCTTTTTCTGTGCTGCTTTTCTAAGTTTCAGAACAAAATTCAGTGGGTTTTAAATTAGATTAAACAGTACATGGCTTCCAATTCGGGTTTAAGATGTTCAAAACATAGCTACAAGCTTAAATCCCTCCCCATAAAGCTTTAATACTCTGTATTTCCGAGTATTGCGTAAGTATCCGTGTGGAACAGAATCACAGAGACACGAACCTGACACACAGCGTGTATAAGAGTGGAATTATGTAACGATGTTCCACAATAGAATTCTATTCACTATACTCAAACGGCCTCCACAGTCACCAGATTTCAGTCCAATAGAGCAACTTTGATTTTTGAGAATCATCTTTTTAGCTTCATTAAGAATTAAAAACATCATGATTTGATTTGATTTGATTTGACTTCTAGTGCCTGATTGTGTCCAGACCATTTTTATCAGCATTCTTGGGGTGTTTTCCATTAAAAGTATCTTATCATCCTTAAAACAAGATATATTTACTTTAGAAGCAAAATTGTGTAAGATATTTGGACTTCACAGAATATACCTTGAATTAAGTTTATACCCCCATTTTACATTTTTTAAGCATAGCTACTAATTTAGATTTTTGCTTAAACGTGGAAAAACATCCTGGTATTTTAGTGGAAAACCAGATAAAAGTGATGATTTAGAAAGTGATTTTTGCAGGTTGTTGTTAACAGTAGTGTTGCACCACTGGGCACTTAGCAACACGCTTCACCTGACGGATCTTTTGTTCTGTTTTCTTCACTCATCAATCAATAGAGCTCACTTTCCTGCAGGATAAAGATAGTTCAGGAGATTGAAATGCATGTGACATGCTATCAATTCTAGATCCGTTGCAGACTGCTATTTCTGGCTGAGCACTAAGTTTGAAAGAGGAAAACCGCTTTCCCTTTCACACAATATATTTCTGATGGGCATATGGAGAAGACGTCATGCCAGAAATAAACGCTTTACTTGTTTTGTCATTTAAATCTTATTTTCTGTTCCATTTGTTTTTGAAATCCAATTTCATCAAACTGCTGTTTTCTGTCTCAACAGAAAGAGAGCTGTGTTCAATTACCTTCCTAGAGCTCTCGTGATCTCGCCGTTAATCTATCTGACCTACAGCTGACTTTGTGTTTTCCTCTTTTGGAAAATGCAATTTGGAGATGAGGGATTTTGTCAATGGCACAACCTGTCTGTGACAGACAATTTTAGCTTGTTGTCTAGCTGAGATAAAGGAGAAGACGAGAAAGAGTGACGAGAGATTAGGAGGAGACATAGACATACTGACAGAGAGAGAAAGAGAAAGCGGAATAACTCCTCCATTATCCATCAACATTACAGTTGAGCTCTAACAGAGAATGGACATCACATCTGAGCCACAGGCTGACATGTCAGACTTAAAGGTCCCAAAAAGACGCATTTATTCTGTTTAAAAACACTTCTGATCAAGATTGAATGTAAAGGTTTGGATTCATGATTATTTTATTTAAATTTAGCTGAAAAACCTATAATATGCTGTTTAAAGGCAGATTCCACTGTGACAACTTACCCCATGTAGTGTAACATCCACCAAAAAGGTCAACACTATGTTCAATGACCTGTATCATTTATTTATTTATTTTTAATAATAATTGTGGATAACCTTTATGTTAAATATGAAGATTATTATTTTTACAGATTTAGTCAATTGCAATTATCCATAGCAAATTGACTAGTGAATTGGTTTCAGGTCATATGTTATATTAATTAGAGACAATAAAGAATGGGGATAGTGGGGATCGAACTGATTTTCCTTGTTAAGCATTTTGTGGAATGAAGGAATCTTGTTTTAAACATTCTTTTGAGAATCTAATTTGAAATATTCCTGTATACACAATAAATCTTTTTAGTTTTTTTGTGGATTGTACTCTCTATTAAACATGTTTTGGTGTCCTTCAGACTCTGCTTTTATAGTTGCTGGTTATTCATACATTTGTGTACCTGTTTCGTGGTTGTCTTGGCGTGCTTGACAGACAGTGAACAGTGTGAGTAAATCTCATGCTGAGTTTCTATTTCAGCGCGTTTCTTCAGTTGGTTTGTCTAGGGTGGATTGGACTGCTTTAGGACTATGTTAGATGGAGTGCATCATTTGTGCACACTGCTGCAATAAAGCAAGTGTCTGCATGAGGCTTCAGGGGCTCAACTGTGCATAGAGGACAAGCTGACAGTTCCATCTGCCTCACAATTTCTCCACAGATGTCCACACACACACTTGCCTGCGCACACGGCCACACTCACACACAACCACGCACGACAGAGCTGTTTTGTTCAACCCATCACTCATTACATTGCTGTCTTGCTTTGGCATCCATTTCTGGCAGTGTCATACAGGGCAGCAGCAAAAAGATATACGGGTTTGAGAAAAAAACTAAAAAAAAACTAAAGCCGCCCACCCGGTTGTTCTTCTGCATTACAAACGATTGAATGTTTGAAAAGACTAGCAAGGATTGAAACAGCTTAAAGGAATTGTCCAGCCATCATTTACTCTCCCACATGTCCTTCCAAACCTGTATGCTGTTACTGAATGACAGATCTGAGCGATCAATACAGTCAAGATCCAAAAATGACAACTTTTATTTGCAGAGTGGTATTCTAAGAGGACAGTTCAACAGTACTGGTACTTATCACTGTTTGTATCACTTCACTTGAATGTGTTTGTTTGTTCCAGACAATCTGTGCATTAGTGGTGGGGATTTTTCACTGACTCTTTTGGCAGATTATATCCTTTTGTTGCAATACAATGAGAAAAAGGATATTTTCTCAGCAGTATTGAATTTATTAACAGAACTGAAAACACTAAGAAGACTATGGAACATAACAAACGCAATACACATGACATAGAAAAGACAACAGAACAAAGGAGACTGAGGACTTAAATACACAGGGGTAAACGAGGAAACTAAATGAGCAACATGTAAAATTAATTAGTGAATAACTGGCACACACAAGGAAACTAGGTCAACATACAAATGCAGGGAACAGAAACAGAACAGAACCAAACCAAAACACAATGAAACAAAGCAGAACAAAACATAATCCTGACATGACGCCAGGGTGGCGGAGGACTGAAGACAGCAGCACTAATTTAATTCCATACCCAAAAGACCGCCACCCTGAACCGCATCTGCATTAAACCTGCATCAGGTAGACGAAAATGATTTATTTTCTCATGTAACACAAGCAATCAAATCAACATGGCATTCTGAGTTGATGCATTTAAGAAAAATAGACATATGGCAGCATGGTGATAATTAACAGAAAAAAAATATGAGAAAGTGCATCCGTCGTGTAAACAAAACTTTGCCTATATGCGAGCAATCACCCGCAACACAAATGACAACGTAAACATTATTTCACCCATTACATCAAAATTAGCGGTTCATCTGTCGGGTACCTGCCCATGTGCAGGACTCTGGTTGTGCTTACAAACAGGAATGTATGCATATTGCACCTTTGAGGGAGTTGTTGAATCATTAATCCAACCGATTTGCTAAAAAACTATTTTACTCTTTACGAGTAAGTCATTGAATCGTTTACTCACCTGATTCATTGACTTCATTGTTTGTATAGCTCAGAGACGGTAGCGAAGTAATATAGACAAAGAAATGGCAATACCGTAGCCTATCTAAAATGCAAGTTACTCAATATTAAATTATTGTTCAATACAGTTTGTACATATAAACAGTCTTTAGCTATTTAAAAATTGGACTTGGGCTACATTTATGTCCAATATTTTATTCTTTTACTTCGCTAACTTTCCTCCGTCTCATTCACTCGAATGTACATGATTGCTTACGATGTATAAGTGCTCACTACTGGCGGAACCTTTACAATGTGTTTAAATGGAAGACCCTAAGCTTGATCTCTTGGAATCCGCAATGGAGCAGATTTATTATTTAGAGGTTTTTTGTTTTTTGTTTTTTTTTACAGATAATTTGTTTTACGCAACATTCTATATGTGTGGATGCATTTACACTGCAAGTCTTAATGCACAGATCCGATCTTTTGACCAGATTGGATTTTTTGGCCCGACTGTTTACACTCACTTTAGTCAAGTCAAGTCACCATTTGGTAACACTTTAGAATACTGTTCCTTCATTAATGAATAACTACACAGGAACAAATGAGTAATGCATTAGTAACACTCTAGTGACTACTATTAACTAACAAGAAACTCTGATTAACGAATTAGTAAGTAATCGCGCTCAGATGAATGTGGTAGTTCATTATTAGCTAATCAATAACTACTATTTTATTCATACCTCCCAGAGATCTACTATCTACAGGTTCATAATTAACATGAATAATGCATAATTTATAATAAAAGGTAATGGTAACCCACTAGTAATGACTCAAGTATTACTACATCATTTTAAAGGAACTACTAATTATTTGGATCAGTATTCTAAAGTGAAAAACATGATAACAACCTAATATTGACTGAAGTCATTGTAAGCTTTTGAGATTTTTGTAAGATTTTGAATATCAATTCCTTCCAATGGATTTGGTAACACTTTAGTCATTACTAGTGTGTTCCCATGATCTTCACTTTAGAATACTGATCCAAATAATTAGTAGTTCCTTTATAAAGATGTAGTAACACTTGATTCATTACTATCCAAAACCTTACAGTAGTTATTGATTAGCTAATAATGAACTACTACATTCATCTAAGCGCGATTACTTACTAATTTGTTAATCAGAGTTTCTTGTTAGTTAATAGTAGTTACTAGAATGTTAATAATACGTTACTCGTTTGTTCCTGTGTAATTATTCATTAATGAAGGAACAGTATTCTAAAGTGTTACCCACCATTTATATAGTGCTTTTAACAATATAGATTGTTTCAAAGCAGCTTTACAGTGATAATAGAAAATTAAAGTTGCAGAGATTGTTTTGGCTTTACAGCAGCTCTAGAATAAAGTTATTGTCCAGTTTAAGTTAGTTTTGATTGATTCACTTCCGTCGCAACAATCATTAGTTATTATCTTAGGGGCCGCTTACACGACACCGTTCTAACAGAAAACCCTTAATGCTATCCGGCCGCTCATTTGCACAAAACAGTGCCTGGTGGCTCGAGAACGCAAACCATGAAATAGGTTCCAAGGTACAAGCATTGAAAAATTTATAATACAGAATTTTTTATCGCTTCCGCGTAGCCACGTGAACCAGAATAATCCCGACAACGTTTTATCTGTACAGAGGTAAAGGAAGGAGGCCTTCACAGGGGAGAGACTAGTTGACACTTCAGGACTGCGTTGTCGTCGTGTCCAGGCGCAGGTCCTTCATCAGATCTGGATACGGCCTGGATACGGCCTGGATCCAGCGGACTGCGGTAAACCTCGGGATAAACAGAGAGACTAATATTAGCATAGACGCTATCCTTCTTGTGATGTAACGAGTACATCAGGATTTATGGGGAGTGTTCCCGGTTCTGGCTGACCTAATCTATGCAGCCTAATACTGAATTATAGAAATCTATAATGTGTTATGTGTATGCTAGGTCAAAGAGATGTGGTTTTAGTCTAGATTAGAACTGACAGAGTGTGTCTGCTTCCCGGACAATGTTAGGAAGACTGTTCCAAAGTTTTGGTGCTAAATAGAAAAAAGGATCTACCGCCAGCAGTCGATTTTGATATTCTAGGTATTATCAACTAGCCGGAATTTTGAGATCGCAATAGACGTGAAGGACTATAATGCGTTAAGAGCTCGCTCAAGTACTGGGGAGCTAAACCATTTAGTGCTTTGTAAGTAATCAGCAATATTTTAAAATGTATACGATGTTTAATAGGGAGCCAATCCAGTGTTGACAATATGGTGATTCTTCCTGGTTCTGGTAAGAACTCTAGCTGCTACGTTTTTGACCAGCTGTAGTTTGTTTATTAAGCATGCAGGGCAACCACTCATAAGAGAATTACAATAATCTTGCCTTGATGTCATGAACGCGTGAACTAACTGTTCTGCACTTTAGACAGGACTGATACCCGATATCTGTGTTTACATGAATTCCCGGCCAATATGATTTTCAGTGATCGTTTTACTATCCACATGGTAGGCCCTGGTTTTGAATGGCCGTGCTATTAAAATTATTCATATAATTCATGTCGGGTGATCATGACTATTTTCCAGCATGGACAAGATAACAGCTGTCATGACTCATGAATGTCAATAGATATATAGTCTGGAAATAATTTTTGTTTATTTACAGCTCACATCTAGAATTCTGAAGTGAAATTAAGTAGCCCTGTAATATTTTTTTAATGAATTCGAATGAATTAACCAGAGAGAGACAGTGAGCGAGCGAGAGGGACAGCGCGCGCACGTATACACGAGGGAGTAACCTAATAGTGAAGCTTGTTGGTTTAATTACAGCGAAGTTATCACCTCATTGCTGAGAAATATAATGTAGCTTTCAGTAGTGAAGCTGTTTTATTTATAAAAGTCACAGGCAGAGGTTGAAAACCTGAATCTGTGTTTGCGCAATTCCTTTTCTTTACAAAGATAAATATAAAGTTACCGCCTGCTTCATAATACAACATTAAAAAGCTATCTTTGTGAATAAACGTGTCGTCCTCACCTTGTGGTGGCTTGGAATTCAAAGGGGAATCGGATGTGCGTGTTTAGACGTAGGTTGGATGTCCAGATATCGGATGTATCTGATTTAAAAAAAAATAAAAAAAATTTGTGTTTACACGGGTGCAACAAATTCTGATCTATGTCAGAGAGTAAAAGAGTAAAAGATTTTTTGTGCCAGTGTAAACACAGTCTCAGTTCCCTCAGCGTCCGGCCTTGCACAAGGAGTACAGACCCATTTCTGTGATCTCCTGATTGTGCTGTGCCTGTATATGATCTCTAGCATACTTACCTGTGATTCTCTCTCGTGTGTCTTCAAGTGTGTTGTTCTCTCCTGCAAGACTCACCAGCATGCTATACTCCATCATTATACTGAGGTGTGTGCTCCACTGAGTTGCCAACCATCACCATCTGTGAGACAAAGACTTTCATTAAAATCATTCAACCATCCATCAACTGCCATAACCAATATCTACTCACCTGTTTGTTCCCTATACCCACTCTGTGATCCAATAAAGTTGACCCTGATCAAGATCCTAACAGAAGGCTAGACCAACCAAAATGGACTCAGTGGGGATAATCTGTGCTCCATCGTTCAGAATGGCTAGGCGATCGAATTCTATTTGGATGAATTCCTTCAATATAGCCACCTTTCAACCTGGAAGGATCAACAGTTGATGGACCTGTTTTGGTGTGGGCAGGACACACACATAGCCCCATGAATACCAGTGGGTGACTATTACTTCAACCTTGAAATTGATTTAGAAATGGTGCTTGGGATGTGTGGCTCCCCCTGCAGTTTGTGATGTGTGCGAGCCATCTCTTATGTCTGTCCTATGGGATTTTCAGATTATGGAGTTATCATCCTCACCATCTTATCTGTCCAACTCCAGACCTATCATATCATCTAAACCCAGGTATTGTCACGGCAAGGAAGCTATTCCCCGATCCAGGAAGGAAGTGTCTAGAAGCATGGTGTGGTGTGAACATAAGACCAGGAAAATAGTTATTTTTTAGCAACTCTTTGCTTATTTGTTTACTCAAGATCAGTGCACTTTTCTTTCATAACAGAACAGACTTGACTAACAGAACCAGACTTCAGAACCAATCAAATGCTTCTCTAGACATGCATAGTGATAAACAAACAATCAACCACCGAGAACACTACACATGGATCAAAGATTGTGTAGTCCTGATATGGTTCTCTAGGTTAGCAGAGCTCCAAATTATGTCTACATGGGTAGCAATGAAAGGGGGCTCAGTAATCCTAAGGCTAGTAATTCTAAGTCTGAAGATCTCAACACTCCCAATTTATTCATCACGACTCCTAATGGAATTCACAGAGTCCGCTCCGGTCCCAGAGATCTGTCGAGAGTCTGTTCTAGTCAAAGCCCTCCAAGAGTCAATTCCAGAGAGAGAAATTCCAAAATGTTATGTTATGAACTCGTCACCAGCCCAGTCACCTTAGCACACAACATTTCCCATTATCCCTCACGTTCTTCAACTGCCCTCACTCAGCCATTAACGACGCCTGATCCACATCTTCTCTGTTAATCACCGCCTCATAAAAGCACAGACCTCAGTTCCCTCAGCGTATGGCCTTGAACAAGAAATACAGACCCATTTCTGTAATCTCCTGATTTTTCGGCGCCTATCTCTACTTACCTGTGATTCTACCTCATATGTTTTCAGGTGTGTTCTCTCCTGCAAGATTCACCAGCATGCTTTTTGGAAGTATATCCTAGTGAACCAGCTAAAAACTAGGACTTAATTTGAATTTATCCATTTTATCATCAGTGTTGATGCTAATGTTTTGAATAGGACACATAAATTTAACACTCCCTCCACACAAGGGAGCCATCCCCTGAATTCTAACATCCGATTCCCTCCACACCTGTACTACATTCATCATTATTCATACTGTGTATAAATAGCCCTGGTCTTTCACTATACCTTTGCAAAGTCTTGTTCATCCCTATTGTTATATGGTATTCCCCAAATAGGAATGGTCAATTTTGATTTCATGGTGACTTTAAAGTTTGTTTGAAAGATGTTCATTGAATTACATTCTTTAATGTAATGATTTATTGATTGTAGTATGATCATATATAACAAAGTCAAGTTATTATGACAAGTTATGACAATCAATAATATCAATAAGAGAAATTAAAAAACACAAAACTTAATTGTGAGAAAATCAACATTCTTTGAGAATGACCCTTAAACCAACCCCAAGGTTTCTCACATTTTTATTTCTACCAGAAAGACTCAAGAAGCTAACATTAAGATGATAAAAATGTATTCCTTGAAAAATAACAGATGTTAAAGGAGAAATAATATATATCAGACCCAGGTAATACACTTGCTTAGTTGATCTCTCCTTTATAATACCAGTACTATGAATATACCAATACCAGTTCCAGCACAGTCTCAAGTAGTAATAATTATAATTTATTGTTCTGTAAAGCTCTGTGCTGATATGGTTCTTGAGGGATGCAGATTCTGGTAGATCCTGCCTGAAGATGAAGCTTGCCCCCTGGACGGATGGATAGGGAGGATGGAGGGGAACGTCAGCAACAGCATCTATAAGTGCAACAGGTAAGTAAATTCAGCTCTTATAAGCTTAAGGTGACAAAAAGTGATTGGCCACACCTAATTGTGATGAATGAATAACATAGTATTAGTGTCTTCCTGGTAGAACGTATGCTAAAGCTTTCCTTTTTTCTTTTCTTTCCCATTTACTGTGTATGTCTATTTAACTTCAATCTCATTGCACATTGCATCTTGGTATAAATACATTGAAACAATGCCTGCTTAAATATAACATTTTCCAATTAATGAAAAGATTAAGATTAAGACCCCTAAACCCAGGGTGAAGAATAATCACTCACTGACAAGCTGGTAGAATGGTAGCTGGTAGTGTGATGTAACCTTGTCTGGACTCTAAGGATTGTGGCAGTCATAATCACCTTTTGATGACTTTCAGTTCACGCAATGCAAGAGTGAATGTCTATTTATCATAGCAGAAGCGAAACTAAATAATACTTCACGAAAAATAAAGCAAAGGTGATGAACAAACGACAAGGAAGCACAAATTTAAAATTCACACACACAAGAGTAAATACAAACAAGAGTTTGTTGTTGGTTGCCAACAGCACAGCAGCTCCAGACAAACAATGACACTCAAACCCAGTGTTACTCACGTATGGAGCTGAATCAAAGCAACCTCCCCGTCTGTTTTCAGGCCTTCCCGCTTAGCCTACTCCAGCACTGGAAAGCTTTTCTAAAATTAACACGGTCCTAAAGCTGTTTCCTTATAACATCTCTTTATTTTCCAATGATATTCTTATGAGCTTTTCTCTTTTGTAATGTCTCTCAGCCATCTCTCTTTCTACAGTCTTTCTTCAAATCTCCCTCTTGCTCGTTCTCTCTCCTCCACCGTCATACGCCCCCTAATGCTGATTGGCTACACATTAGTTGTGTCTTGTTGTGTCTGTCCGACCAACTTTCAAACAGCATTTTTCAAATATTGCTTACCCCACTGTCACAGGCCGGCTCATAGCCTGTAGCAAAAAATGAGGGGACACAAGCAACAGTTATAGGCTAATCAAAAAGGTTTTCTTTATTGTAAACCAAAAACTATTAACTTTAAACAAAGAAAAAGAAATGAGGTGTGAGAATGTCATAATGTAAGGTGTACTGTATGTAAAATGCAGGGATGCATGAATCTGTGTGTGTGAACATGACTGAGTGGAAACTAAGGGTGTTTTCACACCTGAAAATCCACACCAAGGTCCGAACCAAAGGTCATGTTTTGATACATTGTATACATTCGGTTAGTTTTGGTTTGGTTTCACATTGTAATTATGCGAGCGCACTAAAGAACTTTACATGACGTACTTGCGTCCTGTCGTCATCATCTATGTGGGCTGCATCTTGACATTGATTGGTTTTTAAACGGAGGTGCATCTGACAGCGTGTTGTCAATTCGCCGGGTAACTCTGACAAGAATGAATGAACAGACGTATATTGTTGCCACTATACTTTTATTATTATGGCATTACTCCCTGCAGCACCAACTATACTCGAGGCTAGTTCAAATTCGCCAAATGAACGTCCTCGTTGTGCGAACATTTTATCGTCGCCGGCAGGACGTGTGTGTGTGTGAATCAAAAAAATGCTTTCACACTAGAAACGAACCAAACCTTTGTTCAGTTTGATCCGGACCGAGACTACCTCTTTTCGTCGGACCAAATTTTGTCCGTTTGGTCCGGGGGAGGTTTCACACCTGTAATTTTGATTCGGATCAAACTGAAAAGTCCGAAAATCCGAATCAAACAAGGTAGGTGTGAAGGAGCAGAGAGAGAGGGAAGAGTGGTTAGTGAGGCAGTTTAAATACCCTGAGCCCAGGTGGCTCCAATCACTAACGACCCTCCTCTGCTTGCAGGTGTGCATCTTGAGACAAGACAATGACAGTGACATATGTCAGTGCAAGTTGCGTTCAGTTAAAACAGCTCAAACATGCATTATAGTCTGGGACTATCTTAAGCCTTGTCTGTTTAACCAGGGAAAGGTGAGTAAATAATGACAGAATTCAATTTTTTTTATTTTGTATTACACTTTTAACAACAGAACCCAACATAATGATAGAGGACTGCGTAGCTGTCAGTTTAATGAGGACACTGGAATGAGGGAAAAGGCGAGGGAAGGGTGAGATGTCCTTCGCTGGGTGAAGAGTAGGAGAGTGGGTGTGTTGGAAGAGATGTCAAAGGAATAAAGGGCCACATGGCGTTCACGCTGAGCCCTGCTTCACTCAGCATGCTGTTGCACAGACGCCTTGACAGGAACTTCCATGCAAGGTTAAAAAGATGCAAAATTATGAACATACAGAATGGGTCGGTCTGTCTTTCTGCATAGCATGGGACTGAAGCAGAGCTCTCCTGGGATTTCAGACACCACACACTGCAGGCTTTGCAGAAACAGCATTTACACCGACACCAAACGTGAGTGGATGGCAGTTGGAGATTGCAATCGAGGTGGGATTTGTGTGAAAATGGAAAGGTGTGCTCGCAGCTGAGAGGAGACAAATAGCCGAGCGCCTCTCACTTGTTGTCTTTCACTTTCAATCATCACAGTATATTCTTGTTCCTCTTGAAGGACAGAGCAAAGATAAAAGAAGCAACATTGAAAAGGTTAATACCTAAGGGTGAAAATGTAAATGTCTTTTATTCAATTTTCCATAATGTTCTCATAAAGTTAATAAATCAGGGCATGAGATACACCGTTTCCAATGCCATTTAAAATCTTTATCACAATATGCCATCAAAATAGATTTGATTTGTGTGGTCCTCCATCTGCCTGGTTATTAATTCAATATTGAAACAGGAAATATGATTTTCGTTCCCTTTGGTCAGCTTCAAACAACCACTGAATGAAATAACTCTAATGCTCTCGATCTCATTGTCATTTCCTATCAGCCCAATGCCCGGAATGATGTAATTTACATCTCATTGTCCTGAGAAGGAAAAGAAAGGAGAAAGTCACGCTTTTCAATTTGAAAGCGAGCGTTTTTTTCTTGTTTTTTTTCGCTCGGTAAATTAAAGAAAGGCGGCTCTACCGATGGCTTTAGTCCTTTAGGTGCCTGACAATCACTGAATCTGGAAAATTGCTCTCCCTCCCAAGAGTACCATGTAGGCCTACCCTCTAAAACAGCCAAAGACGTCATTATCCCACTCCTTTTCCCATCTGTAGGTCGACTAGATATATCATACCTCAAGGAGCGAAAAAAGGGAGAAAAAAAACTGTAAATTGGCATGAGTGAATGTGTGAAAGCAGTGCGTTACAGAGAAGCTGCCTTGTTGTGTAATTAGATAATTTATGCAAAATCATGCAATGAAAAGTGATTCAGGGTGAATAATAATGAGGCCTTTGCAGAATAAGATTGTGTAGGATCTGCAGATGAGCAGATGATTTTAAACGAAAGCAAAAACACCTCCTCCATGCAGCGTGGCTCTTTTGTCACAATGGGATATTATTGCTTGTTAAGCCGCAAAAGGGAGAAAATAACAAACTTAAAGCCCAGTTCAAGTAGAAGAAAATTAGAGAGGGGCAAATTAGCATCTTATATAACATTATCAATTCCCACTAAGTGCACTTTATGAGGACACATAGGCCTACCCATCATCGCTGTAGCTCAAGATTTTTTGGTTTAGGTTCAATAGTCTCCTAGCAACCACTGTGATGAAAAACATAATAATAAAGTTGAGCAAAACAAGCACTATTATGGCCTAGTTTTTGTGCACATCTTTGTATCCATCCACTTAATTTGTCACAGTAATATCTGACATTTTTACTTGATTTTAATAGATTTTCAGTCATTAAATTTAAAGTAGTCAAAATCAAATTGCAATGAACTAGCTTGCAACTTTTATTTTTATGTACAATTTTGTGTACTTGTTTTTTTTTAGTGTAGGGGTGAGCGGGGTGCAACCTAATGCGGGACTAGTTGTAACACACTTGTTTTAAATACTTTCGCACATGCAAGCATAACTAAATTTAGTGTATTTACTAGTTGCCATATCAATATAGAGAAAGATTTTCACCAAAATTCAGAAATCTTTGGAAGATATCACTGAACATTTATTTAACCATGGTAAAAGTACATTTCTTACTTGTGTTAATTTTTCATCTCTGTTTTTTGTGTTTGTTTAAAATTAGACAAATCTTATATTATTTTAATCTCCAATCTGTAGTTGAGATTCTATTCTATACTTTTATGAATTCTATTGAGAAACCATGAGAAAAGGGTGAATAAAGACTGGGAGTCAATGTTCAGAAATTATTAATTAATATTATGATTTTAACTATGCTGTATAACTGTTTTTGATGAAAAAACACTCAAACATCTTTTTATTTTTAATTATTAAAAAATGCCATTATTTTATATGAAAAACTTCATAATTGTATTTTATTGAGAAAAATATTTTAGTTTGTCTTGTATATTTTTTGATTAGATCAGATAATATTTGAAGATGTCATATGTTTATGTTACAATGTGCCCCTCACATTTACAACGTGCCCTACCTATGGGGCATGTTGTCACATTTCACTTCCATTCTTTTGGGGTAAATCAAGAAATAAGTATGCACTGTATCAATGAAACAAAACCACATAATTGTTCTAGACGTGTGAAATTAATGTGGGAAAAAATAAATACTCTGAACCCTAAGTAGGTTTACACAAACTGAGAAAGTCAAAAAGCGTTTATGTCTCCCCTATACATTATCCCCTAAAATATGGTGGATTTTTTTTTACTATAATCAGATTAGTGATTGTTGCTCGATTAGTGATGTTTTCCCCCTGTCCATTTGTTGTTTATATAGGTCTATAATATTATCAAAACCATCACATGTAAAACTCACCATCAAAAGCTGCTGCACAAGAAACAGTGACAATCATGTTATGCATTGTAGTCATCACAGGAAGCCATTTAGTCCAATTTACTCAAAACATTGCAAATAGATAGGCTACATCTATTCACAATTTTTTCTACAAAAGACTCATTTTAATTAACAAATGTTCAGTAGAAGTTGATTAGGTGTGTGCAACTGTGCATTTGTTTGGAATAAAAAAAAGAGCTAATCACAGTTCCAGTCAAGGGCGTTTAATGAATAACGACAGTGCTGTTAGCGCTCTGTCCTGTTCAGTTAGGAACACGGTTCTTTATTTTAAAAAAGTAAAGAAACAGCGCCCTCTACTGGCATACTAGCAGAATAACAAAATAACGACAGTGAAAATGTCCTCGAGCTACAACACCTTTTATAGTAGGTAGTCTGACTCTCTAAATATCTGTAGAAATTAAACACCAGCATGTTTATTGTTATTTTAAATTATCACATGTACAGAACATCTTTACTGGCCTTTTTGTGTATCAAAATGTAATGTAAATAAAGAATATGCGCTAAAAACATCTAATGTTATGAAAGAAGCCTGAAGAATGTATATTGATACCACATGAAACACTTTTTTTAAAAACATAAAAAAGTCCAATATGTACATTATATTCATTTTATCTAGTTTCCACTGATTCTTCGTCACTCCCCTGAGAGTAAAACTGCCCGTGCTCTGAAGGATCAGTCATACTCTCCTCCAGACAGAGTCCCTCCTGAGCGTAGTACTCGAATTCAGTTTCTTCTCTCCAGGACATCTCCTCACTGTGGTAGCCCTCCAGATCCTCAGCATTAGCGTGACTGAGGGCTAAGCTCAGGATTTCTCTTTTCTCCTTGTAGAAGCGGAGTTCCCTGCCGGTTCTCCTGGCCTCCGCCAGCTCCTTCACGGCCAGCTGCAGCTCTTGGGACAGCAGACCGGAGGATTTCTGCTCTTTCTGTAACCAGTCCAGCGCCATGTGGCTGCGCGTACGCTCGTCCAGACGCTGCTGTGAGTAGTAGTGGATCACGTCCTGTAAAAGAGACAATTAAACAAGAATGAGAAGGTTTGACGTCAAATTCACAGCATTGGATCTATAGACAGTATAGGGACTTGAGAACAGGCTTTTTTTACTGGGGTAAAAAAGCAAAACCCAGCAACCTCATAGCAACACACTAAAACACTCAGAGCACCTTTGTAACTTCATGGAAACGCCCTGGCAACCACCTACAGCACCCTAGCATAATGGTGGTGAACTATGCACAGCATAACTTCATTTCTTCAGAACGGATTACAAAAAGCGAGTTATTCTTACCTGACGGCTACATCTCATCTCCCGAAAAGCCTTCAGAGTGCCATTCCAGTGCAATAGTTGAAAAACTGTCATTATTTCCTATGAAAAAAAAAATGTATTGAAAACAGTCAAAAGATATTATATTATAACTATTTCTATAACTAAAAGGCCTACAGTTTGTGTTGATGTGAAGACAAAGACACATTGCTGGAAGCCAGTGATCAGTTTATAAAGTTTTAAATATGGATATTTATTTAAAAAAAACATTGCTTCGCTTCAGAAAGCATTAACCATGAAGTCGTATGGATTACTTTTATGATGGATGGATGTATATTTTGTAGCTTCAATAAGTCAGGCTCTACTCACTCGCCTTATAATGCTAGGAAGAGCCTGCAGGATATTATTTAATATAACTCCGACTGTGTTTGGTTGAAAAAAGAAAGTCATATAGCCTACACCTAGCTTGAGGGTGAGTAAATTATGGAATCATTTTTGGGTGAACTATTCCTTTAACTTGTCAAAGATATTTGAGGCAAAATTTCAAAGTATTAGAACAAAGCATTTAGGTATGTTCACCAGAACTAAGAGGCCTAGAATTTGTGTTGATGTAAATAATCAAATTCTCCGAGACATCATCAAATGATGTTTATTTTTGAAGCGTGTTGATCATATTTAACACATTGCGGTGTCTAAACAGATGCGTATTGCTTTAGCATTTTTTTTCTCCACTGATGTCAAACTGTGGATTAGTGTAGACGGAGTGTGAAACAGAGCTCCATTGTGCGCACAGTGTGAAAATTATCAGGTTTTTTTTTCTACATGAATTTGTGCTCATCTATAGGCTCTGGAAAGCATCCACAAGTAGATTTTGCTCAGCGTTTATAAGAGAAAATGGTATCCTAGTCGTTCATCATGAAGTGAAGAAAGCAGCTATTTGTCCTGTTTTCACACGTTTGACAGATGAGCAGCACAAGTAAAGTTTTGACCGCATAAAAATTATTTATAGCATTTATAGCAGCTACTATGAAATATTTGCATGTGAAACATCAGCCTAATTATGGAGTTAGGCTATATATCACAAACTAGCTGTAACTATATATCACACAAGCTTTCAAGTTTCAAAGAGGACACAATAGCACCATAAATGTATTGATAAAGTGGTTCATATGACTTGTTCCAATTCTAAATTCTGATATAATAAATTTTGTGTGAGAATTGGACTGAAATTTAAGTCAGGAACACTTTATTTTAGGGTTCAATTCTCACTATTAACTAGTTGCTTATTAGCATGCATATTACTGTCACGAACTGCTCAGAGACACGAAGTAGGAGATCCAAATGCAGCTTTATTGGCTGGGGCAATCCAGAGGCGTAATCCAAACTACAGGCTAGGGTCATACACAGGCAGGCAGTCAAAACAAACAAAACAAACAAACAGGAAGGGACCAGAGGCAAGAGAGTAATCCAGGGAACAGGGCAAGATATCAAGAACCAAGAAACACGAAAACTAGGAGAATGCTCAGAAATGCAGTGTGACACAAACAAGACTTCGCGGTGAGTGAATGAATGAACATGGTATAAATAGACAGACTAACAGGATGAGACAGGTGAATGCAATCAGTGAATGAGGTACAGGTGAATGTGATCAGTGATAATGAGTCCAGGCAGTGAGTTCTGGGAAATGTAGTTTGAGAGTGATAATAGTCTTATGTGGAGTGCCCTCTGGTGGCTCTTAAGGGCAACTCCAGCTGGTGATCGTTACATAGCCCCCTCTTTAAGGAGCGGATTCCAGACTGTGCAGGCGGCCAGGGCGGAGCAGGCTGTGCAGGCGGCCAGGGCGGAGCAGGCTGTGCAGGCGGCCAGGGCGGAGCAGGCTGTGCAGGCGGCCAGGGCGGAGCAGGCTGTGCAGGCGGCCAGGGCGGAGCAGGCTGTGCAGGCGGCCGTGGCGGAGCAGGCAGTGCAGGCGGCCTGGGCGGAGCAGGCAGTGCAGGCGGCCGGGGCGGAGCAGGCTGAGCAGGCGGCCGGGGCGGAGACGACCCTTCAGGTGGATCCAACGGTTCAGGAACATGAACGGGCTCAAGAACAGGAACGGGCTCAGGGGATGCGGTGGCCATCTTGTCCGAAGACAGAGGCGTGGAGTCGGCCATCTTGTCCGAAGACAGAGGCGTGGAGTCGGCCATCTTGTCCGAAGACAGAGGCGTGGAGTCGGCCATCTTGTCCGAGGACACAGGCGTGGAGTCGGCCATCTTGTCCGAGGACACAGGCGTGGAGTCGGCCATCTTGTCCGAGGACACAGGCGTGGAGTCGGCCATCTTGTCCGAAGACACAGGCGTGGAGTCGGCCATCTTGTCCGAAGACACAGGCGTGGAGTCGGCCATCTTGTCCGAAGACACAGGCGTGGAAAGAGGAAGAGGAACAGATTCAGGCTCAGGATCAGTATCAGGATCAGGCTCAGGAACAATTTCAGTCTCGGCGGGACGAGACTCTGGACGGGCAGACGTGACGTGAAGCTCTGGCTCGGCAGGACTGACGTGAAGCTCTGGCTCTGGCTCGGCAGGACTGACGTGAAGCTCTGGCTCTGGCTCGGCAGGACCGACGTGAAGCTCTGGCTCTGGCTCGGTGACGTGAAGCTCTGGCTCGGGCTCGGGCTCGGCAGGACTGACGTGAAGCTCTGGCTCTGGCTCGGCAGGACTGACGTGAAGCTCTGGCTCTGGCTCGGCAGGACTGACATGAAGCTCTGGCTCTGGATCGGCAGAAGTGACGGGAAGCTCAGTCTCTGGATCGGAATCAGTGCGCTCTGAGCTTGACAGGACCAGCGGCGGTGAGGGCCTTGAGCTGGGCAGGACCAGCGGTGAAGAGGGCTTTGAGCTGGGCAGGAACAGCGGCGAAGAGGACTCTGAGCTGGTTAGGACCAGCGATGAAGAGGGCTCTGAACTGGACGGAACCAGCGGCGAAGAGGGCTCTGAACTGGGCAGGACCAGCGGCGAAGAGGGCTCTGAGCTGGACGGAACCAGCGATGAAGAGGGCTCTGAGCTTGGCAGGACCAGCGGCGAAGAGGGCTCTGAGCTGGACGGAACCAGCAATGAAGAGGGCTCTGAACTGGACGGGACCAGCGGTGAAGAGGGCTCTGTGCTGGACGGGACCAGCGGCGAAGGAGACTCTGGACTGGACGGGACCAGTGGCGAAGGAGACTCTGGGCTGCCGTGAAGTGCAAGCTCGGCTGGACTGGCGTGAAGCTCTGGATCGGCAGAAGTGACGTGAACAGTCTCTGGATCAGCAGAAGCGACATGAACAGTCTCTGGATCAGCAGAAGCGACGTGAACAGTCTCTGGATCAGCAGAAGCGACGTGAACAGTCTCTGGATCAGCAGAAGTGATAACCTCCTTCTCCACCTCTCCTACAGTGAAGGAGGATCCACAAAACAGCAGGACAAAATCAAGATACTGTGCCAGGGTCCAGTTGGTGTCTTCCTCCGGTAGATTTAAACTCACGTCCTGATCCAGTCCCATCCAAAAACAATCCTTGAGTTCCCTGTCGTCCAGTGGGGCCAGGTGGCAACAAGCCACAAACTCACCCACATAGTCCTCTATGGGGCGACCATCCTGGAAGATGGAGCAGAGTTTAGCTACTGGGTCCATGTTTGTCATTGCTGCTGGATCTGGGTGTGGCGAAGTCTTCTGTCACGAACTGCTCAGAGACACGAAGTAGGAGATCCAAATGCAGCTTTATTGGCTGGGGCAATCCAGAGGCGTAATCCAAACTACAGGCTAGGGTCATACACAGGCAGGCAGTCAAAAAAAACAAAACAAACAAACAGGAAGGGACCAGAGGCAAGAGAGTAATCCAGGGAACAGGGCAAGATATCAAGAACCAAGAAACACGAAAACTAGGAGAATGCTCAGAAATGCAGTGTGACACAAACAAGACTTCGCGGTGAGTGAATGAATGAACATGGTATAAATAGACAGACTAACAGGATGAGACAGGTGAATGCAATCAGTGAATGAGGTACAGGTGAATGTGATCAGTGATAATGAGTCCAGGCAGTGAGTTCTGGGAAATGTAGTTTGAGAGTGATAATAGTCTTATGTGGAGTGCCCTCTGGTGGCTCTTAAGGGCAACTCCAGCTGGTGATCGTTACAATTACAAGGATATTGGCTTTTTATTAGTGCTTATAAAGCAGATATTAATGCCTTATTCTGCATGATCATATTCTACATCCCTTAATCCTACCCAATACCTAAAGTTAAATGCTACAAAAACTACCTTACTAACTATTAATAAGTAGTAAATTAGGAGTTTATTGAGGCAAAAGTCATATTAATAGTGAATATGTGTTCCCCATACTAAAGTATACCTTTAAGTCAGTATTCACAGATTATCTTCCCTTCCCCTCGAACTGTTAACTAATGTACATGGATCACTGACCAATGTCATGTTCATACAGAAATCATTCTAATATGCTGATTTTGTGCTTAATAAACATTTTTTATTATTAACCATGTTGAAAAAAATTTTGAGAAGATTTTTGTAGAAACCGATACATTTTTGTCAGGATTACTTTGTCAGAATGAATAGAAAGTTCAAAAGAACACCATTTATTTGAAATAGAAATCTTTTGAAACATTATATCCTTCACGACCATGATCTTTTGATTAACTGAATGTATCCTTGTACGATAAAATAATTAATTAATTCTCCAAACGTTTAAATGGTAGTAAATATTAATTCATTCAAAGGATCTGATTCAAAATAATGATTTTCTGATGTGTCATGTATCAGGGCTGATATTAAGTGACAATCATTGAATAACATGTACATTGCAGTCTGTACCTCACATAAAGCTATCATATAACTTCTGAAAACTTGGAATATAGTCACAGTAGTAATATGGACTAATCTTATGATGCTTTCATGGTGCTTTTGTATCCTATTTGAAGCTTGAAACCTCCAGTCCCCATTCATTGTCATTGCATGGAAAACCGCATCTGGAACATCATTCAAAATACCTTCTTTTGTGTTCCACAGAAAAAACAGAAACTGACAAAGTCGTACAGATTTAAAATGAGTTCCAGCTAGACCAGCAGCACCTAACCAGCATAAACCAGTCTGGACCAGCTGGTCTTTTCAGAAGGGTAACATAAAGGCTGTTTTCTTTTTTTTTTTTTCTAACCTGAAATTCCAGCATGGTTCTCCCAGTGTTCAGCTCCAGCATGAGGCAGTATGCTCCTATACTAGTACCGGGGTCAGATGCATCTGAAATGTTACCCTGTGAACAGTGGGACACAATGACTTACATACACGTCATCACTCAGCCCGAGCAGACACAAATACAGAAGGAGGTCTGGGTTTCATTAGACACCCCTTTGCTTTGTAATTCAGTCGGAGCAACTTGTCTTTATTGTTGGAGGAGAAAAGGCCAAGACTGCGGAGGATAAATGACATGAGAGTGAAGGGAGACCACACATGCACACCTACACACACACACAAAAACTTGGCAGCTACTTTCAGGTTTGGGGTGAGGGAGGGTGGCATGACTTTTTTTCCTCGTAGAGTTTTTTCTTTTGGTACAAAGCCAATTTATCATTGGAATTGCTTCTTGGCTCTTAATTTTAAGGAACAGAGCCAGAGCAAGGACATGGTTCTATAACTACAGTGGGTGGCCTTCCGTACTTCCAAACTATACAGTTTCTATAGACTGGAAAGCTTTAGTGCTGTATACACAAAGGGTAATCTACAACTGAGCAAGAATGCACCAATGAAATTTGTTGATATACTGTTAATAACGTATACAACTAGACAAAAGTCCTAAACATCTTGTAAATCTCAGCGGTGTAAACGGCAAACTGTTGATAAGCAGCTTAGTAGTGAGACTCACGCTTGTGGTGCTGACGGCTTCTTTCACGCTGCGTGATATGAACTCAGGAGTGATGCGGCGGCAGGGCAACTCATTAAACGTGGAGTTCATCAGAGCGATACGAGCTGCATCACGTCTGGCCTCTGCTTTACTGTAGCAGTGCTGTCAGTGAGAGAGAGGCTTTCTGTTTATCATCATCATGAAATGCTGAAATATGATCATTTGCACGGATTGAGCAGTCTTTAGGATTTATTTTATTCTTGATAACACAAACACTCTAGTTGGACTTCAAAGGAATTGTACACCCCAAAAAATGATACGGTCACAATGATTAACATCGAGGAGGTCATCAGTGAATGATGGCATACATTTCAGTCCATTTCTCACAAAAAGCTACTGTGTGTCGTCATTAGATTACAATGCAGCATGACACTTTTTTTAATGCTTTTGTGTCATTTTTATTGAGGAATCAGCTTAAAGGTATACAGGCTATTTCTTTGTGTCTATGACCAGTGTTTACCGAGCTTGATGAGTGAATGATCTGGAAAATAGTTCACAAATATAATATATTGTTTAAATTATTACTGCCTTTAGTTATTATTTTGGAATTAATGTAAAAATGTTAAAAACACCAACTCGATAAAATTTATATTTGGTAACCAGGGAAATGTGACAACATTAAGTGTGTCACCGTTATGTTCAGTTAGTTTCTGTTTTCAGATTCCCGCCACTCGTTTGTCTCCTTGGTTACCGTCATTATTAGTTTGTTTCATCTTGTTTGAGTTTCTATTTAAGTTGTACCCTCACATTCATTCCTCTTGTGTTTATGCGTGTTGCCACCATCTGTTTGCCTTTTGGATATTTGTAATTAAACTCACGTTGGAACTTTATTCTTCTGTCTGCCTGCAACCAGTGTGACAAAGTGTAACTGGGACATGAATTTACCTTTAATTTATTTAAATAAACAAAAACATATTCGTACGATTTGTGTAACCCCAGTGACGGGTAGGTTTAGGGGCTGGGTCAGGGGTAGGACATTCGTACGAATTCATAAAATATGAAGTATGTAGCAAATATGTAAAAAGTAGGTATATGCTTCAGTGTAGTTCTTCTCAAGAGCAGTCACATTCATTGTCATTGCATTAAAAAGAGAAGTCAGTACAGCCTTCAGAATATCTCCTTTTATGTTCCATGCAAATGAGAAAGACATACAGGCCTGGAACATGAGAGTATGTAAATGACAGAATTTTAATTTTAGGGTGGACAAATCCTTTATGTTAAACCAGTCCTCAAAAACACAGAGTCATGCAGAATCCCTAACCACATCACAAGATTATTTTAGATGATGTCTGTGAACCACAAACTGCTGAGATTAGTTTCTGGATTTGTAATATTTCTGAAAACCTTTACTGTGCAAAATAATTATCAGGTCATTACATTTACAAGCAGTGCTGGGATGAAGATGGAATTCTGAGATTTGTTGAGAATGTTTTGAGGATATAAGATATAAGAAAAAAAAAAGTGCTGGGCTGTTGCCCAAAAGCATTGGAAGAGATTGTAGAAACCCTTAGCACCAGTGATGTCTGTGATCTACTTATAGGCTTACTATGCTTTTGGGGAATGCAGCCCAGGTCTTTGATCTAAAAGAAAACTCCTACTTTGTGAATGAAATGATCAGTATAAAGTGTGAGAGTATTTCCCATGTGCTCAACCCCTGATCAATGATGATTTTTTCTACAGTAGTATCACTGAAGTGGTGATTCCCTGCTGTGCTTCAATTCTCTCCAAAGGGCAGCAGCTAGTGCAGAATTTCCCACAAATAACATTCATTTCAAATAGAAACCATGGTAACAACATCAGAGGTTTCGATCCTTTTAAATGGGCCATTGCAGTGGTGTTTTTCATGCATTATAATGTCAACGTCAGATAGATGTTTCAAACGAAGGACTGGTGTCATATTCTTTATAAAATACCCCTGATTCCTAGTTTATTTTCAAATAGTTAAATCATAGAAGAAAACAAAACCATTTCAGAATAACAAGATCTGTTCCCAATCATGTCACGCACTTCACAATGACAGATGAACAAATAAACTCATTTATTTTCAAGATTAATTTCAAAGAACATTCCATTTCAACTGAAGTAAAATGCCACATACTGATTCGCGGCTGGCAGGAGTAATTTAGCAAATAAGAACCACCTGTTGGCCCTCCTCATTTTCACACAAGAGCCTCTTCTTTTATGGCTGAACTGAATAGCCTACTGATGAGTTCAGAAAGACCTGATTTACTAATGGAATTTAACTAGAATTGTACCAAAATGAAGGGATTAAAGGTCATTTGAAACAAATATTTTGCTCAATTATATTTAAAAAATCACATTAGAAAGGGTGCCTGTATGAATTTATCCAATACAGTACATCCCAAATAAAAATGGAGTGGAAATTCAATTTCAGTTCACTTACCTTAAAATTTCCGAAGCAGCTGCCACCTGGTAAGGTGACGTAGCACATGTAGGGAGGGCTGGGTGAGGGAATGGACTCATAGACTACCAGATTCTCTGTCTCCGTCATCACACCTTTCACTTGTTTCTGCTCCCAAAACTTGTGAAGCATTCCCACAACGTTCACTAAGCAAGAGCAGGAAAAGGAGAATCTTTAGAAATGTGATCACATACATTTTGATGTGCACAATATGCACCACAACAAGTAAGGAAGTATGATTTCTCTCACCCAAGACATAATGACTTTTACTGTACAAACGGTATATTGCATCCCCTAAGAAAACTTTCTGCAGACAAAAAAAGAAAAAAGTCCTCACAAGTAAAAAAAAAATGCTGGTATTTTTATACTTGTGGGGACATTTGGTCCTCATAATATTGGAAATATCAGGCACACACACACACACATTGGGTTTCCATGTTTTATGGGGACTTTAAATAGGCATAATGGTTTTTATACTGTACAAACTGTATATTCTATCCTCTAACTCTAACTCTACCCCTAAACAAAGCCATCACAGAATACTTTCTGCATTTTTACATTTTCAAAAAAACAAGATTTAGTATGATGTATAAGCGGTTTATGCATGCAGACACACACACACACACACACACATATAAAACTGTCATTATTTAATCACCCTCATGTTGTTCCAAAACTGATTTATTTTCTTCTTTCTTCTGAACACAAAATAAATTATGAAAAATGTCTTCATGCAGAAGAAAGAAGCTCATATAGGTTTGGAACGATACAAGGGTGAGTAAATCATACATTTTCATTTATGAGAGTGAAGTATCCCTTTAAGATGATTTGTGATGAATTCAGTATATTGAGTATTTAATTTAAATCTTGTCTGTTAGTATTCAATCTTTTACCTCACAGATCACTAATAAGTTGCAGAGGTTCAGTTGTTTATAATGTCTAAGTGGTTACATAAGAGGTTTTTGACTGCTGTGTTTATTGAAATTGTGCCTGTTAATCAAACAAACTTAGTTCAGTCAGTGTCACTTTTATACTGATCAAATTTTATACTGATCTACGACTCTCATACGCAGATCTAAGTCACCCGACACGTTAGTCATAATCATTGCAACAGGCAAATGAATGTTAAAGTGCATGATTCATCATTCAGCATTTACATTGAAATAAAAGACTTTTCTCTTTAAAGTATGCTCAAAAATAGATTCTGCCCAATTGGCTTGTCAGAGTGAAATTCAAACAGGAAGTTCAATTCTGCAGCATTTAAAGGCATTGTTCACTCAATGAAAATTCAGTCATTTAATCAGTCTCATGTCGTTCTGAACCTGTATTGCGGACTTTATTTTTCTGTGGAAACACAAAAGAAGGTATTTTGAAGAATGTTGTTAATGCTCTCTCTTTTTTTTCTCTCCATACAATGAAAATGAATGGGGTCCAAAACAACACTGGGCCACGCTGACTTTTGTGATATAGACAAAATACACTGTGACATTTTGTAAAGGAAAGAAAGTCATACAGGTTTGAAACGACATGAGGATGAATAAACAATGACAGAATTTTCATTTTGAGGTGAACTATCTTTCTTAGTGAGAAGTGACATGGTGTATTTCCCAACATACATGATATACATGTACACATTTGGCAGACACTTTTATCCAAAGCAACCCACATTGCATTCTACATATACATTTCAGTTCATGCAATGAACCCCTTAGAAATTGAACTACAGCCAGTTTGAACTACAAGAAAGCGTCCCTAAAATTTTTGATTATTCGGTTACAACTTTGCAGAATGTTTTCAAATCACTTTTATGCTGTACAATCATAGAGAAACCAAAAGATAAATATTATTAATCATTTTGTTTGTTCATTGTAATTTTACTTACTTTAACGCATCGCTGTTAAAACACAATTGTTTACTTTCATGTCTGTCTATCCATTTATACCAACATCCACTGTAACATTAGTGTGACGCCTGTCCAGCATCAGCACATGGAATCATTTTCCTAGCAAAACAAACAGGTGTCCGTGGACACATCAGGGAGTTGTGGTGTGATTTCAGTGTTTCACACCCACAGTAAGTGCAATGTTTGTGCAGTCTTGCTTTAATCAGCTCAAGCATATAAAACACACCCCCTCTAAAGGGGTCAGCAATAATATTGAGAAGGGGAACCAAAGGTATATTTTTATAAAAATACCATGAATGTGGGAACACAGACTTGTTTTTACAGCATGACATTTTCCAGCTTTTTGTTTGTTTGAAAGAGTCAGCTGCTGCGAGCACCGCCCAGTCTATGTGTGTGGTTCAACACACACTACGTGAGTGTTTAATTCCAGTCTCCTGGTGTATGAACTACCTTGTTTCAGCTGAAGTGGAACAGAAACAAAAGCTGTGTCTGTGAATGATTGAGCTGGTTTAATCAAATGGTTGATGTGACTGTATTTCATCAAACACCCCTAAAATCTAAGTGCTTTTTCACTGTGTCCTCCCCTGACTATGCATGGCTAAACAATGTTTGTTATAGTTACTTTTTGCAGTATCATCCTTCCTAGAGACAGCCTATAGGCCATAGGCGGCACATAAGGTCAATGTTCAGCACAGAGCGCTGCCCCAATATAAAATACAACTAAAACAAATGTAAAACTGCACTCTTCAACAACATTATTTTAAAAACTTGCCCACAAATGTTTGAATATTTGACCAAAACACATTAAATACTCACACAGTAATTTTGTTCTATTTTGATATATTTTAAATATAACTTATTCATGTGATGGCAGACATGAATTATCAGCATCGTTACTCCAGTCTTCAGTGTCACATGATCCTTCAGAAATCATTCTAATATGATGATTTGCTGCTCAAGAAGCATTTCTTATTAACATCAATGCTTAATATACTTGTAAAATAATTGACATATAGAAAAATGTATTTACAGATTTTAAAAAGATCAGCATTTATTTGAAATAGTCTTTACTGGCATTTTTTATCTATTTAATCAGAGTCAATTTAAATTGTCATTAGAGCAAGACTCAAACACGCAACTTTCTGCACTGAAAGGATAAATACATATCATGAGCCATCTCTTCATAATACACTTAAGGGGTTGAGCCACTCTATTACAGAAATCCCAGAATTAATCTAGAACCAGCCATTATTTATTTCAATATATATATCTAAGCGATACTGCATTGCTTCTTCATGAAAGTAAAGAACATGAAGCACAAGGTGAAAGCTCAGAACATCCACACTTCTGCTATGTCTTACTCACAGTCTTTGAAGGTTCTGTCATCATCAGAATCTGGTCCAGACATGATTTCCAACTACAAGTCTCACACGTCCTACAGCAATCCTCCTTCTCCGTCTCCAGCTCTCACATGCTCTGGAGAAGTTCAAAACATCAGTTAAGCTCCAGAAAGGGTGAACATGTGGAAGGTCCCCTATTAGCCTTCTCCTCTCTAGTCCCAGAGCAGTCTGTGGAGCCCTATTACGCCGGCCCCCGGGGGTTCTCTTCAGTGGCTGGCCCACCTTTTGTCAAGGGTTGAACTAATTAGCTGTGAGGTTGGTTGTTGCACTGCACTCCCTTATATTCACACACACTCTCAGCACATACGCACTCTCACAGCCTGTTGCACACTCCCACTCGACTGAGTCGTATAAGCCCTGGCCCAGGAATGCAGCCCCCTTCTCCCATTCATTCACAGCATGCCTCTGCCTTCTCCTTCACAACACGCTTTACATATGCAGTGCCCAACAACTCACTGAAAAAACATCCAAGATGGACAGCAGACTACTGACTGTTTTATTGACCACTTAAATAGCTGTTTAACTTAACAAGATCCTGAAATTGGTGGGGAACAAAACATTTAAAATGTAATTATAAATCATAACATTCATTTGCAAAGAGACTCTCCACTGTCCTTGTAATATACAGTAACCCCAAAATGGATGGACACTTACGTTAAAGGATAGTTCACCCAAAAATGAAAATTCTGTCATCATTTAATCACCTTCATGTTGTTCTAAACCTGCATGAAGATCTTTATTATTACCAGATCACTAGTAGTTCTTGAAGAGTAACTAGGTACTTGAGTAATTAGTGATGCGTTTTATGACCATGTTCTGAGTAAAAAAAAAAAATACTATCTTCAAGAACTGCTAGTGATCTGGACCATTATTTTAAAGTGAAAATATGTTTTTCACTTTAAAATAATGGTCCAAATCACTAGTAGTTCCTGCATAGTGACTAGGTAACACTTGAGTAATTAGTTATGCATTTTATGATCATGTTGAGAGTAAAAAAAGACAATTGCTAACGTCCCAGACACATTAATGTTGTGATTAGGCCTAGTAATTAATTAGTAATGCTTTATAATTTGTCATAATAATGATGCCAATATCATTAAGTAATTATTGATTACCTAATAAGGAACTATCTTAGTCCTAAATTTGATATTACTTACTGATTTCAACTTGTTTCCATATTAGTTAATAGCTGAAGTGTTAATGTAGTACTACTCATTATTCCTGCATTACTTCCTGCATAGTTAACTATTAATGACGGACAATTATTCTAAAGTGTTACCGAATGTTGGTAACCAAACAGTTGCTGGTCCACAGTGACTTCCATGGGAAAACAAAACAAAACTATTGAAGTCAATGGGGACCAGAAACCATTTGGTTACCCACATTCTTCAAGTATCTTCTTTTGTGTTCAGCACAAGAAGGAAATTATACAGGTTCAGAACAACTTGAGGGTGCGTAAATGATGACAGAATTTACATGACTGAACTATCCCTTTAAGCTCACCTAAAAACAAAATTGTAATATTAGTATTAAATATAAAATTATTAAAAATTATTTTTAAACAAAGTGCAAAAATGCCTTTTAAGAATAACATTTCACAAAAAACATGAACTACACCTGGTTACAGGACACCTGTGTGAACATGAGGAGAACTGACTGTCCACTAAAAACCACCTTTGGACCACTTCATTAAAAATCATTGCAAAATTGGTTCAGAAAAGTGAAATTAGTTCTGAGAACAGCTCTTGCGTCATTTTGTATCTAATCTAAGACATTTTTAGATGCGTCTTAGGAGTCCAAATAGGAGACCACTATGTGTGAAAAACATATTAATACAAATGTCCATGTTGTACTGAAACCTTTGTTAGTTTTTGTGGATTCATTGTCAAACCCAGTGCTAAGCTTGTTTGTGGTTTTTGTTTGTTTTTTTTGTTTTTTTTAAGATCGTGATATAGTCTAAGAATTGATTCTGCTCAGACAGCACTGTGTAGTCTATGAGAAAACATTTCAATTTAGCATCTCTGAAAGCTTGAATGCCTATTGTTCCTTGAACAAATCCAAGTGGCGGACAACATTCCTCTGAATGCTTCACTCAGTCTGGTGAACTAAAAGCACACTTTATTCCCTCTTCTCCACTTAGCATCCATGAGCCTACTTCCTCAATGTTCGAAGCTCAATTCACTTTACATCATTGCCTAAACCACATTTTTCACGAATCTGATGCCCCTTTTTAACTTTCTTGTGTCTTTCGTTCTTGGGAATAAGGGCACCATTCAGAGTCGAGCTCTATTATGAGACTGCCTTGGGAAGAGAGAGAGGTGTTTAGCATAAATGACAATCACAGTATCACAGAAAGGGGGCTTCAGCACTGAGAGAAACACAGCTTGGCAGCTGAAATGACAAAAAGGGACAGGAGGAGAAATATCTTTTTGCAAGAATTAACAGAATGGTTTAATTGGCTGGATGTTGTTTTGTGGGGTGGGGGAGGACCCTATGTTAAATTGTTTTTAACTATTCACTCTCATCTTTGATGATAAATAGCTGCAAGGAATTCACTGGAATGAAAGGACCACCTGGTGAGGGGAACCATGAGGTCACTGAAACTTTCAAGCCTGCAGCTGTCAGATCAAAACCAACCGGGAACTTGAATGTCAATCAAAAAAAAAAAAAAAAAAAAAACCTTGGGTGGGTTGTCAGGGTTGAGTGGCTGTTAAAAAGTGTGTGTGTGTGTGTGTTTTTTTCTTTTACTTATCTGACTTCTTTTCTACATCTTTGAAGGCCATGCTCAGTCTGTACAGGAAATAGAGGGGCGGTCACACTACACTTTCAATCCATTCACTTCCATTCATACACATGCATGGATTTTGCTGCATTCCAAAGTTTGGTGAACTCTGACCTGCAAAATTTGTGTTGCGTAAAGACGTGTGGCTCCTAGCTGAATTAAAAAAGCATAAACTTTAAAGTTTGAGGAGTAGATTGTGTATTTTCTAGGGCTGTCAAACGATTAATCGTGATTAATCGCATCCAAAATAAAAGTTTGTTTTTACATAATATATGTGTGTGTACGGTATATAATTATTTTCTATATATAAATACACACACATGCATGTATATATTTAAAAAAAATATTTGCATGTATATACTGTGTATATATATTTATATTATATATAATTTATATTATATATAAATATTTTATATATAAATAACACATTTTTCTTAAATATATATATGGATGTGTGTGTATTTATATATAGAAAATAATTATATACCGTACACACACATATATTATGTAAACACAAACTTTTATTTTGGATGCGATTAATCGCGATTAATCATTTGACAGCCCTAGTATTTTCATATTTTGGATTTATTATTATTTGTTATATGTTACATTCATGTTTTTAAAAAGTAGGAATGACCTTTGCAGTGTCTGAAGAAATTGTGTGTGTGACCGTCCCTTAACAGCATTTACAATGGAAATGCAAAGATGTGTCATAGACTGTCCTGTTATTGATTTAGAAATCTCATTTCACATTTCAAACACAGTTTCTATTGAGTCTTTCCTCACTGGAAAGATAAAGAGATAGTTAACCACTAAATAATGGAGATTTTGTCATCATTTACTCACACGAATGTTGTTCCAAACCTGTATCACTTTCTTTCAGAATTTATGAGCTGCTCTCATCCACTGAAAGCACATAATGACCAAAGGCTGTCAAGTAAATAATAAGTAGCCATAAGCGATATGATAACTTTATGTGAGGAATGGACTCAAATTTAAGCTGTTATTCACTGAAAATCCAATGGTATAAATGATTAAAGAATATTTTTGTCAACTATCCCTTAACCAGTGAAAAAAAGCCAAAAGAGAAATAAAGAAAAACAAAACATACCTTTGATACTTTTGTAGGACTTTTTCAGATGATGTTTAGGGTTTCTCTTACATTAAGTAATAAGGATGTTCAAATGCAGTTACAATCGATCTACAGCAAGTTTTCCAAGCATAAATAACACACTAATCAAATACAGTACATTGTGTCACCGCTGCCTTTCAGAGCATGTGCAAAACGCAGAAGCCAGTTGTGAATAACATGTTGGACGAAGCCGAGCTATAATGACATTTTCTATAGGTCTTGGTTCAACTTAGCTAAAGTCGGACTGATGCAATTTCAGTCAGCTAACAAGAATAAATGTGGGTGGGGTTTGATTTTGTCCATTGGAAAATGACTGGATTGTTGGATCGTTGTGGTTTGCTATTGCTGTTGTCCCGCCCTCACACCAATAAACACATCATCAAAGAAGAAAAGAGATGTTGTTGCAAGATAGGGGAATTTTTTTGAGGACTAAGATTTTGAGGTCATGTGAATAAAAAAAATAAATAATGATGTGCACAAATAAATCATTTACAATAAATACTGCAATATTCCATTTAAAAAATAAGAATTGTAAATGTTGATTTCATAGTGACTAGCTTAGCAGCCCATTCAACAGAGTCAAGCAGAGATTGGAGCTTTGTTGACACAACCTGCAGCCTTTCTGGATGAAGTGGTCTTTGTTTAAGCCTCCTGCTGTGGGAAATGTAAATGGTAGAATTCTGACTTTTCCTATTATTTTGATGGAGGTTTTTGCTCTGCTTACTGTTGATCTGAGAACAGATTGTAGTGTCACTTGTGATACTGACTTGAGTTCTGAAAGAAGACTGGTCCTGGATGCTGGATCAGTTTAAAAGGGAGCCTCTCCCAAGGAAAAGAGTTCACACAGGCACAGCTGTATGTGGCAGGTCGGGCCTGATTGCATATTATACACTGTTCTTGCACAGCATAATATTTTGAACTTTTACAATGTAATCCAAAGATTTTTTAAACATGTCTCATATACAAAAAAATATATATTTTTTTGTTTTGATTTAGTTTTTAGACACACAGACATCAATAATCAGCCTGTGAATCTCAACAATGGTGACAATTATAAAGCATGTTGCAGTGCATTCTGGGTGCCACCAATCAAAACTCATTCATGGCTCCCATCATACATTGCTGCATGAATAAATAATGAGCTTATGATCAGAGGTGATCTGTTTGTCACCATTGCTGAGATTCATACGCGAATTCTTGATGTCTGTGTGTGCCTACGTAAAAAAATTTTTTTTTTTTTTTTTTTTTTTTGATTTGATCATATGGATTTCATTGAAAAGGCTAAAATATTATGCTGTACAAGGACAGAGCTGCTATAATTAATAAAGTAAACCTAACTCAGAATTTGGGCTCTATATGAGTTCAGTGATTCAGGTTAAATGATTGTGAAATAATGATTATGTTAAAACACAACCAACACCATCAGATCACCTTTTCTCGTTGTTCATCTGGCTGTTATAACTCAGGTACAGCAGCCAAACAAAATCTAAAGTAAATGATTTAAGGGTCAAGAGCCCAACTAAAACAAACACTGATCACCAAAATGGTGACTTAAAATTACGGTTTTCTCCTTCAGTGATTCTACTTGTTAACATCAGGTGTCTTCAATGTTGGCAATTAAAAAAAAAAATGTTGTAAATTTTACTCATTTTAAATGGTTAACTTTTAAGGAATTAATTTGATTAATTATTACTCAATTCTAATTTGTTAAATTTAATTAATAATATTGCTTGTAATCTGTTGCCACAATTTTATTGATTAGATATAGCGTATTCATTTTTACAGTGTAGTAAGCAAAGTAATAGTGCCGTATAATGATAATTGATGCGATGTAACCACTAATCTACAATAAAGATATAGGTCAATGAATGTAACAAAGAATAACAAATGGTTGTATGCAGAAAAGGAATGGTTGGGAGCTATAGAATTGTCACAATCCTTCGTGTTACTAATTTGGGTCCTGCAGCCATGGCACGTTATACCTTAAACATTTTCAGAAAGTGATTTCAATAAGTAATTTGCTTCTTACCATTTATACTATTTATTAGATATGATCACTCTATAGTCTTCATAGCTTGTGTCCGACAATAGTAGTCTTCTTGTGAATAATAATCAATAATAATTCACATCATAATAAATCAACAAAGATGTCTTTTTCACACACATTCCCAAACAGACCATCTTCCTCTCTTTACTGCACTGAGATTCAAAAAATGGACCTTACGCTGGTAGTTAGTAGTGACCCAATGCAATGTGTGATTGCTAAACAGCAAAAAAAAAAAAATAAATCATCATCATCATATACAACCATGGATTTGATATTATTATTATTATTCATTTATTAATTCCAATAGTAATAAGAAGGAAAATGAAACAACAACAATAATAATAATAATAATAATAATATATTAGTACAATAATATATTAGTATAGTGTTAATAATACATAAATTATATAATAATTTGCTCATCATCACACAACTAACTAGATGTACCGCATGGCGGTACAAAATATGACCGCCGCTCAGGCCTGCACTGGCTTTCCACAAAAAGAAATGACGTGGAGCAATTTGGCTGTATTGCGTGTTTATGTATACCTAAAAAAAGTAGTAGTATGTGCATGTCTGTCTGTGTGTGTGTGTATGTGTGTGTGTTTGTGTATGTGTGTGTCTGTGTGTGTGTGTGTCTGTGCGTGTATGCGTGCGTACATGTGTGTGCGCGTGTGTTTGTGTGTGTGTCTGTGCATGTGGATTTGTATGTGTGTATGTATGGGTGTGTGTCTGTGCGTGTGGATGTCAGTGTGTGTGCATGCTTGCGTTTGTTTGTATTCCTGCATGTGTGTGTGTGACAGTTAGGGTTGCCAACTTCAGAAAAGGAAAATGCGGGACAATCGTGGTTATTTATAGGAAAATGAGGGACACTCAAAATATTTGTACTGTATCACACAGTGTACGTCATTTCAGTGTCTGCAGTTAAGTTTGTGTTTAAAAGGTTATCAGACATAAACACATTTGTATTGCTTAACCTATTTATGCATTTAATTCTAAAAATAATTTTAATGTCATACATGAAAAAAGTCACATTACAAACAAACCATAGTTCAAAATAACAGCATTTATCTAAAATAGAAAGCTTTTTTAACATTATACACTAGGCTTACAGTTCAAAAGTTTGGGGTTAGTAAGATTATTTTTTGGGAAAAAAAATAAAGAAAGTAATTGCCTACTTTTATTCAGCAAGGATGCATTACATTAATCAAAAGTGACAGTTAAGATAATGTTACAAAAGCTTTCTATGTACTTTCTAAAAGCTTTAAAACATTAATAATAATCAAATGTTTTTTGAGCATATTATTCCCTCAGGTAGATTACATGTTTTCTTGCACCCAAAATTGATTAGCCGAAATCAAAACGTGGACAGTGAAAGGAAATTACCGTTAGCGCGAGACGAGTCCGGCTTGAAGCGGAAGCGACCAGACGGCAGAGGATGTTCGCAAATCAAACAATGATTTGTCTCAAAACAGTGATTTAAAAAAGCTGTGATTGGATGATGACAGGTGTCGGTGATCATTCTCAAGTGTCGTGGTCAGCACTGCTGCTGTTGCTGTTGTATCAGTCAGTGGTTTATCAGCTTGTCAAAAAACGGGACACGGGAGGTCACGCAAGGGACAAATAAATTAGGCCCAAAATGCGGGACGTCCCGCCTAATTCGGGACAGTTGGCAACCTTAGTGACAGTATCATCCTAAACCAGCAACCCTTCGCTCAACACCACCATCTACAGGCCGATGAGTGTACAGTCACGTGCACATAAATGAATTTATTTTATACCCCCCCATGGATGAAATTCTACGAAACTTAGCATACCCCCAGAGGATGTCAAGTTAATCATACACATGAAATATGGTGCAGTTCTGAACATCTCAACTGAAGATAGGGGCGATTAAAGCAGAATAATATTGCATTTTCATTTTTTATGGGAGGGGCGCAAATCACAAATGAGTGATTATGGGCTAGGTTGATGTGGGCCCTTAAGAGCAACATACCATAAAAATTTCTTCATCCTCGGTGCCACGGTTCAGGTAGTTATTTAGGAAAAACTGAATTTTTTGGGTTTGGGGGGGCCCAGCGCGGGGGGGGAGTGGCCCCCGGGGACCAAACGAAATTTTTCTGTAAAAGTCTAGTGGGGCTACATGCCCACCAAATTTCATGTTCCCCGGTGTTTCGGTGTCCCTGGTATCGTTGACGAAAAATTCAGTAGATGACGAAAAAAAAAAAAAAAAAAAACTTTGACAATCCCTATATGACCGCTTTCGCTAGCTACGCTAGCGGCGGTCATAATTATTAAAGGATTGTCTAACTATTTAGTGCCATATTTATCGTTGTGGAAAAGAACCATAATGACAGTAATATGCTATGTATTATTGTATTATGTATTAATTTCAGCACGTTTATTTGTCATAATATCATAGGTGTAAAGTCCAGGTTCAGAAATTAAAAGTCCTCCTCAGTATTTTGTTCCAATCACCTGGATTTGCTAATTAGCACCGTTTTTCAGCCAGGAGATAGAACTAATTAGTGAAATCAGCTGGCTGAGTTCATGGGTGGAATAAACATACGGCAGGACTTTTACTTTCTGACCCCTGGACTTTACACCTATGATATTATGACAAATAAACGTGCTGAAATTAATACATAATACAATAATACATAGCATATTACTGTTAACGTTATTTCAGAGGTACACACAATGATAATAGTGCAGATGATAAAATTAAAACATTATAATTAAAACATTATAAAAGACAAATAACAATAAAATGGTTCTGTCATTGACAATAATATGGTATGATGAAGGTTGTGATTCCAGCTCCAATCCAGTGAGTGGCGCTAATGAGAAGTGAAACTGAAGACAAAATCTAAAACCAGATCGCACTGCCCTCTAGTGTAATGAACTGATTATGAAATACAATTGACCCCTGCACAGCTGAGATTGCAGTCTGCGCTGTTTGTCTTGGTTCGGCCACTTTCTTTTCTGGCTTTCTGAGCTCATCAGTCCGACAACAAGCACATGGAGCAGAGGTTGCAGCACACAGCTGGGTGAGTACATGATCCTGTCAAATGCCGATCAGTTTCCCTCGACGAGGAAAACAAAGACACGCTGCCCTTTTATACAAAGACAAGCAGCAAACTAATATTAGCACATGCAGTCATTCTTGTGCTGAGCGGCGAGTCTCGTAATAATCACACATAATAGTATGTACTGTTTATCATTGTTTTCAGTTCATATCAATATTTTGAATTTAAACTGTGGGAGACTCGCATCTAGCTGAGAGAGGATTCAGAAATGAACTGGTTTAATCCAGTTATCTATTCTCTTATTTGTCGATCAACATCTATATCAACATATGATCTTCTTTCAATTAGTAACTATCTATTGTCATTTTGTCTTTCATACCGTTTTTTTTATGTCTCAGCTTATTTAATTTGTGTCTTACATAACTAACTAGTGATTATATCATTTAAAATAAATGTTTCAAGTAGCAGCTAAGTGGAAAGGAAATAAATGTACAATGTTCTTTTTTCCCTCAGGGGAGAACTAAGATTAAAACTGCTTTGAAATGGCTCTCAGAAAATGTTTCGTGGACGTATTTGACGTTGTATTGTATGTTTTTTATCACGACAGGATATCTGTGTCCCATCCAGACAAAAAGGACTGTGATGAGTGTCAGTTCCTGAATGGACAGTATTAGGTAAGATCCAACTGAGGAGACACTGCCCTGCCTTAGACAAACAGGATTTGAATCCTGGGGTCACGGACTCTCCAAAGCCAGAGGAGACAATTCTTCCTTGTTATTATCGGAAATGGCTAATAATAGATGACAAGAAAGCCAGAGCATTCTTTTGGCGGAGTCTTCTTGTGTAGCAGCCTGAGAAGACAACTGTCCTCGACTTCGGTAAAATATGTTTCAGATGTTTATGTTGGAAGATGATATAGAGTTAGTTTGTAATAGTTGGACAGGTTTAATATCTGCTTGTGCGTTGCATTGACAATTAAGGCATAATTTGTTAGTAGAGATGCTGTTTGTATGACAATGCCCATATTTTCATTTCAGGTAAATCATGATCCCCATAACTGAGCTGCGCTACTTTGTGGACACGCAACCTACGTATCGCATCCTAAAGCCATGGTGGGACGTGTTCACAGACTATTTATCGGTCGTAATGCTGATGATTGCAGTGTTTGGGGGCACGCTTCAGGTCACACAGGACAAGATGATCTGCCTGCCCTGCAAATGGGTAGTTAACAAGACCTGTAGGAAGTATTTCAATTCAACATTTTCTGTGCCCTTGACCCTTGAACCCCAAGGAATCCAGTATGACCTTGATCGACACCAGTACAACTACGTCGATGCTGTGTGCTATGAAAACAAGCTTCACTGGTTTGCTAAGTATTTCCCATATTTGGTGCTGCTGCATACGCTCATCTTTCTGGCTTGCAGCAACTTCTGGTTCAAGTTCCCTTGGACAAGCTCAAAACTGGAACATTTTGTGTCTATCCTCCTGAAATGTTTTGACTCGCCATGGACCACGCGAGCTCTGTCCGAAACTGTCGTGGAGGAAAGCGATCCCAAAGCGCTGGTGAAAATGAATGGCTCCTTCGATAAGAAGGCTTCGTATGTTAGCGAAGACGTTGAAGCGAGTGTTCCCATGCTGTCAGCAACCAGATCTCGTATTGAACAAGGAATCGTGGACCATTCCGACACTGGTGTCCTGGACAAAAAGGAAGGTGAACAAGCTAAGGCGTTGTTTGAGAAGGTGAAGAAGTTTCGAATTCACGTTGAAGAAGGCGATATAGTCTACCGACTCTACATCCGACAGACTATCATCAAAGTTGTTAAGTTTATCCTTATTATCTGCTATACCGGCTACTATGTCCACAATATTCAGTTCAGCGTCGACTGCACTGTGGACATCGAGAGTCTGACTGGTTATCGCATGTACAACTGTGCCCATCCCTTGGCCACTCTCTTCAAGATTTTAGCCTGCTTCTACATTAGTCTAGTCATCGTGTATGGCATGATCTGCGTATACACTCTCAGCTGGATGCTTCGACGTTCCCTCAAGAAGTACTCGTTTGAGTCTATCCGAGAGGAGAGCAGCTACAGCGATATCCCAGATGTGAAAAACGACTTCGCCTTCATGCTGCACATGATTGACCAGTACGACCCCCTGTATTCCAAGCGATTTGCGGTGTTCCTCTCAGAGGTCAGCGAGAACAAACTTCGCCAGCTGAACCTCAACAACGAATGGACTTTGGAAAAGCTTCGGCAGAGGATCACCAAAAACTCCCAAGAGAAATTGGAGCTCCACCTATTCATGCTCACTGGGATTCCAGACACAGTCTTTGACTTGGTGGAGTTGGAGGTTCTGAAGCTTGAGCTCATTCCTGATGTCACCATCCCACCAATCATTGCTCAGCTTACTAACCTCAGAGAGATGTGGCTGTACCACACGCCAGCAAGAATAGAGGCTCCAGCGCTCGCATTTCTGAGAGAGAACCTGAAATCTTTGCACATCAAGTTCACCGACATAAAGGAGATTCCTTTATGGATCTACAGCTTGAAGAATTTAAGCGAGTTGCACCTTACTGGGAACCTTAGTGCCGACAACAATCGCTACATCGTCATCGACGGATTACGAGAGTTGAAGCGACTAAAGGTTTTGAGACTGAAAAGTAACTTAACAAAGCTGCCTCAGGTGGTCACGGATGTTGGAATGCACCTCCAGAAGCTGTCCATCAACAACGAAGGTACCAAGCTGATGGTGCTCAACAGCTTCAAGAAGATGGTGAACCTGTCCGAGCTGGAGCTTGTCCGCTGCGATCTGGAGCGCATACCACATTCCATCTTCAGCCTGCACAATTTACAGGAGATTGATCTTAAGGACAACAACCTGAAAACCATTGAGGAGATCATTAGTTTTCAGCATCTTCATCGACTTGTTTGTCTAAAGTTGTGGTATAATCAGATTGCGTACATACCTATCCAGATAGGTACTTTGATCAACCTGGAGCGCCTCTATTTGAACCGCAACAAGATTGAGAAAATGCCACATCAGCTCTTCTTCTGCCGGAAGCTGAGGTTTCTTGATCTGAGCCATAACAATCTGACTGACATCCCATCAGAAATAGGGATTCTGCAGAACCTTCAGTACCTTGCTGTAACTGCCAATAGGGTAAGTCAAGGTCATGGCTATTGTAGTTTTGAGTTTTAATTTAGCTTTTATTTCTATTGTTTTTTTGTTTTTGTTTTCAGTTTTGTTTAGTTTTCAGACTGATATTATTACTTTTAGATTATTTATTTTCAGAGTTTCTGATTTTTTAGTATTCTAGGGCTGTATAAATGAAGTTTTACAAAATACCACGTCAAAAACTAAAATTATTTTTAATTTGTGGCCAGTTTTGGAGTCATGAAAATGTATTTTAGCTTGGTTTCTTGTTTCATTTTTTAAATGATAATGCCACTTCATAGCTTTTGTAATTGCCACTGGTGAAGATGTTGTGTTTTTTGTTTATTTATATTTTTATTAAAAACAGGCCTACGCAATATAATAATAATAATTACTCAATAACATTAGATACAATCCCATTTACACAAATATTGGGACATTTTGTAAAATTCAATAAAATCAAGAATCTGTCATTTGTTAATTCTGACTTGGTTTCACTGACCAACAAAATTGCTTTTTGTAAATATAATTTATTTTATTTTGATGGCCTGCAATGCACTCCAAAAAACGTTGGGACAGAGGCATGTTTACCACTGTCACATCAGCTTTCCTTTTAATCACACTTTTTAATCATTTGCATTCTTTGCTGTCTTGCATTAAGAAATTTTTGAATTGTTTGACCATTCTTATGAAATTTGGCTCAAAGTGGTGAGCCATGAGTGCTTGCAAAGACTGAGCCTTTGGTGGATGGGACTATTATAACCAATCATGATGCCCTCACCTATTACCAATTTACCTGCTAATTATGGACAGTGATAAAAGTTAAAACAGTTTAACTTGGATATTCTATAGTCTTTTCACTTTTATTTTGCCTCTATATATATTTATTTACAAATTACAATTAAGTTGGTCAGTGAAAACATTGGAAATCTTTTCTTTGTACTTTTGTCAGTTAAATAAAGGTTCAAGAGATTTAACAAATCAGAGATTCTTTGCATTTTACTAAATGTCCCAACTTCAGGAAATGGGGTTGTAATAATAATATAACTGGTGTAAGAATGAAGGAAAAGCGCTACTGGTCTTCTATTGTAATTCAAGTAGTACATTCTTGTAAATTACACTAATGATTGTGATGTGATAGTACTTTCAGTCAACTTTGTTTTCTGATCTCTGCTCTCTTTCATTTTCCCCGTAGATTGAAGCGCTCCCCCCTGAGTTGTTTCAGTGCAAGAAATTGCGAACGCTGAATCTCGGAAACAACTGCCTGCAGTCTCTACCCTCTCGGTTCGGGGAGCTCACCAGTCTGACACAGCTGGAGCTGAGGGGCAACAGGCTCGAGTGCCTTCCTGTAGAACTTGGGGAGTGCAGATTGCTGAAGAAGAGTGGTCTAATTGTGGAGGACAATATTTTCAACACTTTACCTTCCGAGGTCAAAGAGCAGCTGTGGAGAACTGAAAAAGAGGCTTCTTGAAGCAGATGCAGAAACCTGAGAGCACTTACCTGCGTGAAGTTTTTAAATGGTGTGAGAAGTATTCAAACCAAGCAATAGAAAATGACATTTATACATGTTTGTCACATTTTACAGGGTTCATCAGAATGTTTCCTGGAAAACAAAGCAAAAAAAGTAAGTGTTTCACAATATGGCATGTTGTGTTTTATTGTAACATAGACATTTCTGCTGTTTGACACAGAGGAGTGAGCAGACCAAATATTACATCAGGATTATGGTGCTGTTCATTTTTGCCTTAATATACACAAACACTATTCACTTATAATATTTTATTATAAACATTTCTACTGTATTTTATACCAGTGTTACTGTGTAAGTGTTACTGTGAAATCACTCTACTTTTACCTTTTCTTAAATCCATGTGTACTGTTGAAGACTCCTAATTCAACCCGATAAGGGTTTATTTCTATAATACATTTTGTTTACTTGAAATTGTTGGGCATATCCATAATATGTAAATAACTGGTTAATATATTCTAAAAACATAAGACACCAATTAACTGTTTTGTTTGTTTGTTTTATGCATGCCCTATACATTACCCTGCACATAAATATGCTGTACAGTCTTTTTGACATACTGATGTCATCTGTTACATTAGAAACATGAATATTTGAATATATGAAATATATTCATTACCCCCAAAACATAGTAAGTTGCTATTGTCTACAGTATTCGTTAAATCGTTGTCTTTACTGGTTTAATGTGTTAGCCGAGTGCAAAAACAAAAGCTAAGAACTTTTATAAAATGTACAGTAAGAGATAGTGTTAAATGTCTGCATCACTATCTATCTACGTGTATTTCTTTTGTATAAAGCATATGCATGTTATTACTACTTTTTTTCTAATAAGTTAGAAAAAGCCTTGATTACATTGTACCTTACAAATACAGCACCTTATTTTCACCGCTCTGCTCACTTTGAAACGCTTTAAGATTTATCAATTAATTATTTCTAATAAGAAGTTTACCCTTTGTAAAGGTTCTCCGGTATTCGGTTAACATACATGTAAACACTCAACTTAAAATAGACTAGTTCCCTCAACTTTACACTAAATGTTCTCTCTTGTTCTACTTGTGACATGTTATTCTCATGACAGTGTGCGACATCGCACCGTTAAGAAGACAATCAGAAGTATTCAGTGAAATGTTGTGCATAACTTTGAGTGTGTGGTGCAGATGTCACTTATTTGCTCTAGTATGATTAACATAGCTGTTTTGTCTTATTTTAATGCCCATATTCAGTTTGTTGATATGTTAACAAACTTGTTACTGTTGATAGGTTATTGATCATGGCTCATTGCATGTTTTCTCATATTACCTCAAATATGAAACGTAGAATTTGTTTTTCTTCCATATACTATTCTGTACACATTGGAAACTAAGCTAATAGAATTTCAGAACTTGTTACTCAGGTAAGTGCTGTTCAACTTTGTACATTTGAAGATCAAGATTGAGGTTTTTTTTTGTTTGTTTGTTTGTTTTTAAACTAATTTTGCTGTTTCCAGTGTTAACATATTTGTAACCATTTGATATATTTATGGTTGATTTAATTAATTTGTGTATTCTATAAATCCATTATTGTTTCTTTTGTTTATATTTTTTGCAAACTATAATGTAAAAGAAAATGCCACAAAATATATGAAGCCATACAGTGTGAATAAACACTGTTTTCTTAGTGTGTCAATAAAAATCACTAAAAACATTTTTAATATTTGTCCTGATTATTTTATAATTAATACTTGTCAGCTTTATCTGCTCTTGTATAGCTACTAAGAATTACCACTGTCGTTTTTAAAAATGACTTATTTTTGGATAGACTGGTAGTTTTTTTAAGTGTGTGCGCATGCGCGCGCTTGCTGTTGGAACCGGATGATAAAGAGGAACCAATGCTTTATGAGTCATTCCGGTCCATCGGAAGTTTAACAGTGAAACACCCAGAAGGCGGGTTTGCTTGCAGTGTCCACATGAACCAGTAAACTTTACCTTGTGCTTTAGAAGATGGTAAGATTGCTCTTTATATATCTGTGAATGCTGAAAATTACGGGGGGAAATGTAAACCTTTATATTTGAGCTTATTATATAGAATATATTAATTTAACGCTTTGCCTGCTTTATGTTTGTATTATGGTAGAATCTGGCCAAATTACAGTTTCCTAGTTATTGAAACATTTGGTATTCTGTGGTAAGCCTAACGTTACCTTCGAGCAGCATGCAACAATTAGTTAATTTTGAATTATTTATTATAAACTCGGTATTATCATTCTAATTATTTATTCTATAATTCTACTACATTAATAAGATGCCCCCTTTCATCATCTCGCAGGCTGTCACTCTGCACACAGACCTTGGTGATATTAAAATAGAGTTGTTCTGTGAGAAGTGCCCGAAAAGCTCTGAAGTAAGACTATATTTTTCCTTGTTTCCTAAACACACGTTGTTTCTTGAAGAAGCGATATCTCTTTGTTCATTTATAATTCTGATTTAATTTTCCCCTAGAATTTTATTGCACTGTGCGCTGGTGGGTTTTACAGTGGATGTATTTTTCATCGAAACATAAAGGGCTTTATGGTCCAGACTGGAGACCCAACAGGTAACTGGTCTGAGAGATATATGTTTTTTATATATTCAATTTTATTTTTTATATTCTCTTTTCTTTATTATTTTCTCTTTTCTTTTTTTAAAACCATATCTAGTCTAGTATTTGGTTGATTCATTTATGAAAATTATGTTTTTCTTGCAGGCACAGGCAAAGGAGGGACCAGTATTTGGGGAAGAAAGTTTGAAGATGAATTCAGTGAACATCTGAAAGTATGTATTGTTGTGCGTTATTATACTTAAATATATTATACAAAAAAAAAAAAAGATGTACAAGATGTACATGTACATGAGTTTGAATTTTAAGGTCTGATGATGCAAGTGTGAAAATACTTGGTCAACTTTCACAGTTACTTATGACTTGATTTGGTGATTAAAGGAGACCTATTATGACCTTTTTCAAAGTCTTGGTTTTGTTTTTGGGGTCTGCTAGAATAGGTTTTCATGCTTTGAATGTTCAGAAAACACATTATTTTTCACATATTTTACATTGTTGCAGTAGTTATCAGTCAAATTAATTTTTACTTTGTTTATATAGTTTTTCTTTTTTACCCAACAAACATAAGGATACTGATAAACACAAGGCACATGCATTTTTACTTCTTGCGTACTCAATCTATGGCAAATTTTTGTGAAGGAAGACAAGCATGTGAAGTTTATCTGGTTTTAAACTGAAGCCAAACACTGTCTGAAGGTTTCCTGAAGAACTGAAAAGCTCTTAAACCTATTGCCAATAAAGTCATGCAGATAGCAGATTTGAACAAAAAAAATCAAGTGCAAATACAAATACAAAAATAAGATTAGTAAAGAAAACAGGGTTCTTAATTTTAATAATCACCCTTTATTAAATATATGAACACAGAAACCCCCTGTTAACAGTTAATGTCACGTTTCCCATTCCATGACTAGTAAAATAATTTACGCGTTGCGTCTATGACAACTCGAGGTATTGCACACCGGACGCGCACTTTCTCAGTTTATGGCCAGCAATATCATTATGTTTAAGGACATTATGGAATTGAGATAATGTCTGTACTATGTTATGATTATACTGTACAATTAAATACAATAGTTGCTGAGTCTGTCATCTGAACACTTTACCTCAGAGCGTCCGTTAACTGAATGCATTGAGAATATCACCTGAAAATCCGATAACATCAGCAATTTTCTTTCAAGCAGCTGATTTCTGTAAATAAATGTAAAATTAAATGTATATTGCAGCACAGGGTGAAATCATTTAGGATGATTTGAGACAAATATAATGTAAATTTAATATAAAAATAGTGTGTGTAGCCTACACCATAGACTGTAAAAGGTGTACACTCATACAGAATGTGTTCTAATTTTAAATACGTGGCGCTGCGCTTCTCGTCCGGTGTGCGACCATCTTTAATGTGCTGTTTTCTTTGATGAAGTCGAAGAACTCTTTTCTTATTACTGGCGAGCTTACTTTTTTCGGTTGTGGACAGAGTGTTTCACTCTAGCTACGCGAGCGCGGACGAGCGCTGCGTCGTCTTCTTATTTGACAGGTGTTCGCGGGTGCAATACTGACACTTGAGAGGTCAACCAGGTACTGGCGCTGTAGTATTTACGTGTCATGTTATCATAAGAGTCCTATTCATTTTAAACATTGTGGTTATTATCGCCAATACCGGTATATTGTCACACTCTAAAATAACACGATGTCGATATTTCATGCTTTGAATATCACGATTATCGTCAACACCGGTATATTGCGACACCCCTAGTTTCAACACAACTCATCTAGGCCTTGTCCCATTTTTGGTATATTCTTTGGGGTGGGAATTATTTAAATTAGGAATGTTGTGACGTGTACATTGCTGGAAGAAAACTCAAGACTACAATCGAGGTGTTTCAGGGAGTTCAGAATCTTCAGTCAACTTCAATATCACATCAGTCTATGTTAAAACCTCTCAACCATCTAGTCTGTGCTAAAAGTAATATTCCCAGTATCCAGCAAGCAAGTTAATTATGTCTGCACTAGATGACTTAAACAGCAATTTATACATCTGTCTAGTCTTATCAAACTCAATCCTCCCTTTAATGTCTGTCTTCTGTAGCACAATGTCCGGGGTGTCGTGTCCATGGCAAATAATGGACCAAACACAAATGCATCACAGTTCTTCTTCACATATGCAAAACAGCCTCACCTGGACATGAAGTACACTGTTTTTGGAAAGTATGTTTTATTTTCTTTCTTTTTTCTTTTGGTAGTGTTTTATTTTCAGTTATTATTTTATGTGATTGATCATTTCAATGAATAAACTAGCTAATAGTTTTTTGTATATTTAATTCTGTTATATGTATTGTATTAATGGTAATGAATTGTAACACAAACTCATCCTTTGTTACAGAATTATAGATGGACTGGAAACTCTGGATGAACTAGAGAAACTCCCTGTGAATGAGAAGACTTTTCGTCCTCTCAATGATGTCCGTATTAAGGATGTTACTGTCCATGCCAACCCATTTGCTGGTTGATTGATGCGAAACATGTATAATGCCTTGTATTGTAAATAGAAATATTTTGTGCCCTTTTTTTGTTGCTTTCATGCTGTTTCATAATATGTACACACTGACTCACCTCTGTTTCAGCAATAAACTTTTACATTGTGTTTTTAAATGTAGCCGTTTTAATGTTGGGAAATTATGAGGGGGGGGAAATAATCAGATGAGCAATTGTACTTTGACAAATAAAGTTTCTCACAAAATTGATAGGGTTTTTTTTCCCCTTGTTTTGAATTTATTCTTCAGTTTGTAAGAACTACAATTTTGAAAGGCAAAAAAAAAAACCGACTACAATTTTGAAATCGTTATGAAGCTAACCCGGAAATATAGGTAAACACGCTAGTACATCCAATAAATTATGTTAATTCCGCATCAGTTAGACTTATAATAAAATTACTGTAATAATAAAACTGAAAAAATCAATTAATATTTGATTGACTTCATCGAAAAATAAATGAATGGACTGAACTGTTAAAATGCTCTTGTAGGTACACAATGATGACGTAACTAGTTCACTACTAGACAAGAGCACGTGAGCGAGAGGAGAAATAAAGTTGATCCAGTCAGAGAGAGAGAGGAGCTGTGGAAATGGCAACTCCAGGTGCATTTAAAGTAGGTCGAGTATATTTTACAAACACTCACAGAACTTCAATATTACTAATTGAAATCCAAAAACTGTTTCTGTATTGTAGCCTACTACGTTACACACTAAACTGTCAACTTGATTTGGCGTTTTAGGTTTGCTCTTTAAACGACAAAGTCACGCTGATAACTGGCGCAAGTTCGGGAATAGGAGCTGGCACAGCCGTACTGTTCGCCAAACTGGGTGCCCGGCTGGCGCTGAATGGACGCGATGTAGAAAATCTCACCAAAGTCGCAAAAGAGTGCGAAGCTTGTGGAGCAGTTAAAGTAAAGCACACTGAAATATGTCAAATGCAATCGAAATCATTTTAATATGCTATTATTATTTACAAATAAATACTCATCTATGTCCCTTTGGCCCCTGTCAAATGTCTTTAGCCCTTATTGGTGCCAGGAGACTTGACAGATGAGGATACTGTGAAGAGGACAGTTGAAGAGGTCATTGCTCACTTTGGGAAGCTGGATGTCCTGATCAACAGTGCAGGAATACTCGCCATGGGCAGTATAGAGACAACAGATATGGCCCAGTATGACAAGGTCATGTCTGTTAATGTCAGGTAAAAATTGTCATCTGTGTGAGTCATCTGTGCATGGGATTTAGTAGATCTGGGGTTTTAAATCATTTAGATGTCACAGACCCTAAAATATGGCCATCCTCATGTGAGGGACCTCCAAACTAAAATTTAAAAGGCAGAGAGTGTATATTAAGTTACATTTTGACATGTTTTACTCGTAGTATTATATGATTATAATGTATTATTTATTTATTTATTATTTATTTATTTTACACAGTTTTTGTCTAAACCTTTCCATGGACCCTCAGCCTCTGCAATGGGTTTATTTAAAGATTTATAGATTTATTTAACCCCTGCAATAAAATAATCTAAAGATGTGGATCTTTGACTTTATATAAGGACAAGAAGACACAAAGTCAAACATTTTCTTTTCTTTCAGATCAGTATATCATCTTACTCATCTCTGCGTGCCACATCTTATCAAAACTAAAGGCTCAATTGTGAATGTGTCCAGTGTGAATGGGCAGCGATCAGTGAGTTTGATCAGTTTATACAGTTTCAGTATCAAATGAGCCATAAACCATAGAAATACAAAATATTTGCTCATTGTTTTATTCATGAATACGGAGCCCCCCTAGTCCCACTTTGTCAAAAAAAATTAATTATAACTATCTCGTGGCCTCAAGATAGTAACTTGTGGCCTAGTAACGAGATAGAATAGTAGTATACCATAGTATACACTACTATAGTACTATAATAGTATACTATAGTATAGTATAGATAGTATAACGAGATAGTAACAAGGTAGTTATAATTCATTTTTTTGACAAAGTGGGACTAGGGGGGCTCCGTACTAGTAGGCTCTGGTTGATATGCTTACACATTTTTTCTGTTTGTTATAGTTTCCTGGTGTACTTGCCTACTGTATGTCCAAATCAGCCATCGACCAGTTCACACGCTGTGTTGCTCTGGGTGAGGTGACATCTCAAGAATCATCAATATTATTTACAGAAAACCGGGGCTATTTGCCGCATGGGGAAGTTGTCACAAGGTCTATTTCTCAGTAACTACAGTTTCGAGTTAATAGGCTTGTTCCACACGTTTTCCTTTATCTTTAAACAAATTTCAGGTTCTGTTCTGTTCTATTTATACATATATACATATAATTTACAATATTTGTTGACCAAAACAATGGTTTGGTATTGTTGCATATTACCTTTTACATTTTTGCTGTTTAATTTGTTTTGAATTGCTTGGTTTCATAATTTTTTTAGTGTTTTAATTTAGCTAATAGGCTGTTTAATAGCATATTCCGTTGTGACATGACCTGCTATTGGAGAATTAAAGGATTAGTTCACCCTAAAATGAAAATTCTGTCATTAATTACTCACCCTCATGTTGTTCCATGTGGTAAAGACTTTTGTTCATCTTCAGAACACAAATGAAGATATTTTTAATAAAATCTGAGCGACGAACCAACGAGGTTCATTCTCATGTGTTACGCAGCTCATTTGAGCTTCCGCAAGAACCAATGAGGTTTGTTCTCACGCGTCAAACAGGTTTGGTTGAGCTTCTGTTTATGTTCGCATATCAATGTTTTATGTGAACAAAAGCATAAATTCAATCTGTTCATAAAGCGATTAAGTCTCTTCAGAAAATTTGGACTAAACCGCTCAATTCATATGGATTAGTTTTATCTCTTTATGAATTTTTTAAGTGACAAAGTGATCGTTGCGTGGACTCTCAATGGAGGGATAGAAATAGCTCAGATTTTATTTAAAATATTGTGTTTCGAAGATGAACGAAAAGGTGAGTAATTGTTGACAATTTTTATTTTTGAGCGAACTAACTCTTTAATGGTTAAATGATAAATATATTTTTGTAGCCAATTTTATGTGCGTTCGTAGAAATTGATTTTGAAAATAAACCACTGGAGTAAACAGTGTGACAACTAGCCCTGGTCTCTCCTACTACTAGTTTGTAATTAATCCAAAGGGCTTGGGTATTACTACTGTACAAATAAGTGTTTTCTCACCTTATGTTAACTGTAGAGTTAGCATCGAAGCAAGTACGAGTCAACTCAGTAGGGTAAGTTTCTTTCTGCTGTTATTTTTTTATGTGCCATACAATTGCTACATTGAATACAAAATGACTTGAAAAGCTTTGTCTTTACAGCCCAGGAGTAATTATAACAGAAGTTCACAAGCGTGCAGGACTGGATGAGGACCAGTATGCTCAGGTCAAATGCTTTATCTAATGCGAGAGTGTTTATTTCATTGTAATATACGTTTCCAATTAATCACACGTCATGTGTTTTTTGCTTTGCTGCAGTTCCTTGAGAAAACCAAGGTGACCCATGCTCTCGGCAGACCAGGGGAAGTAGAGGAAGTAGCTCATGCTATCGCCTTCCTGGCATCTGATGCAGCGACATTTATAACGGGTGTAAATCTTCCAGTGGACGGAGGTCGACATGCAATGTGTCCACGATAACACTCTGCCACCATGATAGAGCTGCCATAAAAGTAAAGAAATAAACATAATTGGACCCGATTTGAATGTTGTAATCCTTAATGTATTATGCAAACTGTCCACGTTCATTTGTATATAGCACACATGACAAACATTAACAAAAGCAAGTGCGCATTTCATGCAGTATCTGCAGTTATTTATTAACGAGTCACAGCGATTCTCTCCAAATTCTGGCATGTTTACACGGATGGAAGTATGAAAACATTCATTATAGACCAAGAGTTGCACATAGTGTTGGAATAATGAGGAAGTAATACGTTAGCATTCAAAACTGAAATACAGTCAGATCAGATGTACCGAAACAATATATTTTAATCTTTACAAAAGATATGACACAGTCAAATGATGCCACAGCAGCATTCAAAATCAGTTTAATACCTTGAGACCTGCAGTTTGCAAAAAAAAGACATTAAACCTGATTTTGACTGCACATGTATCTACCAACCAGCAGACGTTAATGACTTACAGTAGTCGCTCTCAACTTTATTTTCTTTTTTTTACTCATAGGCCCCCCTTTGTCCAAGACCAGCGGTGTCCAGTCTTGCTCCTGGAGGGACAATGTCCTGCAGAGTTTAGCTCCAACTGCTCGGAAGTTTCTAGTATGCCTAAGACCTTGATTAGCTCTTTCAGGTGTGTTCAGTCGGGGTTGGAGTCCTCCAGGAGCAGATTTGGACATCCCTGTCCAAGACAATATTTGAAGTCCATCCTAAATAGGCTGTTATGTACCTTTGGTACATCTGTTGTAATAAAAATAAATAAATATAATGTCAATTTAATGTTGTCTTTTTGTGTTTAATACAATTACATTTAAATCATTTGGCCTGGTTTCACAGATGGCTTAGATTAGGCTATGTGTAGGCTTAGTTCAATTGGAACATTTAAGTAGCTTTTAAACCTAACGTGCCTTAGAAAAAAAACTTTACTGGTGTGTGTCTTGAGACAAAACAATGGCATCGACATATTTTAAGATATGTCAGTGCAAGTTGTTTTCAGTTAAAACAGCTCAAACATACATTTTAGTCTGGGACTAGGCTTAAGCCTTACCTGCGAAACCAGGCATTTAAGACTTACTGGGACCATCTTGGGAGGTTTGCTGAGGCTCCCTAGTAGACCCCGGCCCCCTGCTTAAGAACACCGATTTACAGAATTGTGTCTGCAAGACAAAGTTATGTCTGTGTAACTTATATTGATATGAGTTTATAATCCTTCAAGCAAACTGCCTTCGTTGGCATTGTCAAAACTGTTTTTTCCATGGATCTGCTTCAGGTGTTTACGGAGAACTGGTTTATGTGCAAACACCATGTCACAATAATTACAACGGTGTGGTTTGTCCCCACTGTGAAGGTTCAGGTGGTCTAGCAGCGAGCACTTCTGGGTAAAAGTCTTTCCACATATCTTACATTGGAAGGGTTTGATGCCGGCATGGACGCGCATGTGCCGGTGCAGGTTTCCTTTCTGGGTAAATGTCTTTCCACACAAGAGGCACATAAACAGCTTGTGCATCTTCAGATGGTTGGCGTAGTTCTCCAGTTGACGGAACACGCGAGCACATTTCGGGCACTGGTGGTACCACTGCATTCCTTTATCGGAATTCCTTGAGCATCCCCAAAGATTCCCCTTCCCCGAGCCACTGGTTCCAGGTGGGGACAGCGAACATTCAGCTGCAGGGTTAACGGTGAGTTCGGCAGGCCGGGTTTCCACTGTGGAGTTTATCAGGGAGTGTTGTGGCTCAGGTGAGCGCAGTTTCGGAGAGCGACTTGAGCGACTCTGGAAGTTATCAGACATCCGCTCATCTATTGATTCCACCTTAACAATGCTAATGGGACTGTCCTCATCTCTATTGTTGCTCTGAGAGTTTCTAAACACAGGTGGAGACTTGGGCTGTATGATTACATCGTCATCATCATCATCTTCTTCTTCTTCTTCAATGAAGTTGTCTTCTCCATCATTGTCTACCTCATCCTCTTCATCACATACCGTCTCCACAGCTGGTGGGCCACGCTGTGCGTTATAGTCCGAGGGCTGTCGAGATGATGCACGCTCGTCTTTAACCTCGTGTGGTTTTATGAATTTATTTAGAGCTTCGGTGCACTGTTCTACAATATGACCCATCTGTAGGAAACTAGCAACGGTTAAGTAGTGTACTAATTCCAGCTCCGGGAACTCAAGGGTCCCAGTGTAACAAGACAAAAGAAGCCTCTGTCCAACCTCTGCATCCTGCTGTGTAGATATTTGTACTTCATGCGAGTCCTGAAGGACAAACTGGTCTCTAAGGAAAGGGGAGCCAGCAGCAAATACCACTTTGTGTCCAGGCACTTCCAATTCATTGATGCGGATCACTACATCACAGAAACGTCTGTCTCGACGAAGAGCATCCATCTTTTGAAGCATGGAGTCCCCAAACGTGGGAAAGTTGAATTGCAGTATCACCCCGTCCTGAGCCATGGTATACTATTAGAAAAATGTACAATTTAGTAGACATAATAGATTTAAATCTTACAACCCTGCTGTAGAATCCAGCATTACTGGTCACCATCTTAAGATATGTTTATGCTGGATTTTTCAGCAGGGCACCATATACTTTGTGTCTACCTGTATTACTACGTTTCCAAACGCACGTGTTTAGTTAAAACATTTATAAGGCACATAATGTCATGATATTTAGATGTATATGCTGGTCTATATTTTCTGATAGCACAAACGTTTTAAGTTGACACGAGGATATTAGTGTGGTTAGTACAGGCCTGGAAATTGTGCAGAGCTAAACCAGAAACTGGATGGACGACAGTAAAGAATGGAGGAAAACTAACGATGAAGACACATCGTCACAGGAATGAGGTAAATATAATTGTTTATTTAAAAATATGAATACCTGCGGCAACTGTTTTTTTGTTTTTGTTTTCTCTCTGGGTGTTTTGTTGTCCTGGAGATGAGCATACAGCGCCTGTGTGTTTAGTGTTTTGCTTGAGACGGAAAAGGATGTGTGCAATAAGACAGCAGAGCTTCCCGATTGGTCGGGAAAATTTAAAGGGCCAGGACACAAATACAGGTGGCTCATTGTGAAAACAACCCTTACATTTATATCGGCAGTTTTAGGATTATTTTTACTTTTCTTAACAGCAAAATAAAGATTTATTTACATTTAGGCCGTTTAATAAAAAAGTTTATTCATCCAACAACAGTTAAAATTCTTCAAATAGTTTACAGTGAAAGTTGCACATTGTTGTGAGGTTGTTGATGCTTTTTTTTTTTTTTTTACAGCCTAATTGTTTTAAATGTTGAAAATCACTTATTTGAACACAGATTTTACAAGTTTTGCGCAAATATGGAGCTGGAAAATATGTACTGGATTAGTAAAAAGCATTCATATGCATATGGAATGGGTTGACAAGCAAACTACCCAATTAAACTCCTGGTCTGGCTCAATTTATCCCTTGCTTGAACAACAAGAAAGCTGCTTCAGGCCATGCCCCATTCCTGGAGTTTAAGTGTACCTTAAATTATTGACAGTTTTACTGAAATGTCTTCTCATGTATTTGAGCCCCCAGTGAAGCCATTACCACCAGGGGCACCAAACTGAGCTCTAAGACTGCGTGGGCGTGAGCTTTGTCCAGTAGAAAATTGATAAATTGAGGTTTTTGGGGGTGGGTTTGGACAATTTTTGTTCACTTACAAAAATTTAAATAATAACTTAAAAAAAGTAGTGTAATATGCATGGAAATAACCTAAATGCATTGTACTTTTTCTATTGTGCGTAGAGCCCTCTGTCAAACAGATCCATTTACAGCAACACATTATCTTAAAGCTGTTTATAGTCATGTAGTCTATGTTATTTTAATGAGTTTTGACTATAATTCAAAATTGGAATTTTAATCGATGTCTGTAAATTTGGGGACATCTGAATAATGCTAGTGGTATATTGGCTCACAAAATTAGCAAATGAAACTTTAGCAGATACGATTTGTTTGAAAGAAAGAAATACTTTCATTCAGTAGGATGCATTAAATAAATATAAAATGACAGTGAAGGCATTCATAAAGATTAAGCAGAAACATTTTCAGTTCAATTTAAACATATTTGGACAGAAGACAGTTATTTTGAATTGTAATAATATTTCACAATGTTACTGTTTTTACTATATTTTTGATTAAAAAAAGCAGACTTGGTGAGCTTCAGAGACCTATTAAAAAAAATCTTACCAACGCCAAACATTTAAAAAGCATTGTGTGTGAATTTAAAATTTACAGTCTTGATCTTTTTTTGGGGGGAAACAGACCAAATCATTATGGAATAAAACAATTTAAGAGATAATTGCAACTTTTATCTCACAGTTATAAACTTGCAATAACGAGAAATAAAGTAATTTTTTTATTTTTTAACTTTTATTTTACATTTCTGACATTATATTTCGCAACTGCGAGTTTATATCACACAGTTCTGAGAAAAAAAGTCAGAATTGCGAGATGTAAACTCGCAATTGCATGAAAAAAAGGCAGAATTGTAAGATAATTACCCTAGTCCTTTTTAATTCCATTTTGAATTTTTTATTCTATGGCGTAAACAAGCTTCCATACTAATTTGTCCAGATTTTTGTTCAATCAAATTGTTTCTAGAATGAGAATGCTTACAATAGCAAGTTGCATGTCAAGGCTGGACATGCCTTGTTCTTAAGCCTTGATTGAATGCTGTTGTTGCAGATAATGTAATGGTTTTACAATATGCACACAAAGTCATTTTATCTTGATCTTTAATATGGTTTTAAGGGAGCAGAGCCATTGTGATGGAAAGCCAGTTTGGTCCACGGAGGAAGGGCGTTCAACCTAAAAAAGGGTCAGAGCAAGAAACGAATCAAAACATACTCTACAAAGCCAAGACAGGTATTACACCCGGCTCCCCACAGAGAAAGCTCACCTGTACCATGACGTGGACACTGCGCAAACCTGCCTCCACTTCCAGAGCAGATCTGCTTTGCAGAGGAAGAACAAAATGAAGATGAAGAGGAAGAGACAGAGGAGCTGGACAGTGAAGCCATGCAGGATGTCACGATGGAGGATGGGGCGTCCCTACCCTCTCGACTACACCCGCTCGTGGCAGAGAAGATCTGTGAGTTGGTAGCACAAGGTCATAACCAAGTTTACACTGTCCGCAAGCAGCTCAGGTATGACTCAGATGGTTTCAAATCTCCTTTGTTTTATTTGCTGGAAAAATATTTACCGTTGCTTTGTCAGAGGAAGTGCCTGAGAGACACAGTCTGTGTTACTTTCCCACTGTCAATGACATCAAGAACCACATCCATGAGGCTCAGAAAGCTCTTCAGCTGACGGCGGGACCACTGGCTACCTCAGATACAGGTGTGAACAGAAAACATGTTTGTAAAGCATTAGATTGGTGAGCACAAATATGCCAACCATTTTCTGTAGTAAGCATTTATTTTTATGTTGTTGTTGCAGTGGAAAGCAGAGGCTAATAACCTGCTTCCAGAGACTTTGACCCTGACTCCTGCTACTGTGGATGGTAAAATACTGTTTGAAATCCGACATACATTATTAAAACAATAATCCTGGAATCATTCAATACAATTTAGAGAGCAGAGGAAAGGTCCTGCCTCAAAAAGAAAGCACATACCTGTAGTCCAAGTATAAGCATTGTTTACCCTGCCACAGAATCTAGTGTACTGCTGTTATATTGACAGTGTCCCCTCAGAAGGAAGGACTCTTGGAAGAGAGTGACACTCTTTCTCCAGAGGCTGTGCAGCTCTTCAGCTCTCTCACCTCACTGCAGCCCAAGATCTTTGCACATCTCCAGGTGACCCTGTCCTGAAATGATCATTTTTTATATGGATCTATTCATTTATTAAATTAATGCATTCATTTTTTAATTTCTGAATAAATGTAAAAAGTTTCAGGGTGATCAACTGTTCTGATAGTATAATTGAAGAAACAAAACAAAAAACATTCAAATTAAATGCTTGAAAACCTGATTATGTAATAATTTTTTATACATTTTTGTTTTGAACTTTTTGTTAAACTTTTGTTGGTTAATGCGAACGTTAAGGGAACATTCAATTTTATAATTTTGCAAACATTATGTGAATGTTACTTTTGAATGTTCTCTGAACATTTTGAAACAATGTTAGATAAACATCCAACTAAAATATTTCAGAAAAAAACTCATTGTTTTTGTGCTAAAGTTTTGAGAACATTATTTAAAAACATATAACTTTGAACAAATGTTCTATTAACGTTAATGGAAGAATGTTTGTTAATAAACACTTGCCTGGCTTCATTTGTGAGAATGTTCCCTGTTGCCTGGGACAAAGCTGGTTGGCAAACTTATCCTTTAAGGGTGCTCTCCTCTTGTCTGATAGGCCATCCAGATACAGCCTGCCTTGTGTCCAGTTGAAGACACTGCCCAACCTACACCCCCACCACCACCAGAAGCCCCAGAGCTGTCCAGCCCTGCACCTCCACAGCCTGTTCTGCTGAGTCCGTCCCAGTTCCTCCAGTCAAGGGCCAGTGCTGGTGAAAGCATATCTCTGTGTGACCCCCCCGACCCTGCTCGGCATGAGCCAGCCAGTGAGTGTGACCTCGGTGACTAATGCCGGAGCTGAAGGTGGCATCACACAGATCTTGTTGGAGGACGGACAGGCCATTCCAGTCCAGATTGTGGACCCTGCAAGCATAGGTAAGTACATGGCACCACAGAAATAAAAAGAAAAAAATCTAAATTTAACCAATTAGAATCATGAAAATAACATATAAACCTGTTGTTTGTTGTTATTGTTCAGCTTTGACTCCCTCAGCAGACGACACTTCAGTTAAATAGGAGAGTGGGAAATCTATGGATGTGTCAGCAGTCAGAAATACAACAACGAGAAAAGAAAACTAATGTCCATTTCTGTGACAACAGCGATTGATGATTGAGCTCTTTGACCAATGGAGGACTGATTCATTGTTTCAAGTACAGTATTATGATAACATGAACTCGTGCAATATTGATTTGTATTATAATTTGTTTCCATTTATCATTATTGCTATTTTAATTTATTACAGTGGTGGCTGGAGAAAAATGTCTCAAAAGTATGAATGAGATCAAAATTAAATATTTAAAGCTAAATGTTTTCTGTTGCATTCTATTCACACAAAAAACTATTTCACATCTTTTTATAAGAATATCTTATGAGTATTTCTGCAGGTATTTCTACCCTTTGAATAGAAGCCTAATGGATCCTTGCGGTGGACTTTTTAAAGTCCCCCTGTGGTGAAATTCAAGTTTTTAATGTTGTTTATTGTCAGGAATCAGTCAGGCTCATTCACATCCACAACACAAAGATCATACTAATCACCTGCACCTGTCATCAATCCCAGCAATCACTGAGCACTACAAAGGAACACACCTCACCTCCAGTCCCTGTCGAACCTTGAACTAGAAAAGACCCACTAACCTGCTCTCTGTGCATTTCAGACTATTGTTCCCGAACTGTTCCAGTCTGTTTCCACAGTACATCCTTGTGATACTTACCTGTGATACTTACCTGTTTAACTCGTCCTGAGATCCCACATTCTCCTTGGTGTCCATGCTCTGTGTTCCTCGGATTTGTGTTTCATGCCACATTCAAGCCTGCCGTTATCTACAAGAGAAAAGACGATCATTCATCAATGTTATTCTCACAGTATCTGTTTGTGCATCTGAATTTACCTGCTGTCCAACGAAAGCTACATTAAAAGTTATTCTGAATCCTTCTAACCTTGTTATCCGAGTGTGCATCCTGACATTTATATGTCTGTGGTGTTTTTAATATGCTTTAAGACAAACCATGTGCAAATTCATAAGTCAGCAACACTGCTGAGTGTTTTCTCCTTAAAACTGCAGTGAAACACAAACTACCTTGTAACCAATCAGATCAACGTGATTGTCAATGAGTGGATCTCTGAGCTGCTTAATTTGCATATTCATAGAACCGGTATACTAAATGAGGCAAGGGTGTAGAGTTACAATCGAGCTATTTTTCAAGGACAAAACAGAAGAACAGTGTCTGTTTATGAAGTTCAGATTACTGTGATAGTGTTTACCTGTGAATAGTAATTGTTGTATTTTAATCATTTTCTCTGCTTACCTGTATATGATCGTGTGCCTGAATTTAGAAGAGAATTATTTCATATTTATCATACATATACAAGAATGTAAGAAATTATAATATGAGCATTCCTCTGATTTAATTGGCCGAATGCTTTTACAAAAATGCTGAAGAAAGAATGCAGCCTTTGCTAATATTAATCTGTTTTACCTTGTTCTGTTCGATCGGTTGCTTCCATTGATCCATTGATGACTTCCACAAATAATCAGTTTTTCTTGAATCATGAATTTTTCAATGATCCATTGATCCATTGATGACTTCCACAAATAATCAGTTTTTCTTGAATCATGAATTTTCTTCCATTCAGGTACCGCTGATGTTGTTGTCGTTGTAACAAGACAGTGGTCTTCTGCCAGGAACATCAGGTCAATCTTCTGCTGTCCAGAATCAGGTGGTTTGTCTTCGTCTGGCATCTCAGCTGAGACCTGTCCACTATGGGTGACCCTAGCAGTAGTTGTGAAGTACCAGTGGCGTAGCTCTCAGCATCACTGATGCACACAAGCCCTCACAGCACGTCAAGCTGCAAACCGTGTGAGGGACCCTAACCTTCCCTAACCTAAGCAACCGCATATCACCAACTAGGCTACTCTAAACATCCTGACAACCACATAGCAATGCATGAAAAACCAGTCTAGTCCAGCAACACGCTAACAACCGCGCAAAAAACCTTGGCAAACGCATGTCAACACACAAGAAACCATCCAAAACATCCCAACAACTGTGTAGCAGAACGCTAAAAACCACTTAGAACAACCTATGAGCAGCATATCAGTGCTTTGACAATCACCAAAAACATCCTGACAACCTCACAACAACAATGTGCAAAACACCTCTAGAAAATAAAACTTAATGTTACTCATAGAACTCTAAATTTACTCTACAAAATAAAACTTACTCATAAAACTATAAACTTACTCTGTAACTATATACAGTATTTACATACAGGTCCCGTTGTGATACTCCGCGGGCTCCATGTGACACAGTGATGACTCAGTGTCTGGGCTTCTTTCTTCGGGGTTCCTCAGGCAGGGGCTCTTCACTGATGTCCACGTCAATTCGAGGAGCGAAGCTACTGCTGGTTGTGGCGAAGCTCTCGGTGATCTGGACACGTCCATCAGGATGCTCCGTCTCCTCCAGTGAAGGGCGGTTGAGTGCCTCCCACAGCCGCTGCTTGATCTTCCGTCCAAGTTTAAGGCTGTAGGGACGCTGGCGGCCACTGCGTGTCTTCAGCATGGGCTCCACCACAGAGCGGTAGATGTCCTGGTAGGCCTCTACGCTGTAGCCGTGGATGGAGACAGGCTCATCCTGCTGACGCGCGTCCACTGAAGAGACTGAGACTGCTGGACGGATGTCAGGAAGGACAGCAGCGTTCTTCAAGTAGCGTTCTTCCAAACGCGTGGGTCTTCGAGCTTTGCCAGAGATGCAGCTGTAAGTGTGATCTGACCTGACCAACGTTACAGCTGCCAGCTGTGGAAGCTCACAAGGGTCCGGACTGGAAGAGACGCCCTCCTCCACCAATCCCCTCAGGCGTGTGGGAAGAGCCCTGGTTCTTCGTGACCGACGCTGCTCCATGATAATGAATCAAGAAGTAACGTTACTACAAATCACTAATACTTACCAAATTGTAGAGTTGTGAAGAGCTTGCAGCAAGTGCGTCCAGGCTTCAAGACTTCAGAAACAGTTGTGTTGATTTTTAATCTACTGGACTGACATAGAATGCTTAGGATCATTTAAATGTAAACATGTGAAAAAATGTATTTAAATACAAATAAAAAATACTGTGTGAAATAATGTATTTAAATACAAACACAGTATTTTGTATTTTGAAAATACACAAAATACATGTGAAATTGGCCACCCAGTGCAGGTATAGGTCACAGTGAATGAAGAAACTACATAGGCCTACTGACTTTTCATTCCTAACCACACCTCTGCCCTTTCTTTCTTTCTTTCTTTCTTTCTTTCTTTCTTTCTTTCTGGCAATTACAAATAAATGTATGCAAAATAGCCATTTATATACTTATTTCTGGTTACAATGTAGTCTATTACTTTTTGATTATTATTTTTTTATGTACAATAAAACTAAAAGCTGAAGATTTTTCTGGAGTATCATTCATCAGTGCTTCTTTTTCCACTCCAACGTTCCAATTATTCATGCACTAAAAGCTGCACGGATATTTGCTTACCCCACAAATAGGCCCATCTATGTAAACGATTTAGAAAAAGTTCCATCAATTCAAACTTTATATCATCGCTATGATATATCACCCAGCCCTAACATGCAGTAATGCTTCAAACACATTTGACAAGCTAGTTGATAAAAATCAACTATTCTTTATTTTATTCTTTCATGTTAACTGAAGTGAATAATGCACTATTTTAACTTTAATCAACAAGAATTGATCATGACATTTTCACCTTATAAAAAAAAAGAAAAGAAAAAATCGCTGATCCAATGTTGAGCTAGCAAATGTCTGAACTAGTTGATGCACAAAATCAATACCCTGATAAAGAGGTTGACTGGCAGAAAGCATTTTATGTATTTTGAAAATACAAAAATACTCATCTTAAATGTATTTAAATGCAAATTACATTTGATTTTTTTCCAAAGGCTTTAAAATACAAAATAGTATTTTGTATTTCAAATACGTATTTTAAATACATGTATCTGAAATACTGCCCCTGTGTATGTATGTATATATATATATATATATATATATATATATATATATATATACATATACATATATATATATATATATATATATATATATATATATATATATATATATATATATATATTAATCATCTTTGTGTGTATGTAGTTGTGTTTGTTAAGGCCAGCATCACTGTTAGGAACTGGGTTCATGAATGAATCTGTATGTTGAAATTCATCTTTAAAGTGAACATACCATTCTTGCATTGACTTTTCTTGTTCTTTTTCTAGCCTGGTAAATGTCCAGTAGCTGACCAAATAAAACAAAATATCTGCTCAAATTATAAAATTAATTCAGTTTTTAACCTGTGTCTTGATTTTGTAATTGCAGACACCAAGGGCGAAAAGAAACTTAAAGTTTCTTTCTAGAAACATTGAGCATCTGAAAAGAAGAAAGCAAAGACATTGTAGGTTACACTTAGATTTATGTAGTGGTCGTCAATCATTATTGCCATTTGATTTTTCTCCTATAACAAAAGAAAATGAACAAATAATTTAGATTTATTTTAAAGCGTGCAAGTATATGCTTTGTTTACTGTGTTATGTTTGCTAACTTGCAAATCAATAGATATTTATTGTCTGCATCCACTAATATCATTGTTGGCTAGTTAAATAATATAATAATTAACGATAATCCATTAATCTGTTGATAATTCCTTCACATAATCTGATAAAAAGGCTGATTTTATTCTATATAAAAAAAAATTATAGCTCTAAGCACTGAAAGCTTTTAAAACAAATGGAATATGTAGTATAATAGAGTAGTTAACATCTAATAATGAAGAAATTAAATAGAACTAATAAAATAAACAGAAAAGGAAAAGAATAATGAAGAAAATTGGTTGCTGTCCGGTTCTGCCATTTCTTTCTGTTCTGTTAAATAGGAATCTTTGTGGAGAAAAGACAGCAGTCAATCATCACATCCACAAAAGACAATGATGGCACCCATAGTTTATCTGCACTAGCGGCTCAGAATGTCACTGGTGTTAAAATTCAGAAAAAAGGGTCAGTAAACTTTTTATTACCATTTTTTTATTATAAACTACATGTTTTTTTTGTTTTTTACAGCCGATTTGTTTTAAATGTTGAAAATCACTTATTTGAACACAGATTTTACAAGTCTTGTGCAAATATGGAGCTGGAAAATATGTACTGGATTAGTAAAAAGCATTCATATGCATATGGAATGGGTTGACAAGCAAACTACCCAATTAAACTCCTGGTCTGGCTCAATTTATCCCTTGCTTGAACAACAAGAAAACTGCTTCAGGCCATGCCCCATTCCTGGAGTTTAAGTGTACCTTAAATTATTGACAGTTTTACTGAAATGTCTTCTCATGTATTTGAGCCCCCAGTGAAGCCATTACCACCAGGGGCACCAAACTGAGCTCTAAGACTGCGTGGGCGTGAGGTTTGTCCAGTAGAAAATTGATAAATTGAATTTTTTTTTTTTTTTTTCACTTACAAAAATGTAAATAATAACTTAAAAAAAATAGTGTAATATGCATGGAAATAGCCTAAATGCATTGTACTTTTTCTATTGTGCGTAGAGCCCTCTGTCAAACAGATCCATTTACAGCAACACATTATCTTAAAGCTGTTTATAGTCATGTAGTCTATATTATTTTAATGAGTTTTGACTATAATTCAAAATTGGAATTTTAATCGATGTCTGTAAATTTGGGGACATCTGAATAATGCTAGTGGTATATTGGCTCACAAAATTAGCAAATGAAACTTTAGCAGATACGATTTGTTTGAAAGAAAGAAATACTTTCATTCAGTAGGATGCATTAAATAAATATAAAATGACAGTGAAGGCATTCATAAAGATTAAGCAGCAACATTTTCAATTCAATTTAAACATATTTGGACAGAAGACAGTTATTTTGAATTGTAATAATATTTCACAGTGTTACTGTTTTTACTATATTTTTGATTTAAAAAAGCAGACTTGGTGAGCTTCAGAGACCTATTAAAAAAAATCTTACCAACGCCAAACATTTAAAAAGCGTTGTGTGTGAATTTAAAATTTACAGTCTTGATCTTTTTTGGGGGGGAAACAGACCAAATCATTATGGAATAAAACAATTTAAGAGATAATTGCAACTTTTATCTCACAGTTATAAACTTGCAATTACGAGAAATAAAGTAAGTTTTTTATTTTTTTACTTTTATTTTACATTTCTGACATTATATTTCGCAACTGCGAGTTTATATCACACAGTTCTGAGAAAAAAAGTCAGAATTGCGAGATGTAAACTCACAATTGCATGAAAAAAAGGCAGAATTGTAAGATAATTACCCTAGTCCTTTTGAATTCCATTTAGAATTTTTTATTCTATGGCGTAAACAAGCTTCCATACTAATTTGTCCAGATTTTTGTTCAATCAAATTGTTTCTAGAATGAGAATGCTTACAATAGCAAGTTGCATGTCAAGGCTGGACATGCCTTGTTCTTAAGCCTTGATTGAATGCTGTTGTTGCAGATAATGTAATGGTTTTACAATATGCACACAAAGTCATTTTATCTTGATCTTTAATATGGTTTTAAGGGAGCAGAGCCATTGTGATGGAAAGCCAGTTTGGTCCACGGAGGAAGGGCGTTCAACCTAAAAAAGGGTCAGAGCAAGAAACGAATCAAAACATACTCTACAAAGCCAAGACAGGTATTACACCCGGCTCCCCACAGAGAAAGCTCACCTGTACCATGACGTGGACACTGCGCAAACCTGCCTCCACTTCCAGAGCAGATCTGCTTTGCAGAGGAAGAACAAAATGAAGATGAAGAGGAAGAGACAGAGGAGCTGGACAGTGAAGCCATGCAGGATGTCACGATGGAGGATGGGGCGTCCCTACCCTCTCGACTACACCCGCTCGTGGCAGAGAAGATCTGTGAGTTGGTAGCACAAGGTCATAACCAAGTTTACACTGTCCGCAAGCAGCTCAGGTATGACTCAGATGGTTTCAAATCTCCTTTGTTTTATTTGCTGGAAAAATATTTACCATTGCTTTGTCAGAGGAAGTGCCTGAGAGACACAGTCTGTGTTACTTTCCCACTGTCAATGACATCAAGAACCACATCCATGAGGCTCAGAAAGCTCTTCAGCTGACGGCGGGACCACTGGCTACCTCAGATACAGGTGTGAACAGAAAACATGTTTGTAAAGCATTAGATTGGTGAGCACAAATATGCCAACCATTTTCTGTAGTAAGCATTTATTTTTATGTTGTTGTTGTTGTTGTTGTTGTTGTTGTTGCAGTGGAAAGCAGAGGCTAATAACCTGCTTCCAGAGACTTTGACCCTGACTCCTGCTACTGTGGATGGTAAAATACTGTTTGAAATCCGACATACATTATTAAAACAATAATCTTGGAATCATTCAATACAATTTAGAGAGCAGAGGAAAGGTCCTGCCTCAAAAAGAAAGCACATACCTGCAGTCCAAGTATAAGCATTGTTTACCCTGCCACAGAATCTAGTGTACTGCTGTTATATTGACAGTGTCCCCTCAGAAGGAAGGACTCTTGGAAGAGAGTGACACTCTTTCTCCAGAGGCTGTGCAGCTCTTCAGCTCTCTCACCTCACTGCAGCCCAAGATCTTTGCACATCTCCAGGTGACCCTGTCCTGAAATGATCATTTTTTATATGGATCTATTCATTTATTAAATGAATGCATAAATTTTTTAATTTCTGAATAAATGTAAAAAGTTTCAGGGTGATCAACTGTTCTGATAGTATAATTGAAGAAACAAAAAAAACATTCAAATTAAATGCTTGAAAACCTGATTATGTAATAATTTTGTATACATTTTTGTTTTGAACTTTTTGTTAATGTTCCCATTAACATATGAAAACGTTATTTCATGGCTTTCAAAACCTCTAGTTTTAAACATTTTAAAAACTTTTGTTGGTTAATGCGAACGTTAAGGGAACATTCAATTTTATAATTTTGCAAACATTATGTGAAGGTTACTTTTGAATGTTCTCTGAACATTCTGAAACAATGTTAGATAAACATCCAACTAAAATATTTCAGAAAAAAAACTCATTGTTTTTGTGCTAAAGTTTTGAGAACATTATTTAAAAACATATAACTTTGAACAAATGTTCTATTAACGTTAATGGAAGAATGTTTGTTCATAAAAACTTGCCTGGCTTCATTTGTGAGAATGTTCCCTGTTGCCTGGGACAAAGCTGGTTGGCAAACTTATCCTTTAAGGGTGCTCTCCTCTTGTCTGATAGGCCATCCAGATACAGCCTGCCTTGTGTCCAGTTGAAGACACTGCCCAACCTACACCCCCACCACCACCAGAAGCCCCAGAGCTGTCCAGCCCTGCACCTCCACAGCCTGTTCTGCTGAGTCCGTCCCAGTTCCTCCAGTCAAGGGCCAGTGCTGGTGAAAGCATATCTCTGTGTGACCCCCCCGACCCTGCTCGGCATGAGCCAGCCAGTGAGTGTGACCTCGGTGACTAATGCCGGAGCTGAAGGTGGCATCACACAGATCTTGTTGGAGGACGGACAGGCCATTCCAGTCCAGATTGTGGACCCTGCAAGCATAGGTAAGTACATGGCACCACAGAAATAAAAAGAAAAAAATCTAAATTTAACCAATTAGAATCATGAAAATAACATATAAACCTGTTGTTTGTTGTTATTGTTCAGCTTTGACTCCCTCAGCAGACGACACTTCAGTTAAATAGGAGAGTGGGAAATCTATGGATGTGTCAGCAGTCAGAAATACAACAACGAGAAAAGAAAACTAATGTCCATTTCTGTGACAACAGCGATTGACGATTGAGCTCTTTGACCAATGGAGGACTGATTCATTGTTTCAAGTACAGTATTATGATAACATGAACTCGTGCAATATTGATTTGTATTATAATTTGTTTCCATTTATCATTATTGCTATTTTAATTTATTACAGTGGTGGCTGGAGAAAAATGTCTCAAAAGTATGAATGAGATCAAAATTAAATATTTAAAGCTAAATGTTTTCTGTTGCATTCTATTCACACAAAAAAATACTATTTCACATCTTTTTATAAGAATATCTTATGAGTATTTCTGCAGGTATTTCTACCCTTTGAATAGAAGCCTAATGGATCCTTGCGGTGGACTTTTTAAAGTCCCCCTGTGGTGAAATTCAAGTTTTTAATGTTGTTTATTGTCAGGAATCAGTCAGGCTCATTCACATCCACAACACAAAGATCATACTAATCACCTGCACCTGTCATCAATCCCAGCAATCACTGAGCACTACAAAGGAACACACCTCACCTCCAGTCCCTGTCGAACCTTGAACTAGAAAAGACCCACTAACCTGCTCTCTGTGCATTTCAGACTATTGTTCCCGAACTGTTCCAGTCTGTTTCCACAGTACATCCTTGTGATACTTACCTGTGATACTTACCTGTTTAACTCGTCCTGAGATCCCACATTCTCCTTGGTGTCCATGCTCTGTGTTCCTCGGATTTGTGTTTCATGCCACATTCAAGCCTGCCGTTATCTACAAGAGAAAAGACGATCATTCATCAATGTTATTCTCACAGTATCTGTTTGTGCATCTGAATTTACCTGCTGTCCAACGAAAGCTTCATTAAAAGTTATTCTGAATCCTTCTAACCTTGTTATCCGAGTGTGCATCCTGACATTTATATGTCTGTGGTGTTTTTAATATGCTTTAAGACAAACCATGTGCAAATTCATAAGTCAGCAACACTGCTGAGTGTTTTCTCCTTAAAACTGCAGTGAAACACAAACTACCTTGTAACCAATCAGATCAACGTGATTGTCAATGAGTGGATCTCTGAGCTGCTTAATTTGCATATTCATAGAACCGGTATACTAAATGAGGCAAGGGTGTAGAGTTACAATCCAGCTATTTTTCAAGGACAAAACAGAAGAACAGTGTCTGTTTATGAAGTTCAGATTACTGTGATAGTGTTTACCTGTGAATAGTAATTGTTGTATTTTAATCATTTTCTCTGCTTACCTGTATATGATCGTGTGCCTGAATTTAGAAGAGAATTATTTCATATTTATCATACATATACAAGAATGTAAGAAATTATAATATGAGCATTCCTCTGATTTAATTGGCCGAATGCTTTTACAAAAATGCTGAAGAAAGAATGCAGCCTTTGCTAATATTAATCTGTTTTACCTTGTTCTGTTCGATCGGTTGCTTCCATTGATCCATTGATGACTTCCACAAATAATCGTTTTTTCTTGAATCATGAATTTTCCATTGATCCATTGATGACTTCCACAAATAATCAGTTTTTCTTGAATCATGAATTTTCTTCCATTCAGGTACCGCTGATGTTGTTGTCGTTGTAACAAGACAGTGGTCTTCTGCCAGGAACATCAGGTCAATCTTCTGCTGTCCAGAATCAGGTGGTTTGTCTTCGTCTGGCATCTCAGCTGAGACCTGTCCACTATGGGTGACCCTAGCAGTAGTTGTGAAGTACCAGTGGCGTAGCTCTCAGCATCACTGATGCACACAAGCCCTCACAGCACGTCAAGCTGCAAACCGTGTGAGGGACCCTAACCTTCCCTAACCTAAGCAACCGCATATCACCAACTAGGCTACTCTAAACATCCTGACAACCACATAGCAATGCATGAAAAACCAGTCTAGTCCAGCAACACGCTAACAACCGCGCAAAAAACCTTGGCAAACGCATGTCAACACACAAGAAACCATCCAAAACATCCCAACAACCGTGTAGCAGAACGCTAAAAACCACTTAGAACAACCTATGAGCAGCATATCAGTGCTTTGACAATCACTAAAAACATCCTGACAACCTCACAACAACAATGTGCAAAACACGTCTAGAAAATAAAACTTAATGTTACTCATAGAACTCTAAATTTACTCTACAAAATAAAACTTACTCATAAAACTATAAACTTACTCTGTAACTATATACAGTATTTACATACAGGTCCCGTTGTGATACTCCACGGGCTCCATGTGACACAGTGATGACTCAGTGTCTGGGCTTCTTTCTTCGGGGTTCCTCAGGCAGGGGCTCTTCACTGATGTCCACGTCAATTCGAGGAGCGAAGCTACTGCTGGTTGTGGCGAAGCTCTCGGTGATCCGGACACGTCCATCAGGATGCTCCGTCTCCTCCAGTGAAGGGCGGTTGAGTGCCTCCCACAGCCGCTGCTTGATCTTCCGTCCAAGTTTAAGGCTGTAGGGACGCTGCCGGCCACTGCGTGTCTTCAGTATGGGCTCCACCACAGAGCGGTAGATGTCCTGGTAGGCCTCTACGCTGTAGCCGTGGATGGAGACAGGCTCATCCTGCTGACGCGCGTCCACTGAAGAGACTGAGACTGCTGGACGGATGTCAGGAAGGACAGCAGCGTTCTTCAAGTAGCGTTCTTCCAAACGCGTGGGTCTTCGAGCTTTGCCAGAGATGCAGCTGTAAGTGTGATCTGACCTGACCAACGTTACAGCTGCCAGCTGTGGAAGCTCACAAGGGTCCGGACTGGAAGAGACGCCCTCCTCCACCAATCCCCTCAGGCGTGTGGGAAGAGCCCTGGTTCTTCGTGACCGACGCTGCTCCATGATAATGAATCAAGAAGTAACGTTACTACAAATCACTAATACTTACCAAATTGTAGAGTTGTGAAGAGCTTGCAGCAAGTGCGTTCAGGCTTCAAGACTTCAGAAACAGTTGTGTTGATTTTTAATCTACTGGACTGACATAGAATGCTTAGGATCATTTAAATGTAAACATGTGAAAAAATGTATTTAAATACAAATAAAAAATACTGTGTGAAATAATGTATTTAAATACAAACACAGTATTTTGTATTTTGAAAATACACAAAATACATGTGAAATTGGCCACCCAGTGCAGGTATAGGTCACAGTGAATGAAGAAACTACATAGGCCTACTGACTTTTCATTCCTAACCACACCTCTGCCCTTTCTTTCTTTCTTTCTTTCTCTCTTTCTTTCTGGCAATTACAAATAAATTTATGCAAAATAGCCATTTATATACTTATTTCTGGTTACAATGTAGTCTATTACTTTTTGATTATTATTTTTTTATGTACAATAAAACTAAAAGCTGAAGATTTTTCTGGAGTATCATTCATCAGTGCTTCTTTTTCCACTCCAACGTTCCAATTATTCATGCACTAAAAGCTGCACGGATATTTGCTTTTTGATATTGATATATTTGATATTGATTTTTTTCCAAAGGCTTTAAAATACAAAATAGTATTTTGTATTTCAAATACGTATTTTAAATACATGTATTTGAAATACTGCCCCTGTGTATGTATATATATATATATATATATATATATATATATATATATATATATATATATATATATATATATATATATTACAGTTTTTCTCGATTGCTTAAACACTATAACCAGGCACTAATAAACACTATTCCCTGTTTTGACACATGAGTCAGATTTGTTGAACTGTCACTGCAAAACTCTACACACAAATCCCTTCATTTCTCATTGCTTAGAGACCATGTTGTCATGTATAAAGCACTAGCATTCAAAATTGTTCACTCAAGTCAGCACAGCTTCAGCTCAGTTAGCACACAATTACCCAAGTGGAAATACTAAGAGTCAAAATTTAACACACATCAATCAGAACCTTCAATAGATATATAAAAGGGCCCAAATCAGTTTATTGCATTTTGGAACAATGGATCCAGAAAGACATGAAGGAAGAGGGATAAGAAGGAGGAGGAGGAAGGGCAAGGACAAGAAGACAAGCAGTCCCAGATGAAATTCAAGTCACTCTAGTTGCCCATGTGTTAGTCAATGGTATGACTATGACGGAGGCTCGGCTACGAGTAAGGCCACATTTGAGTCGCTTTACCGTCGCCTCGAGAACCTTAAGGGAGGTGTGGGGCAAACAAAATTCTATCACTGAATAAGAGACAAACATTTCCAATAGTCTTTGATGACGTTTATTTTCTTGCAAGAAAAGGCCAGTAGTCGTACAGTCACACAGAGTGGCTGCAGAGTGTGACAGTGAAGGGAGGGCATCCTTTCTCCTTTATAGTCTTGACTCCCAGAATGTTATCTTTCTAGGCCAGTGATGGTATTTCAACCATATGTGGAACATTCTTAGACGTATCCATCATATTGTATCCTTGAGTGGAGACCCTCCTGTCACGACCCAACACTCTTTACCATTCCAATACAATTCGAATTCCATATTAGAATATGGTTTGTGTGTGCTCTTTTACTGTCATATGTGGGTCACACACATCTTACTGTAAGTAAATATAAAAAAAAAATTATAGGAGAGAGTAAAAAAAAAGAAGAGTAAAACAGGAAAAAAAATATTTGTGTGTGTGTGTGTTTTCTGTGTATGAATAAAAATGTGCCAATGTATCCACTGGTTGTGTCTTTTGTGTTCATCATGTGAAAAGGTTTGTGATGGGGGAACCACAAGCAACATAACTTACCAGTTTTGGAAATGTTGTTTTGAATTTATTGCACCAGTGTCTTAGACTATGTTGTAGTGTGTGTGATTTTGAGGGCTTGTGTGTCCTGTCTGAGGGCAAAGTTTGGTTTTTCAGCAAGAGTGAATGGTTTTGAGTGTAGAGCTTCATTTTGACCTGAAAATAGGATGTTTGGGGAATTGGGTGAGACGTTATGGATTTGTGTATAGTTTTGAGAATACGAGGCATAGTTTCAAGAAATGTGTTTAAGCAATCGAGAAAAACTGTAGCCTAATCATCTTTGTGTTACTCAGTAATACAAAATACATACTTCTTACTAGGTTTTGTTGAGTTACAGTCAATTGCAGGGTGAAAATAACAAGTTACTCAATCGTTTGAGTGACGCTTACTTGAAATAAGCAAGTAGCAACAAAGGATGCAATGACGTTACTAAACCAGTGAGAGGCAGCAGTATGATATTTTGCATTTTTTGACAAAGCATGCCTAATGTGCAGAAAAAACAAAGAAGAAGAGGCGGCACTTGTGAGCGCATGCGCAATAGATTCTGTGCGTATTTCATTTTCGGCGCCCATTTTGCAGATGTGGAAAGACTTTGACAGACTATCTACATTTTTATCTGGAGCTTCGCTACGTTTTTGGAATAATTATAGGCCTAAGGTGAGTAATCAAGCATGCGACTTTAGTGTGAATGTTTTTTTGTTTTGTTTTTTTTACTGTCTGTCGCAATTTTTTACTGATTTCCTTAATGTCTAACGTTACCAAATAATTGAGATAATTAAGTTAGAGCTTGAAGAATATGGTTTGGCCTGTTTTTTTTTGTTTTTGTTTTTTTTAGCATAAAACTATCAGGTAGCCTACTATAACAGTTCCTGGAATGCCTGAAAAGCGATTTATTTGTCCCAAATGTAAGAATTATGGTTTTCTATTTTACCATTTTCACTGATGCATTCTCCTCTGTTGGCATTGGTTTATAAATTATTAAGGTTCCAAATCTGGTGAACACATCTAATGTACAGTTAAAGGTAAGTTAACCTGCAGCTTATGCAGAGATGAAGTATGTGATGCTTTTTGACAGTATTTGTGATTTCACAACAGCATTAAACTTTATTATTTATTTATTTATTTATTTATTATTATTTATTTATTATACTCTATTATTTTTTAAATTGAGTAAATCCAGATTGTAATACAAGCACTGTAAAAGTGATTTCTTTTTTTTTTACTCGAACTCAACTGCTTTATCAGTGCATCAAAGATGGACCAGACCTTCTCAATGCGAAGACGTGAAATTGTGGATGCAGATGGAGCAGTGGCCAGCTCTTTTTACAGGAAGACAATTAAGTACTTATTCATACCCTTTTCCACCATGAGAAACCACATTCTATTTAGGTTTGGCTTTAGAATTGGCCTGTTGGCCTGACCATGCATTGAAAGATATTTTTTATAAAGCTCAGAAAAATAAAAAATAATTATTCATTGAAAGATTTTTTTTTTTTTTTTTTTGCCTGTGTTGTAGGTGTTTGCAGAGTTTAACAGGATAGTCCCCACAGATCTGCAGACTGCAGAGTAACTTTTATGGTGCTGTGGATCGCTACACACCACGCTTTGTTACAATCTTCAAGAAGCATTGGAGAGAAATTAGATGAGCTTATGCAGCAAATTAATACAGGGATGAGTTTACTGCAGCCTTCATTTTTTATTATTATTCTGAGTTGATCATGGTTTTGCTTACAATCTATCTAGCTGTTGTATAAAGTGTTGTGGGGTTTTGTTGATAAACTTTTTAACTGTGGACTGTAATCTTAAAGGATTAGTTCACTTTCAAATAAAAATTTCCTGATAATTTACTCACCCCCATGTCATCCAAGATGTCCATGTCTTTCTTTCTTCAGTCGAAAAGAATAATAATACATAAATAATAAATAATAATAAATTAAAACAAAGATGTTCGCCCTTCCCTACCTTTTTGAACCGGAGTACACAGACAAATAACTTGACTTGCGTTACCTTTCCAACGTGATGACGCAATGCGTGGCACATCTCAGAGATGGTACACGACGAGCATTTGTGGTTAAAAAGTATATAATTGTTTTTTGTGTGTGAAAATGACCGATTGTTTCGCTGGATAAGACCCTTATTTCTCGATTGGGATCGTGTAGAGACTTTGAAGCTGCATTCAGACTGACATTTGAACCTTCTTTGAACATTTGAAAAGTTGGTTGCCATTGAAGTCCATTATATGGAGAAAAATACTGGAATGTTTTCTGGAATGAATACTGAGGAAAGAAAGACATGGACATCTTGATCATGGGAGTGAGTAAATTATCAGGAATTTTTTTTTTGAAAGTGAACTAATCCTTTAATAGTCACTTCTCCACTTAAAGGCATAATGGTATAATGCCAGGCATACTTAAAGGGATAGTTCACCCAAAAGTTAAAGTTATCCCATGATTTACTCACCCTCAAGTAATCCTAGGTGTATATAACATTCTTCTTTCAGACGAATACAGAGTTATATTAGAAAATGTCCTGTCTCATCCAAGCTTTATAATGGCAGTGAATGGCCGTATTTTTTGAAGTCCATCAAAATGCATCCATCCATGATAAAAGTGCATCTATCCATCATTAAAATATACAGCCATTCACTATAAATCATTTTTAAATTATATTATTATTTTAATTTATAATTTATAAATCATGCCTTTTCACTTTTCTCTGTTGTAATATTTTTATTGTTTGGTTTCATTCAGGTATGTGATGTTGATGAAGCCTGGGCACAACTATCTGTTGGGGTGCTGCCTGTCACTGAAGAACAACTTCCCTCTCTGAATAAACTCTACCTTTGCCCAGTGTCTACTGCCATCATTGTTGAGAGAGGTATTGTAATGAATAATCTGCAGAACCTGCCTCAGGCAATTTGCATCTATTTTGGTCTGTCTTATGCTTTAAATTTGGATTACACAAAAGACATGAAAAATACTTTTAACTTCATTCAGAAATTGATGCTTGCTTTGAGGCAGAACAAACTCTCACCAAAACTGCAATCTCTGAACAATCTCCTGTTGAGTAATCAAATGTGCAAGATTGATGATGTTTGGCATTAGATTACATTTGTTTATGACAGTGAAATTAGATTAGTTGATAGAAAAGTAAAAGGGAAACTAAGCCACTTGTTAAAATTTGTCAGCCCATTAGTTCATGAGCAAGTTAAAGGGTTAGTTCACCCCAAAATGAAAATTGTCAGTAATTACTCACCTTCATGTCGTTCAAAACCCGCAAGACCTTCGTTCATCTTTAAAACACAAAGATATTTTTGATGAAATCTGAGAGCTTTCTGCCCCCCAATGACCGTAACGTCATTGCAACTTTCAAGGCCCAGGAAAAATCATTGTTACTTACAATAGTCCATGTGAAGTATACAGTACTTCAACCTTAATATTGTGAAGTGACGAGAATACTTTTTGTGCGCAAAAACCCGCATTATTCAACAATCTCTTGTCTTCTTCGTCATTCTCCTACGCTGTCGACGTAGTGTAAACATCCCAGTGCTTCTGGGTTCTATGTCAGAACGTAGGCTTATTATTGGCCAGCATCACACATGACCAGCGTCAGCCAATAATAAGCCTCAATCTGACGTAGAACCCAGAAGCACTGGGCATTTACACTACGTTAACAGCGTAGACGTGGAAGAGAAGAGATTGTTAAATAATGTCATTATGGCGGGGGTTTTACACACAAAAAGTATTCTTGTTGCTTCATAACATTAAGGTTGAAGTACTGTAGTCAAATGGACTATTTTAACTTTGTCTTTACTACCTTTCTGGGCCTTGGAAGTTGCAATGACATTGCAGTCAGAAACATTACAGGACAGAAACCTCTCAGATTTCATCAAAAATATCTTCATTTGTGTTCCTAAGATGAACGAAAGTCTTACGGGGTTGGAACAAAATGAGGGTGAGTAATTACTGACAGAGTTAACATTTTTGGGTGAACTAACCATTTAAGAATCTGTCAGCGTATTCATTTCGTTAATGAATGTAGCCACTTTTTTTGCACTTCTACAAGTTTGGTCTCTGAAGTGTTATTGATTAAAGTGAGTCATTGTTACGTATTGAATTGTTAAAGCTGTTTGTTGAGAATCTGTTAGAGTCAGGGTATGGTCTCAAAATATATTTATTTTTATTCAGATTTTATATACATTTACTAATACGTTATTAAAATCAAAGGTTGTATTTGTTAACATTAGTTAATGCACTGTAAACTAACATGAACAATGAATAGCTGTATTTTTATTAACTAACATTAAACAAAGATTAATAAATACTGTAACAAATGTATTTCTCATGGTTAGTTCATGTTAGTTAATACACTACCTAATGTTAACTAATAAACCTTATTATAAAGTGTTTCGTTTTTTTTTTTTTTTTTTTATGTAAAAACCTAAAGTGTATTATTTACTACATAAATTGTATACCCCAATGCAAACTTGTGTGGACCACCCCTGTGTCAGTTGTTTAGAAAACAAATATAATAAATTTACCTTTGAACTGTATCATTGCCTTAAATTTATTTGTCCAGTTGTAAATGTTATCTTTGTAAAATTGTGAAAGTATTCTCAATGATATATAATAGATGATTGATAGCACTTAAGTTATTGGAGTAAAGCTTACTTGCTATTTTAAGTGCAATCGGTTTGCATGGTTTTAACAAGTAAACTGGATTACTTTTGAAGTAAAGTAAACTCAGTAATTCCAAGTTGTATGCAGAAAACATCAGAGTTAACACAACTAGCATAAATGAGTACATCTAAAGTAAATGATCAAGTATACTATACAAATTAGTTTTAAGTTACTGGAACTCTCTTGGAAGTGTACACTACTAGACATGCACTTGTTAGTACTACATACTATTCCTATTTCACGTTACTTAGTTTTTTAAGTGCAATCGGTTTGCATGCTTTTTTTGAGTAAGCTGAACTAAGGTTCATGAATGAATCTGTATGTTGAAATTCATCTTTAAAGTGAACATACCATTCTTGCATTGACTTTTCTTGTTCTTTTTCTAGCCTGGTAAATGTCCAGTAGCTGACCAAATAAAACAAAATATCTGCTCAAATTATAAAATTAATTCAGTTTTTAACCTGTGTCTTGATTTTGTAATTGCAGACACCAAGGGCGAAAAGAAACTTAAAGTTTCTTTCTAGAAACATTGAGCATCTGAAAAGAAGAAAGCAAAGACATTGTAGGTTACACTTAGATTTATGTAGTGATCGTCAATCATTATTGCCATTTGATTTTTCTCCTATAACAAAAGAAAATGAACAAATAATTTAGATTTATTTTAAAGCGTGCAAGTATATGCTTTGTTTACTGTGTTATGTTTGCTAACTTGCAAATCAATAGATATTTATTGTCTGCATCCACTAATATCATTGTTGGCTAGTTAAATAATATAATAATTAACGATAATCCATTAATCTGTTGATAATTCCTTCACATAATCTGATAAAAAGGCTGATTTTATTCTATATTTTTTTTACAGAAAAAAATTATAGCTCTAAGCACTGAAAGCTTTTAAAACAAATGGAATATGTAGTATAATAGAGTAGTTAACATCTAATAATGAAGAAATTAAATAGAACTAATAAAATAAACAGAAAAGGAAAAGAATAATGAAGAAAATTGGTTGCTGTCCAGTTCTGCCATTTCTTTCTGTTCTGTTAAATAGGAATCTTTGTGGAGAAAAGACAGCAGTCAATCATCACATCCACAAAAGACAATGATGGCACCCATAGTTTATCTGCACTAGCGGCTCAGAATGTCACTGGTGTTAAAATTCAGAAAAAAGGGTCAGTAAACTTTTTATTACCATTTTTTTATTATAAACTACATGTTTTTTTGTTTTTTTTACAGCCGATTTGTTTTAAATGTTGAAAATCACTTATTTGAACACAGATTTTACAAGTCTTGCGCAAATATGGAGCTGGAAAATATGTACTGGATTAGTAAAAAGCATTCATATGCATATGGAATGGGTTGACAAGCAAACTACCCAATTAAACTCCTGGTCTGGCTCAATTTATCCCTTGCTTGAACAACAAGAAAACTGCTTCAGGCCATGCCCCATTCCTGGAGTTTAAGTGTAGCCTACCTTAAATTATTGACAGTTTTACTGAAATGTCTTCTCATGTATTTGAGCCCCCAGTGAAGCCATTACCACCAGGGGCACCAAACTGAGCTCTAAGACTGCGTGGGCGTGAGGTTTGTCCAGTAGAAAATTGATAAATTGAGGTTTTTGGGGTTTTTTTGGACAATTTTTGTTCACTTACAAAAATGTAAATAATAACTTAAAAAAAATAGTGTAATATGCATGGAAATAGCCTAAATGCATTGTACTTTTTCTATTGTGCGTAGAGCCCTCTGTCAAACAGATCCATTTACAGCAACACATTATCTTAAAGCTGTTTATAGTCATGTAGTCTATGTTATTTTAATGAGTTTTGACTATAATTCAAAATTGGAATTTTAATCGATGTCTGTAAATTTGGGGACATCTGAATAATGCTAGTGGTATATTGGCTCACAAAATTAGCAAATGAAACTTTAGCAGATACGATTTGTTTGAAAGAAAGAAATACTTTCATTCAGTAGGATGCATTAAATAAATATAAAATGACAGTGAAGGCATTCATAAAGATTAAGCAGCAACATTTTCAATTCAATTTAAACATATTTGGACAGAAGACAGTTATTTTGAATTGTAATAATATTTCACAATGTTACTGTTTTTACTATATTTTTGATTAAAAAAAGCAGACTTGGTGAGCTTCAGAGACCTATTAAAAAAAATCTTACCAACGCCAAACATTTAAAAAGCATTGTGTGTGAATTTAAAATTTACAGTCTTGATCTTTTTTGGGGGGGGGGAACAGACCAAATCATTATGGAATAAAACAATTTAAGAGATAATTGCAACTTTTATCTCACAGTTATAAACTTGCAATTACGAGAAATAAAGTAAGTTTTTTATTTTTTAACTTTTATTTTACATTTCTGACATTATATTTCGCAACTGCGAGTTTATATCACACAGTTCTGAGAAAAAAAGTCAGAATTGCGAGATGTAAACTCGCAATTGCATGAAAAAAAGGCAGAATTGTAAGATAATTACCCTAGTCCTTTTTAATTCCATTTTGAATTTTTTATTCTATGGCGTAAACAAGCTTCCATACTAATTTGTCCAGATTTTTGTTCAATCAAATTGTTTCTAGAATGAGAATGCTTACAATAGCAAGTTGCATGTCAAGGCTGGACATGCCTTGTTCTTAAGCCTTGATTGAATGCTGTTGTTGCAGATAATGTAATGGTTTTACAATATGCACACAAAGTCATTTTATCTTGATCTTTAATATGGTTTTAAGGGAGCAGAGCCATTGTGATGGAAAGCCAGTTTGGTCCACGGAGGAAGGGCGTTCAACCTAAAAAAGGGTCAGAGCAAGAAACGAATCAAAACATACTCTACAAAGCCAAGACAGGTATTACACCCAGCTCCCCACAGAGAAAGCTCACCTGTACCATGACGTGGACACTGCGCAAACCTGCCTCCACTTCCAGAGCAGATCTGCTTTGCAGAGGAAGAACAAAATGAAGATGAAGAGGAAGAGACAGAGGAGCTGGACAGTGAAGCCATGCAGGATGTCACAATGGAGGATGGGGCGTCCCTACCCTCTCGACTACACCCGCTCGTGGCAGAGAAGATCTGTGAGTTGGTAGCACAAGGTCATAACCAAGTTTACACTGTCCGCAAGCAGCTCAGGTATGACTCAGATGGTTTCAAATCTCCTTTGTTTTATTTGCTGGAAAAATATTTACCGTTGCTTTGTCAGAGGAAGTGCCTGAGAGACACAGTCTGTGTTACTTTCCCACTGTCAATGACATCAAGAACCACATCCATGAGGCTCAGAAAGCTCTTCAGCTGACGGCGGGACCACTGGCTACCTCAGATACAGGTGTGAACAGAAAACATGTTTGTAAAGCATTAGATTGGTGAGCACAAATATGCCAACCATTTTCTGTAGTAAGCATTTATTTTTATGTTGTTGTTGCAGTGGAAAGCAGAGGCTAATAACCTGCTTCCAGAGACTTTGACCCTGACTCCTGCTACTGTGGATGGTAAAATACTGTTTGAAATCCGACATACATTATTAAAACAATAATCCTGGAATCATTCAATACAATTTAGAGAGCAGAGGAAAGGTCCTGCCTCAAAAAGAAAGCACATACCTGTAGTCCAAGTATAAGCATTGTTTACCCTGCCACAGAATCTAGTGTACTGCTGTTATATTGACAGTGTCCCCTCAGAAGGAAGGACTCTTGGAAGAGAGTGACACTCTTTCTCCAGAGGCTGTGCAGCTCTTCAGCTCTCTCACCTCACTGCAGCCCAAGATCTTTGCACATCTCCAGGTGACCCTGTCCTGAAATGATCATTTTTTATATGGATCTATTCATTTATTAAATGAATGCATTAATTTTTTAATTTCTGAATAAATGTAAAAGGTTTCAGGGTGATCAACTGTTCTGATAGTATAATTGAAGAAACAAAAAAAACATTCAAATTAAATGCTTGAAAACCTGATTATGTAATCATTTTTTATACATTTTTGTTTTGAACTTTTTGTTAATGTTCCCATTAACATATGAAAACGTTATTTCATGGCTTTCAAAACCTCTAGTTTTAAACATTTTAAAAACTTTTGTTGGTTAATGCGAACGTTAAGGGAACATTCAATTTTATAATTTTGCAAACATTATGTGAAGGTTACTTTTGAATGTTCTCTGAACATTCTGAAACAATGTTAGATAAACATCCAACTAAAATATTTCAGAAAAAAACTCATTGTTTTTGTGCTAAAGTTTTGAGAACATTATTTAAAAACATATAACTTTGAACAAATGTTCTATTAACGTTAATGGAAGAATGTTTGTTCATAAAAACTTGCCTGGCTTCATTTGTGAGAATGTTCCCTGTTGCCTGGGACAAAGCTGGTTGGCAAACTTATCCTTTAAGGGTGCTCTCCTCTTGTCTGATAGGCCATCCAGATACAGCCTGCCTTGTGTCCAGTTGAAGACACTGCCCAACCTACACCCCCACCACCACCAGAAGCCCCAGAGCTGTCCAGCCCTGCACCTCCACAGCCTGTTCTGCTGAGTCCGTCCCAGTTCCTCCAGTCAAGGGCCAGTGCTGGTGAAAGCATATCTCTGTGTGACCCCCCCGACCCTGCTCGGCATGAGCCAGCCAGTGAGTGTGACCTCGGTGACTAATGCCGGAGCTGAAGGTGGCATCACACAGATCTTGTTGGAGGACGGACAGGCCATTCCAGTCCAGATTGTGGACCCTGCAAGCATAGGTAAGTACATGGCACCACAGAAATAAAAAGAAAAAAATCTAAATTTAACCAATTAGAATCATGAAAATAACATATAAACCTGTTGTTTGTTGTTATTGTTCAGCTTTGACTCCCTCAGCAGACGACACTTCAGTTAAATAGGAGAGTGGGAAATCTATGGATGTGTCAGCAGTCAGAAATACAACAACGAGAAAAGAAAACTAATGTCCATTTCTGTGACAACAGCGATTGATGATTGAGCTCTTTGACCAATGGAGGACTGATTCATTGTTTCAAGTACAGTATTATGATAACATGAACTCGTGCAATATTGATTTGTATTATAATTTGTTTCCATTTCCCATTATTGCTATTTTAATTTATTACAGTGGTGGCTGGAGAAAAATGTCTCAAAAGTATGAATGAGATCAAAATTAAATATTTAAAGCTAAATGTTTTCTGTTGCATTCTATTCACACAAAAAACTATTTCACATCTTTTTATAAGAATATCTTATGAGTATTTCTGCAGGTATTTCTACCCTTTGAATAGAAGCCTAATGGATCCTTGCGGTGGACTTTTTAAAGTCCCCCTGTGGTGAAATTCAAGTTTTTAATGTTGTTTATTGTCAGGAATCAGTCAGGCTCATTCACATCCACAACACAAAGATCATACTAATCACCTGCACCTGTCATCAATCCCAGCAATCACTGAGCACTACAAAGGAACACACCTCACCTCCAGTCCCTGTCGAACCTTGAACTAGAAAAGACCCACTAACCTGCTCTCTGTGCATTTCAGACTATTGTTCCCGAACTGTTCCAGTCTGTTTCCACAGTACATCCTTGTGATACTTACCTGTGATACTTACCTGTTTAACTCGTCCTGAGATCCCACATTCTCCTTGGTGTCCATGCTCTGTGTTCCTCGGATTTGTGTTTCATGCCACATTCAAGCCTGCCGTTATCTACAAGAGAAAAGACGATCATTCATCAATGTTATTCTCACAGTATCTGTTTGTGCATCTGAATTTACCTGCTGTCCAACGAAAGCTACATTAAAAGTTATTCTGAATCCTTCTAACCTTGTTATCCGAGTGTGCATCCTGACATTTATATGTCTGTGGTGTTTTTAATATGCTTTAAGACAAACCATGTGCAAATTCATAAGTCAGCAACACTGCTGAGTGTTTTCTCCTTAAAACTGCAGTGAAACACAAACTACCTTGTAACCAATCAGATCAACGTGATTGTCAATGAGTGGATCTCTGAGCTGCTTAATTTGCATATTCATAGAACCGGTATACTAAATGAGGCAAGGGTGTAGAGTTACAATCGAGCTATTTTTCAAGGACAAAACAGAAGAACAGTGTCTGTTTATGAAGTTCAGATTACTGTGATAGTGTTTACCTGTGAATAGTAATTGTTGTATTTTAATCATTTTCTCTGCTTACCTGTATATAATCGTGTGCCTGAATTTAGAAGAGAATTATTTCATATTTATCATACATATACAAGAATGTAAGAAATTATAATATGAGCATTCCTCTGATTTAATTGGCCGAATGCTTTTACAAAAATGCTGAAGAAAGAATGCAGCCTTTGCTAATATTAATCTGTTTTACCTTGTTCTGTTCGATCGGTTGCTTCCATTGATCCATTGATGACTTCCACAAATAATCGTTTTTTCTTGAATCATGAATTTTCCATTGATCCATTGATGACTTCCACAAATAATCAGTTTTTCTTGAATCATGAATTTTCTTCCATTCAGGTACCGCTGATGTTGTTGTCGTTGTAACAAGACAGTGGTCTTCTGCCAGGAACATCAGGTCAATCTTCTGCTGTCCAGAATCAGGTGGTTTGTCTTCGTCTGGCATCTCAGCTGAGACCTGTCCACTATGGGTGACCCTAGCAGTAGTTGTGAAGTACCAGTGGCGTAGCTCTCAGCATCACTGATGCACACAAGCCCTCACAGCACGTCAAGCTGCAAACCGTGTGAGGGACCCTAACCTTCCCTAACCTAAGCAACCGCATATCACCAACTAGGCTACTCTAAACATCCTGACAACCACATAGCAATGCATGAAAAACCAGTCTAGTCCAGCAACACGCTAACAACCGCGCAAAAAACCTTGGCAAACGCATGTCAACACACAAGAAACCATCCAAAACATCCCAACAACCGTGTAGCAGAACGCTAAAAACCACTTAGAACAACCTATGAGCAGCATATCAGTGCTTTGACAATCACCAAAAACATCCTGACAACCTCACAACAACAATGTGCAAAACACCTCTAGAAAATAAAACTTAATGTTACTCATAGAACTCTAAATTTACTCTGCAAAATAAAACTTACTCATAAAACTATAAACTTACTCTGTAACTATATACAGTATTTACATACAGGTCCCGTTGTGATACTCCGCGGGCTCCATGTGACACAGTGATGACTCAGTGTCTGGGCTTCTTTCTTCGGGGTTCCTCAGGCAGGGGCTCTTCACTGATGTCCACGTCAATTCGAGGAGCGAAGCTACTGCTGGTTGTGGCGAAGCTCTCGGTGATCCGGACACGTCCATCAGGATGCTCCGTCTCCTCCAGTGAAGGGCGGTTGAGTGCCTCCCACAGCCGCTGCTTGATCTTCCGTCCAAGTTTAAGGCTGTAGGGACGCTGCCGGCCACTGCGTGTCTTCAGCATGGGCTCCACCACAGAGCGGTAGATGTCCTGGTAGGCCTCTACGCTGTAGCCGTGGATGGAGACAGGCTCATCCTGCTGACGCGCGTCCACTGAAGAGACTGAGACTGCTGGACGGATGTCAGGAAGGACAGCAGCGTTCTTCAAGTAGCGTTCTTCCAAACGCGTGGGTCTTCGAGCTTTGCCAGAGATGCAGCTGTAAGTGTGATCTGACCTGACCAACGTTACAGCTGCCAGCTGTGGAAGCTCACAAGGGTCCGGACTGGAAGAGACGCCCTCCTCCACCAATCCCCTCAGGCGTGTGGGAAGAGCCCTGGTTCTTCGTGACCGTCGCTGCTCCATGATAATGAATCAAGAAGTACTACAAATCACTAATACTTACCAAATTGTAGAGTTGTGAAGAGCTTGCAGCAAGTGCGTCCAGGCTTCAAGACTTCAGAAACAGTTGTGTTGATTTTTAATCTACTGGACTGACATAGAATGCTTAGGATCATTTAAATGTAAACATGTGAAAAAATGTATTTAAATACAAACACAGTATTTTGTATTTTGAAAATACACAAAATACATGTGAAATTGGCCATCCAGTGCAGGTATAGGTCACAGTGAATGAAGAAACTAGGCCTACTGACTTTTCATTCCTAACCACACCTCTGCCCTTTCTTTCTTTCTTTCTTTCTTTCTTTCTTTCTTTCTTGCAATTACAAATAAATTTATGCAAAATAGCAGCCATTTATATAGCCTACTTATTTCTGGTTACAATGTAGTCTATTACTTTTTGATTATTATTTTTTTATGTACAATAAAACTAAAAGCTGAAGATTTTTCTGGAGTATCATTCATCAGTGCTTCTTTTTCCACTCCAACGTTCCAATTATTCATGCACTAAAAGCTGCACGGATATTTGCTTACCCCACAAATAGGCCCATCTATGTAAACGATTTAGAAAAAGTTCCATCAATTCAAACTTTATATCATCGCTATGATATATCACCCAGCCCTAACATGCAGTAATGCTTCAAACACATTTGACAAGCTAGTTGATAAAAATCAACTATTCTTTATTTTATTCTTTCATGTTAACTGAAGTGAATAATGCACTATTTTAACTTTAATCAACAAGTAGAATTGATCATGACATTTTCACCTTATAAAAAAAAAGAAAAGAAAAAATCGCTGATCCAATGTTGAGCTAGCAAATGTCTGAACTAGTTGATGCACAAAATCAATACCCTGATAAAGAGGTTGACTGGCTGAAAGCATTTTATGTATTTTGAAAATACAAAAATACTCATCTTAAATGTATTTAAATGCAAATTACATTTGATTTTTTTCCAAAGGCTTTAAAATACAAAATAGTATTTTGTATTTCAAATACGTATTTTAAATACATGTATCTGAAATACTGCCCCTGTGTATGTATATATATATATATATATATATATATATATTAATCATCTTTGTGTGTATGTAGTTGTGTTTGTTAAGGCCAGCGTCACTGTTAGGAACTGGGTTCATGAATGAATCTGTATGTTGAAATTCATCTTTAAAGTGAACATTCTTGCATTGACTTTTCTTGTTCTTTTTCTAGCCTGGTAAATGTCCAGTAGCTGACCAAATAAAAATATCTGCTCAAATTATAAAATTAATTCAGTTTTTAACCTGTGTCTTGATTTTGTAATTGCAGACACCAAGGGCGAAAAGAAACTTAAAGTTTCTTTCTAGAAACATTGAGCATCTGAAAAGAAGAAAGCAAAGACATTGTAGGTTACGCTTAGATTTATGTAGTGATCGTCAATCATTATTGCCATTTGATTTTTCTCCTATAACAAAAGAAAATGAACAAATAATTTAGATTTATTTTAAAGCGTGCAAGTATATGCTTTGTTTACTGTGTTATGTTTGCTAACTTGCAAATCAATAGATATTTATTGTCTGCATCCACTAATATCATTGTTGGCTAGTTAAATAATATAATAATTAACGATAATCCATTAATCTGTTGATAATTCCTTCACATAATCTGATAAAAAGGCTGATTTTATTCTATATTTTTTTTACAGAAAAAAATTATAGCTCTAAGCACTGAAAGCTTTTAAAACAAATAGAATATGTAGTATAATAGAGTAGTTAACATCTAATAATGAAGAAATTAAATAGAACTAATAAAATAAACAGAAAAGGAAAAGAATAATGAAGAAAATTGGTTGCTGTCCGGTTCTGCCATTTCTTTCTGTTCTGTTAAATAGGAATCTTTGTGGAGAAAAGACAGCAGTCAATCATCACATCCACAAAAGACAATGATGGCACCCATAGTTTATCTGCACTAGCGGCTCAGAATGTCACTGGTGTTAAAATTCAGAAAAAAGGGTCAGTAAACTTTTTATTACCATTTTTTTATTATAAACTACATGTTTTTTTGTTTTTTTTACAGCCGATTTGTTTTAAATGTTGAAAATCACTTATTTGAACACAGATTTTACAAGTCTTGCGCAAATATGGAGCTGGAAAATATGTACTGGATTAGTAAAAAGCATTCATATGCATGGGTTGACAAGCAAACTACCCAATTAAACTCCTGGTCTGGCTCAATTTATCCCTTGCTTGAACAACAAGAAAACTGCTTCAGGCCATGCCCCATTCCTGGAGTTTAAGTGTACCTTAAATTATTGACAGTTTTACTGAAATGTCTTCTCATGTATTTGAGCCCCCAGTGAAGCCATTACCACCAGGGGCACCAAACTGAGCTCTAAGACTGCGTGGGCGTGAGCTTTGTCCAGTAGAAAATTGATAAATTGAGGTTTTTGGGGGTTTTTTGGACAATTTTTGTTCACTTACAAAAATTTAAATAATAACTTAAAAAAAGTAGTGTAATATGCATGGAAATAGCCTAAATGCATTGTACTTTTTCTATTGTGCGTAGAGCCCTCTGTCAAACAGATCCATTTACAGCAACACATTATCTTAAAGCTGTTTATAGTCATGTAGTCTATGTTATTTTAATGAGTTTTGACTATAATTCAAAATTGGAATTTTAATCGATGTCTGTAAATTTGGGGACATCTGAATAATGCTAGTGGTATATTGGCTCACAAAATTAGCAAATGAAACTTTAGCAGATACGATTTGTTTGAAAGAAAGAAATACTTTCATTCAGTAGGATGCATTAAATAAATATAAAATGACAGTGAAGGCATTCATAAAGATTAAGCAGCAACATTTTCAATTCAATTTAAACATATTTGGACAGAAGACAGTTATTTTGAATTGTAATAATATTTCACAGTGTTACTGTTTTTACTATATTTTTGATTTAAAAAAGCAGACTTGGTGAGCTTCAGAGACCTATTAAAAAAAATCTTACCAACCCCAAACATTTAAAAAGCATTGTGTGTGAATTTAAAATTTACAGTCTTGATCTTTTTTGGGGGGGGAAACAGACCAAATCATTATGGAATAAAACAATTTAAGAGATAATTGCAACTTTTATCTCACAGTTATAAACTTGCAATTACGAGAAATAAAGTAAGTTTTTTATTTTTTAACTTTTATTTTACATTTCTGACATTATATTTCGCAACTGCGAGTTTATATCACACAGTTCTGAGAAAAAAAGTCAGAATTGCGAGATGTAAACTCACAATTGCATGAAAAAAAGGCAGAATTGTAAGATAATTACCCTAGTCCTTTTGAATTCCATTTAGAATTTTTTATTCTATGGCGTAAACAAGCTTCCATACTAATTTGTCCAGATTTTTGTTCAATCAAATTGTTTCTAGAATGAGAATGCTTACAATAGCAAGTTGCATGTCAAGGCTGGACATGCCTTGTTCTTAAGCCTTGATTGAATGCTGTTGTTGCAGATAATGTAATGGTTTTACAATATGCACACAAAGTCATTTTATCTTGATCTTTAATATGGTTTTAAGGGAGCAGAGCCATTGTGATGGAAAGCCAGTTTGGTCCACGGAGGAAGGGCGTTCAACCTAAAAAAGGGTCAGAGCAAGAAACGAATCAAAACATACTCTACAAAGCCAAGACAGGTATTACACCCAGCTCCCCACAGAGAAAGCTCACCTGTACCATGACGTGGACACTGCGCAAACCTGCCTCCACTTCCAGAGCAGATCTGCTTTGCAGAGGAAGAACAAAATGAAGATGAAGAGGAAGAGACAGAGGAGCTGGACAGTGAAGCCATGCAGGATGTCACGATGGAGGATGGGGCGTCCCTACCCTCTCGACTACACCCGCTCGTGGCAGAGAAGATCTGTGAGTTGGTAGCACAAGGTCATAACCAAGTTTACACTGTCCGCAAGCAGCTCAGGTATGACTCAGATGGTTTCAAATCTCCTTTGTTTTATTTGCTGGAAAAATATTTACCGTTGCTTTGTCAGAGGAAGTGCCTGAGAGACACAGTCTGTGTTACTTTCCCACTGTCAATGACATCAAGAACCACATCCATGAGGCTCAGAAAGCTCTTCAGCTGACGGCGGGACCACTGGCTACCTCAGATACAGGTGTGAACAGAAAACATGTTTGTAAAGCATTAGATTGGTGAGCACAAATATGCCAACCATTTTCTGTAGTAAGCATTTATTTTTATGTTGTTGTTGCAGTGGAAAGCAGAGGCTAATAACCTGCTTCCAGAGACTTTGACCCTGACTCCTGCTACTGTGGATAGTAAAATACTGTTTGAAATCCGACATACATTATTAAAACAATAATCTTGGAATCATTCAATACAATTTAGAGAGCAGAGGAAAGGTCCTGCCTCAAAAAGAAAGCACATACCTGTAGTCCAAGTATAAGCATTGTTTACCCTGCCACAGAATCTAGTGTACTGCTGTTATATTGACAGTGTCCCCTCAGAAGGAAGGACTCTTGGAAGAGAGTGACACTCTTTCTCCAGAGGCTGTGCAGCTCTTCAGCTCTCTCACCTCACTGCAGCCCAAGATCTTTGCACATCTCCAGGTGACCCTGTCCTGAAATGATCATTTTTTATATGGATCTATTCATTTATTAAATGAATGCATTCATTTTTTAAGTTTTTAATTTCTGAATAAATGTAAAAAATTTCAGGGTGATCAACTGTTCTGATAGTATAATTGAAGAAACACAAAAAACATTCAAATTAAATGCTTGAAAACCTGATTATGTAATAATTTTTTATACATTTTTGTTTTGAACTTTTTGTTAAACTTTTGTTGGTTAATGCGAACGTTAAGGGAACATTCAATTTTATAATTTTGCAAACATTATGTGAAGGTTACTTTTGAATGTTCTCTGAACATTTTGAAACAATGTTAGATAAACATCCAACTAAAATATTTCAGAAAAAAACTCATTGTTTTTGTGCTAAAGTTTTGAGAACATTATTTAAAAACATATAACTTTGAACAAATGTTCTATTAACGTTAATGGAAGAATGTTTGTTCATAAAAACTTGCCTGGCTTCATTTGTGAGAATGTTCCCTGTTGCCTGGGACAAAGCTGGTTGGCAAACTTATCCTTTAAGGGTGCTCTCCTCTTGTCTGATAGGCCATCCAGATACAGCCTGCCTTGTGTCCAGTTGAAGACACTGCCCAACCTACACCCCCACCACCACCAGAAGCCCCAGAGCTGTCCAGCCCTGCACCTCCACAGCCTGTTCTGCTGAGTCCGTCCCAGTTCCTCCAGTCAAGGGCCAGTGCTGGTGAAAGCATATCTCTGTGTGACCCCCCCGACCCTGCTCGGCATGAGCCAGCCAGTGAGTGTGACCTCGGTGACTAATGCCGGAGCTGAAGGTGGCATCACACAGATCTTGTTGGAGGACGGACAGGCCATTCCAGTCCAGATTGTGGACCCTGCAAGCATAGGTAAGTACATGGCACCACAGAAATAAAAAGAAAAAAATCTAAATTTAACCAATTAGAATCATGAAAATAACATATAAACCTGTTGTTTGTTGTTATTGTTCAGCTTTGACTCCCTCAGCAGACGACACTTCAGTTAAATAGGAGAGTGGGAAATCTATGGATGTGTCAGCAGTCAGAAATACAACAACGAGAAAAGAAAACTAATGTCCATTTCTGTGACAACAGCGATTGATGATTGAGCTCTTTGACCAATGGAGGACTGATTCATTGTTTCAAGTACAGTATTATGATAACATGAACTCGTGCAATATTGATTTGTATTATAATTTGTTTCCATTTATCATTATTGCTATTTTAATTTATTACAGTGGTGGCTGGAGAAAAATGTCTCAAAAGTATGAATGAGATCAAAATTAAATATTTAAAGCTAAATGTTTTCTGTTGCATTCTATTCACACAAAAAACTATTTCACATCTTTTTATAAGAATATCTTATGAGTATTTCTGCAGGTATTTCTACCCTTTGAATAGAAGCCTAATGGATCCTTGCGGTGGACTTTTTAAAGTCCCCCTGTGGTGAAATTCAAGTTTTTAATGTTGTTTATTGTCAGGAATCAGTCAGGCTCATTCACATCCACAACACAAAGATCATACTAATCACCTGCACCTGTCATCAATCCCAGCAATCACTGAGCACTACAAAGGAACACACCTCACCTCCAGTCCCTGTCGAACCTTGAACTAGAAAAGACCCACTAACCTGCTCTCTGTGCATTTCAGACTATTGTTCCCGAACTGTTCCAGTCTGTTTCCACAGTACATCCTTGTGATACTTACCTGTGATACTTACCTGTTTAACTCGTCCTGAGATCCCACATTCTCCTTGATGTCCATGCTCTGTGTTCCTCGGATTTGTGTTTCATGCCACATTCAAGCCTGCCGTTATCTACAAGAGAAAAGACGATCATTCATCAATGTTATTCTCACAGTATCTGTTTGTGCATCTGAATTTACCTGCTGTCCAACGAAAGCTACATTAAAAGTTATTCTGAATCCTTCTAACCTTGTTATCCGAGTGTGCATCCTGACATTTATATGTCTGTGGTGTTTTTAATATGCTTTAAGACAAACCATGTGCAAATTCATAAGTCAGCAACACTGCTGAGTGTTTTCTCCTTAAAACTGCAGAGAAACACAAACTACCTTGTAACCAATCAGATCAACGTGATTGTCAATGAGTGGATCTCTGAGCTGCTTAATTTGCATATTCATAGAACCGGTATACTAAATGAGGCAAGGGTGTAGAGTTACAATCCAGCTATTTTTCAAGGACAAAACAGAAGAACAGTGTCTGTTTATGAAGTTCAGATTACTGTGATAGTGTTTACCTGTGAATAGTAATTGTTGTATTTTAATCATTTTCTCTGCTTACCTGTATATGATCGTGTGCCTGAATTTAGAAGAGAATTATTTCATATTTATCATACATATACAAGAATGTAAGAAATTATAATATGAGCATTCCTCTGATTTAATTGGCCGAATGCTTTTACAAAAATGCTGAAGAAAGAATGCAGCCTTTGCTAATATTAATCTGTTTTACCTTGTTCTGTTCGATCGGTTGCTTCCATTGATCCATTGATGACTTCCACAAATAATCGTTTTTTCTTGAATCATGAATTTTCCATTGATCCATTGATGACTTCCACAAATAATCAGTTTTTCTTGAATCATGAATTTTCTTCCATTCAGGTACCGCTGATGTTGTTGTCGTTGTAACAAGACAGTGGTCTTCTGCCAGGAACATCAGGTCAATCTTCTGCTGTCCAGAATCAGGTGGTTTGTCTTCGTCTGGCATCTCAGCTGAGACCTGTCCACTATGGGTGACCCTAGCAGTAGTTGTGAAGTACCAGTGGCGTAGCTCTCAGCATCACTGATGCACACAAGCCCTCACAGCACGTCAAGCTGCAAACCGTGTGAGGGACCCTAACCTTCCCTAACCTAAGCAACCGCATATCACCAACTAGGCTACTCTAAACATCCTGACAACCACATAGCAATGCATGAAAAACCAGTCTAGTCCAGCAACACGCTAACAACCGCGCAAAAAACCTTGGCAAACGCATGTCAACACACAAGAAACCATCCAAAACATCCCAACAACCGTGTAGCAGAACGCTAAAAACCACTTAGAACAACCTATGAGCAGCATATCAGTGCTTTGACAATCACCAAAAACATCCTGACAACCTCACAACAACAATGTGCAAAACACCTCTAGAAAATAAAACTTAATGTTACTCATAGAACTCTAAATTTACTCTACAAAATAAAACTTACTCATAAAACTATAAACTTACTCTGTAACTATATACAGTATTTACATACAGGTCCCGTTGTGATACTCCGCGGGCTCCATGTGACACAGTGATGACTCAGTGTCTGGGCTTCTTTCTTCGGGGTTCCTCAGGCAGGGGCTCTTCACTGATGTCCACGTCAATTCGAGGAGCGAAGCTACTGCTGGTTGTGGCGAAGCTCTCGGTGATCCGGACACGTCCATCAGGATGCTCCGTCTCCTCCAGTGAAGGGCGGTTGAGTGCCTCCCACAGCCGCTGCTTGATCTTCCGTCCAAGTTTAAGGCTGTAGGGACGCTGCCGGCCACTGCGTGTCTTCAGCATGGGCTCCACCACAGAGCGGTAGATGTCCTGGTAGGCCTCTACGCTGTAGCCGTGGATGGAGACAGGCTCATCCTGCTGACGCGCGTCCACTGAAGAGACTGAGACTGCTGGACGGATGTCAGGAAGGACAGCAGCGTTCTTCAAGTAGCGTTCTTCCAAACGCGTGGGTCTTCGAGCTTTGCCAGAGATGCAGCTGTAAGTGTGATCTGACCTGACCAACGTTACAGCTGCCAGCTGTGGAAGCTCACAAGGGTCCGGACTGGAAGAGACGCCCTCCTCCACCAATCCCCTCAGGCGTGTGGGAAGAGCCCTGGTTCTTCGTGACCGACGCTGCTCCATGATAATGAATCAAGAAGTAACGTTACTACAAATCACTAATACTTACCAAATTGTAGAGTTGTGAAGAGCTTGCAGCAAGTGCGTCCAGGCTTCAAGACTTCAGAAACAGTTGTGTTGATTTTTAATCTACTGGACTGACATAGAATGCTTAGGATCATTTAAATGTAAACGTGAAAAAATGTATTTAAATACAAATAAAAAATACTGTGTGAAATAATGTATTTAAATACAAACACAGTATTTTGTATTTTGAAAATACACAAAATACATGTGAAATTGGCCACCCAGTGCAGGTATAGGTCACAGTGAATGAAGAAACTACATAGGCCTACTGACTTTTCATTCCTAACCACACCTCTGCCCTTTCTTTCTTTCTTTATTTCTTTCTTTCTTTCTTTCTTTCTTTCTTTCTTTCTTTCTTTCTTTCTGGCAATTACAAATAAATGTATGCAAAATAGCCATTTATATACTTATTTCTGGTTACAATGTAGTCTATTACTTTTTGATTATTATTTTTTTATGTACAATAAAACTAGTAAACAAGCTCCATCGCACACCTGCAGGTAATAGGTGCGTAGGATAATAAGACCAGGTGGATCGTTTCAATAGACAAGCAATTCCCGCACACTATCGTAACTTGCAAAGAAGTAATATTTATTCACACAACGTTTCGGTCACACGACCTTCATCAGGAGTATACAAATGTTCAAATTCATCTCTTTTAAGATAAAACACATGACTAACTAACAAAGTTCCATCTGTAAACAATTAAGCTCATTAGTATAAAATTAGCATCACATCATAAACAGTTACAGACTATGATAGTTACAACAATCAATAAAGATCTCCCTGTAAGTTAACAAGATCATCTAAAACACATGATCAACACATCGTCATCAAACAGCATCAAAATGTTACAACAATCAGTCAGGCTCCACAGCCACTTAAACTCTTTGTGAATACATAGTAGAAACAGCACATCATTCAAATTGTTACAACAAACAGTCAGGCTCCATGGCCACTCAAACTCATTGTGAATACATAGTAGAGACAACATCACATCATTCAAAACAAATACATCACTATAACATTACATGAAATGGTGCTTCATCGTTCATACCCATAGGTGATAAAGTCTGAAGGGTGTAAATCCAGAACAGTTCGCGTCTCTGTAGAAGTAATTCAATATCTCCACCTCTAGGTGGCAAAGTTACTTTCTCGATCCCACAGAAACGTAAAGAGGTAACATCGTGATTCAAATTTAAAAAGTGTACCGCAACTGGATAATTCATATCTTTTCTTCTGATCGAACTCTTATGTTCACTAATCCTTTGTTTCAATTGACGTGACGTTTTTCCCACATAGCCTATACCACAAGGACAACGTATCAAGTACACAACATGAGTGGAAACACAAGTAATCACAGATTTGATGCTATATTTTTTACCCGTTCTAGGATGACAAAAAAATGATGTTTTAAAAGTATTATTACATTGAGCACAATTCCCACAACGATAATTGCCCTTCTGTATAGGACTGAGTAAACTCTGAGATGCACGAGGACTAACACTTTGAAAACGAGCTTGTACCAAGCTATCTTTTAAATTCCTGGCACGTTTATATACAATCAAAGGAGGATGTCTAAAAATATCGTTCAACTCCGGATCAGAAGACAATAAATGCCAGTATTTTTTAAAAATTGATTTTATCATGTAGGATTTAGGTGAATGTGTTGTAATACAAGCAAAAGAATACTTTCTTGTTTTCTTTGTCTTCTTTTTTAGCAATTCGGACCGTGTCTTTTTAAAAGCTGTATCGTATCCTTCTTCGACCCAATCCAAAGGATAACCTCTGTTCAAAAATTTATTTTTCATGATTTTCGATTTCTCAATAAAGTCGGAATCAGAATGACAAATCCTCCTCAATCTGTAGAACTGACTCTTAGGTAGCCCTTTTTTTAAAAAAGTCGGATGAAAACTGGTAGCAAGTAAAAGTGTGTTACGATCAGTCTCTTTTGTAAACAAAGTTGTAGTCAAAATGCCTTCGTTCTTCTGTACCCACATATCAAGGAAGTGTACTCTAGACGAATTAATTTCGGAAGTAAATTCTAAGTCGTCAACCAAGTTATTCAGATATGTCACAAATTCTCGAGCCTCATCGTGATCACCTAAAAAAATACAAAATATATCGTCAATGTATCTATACCACTTGATTATCTGTGAATAGAAAGGATTCTTGTCTGTATTCAATATATAACTCTCCTCAAAAAAACCCATAAATAAATTGGCATAGTTGGGGGCAAAATTCGAGCCCATTGCTGTCCCACTTATCTGAAGAAAAAAATCCATATCGAAACAAAAATAATTATATTTCAAAAGGTACGAAGCCATCTCGACGATAAAGTCTGATGGTGGATTAGAGTCCTCGCGTAACAAAAGATAATGTCTAAGTGCATTAAGTCCTTTTTCATGTGAGATGTTAGTATATAAACTCGTTATGTCCAAAGTTAATAATAAAGAAAAATCCGGTAAATCATACACCTCAGAAATCTTATTGATAAAATCGGTAGAGTCTCGAATGTAAGATGGTAACGAATAAACAAAAGGTTTAATAAAAAAATCAACATACTGAGATAAAGGAGATAAGAGGGAATTAGTCTGTGCCACAATCGGACGACCTGGAGGATCAATAAGTCTCTTATGAATTTTAGGAAGAGTGTAAAAGACAGGTCTAATCGGATATTGACAATACAAGAATTTAAATTCTGATTGAGATATCCAACCCTCTGTTTTAGCATTTGTTAAAAATGACAATATCTCAGATTGATAAGTATTGGTAGGATCACTGGGAAGTTTTTTATAAAACCTAATATTCTGTAATTGTAAAAGAATTTCATCTTGGTATTTTTTCGTATCTTGGACTACAATAGCCCCTCCTTTATCAGCAGGTTTTATAATGATACTTGGGTCGCTTATCAATTCAGTCAAAGCTCTTTGCTCATTCAATGAAAAATTATGAGAGACTTTTTTACTAGACGAGCAAGTCTCCATCACCTCTTTTTCGACCAAACGACAAAAAGTATGAATAGTGTGGTTAGACACATTAGGGCAAAAATTACTTTTAGGTCTAAAAGGTGTCATAGATGAACTCGACTCTGATTTGGAGAAAAAATACCGTAGTTTCATCTGTCTAAAACATTTGAACAAATCCACTTTTAGACCAAAACAATTAACACCACTAGTAGGCACAAAAGATAGTCCTTTAGATAAAACCACAGTTTGATCATCAGATAGTTCCTTTTCAGAAATATTAATTACCGTCTCTTTGAGTAGCTGCGGGTCCACGGTCGTAAATTTCTTTGAGGCTCTTGAACCTCTTCGACATTTCTTCTTTGTAGTCTCCGTGGAGGGGCTCGTCCGTCCAAAAAAGAAGTCGTCGAAGCGTGTGCACTCGAATCACTGTCGATGGTAAACTCACTCTCAGTGGAATCACTCTGTCTATTGAAAAAGGTAGATCCATTTCTTCTTGTACGATTGCGAAATCGAGCCGTAGCTCCAGATGATCCACGGACTGGTGCGTTGGTCTCTCGGGTAACATTGTCTCTTATGTCAGGCATATCCCATGGGTAAACTTCATTCCGAAGGTAATCCTCTGTATCTCGTTTGTATTTCTTCAGCTTGATTTCTTTCAAATAATCTCGGTATTTCTCAGTAGACAACTTGATCGAAGAAAGAACTTTTACTTCTTTGCAAGTTACGATAGTGTGCGGGAATTGCTTGTCTAATGTACAATAAAACTAAAAGCTGAAGATTTTTCTGGAGTATCATTCATCAGTGCTTCTTTTTCCACTCCAACGTTCCAATTATTCATGCACTAAAAGCTGCACGGATATTTGCTTACCCCACAAATAGGCCCATCTATGTAAACGATTTAGAAAAAGTTCCATCAATTCAAACTTTATATCATCGCTATGATATATCACCCAGCCCTAACATGCAGTAATGCTTCAAACACATTTGACAAGCTAGTTGATAAAAATCAACTATTCTTTATTTTATTCTTTCATGTTAACTGAAGTGAATAATGCACTATTTTAACTTTAATCAACAAGAATTGATCATGACATTTTCACCTTATAAAAAAAAAGAAAAGAAAAAATCGCTGATCCAATGTTGAGCTAGCAAATGTCTGAACTAGTTGATGCACAAAATCAATACCCTGATAAAGAGGTTGACTGGCAAAAAGCATTTTATGTATTTTGAAAATACAAAAATACTCATCGTAAATGTATTTAAATGCAAATTACATTTGATTTTTTTCCAAAGGCTTTAAAATACAAAATAGTATTTTGTATTTCAAATACGTATTTTAAATACATGTATCTGAAATACTGCCCCTGTGTATGTATATATATATATATATATATATATATATATATATATACATATATATATATATATATATATATATATATATATATATTTTAATCATCTTTGTGTGTATGTAGTTGTGTTTGTTAAGGCCAGCATCACTGTTAGGAACTGGGTTCATGAATGAATCTGTATGTTGAAATTCATCTTTAAAGTGAACATACCATTCTTGCATTGACTTTTCTTGTTCTTTTTCTAGCCTGGTAAATGTCCAGTAGCTGACCAAATAAAACAAAATATCTGCTCAAATTATAAAAATTAATTCAGTTTTTAACCTGTGTCTTGATTTTGTAATTGCAGACACCAAGGGCGAAAAGAAACTTAAAGTTTCTTTCTAGAAACATTGAGCATCTGAAAAGAAGAAAGCAAAGACATTGTAGGTTACACTTAGATTTATGTAGTGGTCGTCAATCATTATTGCCATTTGATTTTTCTCCTATAACAAAAGAAAATGAACAAATAATTTAGATTTATTTTAAAGCGTGCAAGTAGGCTATATGCTTTGTTTACTGTGTTATGTTTGCTAACTTGCAAATCAATAGATATTTATTGTCTGCATCCACTAATATCATTGTTGGCTAGTTAAATAATATAATAATTAACGATAATCCATTAATCTGTTGATAATTCCTTCACATAATCTGATAAAAAGGCTGATTTTATTCTATATAAATTTTTTTTATAGCTCTAAGCACTGAAAGCTTTTAAAACAAATGGAATATGTAGTATAATAGAGTAGTTAACATCTAATAATGAAGAAATTAAATAGAACTAATAAAATAAACAGAAAAGGAAAAGAATAATGAAGAAAATTGGTTGCTGTCCGGTTCTGCCATTTCTTTCTGTTCTGTTAAATAGGAATCTTTGTGGAGAAAAGACAGCAGTCAATCATCACATCCACAAAAGACAATGATGGCACCCATAGTTTATCTGCACTAGCGGCTCAGAATGTCACTGGTGTTAAAATTCAGAAAAAAGGGTCAGTAAACTTTTTATTACCATTTTTTTATTATAAACTACATGTTTTTTTTGTTTTTTACAGCCGATTTGTTTTAAATGTTGAAAATCACTTATTTGAACACAGATTTTACAAGTCTTGCGCAAATATGGAGCTGGAAAATATGTACTGGATTAGTAAAAAGCATTCATATGCATATGGAATGGGTTGACAAGCAAACTACCCAATTAAACTCCTGGTCTGGCTCAATTTATCCCTTGCTTGAACAACAAGAAAACTGCTTCAGGCCATGCCCCATTCCTGGAGTTTAAGTGTACCTTAAATTATTGACAGTTTTACTGAAATGTCTTCTCATGTATTTGAGCCCCCAGTGAAGCCATTACCACCAGGGGCACCAAACTGAGCTCTAAGACTGCGTGGGCGTGAGCTTTGTCCAGTAGAAAATTGATAAATTGAATTTTTTTTTTTTTTTTTTCACTTACAAAAATGTAAATAATAACTTAAAAAAAATAGTGTAATATGCATGAAAATAGCCTAAATGCATTGTACTTTTTCTATTGTGCGTAGAGCCCTCTGTCAAACAGATCCATTTACAGCAACACATTATCTTAAAGCTGTTTATAGTCATGTAGTCTATGTTATTTTAATGAGTTTTGACTATAATTCAAAATTGGAATTTTAATCGATGTCTGTAAATTTGGGGACATCTGAATAATGCTAGTGGTATATTGGCTCACAAAATTAGCAAATGAAACTTTAGCAGATACGATTTGTTTGAAAGAAAGAAATACTTTCATTCAGTAGGATGCATTAAATAAATATAAAATGACAGTGAAGGCATTCATAAAGATTAAGCAGCAACATTTTCAATTCAATTTAAACATATTTGGACAGAAGACAGTTATTTTGAATTGTAATAATATTTCACAATGTTACTGTTTTTACTATATTTTTGATTAAAAAAAGCAGACTTGGTGAGCTTCAGAGACCTATTAAAAAAAAATCTTACCAACTCCAAACATTTAAAAAGCATTGTGTGTGAATTTAAAATTTACAGTCTTGATCTTTTTTTGGGGGGGGGGAACAGACCAAATCATTATGGAATAAAACAATTTAAGAGATAATTGCAACTTTTATCTCACAGTTATAAACTTGCAATAACGAGAAATAAAGTAAGAATTGCAAGATATAAACTTTTTTTTATTTTTATTTTACATTTCTGACTGTCAGGATACAGAGGTAAGTGAATCCAAACACAGCTTTATTTAAGGTGACAAAAGTGCAAGGTGAGTATTCAATGAATTTAAGTGCAGATTCCGTGAAGATGAGTCGATGTGGGGTGAAAAGCAGGTAAGCACTTTCACTTCAGATAAGTTGATGTCAAGCAATCACAGTTCAATAATATAAGTCTCTTCTCTTTCAGATGCGGTCGGCAGCAAGCTCGCTCGGATGAAACACTGGAAACTCGAAGGAACACAGGATCTCAGGCAGCATGGAAACTGACAGGATTTCTGAAGACGGCACAACAATGACATAGAGGTTAGTGTTTCAGGTAGGTATACATTACATCTTGGAGTCTTGATGCATCAGAAGAAAAGGAGACAACAGAATGTGATCTGTTCCTGTTGGAGACTTGACAATGAACTGGGGCAATGGTGAGTGTTTTATAGAGCTTGATGAGGTTACTGATTGGGAACAGGTGCGGGTGATTAGTAATCCAGAGAGTGAGTGCAGGTGTGCCAAAGAGGATCCTGGGTAATGTAGTGCAGAAACAGACGGTAAACGTGACACTGACATTATATTTCGCAACTGCGAGTTTATATCACACAGTTCTGAGAAAAAAAGTCAGAATTGCGAGATGTAAACTCGCAATTGCATGAAAAAAAGGCAGAATTGTAAGATAATTACCCTAGTCCTTTTTAATTCCATTTTGAATTTTTTATTCTATGGCGTAAACAAGCTTCCATACTAATTTGTCCAGATTTTTGTTCAATCAAATTGTTTCTAGAATGAGAATGCTTACAATAGCAAGTTGCATGTCAAGGCTGGACATGCCTTGTTCTTAAGCCTTGATTGAATGCTGTTGTTGCAGATAATGTAATGGTTTTACAATATGCACACAAAGTCACTTTATCTTGATCTTTAATATGGTTTTAAGGGAGCAGAGCCATTGTGATGGAAAGCCAGTTTGGTCCACGGAGGAAGGGCGTTCAACCTAAAAAAGGGTCAGAGCAAGAAACGAATCAAAACATACTCTACAAAGCCAAGACAGGAATTACACCCAGCTCCCCACAGAGAAAGCTCACCTGTACCATGACGTGGACACTGCGCAAACCTTCCTCCACTTCCAGAGCAGATCTGCTTTGCAGAGGAAGAACAAAATGAAGATGAAGAGGAAGAGACGGAGGAGCTGGACAGTGAAGCCATGCAGGATGTCACGATGGAGGATGGGGCGTCCCTACCCTCTCGACTACACCCGCTCGTGGCAGAGAAGATCTGTGAGTTGGTAGCACAAGGTCATAACCAAGTTTACACTGTCCGCAAGCAGCTCAGGTATGACTCAGATGGTTTCAAATCTCCTTTGTTTTATTTGCTGGAAAAATATTTACCGTTGCTTTGTCAGAGGAAGTGCCTGAGAGACACAGTCTGTGTTACTTTCCCACTGTCAATGACATCAAGAACCACATCCATGAGGCTCAGAAAGCTCTTCAGCTGACGGCGGGACCACTGGCTACCTCAGATACAGGTGTGAACAGAAAACATGTTTGTAAAGCATTAGATTGGTGAGCACAAATATGCCAACCATTTTCTGTAGTAAGCATTTATTTTTATGTTGTTGTTGCAGTGGAAAGCAGAGGCTAATAACCTGCTTCCAGAGACTTTGACCCTGACTCCTGCTACTGTGGATAGTAAAATACTGTTTGAAATCCGACATACATTATTAAAACAATAATCTTGGAATCATTCAATACAATTTAGAGAGCAGAGGAAAGGTCCTGCCTCAAAAAGAAAGCACATACCTGTAGTCCAAGTATAAGCATTGTTTACCCTGCCACAGAATCTAGTGTACTGCTGTTATATTGACAGTGTCCCCTCAGAAGGAAGGACTCTTGGAAGAGAGTGACACTCTTTCTCCAGAGGCTGTGCAGCTCTTCAGCTCTCTCACCTCACTGCAGCCCAAGATCTTTGCACATCTCCAGGTGACCCTGTCCTGAAATGATCATTTTTTATATGGATCTATTCATTTATTAAATGAATGCATTAATTTTTTAATTTCTGAATAAATGTAAAAGGTTTCAGGGTGATCAACTGTTCTGATAGTATAATTGAAGAAACAAAAAAAACATTCAAATTAAATGCTTGAAAACCTGATTATGTAATCATTTTTTATACATTTTTGTTTTGAACTTTTTGTTAATGTTCCCATTAACATATGAAAACGTTATTTCATGGCTTTCAAAACCTCTAGTTTTAAACATTTAAAAAACTTTTGTTGGTTAATGCGAACGTTAAGGGAACATTCAATTTTATAATTTTGCAAACATTATGTGAAGGTTACTTTTGAATGTTCTCTGAACATTCTGAAACAATGTTAGATAAACATCCAACTAAAATATTTCAGAAAAAAACTCATTGTTTTTGTGCTTAAGTTTTGAGAACATTATTTAAAAACATATAACTTTGAACAAATGTTCTATTAACGTTAATGGAAGAATGTTTGTTCATAAAAACTTGCCTGGCTTCATTTGTGAGAATGTTCCCTGTTGCCTGGGACAAAGCTGGTTGGCAAACTTATCCTTTAAGGGTGCTCTCCTCTTGTCTGATAGGCCATCCAGATACAGCCTGCCTTGTGTCCAGTTGAAGACACTGCCCAACCTACACCCCCACCACCACCAGAAGCCCCAGAGCTGTCCAGCCCTGCACCTCCACAGCCTGTTCTGCTGAGTCCGTCCCAGTTCCTCCAGTCAAGGGCCAGTGCTGGTGAAAGCATATCTCTGTGTGACCCCCCCGACCCTGCTCGGCATGAGCCAGCCAGTGAGTGTGACCTCGGTGACTAATGCCGGAGCTGAAGGTGGCATCACACAGATCTTGTTGGAGGACGGACAGGCCATTCCAGTCCAGATTGTGGACCCTGCAAGCATAGGTAAGTACATGGCACCACAGAAATAAAAAGAAAAAAATCTAAATTTAACCAATTAGAATCATGAAAATAACATATAAACCTGTTGTTTGTTGTTATTGTTCAGCTTTGACTCCCTCAGCAGACGACACTTCAGTTAAATAGGAGAGTGGGAAATCTATGGATGTGTCAGCAGTCAGAAATACAACAACGAGAAAAGAAAACTAATGTCCATTTCTGTGACAACAGCGATTGACGATTGAGCTCTTTGACCAATGGAGGACTGATTCATTGTTTCAAGTACAGTATTATGATAACATGAACTCGTGCAATATTGATTTGTATTATAATTTGTTTCCATTTCCCATTATTGCTATTTTAATTTATTACAGTGGTGGCTGGAGAAAAATGTCTCAAAAGTATGAATGAGATCAAAATGAAATATTTAAAGCTAAATGTTTTCTGTTGCATTCTATTCACACAAAAAACTATTTCACATCTTTTTATAAGAATATCTTATGAGTATTTCTGCAGGTATTTCTACCCTTTGAATAGAAGCCTAATGGATCCTTGCGGTGGACTTTTTAAAGTCCCCCTGTGGTGAAATTCAAGTTTTTAATGTTGTTTATTGTCAGGAATCAGTCAGGCTCATTCACATCCACAACACAAAGATCATACTAATCACCTGCACCTGTCATCAATCCCAGCAATCACTGAGCACTACAAAGGAACACACCTCACCTCCAGTCCCTGTTGAACCTTGAACTATGAAAGACCCACTAACCTGCTCTCTGTGCATTTCAGACTATTGTTCCCGAACTGTTCCAGTCTGTTTCCACAGTACATCCTTGTGATACTTACCTGTGATACTTACCTGTTTAACTCGTCCTGAGATTCCACATTCTCCTTGGTGTCCATGCTCTGTGTTCCTCGGATTTGTGTTTCATGCCACATTCAAGCCTGCCGTTATCTACAAGAGAAAAGACGATCATTCATCAATGTTATTCTCACAGTATCTGTTTGTGCATCTGAATTTACCTGCTGTCCAACGAAAGCTTCATTAAAAAAGTTATTCTGAATCCTTCTAACCTTGTTATCCGAGTGTGCATCCTGACATTTATATGTCTGTGGTGTTTTTAATATGCTTTAAGACAAACCATGTGCAAATTCATAAGTCAGCAACACTGCTGAGTGTTTTCTCCTTAAAACTGCAGAGAAACACAAACTACCTTGTAACCAATCAGATCAACGTGATTGTCAATGAGTGGATCTCTGAGCTGCTTAATTTGCATATTCATAGAACCGGTATACTAAATGAGGCAAGGGTGTAGAGTTACAATCGAGCTATTTTTCAAGGACAAAACAGAAGAACAGTGTCTGTTTATGAAGTTCAGATTACTGTGATAGTGTTTACCTGTGAATAGTAATTGTTGTATTTTAATCATTTTCTCTGCTTACCTGTATATGATCGTGTGCCTGAATTTAGAAGAGAATTATTTCATATTTATCATACATATACAAGAATGTAAGAAATTATAATATGAGCATTCCTCTGATCTAATTGGCCGAATGCTTTTACAAAAATGCTGAAGAAAGAATGCAGCCTTTGCTAATATTAATCTGTTTTACCTTGTTCTGTTCGATCGGTTGCTTCCATTGATCCATTGATGACTTCCACAAATAATTGTTTTTTCTTGAATCATGAATTTTCTTCCATTCAGGTACCGCTGATGTTGTTGTCGTTGTAACAAGACAGTGGTCTTCTGCCAGGAACATCAGGTCAATCTTCTGCTGTCCAGAATCAGGTGGTTTGTCTTCGTCTGGCATCTCAGCTGAGACCTGTCCACTATGGGTGACCCTAGCAGTAGTTGTGAAGTACCAGTGGCGTAGCTCTCAGCATCACTGATGCACACAAGCCCTCACAGCACGTCAAGCTGCAAACCGTGTGAGGGACCCTAACCTTCCCTAACCTAAGCAACCGCATATCACCAACTAGGCTACTCTAAACATCCTGACAACCACATAGCAATGCATGAAAAACCAGTCTAGTCCAGCAACACGCTAACAACCGCGCAAAAAACCTTGGCAAACGCATGTCAACACACAAGAAACCATCCAAAACATCCCAACAACCGTGTAGCAGAACGCTAAAAACCACTTAGAACAACCTATGAGCAGCATATCAGTGCTTTGACAATCACCAAAAACATCCTGACAACCTCACAACAACAATGTGCAAAACACCTCTAGAAAATAAAACTTAATGTTACTCATAGAACTCTAAATTTACTCTACAAAATAAAACTTACTCATAAAACTATAAACTTACTCTGTAACTATATACAGTATTTACATACAAGTCCCGTTGTGATACTCCGCGGGCTCCATGTGACACAGTGATGACTCAGTGTCTGGGCTTCTTTCTTCGGGGTTCCTCAGGCAGGGGCTCTTCACTGATGTCCACGTCGATTCGAGGAGCGAAGCTACTGCTGGTTGTGGCGAAGCTCTCGGTGATCCGGACACGTCCATCAGGATGCTCCGTCTCCTCCAGTGAAGGGCGGTTGAGTGCCTCCCACAGCCGCTGCTTGATCTTCCGTCCAAGTTTAAGGCTGTAGGGACGCTGCCGGCCACTGCGTGTCTTCAGCATGGGCTCCACCACAGAGCGGTAGATGTCCTGGTAGGCCTCTACGCTGTAGCCGTGGATGGAGACAGGCTCATCCTGCTGACGCGCGTCCACTGAAGAGACTGAGACTGCTGGACGGATGTCAGGAAGGACAGCAGCGTTCTTCAAGTAGCGTTCTTCCAAACGCGTGGGTCTTCGAGCTTTGCCAGAGATGCAGCTGTAAGTGTGATCTGACCTGACCAACGTTACAGCTGCCAGCTGTGGAAGCTCACAAGGGTCCGGACTGGAAGAGACGCCCTCCTCCACCAATCCCCTCAGGCGTGTGGGAAGAGCCCTGGTTCTTCGTGACCGACGCTGCTCCATGATAATGAATCAAGAAGTAACGTTACTACAAATCACTAATACTTACCAAATTGTAGAGTTGTGAAGAGCTTGCAGCAAGTGCGTCCAGGCTTCAAGACTTCAGAAACAGTTGTGTTGATTTTTAATCTACTGGACTGACATAGAATGCTTAGGATCATTTAAATGTAAACATGTGAAATAATGTATTTAAATACAAACACAGTATTTTGTATTTTGAAAATACACAAAATACATGTGAAATTGGCCACCCAGTGCAGGTCTATAGGTCACAGTGAATGAAGAAACTACATAGGCCTACTGACTTTTCATTCCTAACCACACCTCTGCCCTTTCTTTCTTTCTTTCTTTCTTTCTTTCTTTCTTGCAATTACAAATAAATTTATGCAAAATAGCAGCCATTTATATACTTATTTCTGGTTACAATGTAGTCTATTACTTTTTGATTATTTTTTTTATGTAAAATAAAACTAAAAGCTGAAGATTTTTCTGGAGTATCATTCATCAGTGCTTCTTTTTCCACTCCAACGTTCCAATTATTCATGCACTAAAAGCTGCACGGATATGTGCTTACCCCACAAATAGGCCCATCTATGTAAACGATTTAGAAAAAGTTCCATCAATTCAAACTTTATATCATCGCTATGATATATCACCCAGCCCTAACATGCAGTAATGCTTCAAACACATTTGACAAGCTAGTTGATAAAAATCAACTAGGCTATTCTTTATTTTATTCTTTCATGTTAACTGAAGTGAATAATGCACTATTTTAACTTTAATCAACAAGTAGAATTGATCATGACATTTTCACCTTATAAAAAAAAAAGAAAAGAAAAAATCGCTGATCCAATGTTGAGCTAGTGAATGTCTGAACTAGTTGATGCACAAAATCAATACCCTGATAAAGAGGTTGACTGGCAAAAAGCATTTTATGTATTTTGAAAATACAAAAATACTCATCTTAAATGTATTTAAATGCAAATTACATTTGATTTTTTTCCAAAGGCTTTAAAATACAAAATAGTATTTTGTATTTCAAATACGTATTTTAAATACATGTATCTGAAATACTGCCCCTGTGTATGTATATATATATATATATATATATACAGTACCAGTCAAAAGTTTGGAAACACTACTATTTTTAATGCTTTTGCAAGAAGTCTCTTATGCTCATCAAGCCTGCAGTTAAAAAAAAAAAAAAAAACAGTAATATTATGAAATATTATTACAATTTAAAATAATGGTTCTCTTTTTTAATATACTTTAAAATGTAATTTATTTTTGTGATGCAAAGCTGAATTTTCATCAGCAAGTACTCCAGTCTTTGGTGTCTTATGATCCTTCAGAAATCATTCTAATATGCTGATTTATGATCAATGTTGGAAACAGTTGTGCTGCTTAATATTTTTTTATAACCTGAGATACTTTTTTCAGGATTATTTGATGAATAAAAAGTTAAAAAGAACTGTATTTATTTAGAATAGAAATCTTTTGTAACAATATACACTACCGTTCAAAAGTTTGGGAACAATAACTATTTTTTTTTAAAGAAATTAGTACTTTAATTCAACAAGAATGCGTTAAATTGATAAAAGGTGATGGTAACGATTTATATTGTTAGAAATGTTTTTATTTTGAATAAATGCTGTTTTTATGAATAAATGCTGTTAACGTTTTACTCATCAATGAATCCTGAAAAAAGTATTCCAAAAAAATATATTAAACAGCACAACTGTTTCCATCATTGATAATAACTGAGTATCAAATTATCATATTAGAATGATTTCTGAAGGATCATAAGACACCAAAGACTGGAGTACTTGCTGATGAAAATTCAGCTTTGCATCACAAAAATAAATTACATTTTAAAGTATATTAAAAAAGAGAACCATTATTTTAAATTGTAATAATATTTCATAATATTACTGTTTTTTTTTTGTTTTTAACTGCAGGCTTGATGAGCATAAGAGACTTCTTGCAAAAGCATTAAAAATAGTAGTGTTTCCAAACTTTTGACTGGTACTGTATATACAATATATATATTAATCATCTTTGTGTGTATGTAGTTGTGTTTGTTAAGGCCAGCATCACTGTTAGGAACTGGGTTCATGAATGAATCTGTATGTTGAAATTCATCTTTAAAGTGAACATACCATTCTTGCATTGACTTTTCTTGTTCTTTTTCTAGCCTGGTAAATGTCCAGTAGCTGACCAAATAAAACAAAATATCTGCTCAAATTATAAAATTAATTCAGTTTTTAACCTGTGTCTTGATTTTGTAATTGCAGACACCAAGGGCGAAAAGAAACTTAAAGTTTCTTTCTAGAAACATTGAGCATCTGAAAAGAAGAAAGCAAAGACATTGTAGGTTACACTTAGATTTATGTAGTGGTCGTCAATCATTATTGCCATTTGATTTTTCTCCTATAACAAAAGAAAATGAACAAATAATTTAGATTTATTTTAAAGCGTGCAAGTATATGCTTTGTTTACTGTGTTATGTTTGCTAACTTGCAAATCAATAGATATTTATTGTCTGCATCCACTAATATCATTGTTGGCTAGTTAAATAATATAATAATTAACGATAATCCATTATTCTGTTGATTATTCCTTCACATAATCTGATAAAAAGGCTGATTTTAGCTCTAAAAAAAATTATAGCTCTAAGCACTGAAAGCTTTTAAAACAAATGGAATATGTAGTATAATAGAGTAGTTAACATCTAATAATGAAGAAATTAAATAGAACTAATAAAATAAACAGAAAAGGAAAAGAATAATGAAGAAAATTGGTTGCTGTCCGGTTCTGCCATTTCTTTCTGTTCTGTTAAATAGGAATCTTTGTGGAGAAAAGACAGCAGTCAATCATCACATCCACAAAAGACAATGATGGCACCCATAGTTTATCTGCACTAGCGGCTCAGAATGTCACTGGTGTTAAAATTCAGAAAAAAGGGTCAGTAAACTTTTTATTACCATTTTTTTATTATAAACTACATGTTTTTTTGTTTTTTTTACAGCCGATTTGTTTTAAATGTTGAAAATCACTTATTTGAACACAGATTTTACAAGTCTTGCGCAAATATGGAGCTGGAAAATATGTACTGGATTAGTAAAAAGCATTCATATGCATATGGAATGGGTTGACAAGCAAACTACCCAATTAAACTCCTGGTCTGGCTCAATTTATCCTTTGCTTAAACAACAAGAAAACTGCTTCAGGCCATGCCCCATTCCTGGAGTTTAAGTGTACCTTAAATTATTGACAGTTTTACTGAAATGTCTTCTCATGTATTTGAGCCCCCAGTGAAGCCATTACCACCAGGGGCACCAAACTGAGCTCTAAGACTGCGTGGGCGTGAGGTTTGTCCAGTAGAAAATTGATAAATTGAGGTTTTTGGGGTTTTTTTGGACAATTTTTGTTCACTTACAAAAATGTAAATAATAACTTAAAAAAAATAGTGTAATATGCATGGAAATAGCCTAAATGCATTGTACTTTTTCTATTGTGCGTAGAGCCCTCTGTCAAACAGATCCATTTACAGCAACACATTATCTTAAAGCTGTTTATAGTCATGTAGTCTATGTTATTTTAATGAGTTTTGACTATAATTCAAAATTGGAATTTTAATCGATGTCTGTAAATTTGGGGACATCTGAATAATGCTAGTGGTATATTGGCTCACAAAATTAGCAAATGAAACTTTAGCAGATACGATTTGTTTGAAAGAAAGAAATACTTTCATTCAGTAGGATGCATTAAATAAATATAAAATGACAGTGAAGGCATTCATAAAGATTAAGCAGCAACATTTTCAATTCAATTTAAACATATTTGGACAGAAGACAGTTATTTTGAATTGTAATAATATTTCACAATGTTACTGTTTTTACTATATTTTTGATTAAAAAAAGCAGACTTGGTGAGCTTCAGAGACCTATTAAAAAAAATCTTACCAACGCCAAACATTTAAAAAGCATTGTGTGTGAATTTAAAATTTACAGTCTTGATCTTTTTTTGGGGGGAAACAGACCAAATCATTATGGAATAAAACAATTTAAGAGATAATTGCAACTTTTATCTCACAGTTATAAACTTGCAATTACGAGAAATAAAGTAAGTTTTTTATTTTTTAACTTTTATTTTACATTTCTGACATTATATTTCGCAACTGCGAGTTTATATCACACAGTTCTGAGAAAAAAAGTCAGAATTGCGAGATGTAAACTCTGTAAAGGCCGAATTGTAAGATAATTACCCTAGTCCTTTTTAATTCCATTTTGAATTTTTTATTCTATGGCGTAAACAAGCTTCCATACTAATTTGTCCAGATTTTTGTTCAATCAAATTGTTTCTAGAATGAGAATGCTTACAATAGCAAGTTGCATGTCAAGGCTGGACATGCCTTGTTCTTAAGCCTTGATTGAATGCTGTTGTTGCAGATAATGTAATGGTTTTACAATATGCACACAAAGTCACTTTATCTTGATCTTTAATATGGTTTTAAAGGAGCAGAGCCATTGTGATGGAAAGCCAGTTTGGTCCACGGAGGAAGGGCGTTCAACCTAAAAAAGGGTCAGAGCAAGAAACGAATCAAAACATACTCTACAAAGCCAAGACAGGTATTACACCCGGCTCCCCACAGAGAAAGCTCACCTGTACCATGACGTGGACACTGCGCAAACCTGCCTCCACTTCCAGAGCAGATCTGCTTTGCAGAGGAAGAACAAAATGAAGATGAAGAGGAAGAGACGGAGGAGCTGGACAGTGAAGCCATGCAGGATGTCACGATGGAGGATGGGGCGTCCCTACCCTCTCGACTACACCCGCTCGTGGCAGAGAAGATCTGTGAGTTGGTAGCACAAGGTCATAACCAAGTTTACACTGTCCGCAAGCAGCTCAGGTATGACTCAGATGGTTTCAAATCTCCTTTGTTTTATTTGCTGGAAAAATATTTACCGTTGCTTTGTCAGAGGAAGTGCCTGAGAGACACAGTCTGTGTTACTTTCCCACTGTCAATGATAATCAAGAACCACATCCATGAGGCTCAGAAAGCTCTTCAGCTGACGGCGGGACCACTGGCTACCTCAGATACAGGTGTGAACAGAAAACATGTTTGTAAAGCATTAGATTGGTGAGCACAAATATGCCAACCATGTTCTGTAGTAAGCATTTATTTTTATGTTGTTGTTGCAGTGGAAAGCAGAGGCTAATAACCTGCTTCCAGAGACTTTGACCCTGACTCCTGCTACTGTGGATGGTAAAATACTGTTTGAAATCCGACATACATTATTAAAACAATAATCCTGGAATCATTCAATACAATTTAGAGAGCAGAGGAAAGGTCCTGCCTCAAAAAGAAAGCACATACCTGTAGTCCAAGTATAAGCATTGTTTACCCTGCCACAGAATCTAGTGTACTGCTGTTATATTGACAGTGTCCCCTCAGAAGGAAGGACTCTTGGAAGAGAGTGACACTCTTTCTCCAGAGGCTGTGCAGCTCTTCAGCTCTCTCACCTCACTGCAGCCCAAGATCTTTGCACATCTCCAGGTGACCCTGTCCTGAAATGATCATTTTTTATATGGATCTATTCATTTATTAAATGAATGCATTCATTTTTTAAGTTTTTAATTTCTGAATAAATGTAAAAAATTTCAGGGTGATCAACTGTTCTGATAGTATAATTGAAGAAACACAAAAAACATTCAAATTAAATGCTTGAAAACCTGATTATGTAATAATTTTTTATACATTTTTGTTTTGAACTTTTTGTTAAACTTTTGTTGGTTAATGCGAACGTTAAGGGAACATTCAATTTTATAATTTTGCAAACATTATGTGAAGGTTACTTTTGAATGTTCTCTGAACATTTTGAAACAATGTTAGATAAACATCCAACTAAAATATTTCAGAAAAAAACTCATTGTTTTTGTGCTAAAGTTTTGAGAACATTATTTAAAAACATATAACTTTGAACAAATGTTCTATTAACGTTAATGGAAGAATGTTTGTTCATAAAAACTTGCCTGGCTTCATTTGTGAGAATGTTCCCTGTTGCCTGGGACAAAGCTGGTTGGCAAACTTATCCTTTAAGGGTGCTCTCCTCTTGTCTGATAGGCCATCCAGATACAGCCTGCCTTGTGTCCAGTTGAAGACACTGCCCAACCTACACCCCCACCACCACCAGAAGCCCCAGAGCTGTCCAGCCCTGCACCTCCACAGCCTGTTCTGCTGAGTCCGTCCCAGTTCCTCCAGTCAAGGGCCAGTGCTGGTGAAAGCATATCTCTGTGTGACCCCCCCGACCCTGCTCGGCATGAGCCAGCCAGTGAGTGTGACCTCGGTGACTAATGCCGGAGCTGAAGGTGGCATCACACAGATCTTGTTGGAGGACGGACAGGCCATTCCAGTCCAGATTGTGGACCCTGCAAGCATAGGTAAGTACATGGCACCACAGAAATAAAAAGAAAAAAATCTAAATTTAACCAATTAGAATCATGAAAATAACATATAAACCTGTTGTTTGTTGTTATTGTTCAGCTTTGACTCCCTCAGCAGACGACACTTCAGTTAAATAGGAGAGTGGGAAATCTATGGATGTGTCAGCAGTCAGAAATACAACAACGAGAAAAGAAAACTAATGTCCATTTCTGTGACAACAGCGATTGACGATTGAGCTCTTTGAACAATGGAGGACTGATTCATTGTTTCAAGTACAGTATTATGATAACATGAACTCGTGCAATATTGATTTGTATTATAATTTGTTTCCATTTCCCATTATTGCTATTTTAATTTATTACAGTGGTGGCTGGAGAAAAATGTCTCAAAAGTATGAATGAGATCAAAATTAAATATTTAAAGCTAAATGTTTTCTGTTGCATTCTATTCACACAAAAAACTATTTCACATCTTTTTATAAGAATATCTTATGAGTATTTCTGCAGGTCCATGCTCTGTGTTCCTCGGATTTGTGTTTCATGCCACATTCAAGCCTGCGGTTATCTACAAGAGAAAAGACGATCATTCATCAATGTTATTCTCACAGTATCTGTTTGTGCATCTGAATTTACCTGCTGTCCAACGAAAGCTACATTAAAAGTTATTCTGAATCCTTCTAACCTTGTTATCCGAGTGTGCATCCTGACATTTATATGTCTGTGGTGTTTTTAATATGCTTTAAGACAAACCATGTGCAAATTCATAAGTCAGCAACACTGCTGAGTGTTTTCTCCTTAAAACTGCAGTGAAACACAAACTACCTTGTAACCAATCAGATCAACGTGATTGTCAATGAGTGGATCTCTGAGCTGCTTAATTTGCATATTCATAGAACCGGTATACTAAATGAGGCAAGGGTGTAGAGTTACAATCGAGCTATTTTTCAAGGACAAAACAGAAGAACAGTGTCTGTTTATGAAGTTCAGATTACTGTGATAGTGTTTACCTGTGAATAGTAATTGTTGTATTTTAATCATTTTCTCTGCTTACCTGTATATGATCGTGTGCCTGAATTTAGAAGAGAATTATTTCATATTTATCATACATATACAAGAATGTAAGAAATTATAATATGAGCATTCCTCTGATTTAATTGGCCGAATGCTTTTACAAAAATGCTGAAGAAAGAATGCAGCCTTTGCTAATATTAATCTGTTTTACCTTGTTCTGTTCGATCGGTTGCTTCCATTGATCCATTGATGACTTCCACAAATAATCAGTTTTTCTTGAATCATGAATTTTTCAATGATCCATTGATCCATTGATGACTTCAACAAATAATCAGTTTTTCTTGAATCATGAATTTTCTTCCATTCAGGTAACGTTACCGCTGATGTTGTTGTCGTTGTAACAAGACAGTGGTCTTCTGCCAGGAACATCAGGTCAATCTTCTGCTGTCCAGAATCAGGTGGTTTGTCTTCGTCTGGCATCTCAGCTGAGACCTGTCCACTATGGGTGACCCTAGCAGTAGTTGTGAAGTACCAGTGGCGTAGCTCTCAGCATCACTGATGCACACAAGCCCTCACAGCACGTCAAGCTGCAAACCGTGTGAGGGACCCTAACCTTCCCTAACCTAAGCAACCGCATATCACCAACTAGGCTACTCTAAACATCCTGACAACCACATAGCAATGCATGAAAAACCAGTCTAGTCCAGCAACACGCTAACAACCGCGCAAAAAACCTTGGCAAACGCATGTCAACACACAAGAAACCATCCAAAACATCCCAACAACTGTGTAGCAGAACGCTAAAAACCACTTAGAACAACCTATGAGCAGCATATCAGTGCTTTGACAATCACCAAAAACATCCTGACAACCTCACAACAACAATGTGCAAAACACCTCTAGAAAATAAAACTTAATGTTACTCATAGAACTCTAAATTTACTCTACAAAATAAAACTTACTCATAAAACTATAAACTTACTCTGTAACTATATACAGTATTTACATACAGGTCCCGTTGTGATACTCCGCGGGCTCCATGTGACACAGTGATGACTCAGTGTCTGGGCTTCTTTCTTCGGGGTTCCTCAGGCAGGGGCTCTTCACTGATGTCCACGTCAATTCGAGGAGCGAAGCTACTGCTGGTTGTGGCGAAGCTCTCGGTGATCTGGACACGTCCATCAGGATGCTCCGTCTCCTCCAGTGAAGGGCGGTTGAGTGCCTCCCACAGCCGCTGCTTGATCTTCCGTCCAAGTTTAAGGCTGTAGGGACGCTGCCGGCCACTGCGTGTCTTCAGCATGGGCTCCACCACAGAGCGGTAGATGTCCTGGTAGGCCTCTACGCTGTAGCCGTGGATGGAGACAGGCTCATCCTGCTGACGCGCGTCCACTGAAGAGACTGAGACTGCTGGACGGATGTCAGGAAGGACAGCAGCGTTCTTCAAGTAGCGTTCTTCCAAACGCGTGGGTCTTCGAGCTTTGCCAGAGATGCAGCTGTAAGTGTGATCTGACCTGACCAACGTTACAGCTGCCAGCTGTGGAAGCTCACAAGGGTCCGGACTGGAAGAGACGCCCTCCTCCACCAATCCCCTCAGGCGTGTGGGAAGAGCCCTGGTTCTTCGTGACCGACGCTGCTCCATGATAATGAATCAAGAAGTAACGTTACTACAAATCACTAATACTTACCAAATTGTAGAGTTGTGAAGAGCTTGCAGCAAGTGCGTCCAGGCTTCAAGACTTCAGAAACAGTTGTGTTGATTTTTAATCTACTGGACTGACATAGAATGCTTAGGATCATTTAAATGTAAACATGTGAAATAATGTATTTAAATACAAACACAGTATTTTGTATTTTGAAAATACACAAAATACATGTGAAATTGGCCACCCAGTGCAGGTATAGGTCACAGTGAATGAAGAAACTACATAGGCCTACTGACTTTTCATTCCTAACCACACCTCTGCCCTTTCTTTCTTTCTTTATTTCTTTCTTTCTTTCTTTCTTTCTTTCTTTCTTTCTTTCTTTCTGGCAATTACAAATAAATTTATGCAAAATAGCAGCCATTTATATACTTATTTCTGGTTACAATGTAGTCTATTACTTTTTGATTATTATTTTTTTATGTAAAATAAAACTAAAAGCTGAAGATTTTTCTGGAGTATCATTCATCAGTGCTTCTTTTTCCACTCCAACGTTCCAATTATTCATGCACTAAAAGCTGCACGGATATTTGCTTACCCCACAAATAGGCCCATCTATGTAAACGATTTAGAAAAAGTTCCATCAATTCAAACTTTATATCATCGCTATGATATATCACCCAGCCCTAACATGCAGTAATGCTTCAAACACATTTGACAAGCTAGTTGATAAAAATCAACTATTCTTTATTTTATTCTTTCATGTTAACTGAAGTGAATAATGCACTATTTTAACTTTAATCAACAAGTAGAATTGATCATGACATTTTCACCTTATAAAAAAAAAAAGAAAAGAAAAAATCGCTGATCCAATGTTGAGCTAGTGAATGTCTGAACTAGTTGATGCACAAAATCAATACCCTGATAAAGAGGTTGACTGGCAAAAAGCATTTTATGTATTTTGAAAATACAAAAATACTCATCTTAAATGTATTTAAATGCAAATTACATTTGATTTTTTTCCAAAGGCTTTAAAATACAAAATAGTATTTTGTATTTCAAATACGTATTTTAAATACATGTATCTGAAATACTGCCCCTGTGTATGTATATATATATATATATATATATATATACAGTACCAGTCAAAAGTTTGGAAACACTACTATTTTTAATGCTTTTGCAAGAAGTCTCTTATGCTCATCAAGCCTGCAGTTAAAAAAAAAAAAAAAAAACAGTAATATTATGAAATATTATTACAATTTAAAATAATGGTTCTCTTTTTTAATATACTTTAAAATGTAATTTATTTTTGTGATGCAAAGCTGAATTTTCATCAGCAAGTACTCCAGTCTTTGGTGTCTTATGATCCTTCAGAAATCATTCTAATATGCTGATTTATGATCAATGTTGGAAACAGTTGTGCTGCTTAATATTTTTTTATAACCTGAGATACTTTTTTCAGGATTATTTGATGAATAAAAAGTTAAAAAGAACTGTATTTATTTAGAATAGAAATCTTTTGTAACAATATACACTACCGTTCAAAAGTTTGGGAACAATAACTATTTTTTTTTAAAGAAATTAGTACTTTAATTCAACAAGAATGCGTTAAATTGATAAAAGGTGATGGTAACGATTTATATTGTTAGAAATGTTTTTATTTTGAATAAATGCTGTTTTTATGAATAAATGCTGTTAACGTTTTACTCATCAATGAATCCTGAAAAAAGTATTCCAAAAAAATATATTAAACAGCACAACTGTTTCCATCATTGATAATAACTGAGTATCAAATTATCATATTAGAATGATTTCTGAAGGATCATAAGACACCAAAGACTGGAGTACTTGCTGATGAAAATTCAGCTTTGCATCACAAAAATAAATGACATTTTAAAGTATATTAAAAAAGAGAACCATTATTTTAAATTGTAATAATATTTCATAATATTACTGTTTTTTTTTTGTTTTTTTTTGTTTTTAACTGCAGGCTTGATGAGCATAAGAGACTTCTTGCAAAAGCATTAAAAATAGTAGTGTTTCCAAACTTTTGACTGGTACTGTATATACAATATATATATTAATCATCTTTGTGTGTATGTAGTTGTGTTTGTTAAGGCCAGCATCACTGTTAGGAACTGGGTTCATGAATGAATCTGTATGTTGAAATTCATCTTTAAAGTGAACATACCATTCTTGCATTGACTTTTCTTGTTCTTTTTCTAGCCTGGTAAATGTCCAGTAGCTGACCAAATAAAACAAAATATCTGCTCAAATTATAAAATTAATTCAGTTTTTAACCTGTGTCTTGATTTTGTAATTGCAGACACCAAGGGCGAAAAGAAACTTAAAGTTTCTTTCTAGAAACATTGAGCATCTGAAAAGAAGAAAGCAAAGACATTGTAGGTTACACTTAGATTTATGTAGTGGTCGTCAATCATTATTGCCATTTGATTTTTCTCCTATAACAAAAGAAAATGAACAAATAATTTAGATTTATTTTAAAGCGTGCAAGTATATGCTTTGTTTACTGTGTTATGTTTGCTAACTTGCAAATCAATAGATATTTATTGTCTGCATCCACTAATATCATTGTTGGCTAGTTAAATAATATAATAATTAACGATAATCCATTATTCTGTTGATTATTCCTTCACATAATCTGATAAAAAGGCTGATTTTAGCTCTAAAAAAAATTATAGCTCTAAGCACTGAAAGCTTTTAAAACAAATAGAATATGTAGTATAATAGAGTAGTTAACATCTAATAATGAAGAAATTAAATAGAACTAATAAAATAAACAGAAAAGGAAAAGAATAATGAAGAAAATTGGTTGCTGTCCGGTTCTGCCATTTCTTTCTGTTCTGTTAAATAGGAATCTTTGTGGAGAAAAGACAGCAGTCAATCATCACATCCACAAAAGACAATGATGGCACCCATAGTTTATCTGCACTAGCGGCTCAGAATGTCACTGGTGTTAAAATTCAGAAAAAAGGGTCAGTAAACTTTTTATTACCATTTTTTTATTATAAACTACATGTTTTTTTGTTTTTTTTACAGCCGATTTGTTTTAAATGTTGAAAATCACTTATTTGAACACAGATTTTACAAGTCTTGCGCAAATATGGAGCTGGAAAATATGTACTGGATTAGTAAAAAGCATTCATATGCATATGGAATGGGTTGACAAGCAAACTACCCAATTAAACTCCTGGTCTGGCTCAATTTATCCTTTGCTTAAACAACAAGAAAACTGCTTCAGGCCATGCCCCATTCCTGGAGTTTAAGTGTACCTTAAATTATTGACAGTTTTACTGAAATGTCTTCTCATGTATTTGAGCCCCCAGTGAAGCCATTACCACCAGGGGCACCAAACTGAGCTCTAAGACTGCGTGGGCGTGAGGTTTGTCCAGTAGAAAATTGATAAATTGAGGTTTTTGGGGTTTTTTTGGACAATTTTTGTTCACTTACAAAAATGTAAATAATAACTTAAAAAAAATAGTGTAATATGCATGGAAATAGCCTAAATGCATTGTACTTTTTCTATTGTGCGTAGAGCCCTCTGTCAAACAGATCCATTTACAGCAACACATTATCTTAAAGCTGTTTATAGTCATGTAGTCTATGTTATTTTAATGAGTTTTGACTATAATTCAAAATTGGAATTTTAATCGATGTCTGTAAATTTGGGGACATCTGAATAATGCTAGTGGTATATTGGCTCACAAAATTAGCAAATGAAACTTTAGCAGATACGATTTGTTTGAAAGAAAGAAATACTTTCATTCAGTAGGATGCATTAAATAAATATAAAATGACAGTGAAGGCATTCATAAAGATTAAGCAGCAACATTTTCAATTCAATTTAAACATATTTGGACAGAAGACAGTTATTTTGAATTGTAATAATATTTCACAATGTTACTGTTTTTACTATATTTTTGATTAAAAAAAGCAGACTTGGTGAGCTTCAGAGACCTATTAAAAAAAATCTTACCAACGCCAAACATTTAAAAAGCATTGTGTGTGAATTTAAAATTTACAGTCTTGATCTTTTTTTTGGGGGAAACAGACCAAATCATTATGGAATAAAACAATTTAAGAGATAATTGCAACTTTTATCTCACAGTTATAAACTTGCCATTACGAGAAATAAAGTAAGTTTTTTATTTTTTAACTTTTATTTTACATTTCTGACATTATATTTCGTAACTGCGAGTTTATATCACACAGTTCTGAGAAAAAAAGTCAGAATTGCGAGATGTAAACTCGCAATTGCATGAAAAAAAGGCCGAATTGTAAGATAATTACCCTAGTCCTTTTTAATTCCATTTTGAATTTTTTATTCTATGGCGTAAACAAGCTTCCATACTAATTTGTCCAGATTTTTGTTCAATCAAATTGTTTCTAGAATGAGAATGCTTACAATAGCAAGTTGCATGTCAAGGCTGGACATGCCTTGTTCTTAAGCCTTGATTGAATGCTGTTGTTGCAGATAATGTAATGGTTTTACAATATGCACACAAAGTCACTTTATCTTGATCTTTAATATGGTTTTAAAGGAGCAGAGCCATTGTGATGGAAAGCCAGTTTGGTCCACGGAGGAAGGGCGTTCAACCTAAAAAAGGGTCAGAGCAAGAAACGAATCAAAACATACTCTACAAAGCCAAGACAGGTATTACACCCGGCTCCCCACAGAGAAAGCTCACCTGTACCATGACGTGGACACTGCGCAAACCTGCCTCCACTTCCAGAGCAGATCTGCTTTGCAGAGGAAGAACAAAATGAAGATGAAGAGGAAGAGACGGAGGAGCTGGACAGTGAAGCCATGCAGGATGTCACGATGGAGGATGGGGCGTCCCTACCCTCTCGACTACACCCGCTCGTGGCAGAGAAGATCTGTGAGTTGGTAGCACAAGGTCATAACCAAGTTTACACTGTCCGCAAGCAGCTCAGGTATGACTCAGATGGTTTCAAATCTCCTTTGTTTTATTTGCTGGAAAAATATTTACCGTTGCTTTGTCAGAGGAAGTGCCTGAGAGACACAGTCTGTGTTACTTTCCCACTGTCAATGACATCAAGAACCACATCCATGAGGCTCAGAAAGCTCTTCAGCTGACGGCGGGACCACTGGCTACCTCAGATACAGGTGTGAACAGAAAACATGTTTGTAAAGCATTAGATTGGTGAGCACAAATATGCCAACCATTTTCTGTAGTAAGCATTTATTTTTATGTTGTTGTTGCAGTGGAAAGCAGAGGCTAATAACCTGCTTCCAGAGACTTTGACCCTGACTCCTGCTACTGTGGATAGTAAAATACTGTTTGAAATCCGACATACATTATTAAAACAATAATCTTGGAATCATTCAATACAATTTAGAGAGCAGAGGAAAGGTCCTGCCTCAAAAAGAAAGCACATACCTGTAGTCCAAGTATAAGCATTGTTTACCCTGCCACAGAATCTAGTGTACTGCTGTTATATTGACAGTGTCCCCTCAGAAGGAAGGACTCTTGGAAGAGAGTGACACTCTTTCTCCAGAGGCTGTGCAGCTCTTCAGCTCTCTCACCTCACTGCAGCCCAAGATCTTTGCACATCTCCAGGTGACCCTGTCCTGAAATGATCATTTTTTATATGGATCTATTCATTTATTAAATGAATGCATTCATTTTTTAAGTTTTTAATTTCTGAATAAATGTAAAAAATTTCAGGGTGATCAACTGTTCTGATAGTATAATTGAAGAAACACAAAAAACATTCAAATTAAATGCTTGAAAACCTGAAAAACGTTAAGGGAACATTCAATTTTATAATTTTGCAAACATTATGTGAAGGTTACTTTTGAATGTTCTCTGAACATTTTGAAACAATGTTAGATAAACATCCAACTAAAATATTTCAGAAAAAAACTCATTGTTTTTGTGCTAAAGTTTTGAGAACATTATTTAAAAACATATAACTTTGAACAAATGTTCTATTAACGTTAATGGAAGAATGTTTGTTCATAAAAACTTGCCTGGCTTCATTTGTGAGAATGTTCCCTGTTGCCTGGGACAAAGCTGGTTGGCAAACTTATCCTTTAAGGGTGCTCTCCTCTTGTCTGATAGGCCATCCAGATACAGCCTGCCTTGTGTCCAGTTGAAGACACTGCCCAACCTACACCCCCACCACCACCAGAAGCCCCAGAGCTGTCCAGCCCTGCACCTCCACAGCCTGTTCTGCTGAGTCCGTCCCAGTTCCTCCAGTCAAGGGCCAGTGCTGGTGAAAGCATATCTCTGTGTGACCCCCCCGACCCTGCTCGGCATGAGCCAGCCAGTGAGTGTGACCTCGGTGACTAATGCCGGAGCTGAAGGTGGCATCACACAGATCTTGTTGGAGGACGGACAGGCCATTCCAGTCCAGATTGTGGACCCTGCAAGCATAGGTAAGTACATGGCACCACAGAAATAAAAAGAAAAAAATCTAAATTTAACCAATTAGAATCATGAAAATAACATATAAACCTGTTGTTTGTTGTTATTGTTCAGCTTTGACTCCCTCAGCAGACGACACTTCAGTTAAATAGGAGAGTGGGAAATCTATGGATGTGTCAGCAGTCAGAAATACAACAACGAGAAAAGAAAACTAATGTCCATTTCTGTGACAACAGCGATTGACGATTGAGCTCTTTGACCAATGGAGGACTGATTCATTGTTTCAAGTACAGTATTATGATAACATGAACTCGTGCAATATTGATTTGTATTATAATTTGTTTCCATTTCCCATTATTGCTATTTTAATTTATTACAGTGGTGGCTGGAGAAAAATGTCTCAAAAGTATGAATGAGATCAAAATGAAATATTTAAAGCTAAATGTTTTCTGTTGCATTCTATTCACACAAAAAACTATTTCACATCTTTTTATAAGAATATCTTATGAGTATTTCTGCAGGTATTTCTACCCTTTGAATAGAAGCCTAATGGATCCTTGCGGTGGACTTTTTAAAGTCCCCCTGTGGTGAAATTCAAGTTTTGAATGTTGTTTATTGTCAGGAATCAGTCAGGCTCATTCACATCCACAACACAAAGATCATACTAATCACCTGCACCTGTCATCAATCCCAGCAATTACTGAGCACTACAAAGGAACACACCTCACCTCCAGTCCCTGTCGAACCTTGAACTAGGAAAGACCCACTAACCTGCTCTCTGTGCATTTCAGACTATTGTTCCCGAACTGTTCCAGTCTGTTTCCACAGTACATCCTTGTGATACTTACCTGTTTAACTCGTCCTGAGATCCCACATTCTCCTTGGTGTCCATGCTCTGTGTTCCTCGGATTTGTGTTTCATGCCACATTCAAGCCTGCCGTTATCTACAAGAGAAAAGACGATCATTCATCAATGTTATTCTCACAGTATCTGTTTGTGCATCTGAATTTACCTGCTGTCCAACGAAAGCTTCATTAAAAGTTATTCTGAATCCTTCTAACCTTGTTATCCGAGTGTGCATCCTGACATTTATATGTCTGTGGTGTTTTTAATATGCTTTAAGACAAACCATGTGCAAATTCATAAGTCAGCAACACTGCTGAGTGTTTTCTCCTTAAAACTGCAGTGAAACACAAACTACCTTGTAACCAATCAGATCAACGTGATTGTCAATGAGTGGATCTCTGAGCTGCTTAATTTGCATATTCATAGAACCGGTATACTAAATGAGGCAAGGGTGTAGAGTTACAATCGAGCTATTTTTCAAGGACAAAACAGAAGAACAGTGTCTGTTTATGAAGTTCAGATTACTGTGATAGTGTTTACCTGTGAATAGTAATTGTTGTATTTTAATCATTTTCTCTGCTTACCTGTATATGATCGTGTGCCTGAATTTAGAAGAGAATTATTTCATATTTATCATACATATACAAGAATGTAAGAAATTATAATATGAGCATTCCTCTGATTTAATTGGCCGAATGCTTTTACAAAAATGCTGAAGAAAGAATGCAGCCTTTGCTAATATTAATCTGTTTTACCTTGTTCTGTTCGATCGGTTGCTTCCATTGATCCATTGATGACTTCCACAAATAATCAGTTTTTCTTGAATCATGAATTTTTCAATGATCCATTGATCCATTGATGACTTCCACAAATAATCAGTTTTTCTTGAATCATGAATTTTCCATTGATCCATTGATGACTTCAACAAATAATCAGTTTTTCTTGAATCATGAATTTTCTTCCATTCAGGTACCGCTGATGTTGTTGTCGTTGTAACAAGACAGTGGTCTTCTGCCAGGAACATCAGGTCAATCTTCTGCTGTCCAGAATCAGGTGGTTTGTCTTCGTCTGGCATCTCAGCTGAGACCTGTCCACTATGGGTGACCCTAGCAGTAGTTGTGAAGTACCAGTGGCGTAGCTCTCAGCATCACTGATGCACACAAGCCCTCACAGCACGTCAAGCTGCAAACCGTGTGAGGGACCCTAACCTTCCCTAACCTAAGCAACCGCATATCACCAACTAGGCTACTCTAAACATCCTGACAACCACATAGCAATGCATGAAAAACCAGTCTAGTCCAGCAACACGCTAACAACCGCGCAAAAAACCTTGGCAAACGCATGTCAACACACAAGAAACCATCCAAAACATCCCAACAACTGTGTAGCAGAACGCTAAAAACCACTTAGAACAACCTATGAGCAGCATATCAGTGCTTTGACAATCACCAAAAACATCCTGACAACCTCACAACAACAATGTGCAAAACACCTCTAGAAAATAAAACTTAATGTTACTCATAGAACTCTAAATTTACTCTACAAAATAAAACTTACTCATAAAACTATAAACTTACTCTGTAACTATATACAGTATTTACATACAGGTCCCGTTGTGATACTCCGCGGGCTCCATGTGACACAGTGATGACTCAGTGTCTGGGCTTCTTTCTTCGGGGTTCCTCAGGCAGGGGCTCTTCACTGATGTCCACGTCAATTCGAGGAGCGAAGCTACTGCTGGTTGTGGCGAAGCTCTCGGTGATCTGGACACGTCCATCAGGATGCTCCGTCTCCTCCAGTGAAGGGCGGTTGAGTGCCTCCCACAGCCGCTGCTTGATCTTCCGTCCAAGTTTAAGGCTGTAGGGACGCTGGCGGCCACTGCGTGTCTTCAGCATGGGCTCCACCACAGAGCGGTAGATGTCCTGGTAGGCCTCTACGCTGTAGCCGTGGATGGAGACAGGCTCATCCTGCTGACGCGCGTCCACTGAAGAGACTGAGACTGCTGGACGGATGTCAGGAAGGACAGCAGCGTTCTTCAAGTAGCGTTCTTCCAAACGCGTGGGTCTTCGAGCTTTGCCAGAGATGCAGCTGTAAGTGTGATCTGACCTGACCAACGTTACAGCTGCCAGCTGTGGAAGCTCACAAGGGTCCGGACTGGAAGAGACGCCCTCCTCCACCAATCCCCTCAGGCGTGTGGGAAGAGCCCTGGTTCTTCGTGACCGACGCTGCTCCATGATAATGAATCAAGAAGTAACGTTACTACAAATCACTAATACTTACCAAATTGTAGAGTTGTGAAGAGCTTGCAGCAAGTGCGTTCAGGCTTCAAGACTTCAGAAACAGTTGTGTTGATTTTTAATCTACTGGACTGACATAGAATGCTTAGGATCATTTAAATGTAAACATGTGAAAAAATGTATTTAAATACAAATAAAAAATACTGTGTGAAATAATGTATTTAAATACAAACACAGTATTTTGTATTTTGAAAATACACAAAATACATGTGAAATTGGCCACCCAGTGCAGGTATAGGTCACAGTGAATGAAGAAACTACATAGGCCTACTGACTTTTCATTCCTAACCACACCTCTGCCCTTTCTTTCTTTCTTTCTTTCTTTCTTTCTTTCTTTCTTTCTTTCTGGCAATTACAAATAAATGTATGCAAAATAGCCATTTATATACTTATTTCTGGTTACAATGTAGTCTATTACTTTTTGATTATTATTTTTTTATGTACAATAAAACTAAAAGCTGAAGATTTTTCTGGAGTATCATTCATCAGTGCTTCTTTTTCCACTCCAACGTTCCAATTATTCATGCACTAAAAGCTGCACGGATATTTGCTTACCCCACAAATAGGCCCATCTATGTAAACGATTTAGAAAAAGTTCCATCAATTCAAACTTTATATCATCGCTATGATATCACCCAGCCCTAACATGCAGTAATGCTTCAAACACATTTGACAAGCTAGTTGATAAAAATCAACTATTCTTTATTTTATTCTTTCATGTTAACTGAAGTGAATAATGCACTATTTTAACTTTAATCAACAAGAATTGATCATGACATTTTCACCTTATAAAAAAAAAGAAAAGAAAAAATCGCTGATCCAATGTTGAGCTAGCAAATGTCTGAACTAGTTGATGCACAAAATCAATACCCTGATAAAGAGGTTGACTGGCAGAAAGCATTTTATGTATTTTGAAAATACAAAAATACTCATCTTAAATGTATTTAAATGCAAATTACATTTGATTTTTTTCCAAAGGCTTTAAAATACAAAATAGTATTTTGTATTTCAAATACGTATTTTAAATACATGTATCTGAAATACTGCCCCTGTGTATGTATATATATATATATATATATATATATATATATATATATATATATATATATTAATCATCTTTGTGTGTATGTAGTTGTGTTTGTTAAGGCCAGCATCACTGTTAGGAACTGGGTTCATGAATGAATCTGTATGTTGAAATTCATCTTTAAAGTGAACATACCATTCTTGCATTGACTTTTCTTGTTCTTTTTCTAGCCTGGTAAATGTCCAGTAGCTGACCAAATAAAACAAAATATCTGCTCAAATTATAAAATTAATTCAGTTTTTAACCTGTGTCTTGATTTTGTAATTGCAGACACCAAGGGCGAAAAGAAACTTAAAGTTTCTTTCTAGAAACATTGAGCATCTGAAAAGAAGAAAGCAAAGACATTGTAGGTTACACTTAGATTTATGTAGTGGTCGTCAATCATTACTGCCATTTGATTTTTCTCCTATAACAAAAGAAAATGAACAAATAATTTAGATTTATTTTAAAGCGTGCAAGTATATGCTTTGTTTACTGTGTTATGTTTGCTAACTTGCAAATCAATAGATATTTATTGTCTGCATCCACTAATATCATTGTTGGCTAGTTAAATAATATAATAATTAACGATAATCCATTAATCTGTTGATAATTCCTTCACATAATCTGATAAAAAGGCTGATTTTATTCTATATAATTTTTTTTTATAGCTCTAAGCACTGAAAGCTTTTAAAACAAATGGAATATGTAGTATAATAGAGTAGTTAACATCTAATAATGAAGAAATTAAATAGAACTAATAAAATAAACAGAAAAGGAAAAGAATAATGAAGAAAATTGGTTGCTGTCCGGTTCTGCCATTTCTTTCTGTTCTGTTAAATAGGAATCTTTGTGGAGAAAAGACAGCAGTCAATCATCACATCCACAAAAGACAATGATGGCACCCATAGTTTATCTGCACTAGCGGCTCAGAATGTCACTGGTGTTAAAATTCAGAAAAAAGGGTCAGTAAACTTTTTATTACCATTTTTTTATTATAAACTACATGTTTTTTTTGTTTTTTACAGCCGATTTGTTTTAAATGTTGAAAATCACTTATTTGAACACAGATTTTACAAGTCTTGCGCAAATATGGAGCTGGAAAATATGTACTGGATTAGTAAAAAGCATTCATATGCATATGGAATGGGTTGACAAGCAAACTACCCAATTAAACTCCTGGTCTGGCTCAATTTATCCTTTGCTTAAACAACAAGAAAACTGCTTCAGGCCATGCCCCATTCCTGGAGTTTAAGTGTACCTTAAATTATTGACAGTTTTACTGAAATGTCTTCTCATGTATTTGAGCCCCCAGTGAAGCCATTACCACCCCCCACCAAACTGAGCTCTAAGACTGCGTGGGCGTGAGGTTTGTCCAGTAGAAAATTGATAAATTGATTTTTTTTTTTTTTTTTTTCACTTACAAAAATGTAAATAATAACTTAAAAAAAATAGTGTAATATGCATGGAAATAGCCTAAATGCATTGTACTTTTTCTATTGTGCGTAGAGCCCTCTGTCAAACAGATCCATTTACAGCAACACATTATCTTAAAGCTGTTTATAGTCATGTAGTCTATGTTATTTTAATGAGTTTTGACTATAATTCAAAATTGGAATTTTAATCGATGTCTGTAAATTTGGGGACATCTGAATAATGCTAGTGGTATATTGGCTCACAAAATTAGCAAATGAAACTTTAGCAGATACGATTTTTTTGAAAGAAAGAAATACTTTCATTCAGTAGGATGCATTAAATAAATATAAAATGACAGTGAAGGCATTCATAAAGATTAAGCAGCAACATTTTCAATTCAATTTAAACATATTTGGACAGAAGACAGTTATTTTGAATTGTAATAATATTTCACAATGTTAATGTTTTTACTATATTTTTGATTAAAAAAAGCAGACTTGGTGAGCTTCAGAGACTTACCAACTAAAAAAAACTTTTACCAAATCTTACCAACTCCAAACATTTAAAAAGCATTGTGTGTGAATTTAAAATTTACAGTCTTGATCTTTTTTGGGGGGGGGAAACAGACCAAATCATTATGGAATAAAACAATTTAAGAGATAATTGCAACTTCTCACAGTTATAAACTTGCAATAACGAGAAATAAAGTAAGAATTGCAAGATATAAACTTTTTTTTTTTTTTTTTTTAACTTTTATTTTACATTTCTGACTGTCAGGATACAGACCAGGAGACAGAGGTAAGTGAATCCAAACACAGCTTTATTTAAGGTGACAAAAGTGCAAGGTGAATATTCAATGAATTTGGCCTTTGGCTTGCTCAGTTGGGGATATTTTGGGGATATTTAATTTTATTCTATCAATCAATAAATTCCACTAGAAACAAACTTTGTTGTATTATTTTATTTTAATACTGTGAAGCTGCTTTGATACAATCTGTATTGTGAAAAGCGCTATACAAATATACTTGATTTGATTTGATTTGAATTTAGTGCAGATTCCGTGAAGATGAGTCGATGTGGGGTGAAAAGCAGGTAAGCACTTTCACTTCAGATAAGTTGATGTCAAGCAATCACAGTTCAGTAATATAAGTCTCTTCTCTTTCAGATGCGGTCGGCAGCAAGCTCGCTCGGATGAAACACTGGAAACTCGAAGGAACACAGGATCTCAGGCAGCATGGAAACTGACAGGATTTCTGAAGACGGCACAACAATGACATAGAGGTTAGTGTTTCAGGTAGGTATACATTACATCTTGGAGTCTTGATGCATCAGAAAAAAAGGCGACAACAGAATGTGATCTGTTCCTGTTGGAGACTTGACAATGAACTGGGGCAATGGTGAGTGTTTTATAGAGCTTGATGAGGTTACTGATTGGGAACAGGTGCGGGTGATTAGTAATCCGGAGAGTGAGTGCAGGTGTGCCAAAGAGGATCCTGGGTAATGTAGTGCAGAAACAGACGGTAAACGTGACACTGACATTATATTTCGCAACTGCGAGTTTATATCACACAGTTCTGAGAAAAAAAGTCAGAATTGCGAGATGTAAACTCGCAATTGCATGAAAAAAAGGCAGAATTGTAAGATAATTACACTAGTCCTTTTTAATTCCATTTTGAATTTTTTATTCTATGGCGTAAACAAGCTTCCATACTAATTTGTCCAGATTTTTGTTCAATCAAATTGTTTCTAGAATGAGAATGCTTACAATAGCAAGTTGCATGTCAAGGCTGGACATGCCTTGTTCTTAAGCCTTGATTGAATGCTGTTGTTGCAGATAATGTAATGGTTTTACAATATGCACACAAAGTCATTTTATCTTGATCTTTAATATGGTTTTAAGGGAGCAGAGCCATTGTGATGGAAAGCCAGTTTGGTCCACGGAGGAAGGGTGTTCAACCTAAAAAGGGTCAGGGCTGCGTTCTCCGAAACTACCTTAACGCTACGTCGTTCTTAAGTTGTACCTTAAGAAGTACCTTATCGTTAATACGTGTTTTCCGAAACCTTCTTAGTTAAGTATACCTTCTGTAAGTCATACGTTCGTAAGGTTGGTCTGGAGCGCTCTTAGCTATACCTTATCGCTGCTGACGGTTCATACCGCTAGTGGCCACCACTACGCAAAAAGCTTTTTTACATCGCAGTTTAATTACACATAGAAAATTTTATATGAACATTTAATATAAAATCTGATTTACTATCAAAATTACATTTTTACTTTACTTTAAAATTTTACACATAAAATACTTAAGTTGTTATAGCCTACACCCAGTGTATGGAAGTGTTTTCATTAATAAAGTTTCCATACACTAATGGTTGTTAGCTTTTTTAATTACTATCCTAAGGCACATCAGCTGGCGAACCATTTGACAGAAAAGGCTTAGGAGTCTATATAAAGAAAGATGAGTTTACACAAACTTTATAGCTATGGCAGCGAGACAGCGAGTACTTGTTTTAAATCAAAGACGGCGCCGTCCGCGGAGCCAGTTAGTGTATGTCAACTACATGGCTGGTGGATAATCAGCATACGTTGTGGAGAACATTAACACACTTATGGCCATGAGGGTTTGGGATTGCACACTTGCTAAATTATAAACACATACTCATATTTATTTCTGCATGTACATATTTCAATGAGCCCCGATAAATGCAGTTTGTACTATTTCTAAAACGCTTCTTTATAAAGAACATTGTTTTCTCAATACTTTACCTATACCGCTGTGAAGGAAAGAGCGCACAATCGATCATCGAGGCATCGATATCAACCTATTCAGCACCTCCACCATGGACAGCACCTGCTAAGGTCGAACTTAAGAAGGTTTATCTTAAGCAACATCCTAAGGTATAGTTCGGAGAACACACGTAGGAAATGTATACCTGTAATTAAGGTGTACGTTTTGAGTCTTCGTAGCGCGCTAAGAGACAACGTTATCGGAGAACGCAGCCCTGAGCAAGAAACGAATCAAAACATACTCTACAAAGCCAAGACAGGTATTACACCCAGCTCCCCACAGAGAAAGCTCACCTGTACCATGACGTGGACACTGCGCAAACCTGCCTCCACTTCCAGAGCAGATCTGCTTTGCAGAGGAAGAACAAAATGAAGATGAAGAGGAAGAGACAGAGGAGCTGGACAGTGAAGCCATGCAGGATGTCACGATGGAGGATGGGGCGTCCCTACCCTCTCGACTACACCCGCTCGTGGCAGAGAAGATCTGTGAGTTGGTAGCACAAGGTCATAACCAAGTTTACACTGTCCGCAAGCAGCTCAGGTATGACTCAGATGGTTTCAAATCTCCTTTGTTTTATTTGCTGGAAAAATATTTACCGTTGCTTTGTCAGAGGAAGTGCCTGAGAGACACAGTCTGTGTTACTTTCCCACTGTCAATGATAATCAAGAACCACATCCATGAGGCTCAGAAAGCTCTTCAGCTGACGGCGGGACCACTGGCTACCTCAGATACAGGTGTGAACAGAAAACATGTTTGTAAAGCATTAGATTGGTGAGCACAAATATGCCAACCATGTTCTGTAGTAAGCATTTATTTTTATGTTGTTGTTGCAGTGGAAAGCAGAGGCTAATAACCTGCTTCCAGAGACTTTGACCCTGACTCCTGCTACTGTGGATGGTAAAATACTGTTTGAAATCCGACATACATTATTAAAACAATAATCTTGGAATCATTCAATACAATTTAGAGAGCAGAGGAAAGGTCCTGCCTCAAAAAGAAAGCACATACCTGTAGTCCAAGTATAAGCATTGTTTACCCTGCCACAGAATCTAGTGTACTGCTGTTATATTGACAGTGTCCCCTCAGAAGGAAGGACTCTTGGAAGAGAGTGACACTCTTTCTCCAGAGGCTGTGCAGCTCTTCAGCTCTCTCACCTCACTGCAGCCCAAGATCTTTGCACATCTCCAGGTGACCCTGTCCTGAAATGATCATTTTTTATATGGATCTATTCATTTATGATGTATTAATGCATACATTTTTTATGCATACATTTTGTATACATTTTATTTTACATTTTGCATACAATGTATTAATGCATAAATTTTTTAAGTTTTTAATTTCTGAATAAATGTAAAAAGTTTCAGGGTGATCAACTGTTCTGATAGTATAATTGAAGAAACAAAAAAAAAAAACATTCAAATTAAATGCTTGAAAACCTGATTATGTAATAATTTTTTATACATTTTTGTTTTGAACTTTTTGTTAATGTTCCCATTAACATATGAAAACGTTATTTCATGGCTTTCAAAACCTCTAGTTTTAAACATTTTAAAAACTTGTTGGTTAATGCGAACGTTAAGGGAACATTCAATTTTATAATTTTGCAAACATTATGTGAAGGTTACTTTTGAATGTTCTCTGAACATTCTGAAACAATGTTAGATAAACATCCAACTAAAATATTTCAGAAAAAAAAACTCATTGTTTTTGTGCTAAAGTTTTGAGAACATTATTTAAAAACATATAACTTTGAACAAATGTTCTATTAACGTTAATGGAAGAATGTTTGTTCATAAAAACTTGCCTGGCTTCATTTGTGAGAATGTTCCCTGTTGCCTGGGACAAAGCTGGTTGGCAAACTTATCCTTTAAGGGTGCTCTCCTCTTGTCTGATAGGCCATCCAGATACAGCCTGCCTTGTGTCCAGTGCTGAAGCACCCCTAAAAAGGAGCTCAGCACCCCTAAAACTTTAGAAATGTTGTAAGAAATGTTGTTATTCAAAAAATTTGACAAGATTAAATAATGTCCAAAACATACTCTGTAGTTTGTGGTTGAAAATGTATGTGTTAAGGATGAAAATTAAAACATCCCCGCTTAGCAAATGGTGTCACCCTCTTCTCTTCTTCTACTTCTCTGTACCGGCCATATGACCGGCACCGCTCATATGGAAACAGGTGACGCAGCCACTTTGGAGATGGTAGGTGAGGGTGGCACAGATCCAGATGAGGAGACAGGTGACGCAGCCACTTTGGAGATGGTAGGTGAGGGTGGCACAGATCCAGATGTGGAGACAGGTGACGCAGCCACTTTGGAGATGGTAGGTGAGGGTGGCACAGATCCAGATGAGGAGACAGGTGACGCAGCCACTTTGGAGATGGTAGGTGAGGGTGGCACAGATCCAGATGAGGAGACAGGTGACGCAGCCACTTTGGAGATGGTAGGTGAGGGTGGCACAGATCCAGATGAGGAGACAGGTGACGCAGCCACTTTGGAGATGGTAGGTGAGGGTGGCACAGATCCAGATGAGGAGACAGGTGACGCAGCCACTTTGGAGATGGTAGGTGAGGGTGGCACAGATCCAGATGAGGAGACAGGTGACGCAGCCACTTTGGAGATGGTAGGTGAGGGTGGCACAGATCCAGATGTGGAGACAGGTGACGCAGCCACTTTGGAGATGGTAGGTGAGGGTGGCACAGATCCAGATGAGGAGACAGGTGACGCAGCCACTTTGGAGATGGTAGGTGAGGGTGGCACAGATCCAGATGAGGAGACAGGTGACGCAGCCACTTTGGAGATGGTAGGTGAGGGTGGCACAGATCCAGATGAGGAGACAGGTGACGCAGCCACTTTGGAGATGGTAGGTGAGGGTGGCACAGATCCAGATGAGGAGACAGGTGACGCAGCCACTTTGGAGATGGTAGGTGAGGGTGGCACAGATCCAGATGAGGAGACAGGTGACGCAGCCACTTTGGAGATGGTAGGTGAGGGTGGCACAGATCCAGATGAGGAGACAGGTGACGCAGCCACTTTGGAGATGGTAGGTGAGGGTGGCACAGATCCAGATGAGGAGACAGGTGACGCAGCCACTTTGGAGATGGTAGGTGAGGGTGGCACAGATCCAGATGTGGAGACAGGTGACGCAGCCACTTTGGAGATGGTAGGTGAGGGTGGCACAGATCCAGATGAGGAGACAGGTGACGCAGCCACTTTGGAGATGGTAGGTGAGGGTGGCACAGATCCAGATGTGGAGACAGGTAATACAGCAGCTGGACAGTTTTTTTGTGATGCAGTTGATGATGTTGATCTTTCGGACACAATCTTGTGTGGAATGCGTGGCATCTCTTCAGTGTACAATCTCAAGTGGTCAATATTGATTTTTGGCCAAATGACCCCTCTCTCATCTATCAGATCAGCATTTTTGCCTGTAATGTTTTTAATTGTGTATGGACCCAAAAAATTTGGATCCAATTTTCCGCCTTTTCTTTGCTGGCTCCGAACATTACACCTCCATACCTTGTTGCCCACAGATAATTTCACTTTCTTTGCCTTCTGTTCTTTTCTTGTTGTCATTATTTTTTGGACCTGAGCAGTGTGGGTAAGGGCAGTTTGAAGAACTTCATCAAGTTTCAGGACATCCTCAGTCATTTGTTCAATTCCTACAACAGCTTCAACAGAGCTGTCAAGCTGAAAAAAAGGAACATTTGCTTCTAGTTTAAAATACCTGATCATCTCAAATTCATTTAAGTTCATACTGAATGCAATACATACACATAAAAATGAAACCAAGCATAGAAGACAATGAAAACCCACTTGATAATCTTCAGGGACCTCAGAAGGGTACCGTGCCTCACGACCAAACATCATAAAAAATGGGGAGAATTTTGTTGTCATCTGTTTTTTGGTCCTCAGTCCAAACATAATAGCATCAAGGTGTTTGTCCCACTCCTTTGGTTTCTTGGAGACCAATTTGCTGAGATCCCTTAAACATTTAATTTACATTAAAATAGTTTTAGCAGAAGATACTGTCTCTATAAATATCTTTGAATACCATATTTGGTTTATAATAGGGATGCACCGATACCACTTTTTCCAGACCAAGTCCGATACCGATACTTTCATTTTTGGTATTCGCCGATACCGTATAACCAATACCTGTATTTTCACTGCATTTGTAATTTTTAAATGTATTGAGAAACCAACAGAATATAAATCATATTAATTGGCTTAATTTGTTCATCAAATAAATATTTCCTTCAGTTATTTTGATGCTTAATTAAGCCTGCTATAATGCATTGTATCTGCTTCTGTTACTGACTTCACTCTTCATTCTATTGCTCTATCATATTTTATCTTTCATTTAATAGTACAGCACATATTGAGAGCTGCTCCAGCAGGCCTCAGTGCTGAGGATTGGGTCAGGGGTACAAGTGTTTGGACACAGTGAAATATCAATTCTTTATTCCAATTTTGATACTACAACAAAAACTACAGTAATCAATAAAATGTGAGAAAAAAACCCACTTCATATTCATTACTGAATAAATTAAATGTAGATAGATATTTTTGTAAAGTTACAAAAGGTAGCCAATTTAGTCATGAGTAGAAAGTAATTTATTTGTCCTTTGTATGATTAACATCAGCAGCAGGTTTTTAAGACTGCTGCCCCTTTAAGAGACTCACTTTACTCCTTGAATTCGTCAGTACCAAGCTTTTTTTACAGTCTATGGTACTGGTCAGTACAAGCGCGAGACATGAAAGACAATTTAATTCAGTATTCGCGCGCTGAGACGCTGGTTTTCAGGGCGCGCGCTTTGGATGTTTGCGTTCATGGAACTTCTTGACTTGCACACGCCTGTTATAATGTAGGGAATGACTCGTTATACATAAACCAGGTAACATTTCATGTTTTACATACGATTTAGTTTGAATCCAAATAACACGTGTTGAGCGAACGATCAGCAATCAAGAGCATTCAACAGAACCTCTCTCTCTCTCTCTTTCTCTCTCTCTCTCTCTCTCTCTCTCTCTCTTTCTCTCTCTCTCTCGTCAGTTAACGTTAATAATATGCTACATGCCTCGTTCTTTCTACTTTCTTTGCCATTGACATCTGACTGAACTGCAAACTTCCCACTGTCAGTGAAGAAGGGATGCGCGCCTCGACCAGCTCGCGCGCGCTCAGTCAATCCACTGCGTGTTCGTTTAATATTACACTAATAAGATACATTTACTAAGATACATTTAAGATACATTTAGCCTTCTTTTTTATCCCAATTATATGTTGTCAGTATTTCTTTGTCTGGACACAAGTGTACAAACGCTGCCTGGTATCGCTTGTGGGTATCGGAGCATTTTTACGAGTACGAGTACAGGTACATGACCTCCGTGAAGTTGGCACCCCATAAAAAGAAATCATTTCATATGCCATTCGTTTGTGCTGCGTTTGTGCCGCAAAAACCAACGTTTGTGCTGGTTTCGTGTTTGAGATATTGAACATTATTTTTTGGGTTGGTACTGGTATAAGTATCGGTGTCGGTGCATCCCTAGTTTATAACAATTCTTAAATGCCATTAGCGCTTTAAAATAACCAAATAACATTTTCTAATAGGCTTATGTGAAACAAAGTAATTATTTAAGGATCTTTGTATAAAAATTGATGTACAGTATAAATTTAGTACCTCTGTATGGTCCCATTCATCTTTTCGACTAGACCGTTAGTCTGGGGGTAAGGAGAGCACAAACTCCTTTTGATGCCAAGAATTTTGGACACATTTTGGTTGATCTGATAATAAAAACGTTTTTTTTTTTAAACATAGTCAATTTATGTAAATATTTCTCAAACTACATTTGAACACTACAGCTTGTATTTACCTGATTAACAAACTCCCTCCCTTGGTCTGTGAGGATGCGTTTTGGTGCCTCAAACTGATAAAAAAAAAACTTAATAATACATTTTGTGACCTCCTCTGCAGACTTATTTTTAAGTGGATAAGCCTGTGGCCATTTGGTCAAGTAATCAATCATAACGCAAATATATTGATTGCCACTGTCTGTGAGGGTGAGTTTCCCAATAAGATCCATCCCCAAAAGTTCGAAAGGTTGTGTGACCTTGCAAGAAATGTGATAAAGGATAATTAGATAAAAATATTCAGTAAATTGTGCACACATTCTAACATGGTTCGGGTGTCGGGGAAAGAAAGAAAAGAAGAAAGGAAGGACAGACGGACGGACACAGAAACTAGATAGACTGATTACCTTTATAGGTGTAATTTTAATCTCTTCTTTAATTGACGCTTTGGTGGCCTGACATGCCACACATTCAGCAACCTGTTTAAAAAGAAGTTATCAGTTAACATCAAGATAGAAGAAAGATTTTATTAAATTTATTTTATATTTAATTTCATATTTTAGACTTTTGTTAAAAACTTTTAACGGCTTCATTACCCATTTGTCAAGATCCACGGACATCCCTGGCCAGTAAAATCTTTTGGATATGGCATCTTTGTTTTTTTTCTGTCCACAATGTGCACCAATGCTGCTAGCATGAAACTCGATAAAACATTTATTTGCATCCTCTGCACCACAGACAACCTTCAATCTCAGTTCACGGGCGGTACCTTTGTATCTTCTGTAGTACAGCATACCATCTGAACGATTAAATAACAATACAATAACTATTAATTAAAGCATCAAATATGAATATGACATGACATTCTACAGTACAAATAGAGAAAACTAGACATCTCTCCATCGGGTCCCTTGTCAAACAATGTAAAACAAACCTTATAAATAATTAAGTTTAACATGATATTAAATAATGAAATCAAAATAACAGCCCCAGTAAAATTGTAATAGTCTAATGGAAATGTCCTAATATATAGCCACATTTTATGTTGTCAATGGGTTTAAAAAATAATAATAAAAAATGATTAATCACATAGTTGTAGTCACCTTCAATATCATAAATAGCTGTTTTTTTCCGGAAATTGGACTTCTGGTCCTTGGGTAATCCCTGAGGATACCCACCACCTGTTTTGTAGGTCACAATAGCACTGTATGTTGCAGGATCCATAATCTAGACCAAAAAGCACAAATTAATAAATAAGGGTTGGTTGTCTAGGGGGGTTTATTGGCACAGATTTAATTGATGGTGTTTTATAATCACCTTCAGAAAAGCGTAACTTCATGTGCACTGATCCTGTAAGGGCCTTTAAATGTTAATATATTAATATAATTCATTCATTCCTTACTATTGACTTCTGAAACTACAGTCAAACTAAAGATAGCCAGACACATAATTGTACAATATTTTACATTGAAAGTAGTAAATAATGATATTTCTTCTATTTTGATGTAAGATCTGCAAGGCACAGCTAGCACACATAATTTACAAAAAAGGGAGCACAATACTGTCTAGCATACACAACACTTAGGCTACACAAATCTCTCATAAAGTAATTCATTGGCCCTGATAATAATTGTGGTGTTGTTTTGTTTTATTTTAAACAAATATTTTTTTATTCCGTCCGCCCTACTATAAATCTGGCTATTATGACAATGGAAATATATTTACCTTTCAAAATGACAATTCCGATGGAAAGAAAAGTTCTTGTTTTCTACACGGCCTGCTTTTAGATCCTGTATATTTGCGTTTTACACAGACCTACTAATTCCTTGAAATTAATTTGTGCAATTTTAAGAAAATTAACTGTGTCATATAATTTACAATCAAGCGGGAAACACTCTTTACACCTCCTCCACTGCACCCGAGGGAGGCCGAGTCCTGATTGGTCATCCTTCACGTGATCAGGTGATGGACTAAACATAACGCTTTCAAATTGTACAAGGCCAGCAAGAACGAAATAACATTGTAAAAAAGGCACAGTTTTATTTGTGTTCTCATTTGTATTAATTGTTATTCAGAGTTGAAGTGTAGCCATATTAGTTTTATTTTATTACATTAACTACACTTTCTAGACACTAAAATTCGGGGTGGAACGGTACATGTGTTCGTAACTTCGTATTGAACCGAAACGGTACGGGCGTCACGGTTCGGTGCATAAATTTACACGGAGAATACACCGTATAAAAATAAATAAAACTCGCATGCAAATTAATGAATGTAAAGCGGAACTACTGTTAGATACGCGAGTTCTTTAGGGACACCTAATCTGTAGCTCCGCCTTAGCACTGAAGCATGCTGTGATACACATAGATATCATATATAAACCATAGATATCATATATAAAGGCTAGATGTCTTGTGCGCGCTGCTGGCCAATGGAGGTCGACGTCCGCACGTGGCGGCCATCTTGCGGCAGTGCGCTCGCTCACTCGTTTAATGGTGCATGTACTTTTAAATAACCATAACTTGCCCAATTTTCTACCGATTTTCAAACGGTTTGGTTTGTTATAAACGTCAGAGATGTAGTTATGACACTACATACATACACTGCATACATATGAAAAATTATAACATACATGTTCAAGCATTCGGAATTATAGCCACGTTAATAACGTTTGTAAGAAACCAAACCGTTTGTAAATCCGTCAATATTTCAGCGAGATATGAGGATTTGTGTGCATGCTGATCACTCACCTTAATGCACAGAGCACTGACATAAGATGGCCGAACGGTGATGCCGGAAGTGACTGCGCCATAAGACATCTAGCCTTTATATATGATATCTATATGATATCTATGGTGATACAAATATGTTGTGTGTGTGTGTGTGTGAGTCGCGGGCGCGATCGAACAGTGGAAACATAAAAAACAATTCTCTGTTATTTAGTTTATACAGAACATCATTTAAACTGCAAAGTGTTTAAGTTACTGTTTATTAAAATTTTAAGGAAATCAAATATATTAATCTGAAATGTAGCAAATGAATTTTCAATTAATTCAGGTACAATTACCAAACATATCTCAAGGTCTTTTTGTCTTTTTTATCAATTTAATTAATAAACTAATTATATAAAACTATTGTCAGTGCACTACAAATAAACTGGTTCTATGCCTTTACTTTATTAATAAAACGTATTTAAAACAAAACAAAACAAGGCTTAAGTAATTTATTTCCCTTTTGGTGGTACAGCCATACCTCCCGTTGGAGGTATGAACCGAACCGTGACTTCTGTGTACCGTTCAACATATTCAAAAAAAACATTTTTTTACAGAATTACAAAATCACGTTTAATAATGTACAACCTACAACGAAACCAAATGAAAACGAAAAACAAAGTCCTAGTTAAAGAGATTTGTTTATTAACTCTGATTACATTTACATTGTATGTTGGCATACTTAGCCTATAACACACCTACACTTAAGGGGATGACACGTACACTGTACAGAAACACACTATTATTGCAATATGACCAAATAAATTAAAATAACTCTTATTTTATTTAAATAAATACAAAATTTAAAAAAGAAGAATGGTGGGGGTGGGTTATAATCAAGGCAGGTGGGTAAAAACGGGCCTGCCCAAATATTACGCCAACCATTTTACATTTCAAATAGAATGAAATGTAGCATTTTACACACAGTATGGTGTAGGTGTAGGCTATCAGACCCATTTTAGGAACCATTTTACACACAGTATGGTGTAGGTGTATCAGACCCATTTTAGGAACCATTTTACACACAGTATTGGTGGTGTAGGTGTGTCTAACTCATTTTAGGAACCATTTGTGTATTTAGAGTGAAGAAATATGGGGGTATAATCCAGGCAGGTGGGTTGAGACGGGCCTGCCCAAATTGTACCCCCACCCCCCAAATACTAATCTGCCCATGTTAATAGAGTGAAATGTAGCATTTTACACACAGTATTGCTGGTGTAGGTGTGTCTAACCCATTTTAGGAACCATTTGTCTATTTAGAGTGAAGAAATAGGGGGGTATAATACAGGCATTTGCACCTGCCCACACTGCCAAAAGAACCAAAACCTGGTTCAATGACCATGGTATCACTGTGTAATTACTGTGTGATTTTATGTAATATTCTAATTTTCTGAGATTTTGATTTTGTGGATTTCACAAGCTGTAAGCCATAATCATCAAATGTATAACAAATAAAGGCTTGAGATATCTCACTTTGCATGTAATGAGTCTATATAATATACAAGTTTAACTTTTTTAACGGGAATTACTGAAATAAATCAACTTTTTGATGATATTCTTATATGACCAGCACCTATATGTGTACACGTTTTATTATAACAAAAGAAGGTTCGTATTGATAAACTGAATTTATTTTGTAAGGCATAACACTTTATTGCAAAAATCAGCTAATACACAGGCCTACTGGGTTTGCATCTAAGCAGAAAAGAAAAAAGAAGAAGAAGAAAAAAACTGGAAAAAGACGCGTTATCAAAAGAGATTTGCAACGGTCCAGTCTCGTTTACGATTATAGGGTTGAAAAGTAATTAAATACGTTTCTGAGTTAGCACTGCCATCTACAGGAAAATGCATAGATTTTGGAGTTGGAATCAGTGAAGCATTTGACCGGACTTTTTGTGTTTCAGCTGCCATCTACTGGAAACACAGCGGTACTGTCCGCGTGCACGCGACAGGGGGTAGTCTCGTGCCGGGGGGTCGGAATTAGGCACAACACCTGTAGCCTACCGCTCAGCACGACCGTCATCCAGCGCGAAACACACGCAGAGTGAGAACCATAGGCGTCACTAGGCCCTTTTTCTGCCTAGCCCCCCTAAACATTTGTGATTAAGTGTAGGCTACACAAATTCGTGTTCGCTTCAGTCTTGTTATAATCAGATTCAGAGTGTTCTTCATCTTCAATCCTAAGCAGCGCCAAGCAGAGCGCACGTCAGAAACGGAGGACTGTGTGTTCATCTGAGCCTCATTGGTCTTTCACTGCTCGTCACTGTCAGAATATTTGAGATGACCAATCATATCAAAGTAGGCGGGCTTTATGTTCACAGAAGCTGCTGAGCGCGAATTTGAGCAGCACGACTGACGACTTCAGTTTACGGTCAAGTGCGAGTTAAGATGTAAGTAGCTAAACTAAACATTTCATATTTGACCGTTTTTTAGGTCATAAATGTTAAACAAATGACAAAAATAATTAGAAAACTAATAAACTTTTGTCTAATTTCGCCATTTTGATCTGAAAATATGCCTATATCGTGTAATTATCAGGTAATGTCATTGTGAGGGGACAAGAAACATTAACAAAGCCGTTTTCATAGGCACAAGATTAATAATGCATGTGTACATGTTGAGAATTAATATAATACAATTTGCAGCCTTCAGTAAATGAAAAAAAGTTCAGCTTTAGGAGGGGAAGAGACAGGGCAAGATCAGGAGACTGAGAGAAAAAGACAGTGATGAGGAGAGAGCAGGTTTTAAATCTATTTCTTAACCTGTTTTGGCCTTCAAACCAGTGGCGTAGCCACGAGGGGGCCTGGGTGGGCCTAGGCCCCCTCATTTACATGACCGGCCCCCTCAGATTTCTGATTGCTTAAAATAAAATAATAAAAATAAGAAATTGTTGATGTGTTAGTATAATTGATAGATTGACCAATCAAAATACTGCGCGGTAAAATGCGGCTGTTTTCAAACTTGATTTGACGTGTTGTGCGTAACCTTCATGCGGTGACAATGGCAGCGTTATGCAAAGTACAATATTACGCACGAAAAGATGAGCGAAAAGGAGAAAATAAGCCATCTACGTCTGAGTTTGCTTCAGCTTACTACAAGACGACAGCGAGTGAAGCGCTAGGAGACAGAAACGCACATATTTCATCACAGGAATAGCGGTGAGACTTCGACTCAGATCGGCACAATGCGCAATGACTTGTTTGCAATTGATGAACCGCCTTCACAACCAGTGATGACCACATTTCCTGTAGCCTATATCTGTTGTATATGAAGAGTTTGGTTTCAAAACGTGATAAATCCATTATGATTATTTTGAGAAATAATGTGTTTTCTTTATCAAGAGAGTGGAAAGATGAAAACCACTATTTTTTGTTTCAAACTTTCACATAGCATATTTAGGTTATAATAACATAAAAATTTCAAAACCAGATTTTGATTTTCAAATATTTATTATAAAAAAGGATTAGTTTCCCCCCAAAATGCAATAAATTCATGACACTTTTTTTCCAAAATGCAATTAATCCATTGAATCAATATAAAAGTTATTTTTCATATTTTAACTGTTGAAAATACACAACAAAGTAAGTTGATCCACATATGACAGCCTCTGAACTTGGTCAATACTAATCTTATATAGCTTACAGGCACTGGACTAAAAATAGCCGACATTAAATCACCATCCCTAAGAAATAGCCTCCTGAACTTTTTTTACGGCGATCAGCTGTAAAATGGCTTGGTCCTGCTCGGTTTTCGTTGACTGAGTAAAACAATTGAAAGTTTTTCAAAAGATCCCCTGGGGTCAAAGTGTCAACGTGACAGAAGTTTGATACTGTCGTGTGAGAACAAGCAACAGTCGGCATTTTTACTCCTCCCGCGTGCCTTATCTTCTTAATCTCCTCAAGTAGCCTAAATGATTAGATTTCGATGGCTTACGTTTCTTCCCCACCGCAGAAACCACCACAGGGTCACCAATGCCGTCAAAATTATTTATTTATTTTTGTGGATCACAAAGTAGAAGGAAAACTAGGATGCCAGGTTTATTCAAAGCGTCGCCGTTACGGTACGTTCACACGGGGCGTCAGCGTCAACGCTTCCCATTGACTTTGAATGGGTGACGTCAAGCGTTGCCGAAAAGAATTGTGGATCCGTCGGCGGCGCTTCACTGGCGTTGCTCGCGGCAGAAGTTGAGAATTTTTCAACTTCTGCCGCGAGCAACGCCAGTGAAGCGCCGCCGACAGAAGCGTCAGCCAATCAGATCGCTCTATGCAAATACAGTAGCCAGGCGGCAGCCAATCACGTTCATCCTGTTCAAGAGCAGCAAACTGAGGATAAATTTTAAAATGGAGGAGAAACTAATTATTGCGGTGGGCAATCACCCGGTCCTTTATGACCATTGAATGACAATGAAGCTTGTTGTTGAGTTCCTGTCTAATTTCATTGGCTGACGCTGCTATGACCATGGCGTCAGTGCCAAACTTCAGCCACGCCTTCTGTCAAGCGTTGACGCTGACGACCCGTGTGAACGTACCGTTACGGTTTACAAAGCGTGGAATGGTGCGCTCAATTCGCTGTGATTAGTTGAGCGGATGTATCGCATTCTGCAGAGAAAGGGAAAAGGAAAGGGAGAAAACATGACTAGAATAACACGGCGGATATCGCATTTTACGTAAAATTAAAATGGACTTTTCAACACCGACCAGATACAATACAGATTTTTATGTTTTGGAACCAAACTCTTCATATATTTGCTGAGTAAGATTAGGCTACATCATTGACGCTTTTTATAATCGCCCTCTGCTATAGGCTATATATATATATATATATATATATATATATATATATATATATATATATATATTAGTTGCCCCCTCATTTTAAGATGGGCCCCCCCAAAAATAAAATTCTGGCTACGCCCCTGCTTCAAACGTCTTGAAATGCACATATCAGAGAAATAAAAATGTTTAAACCCATAACAACCTCAAATTTATGACTTCTTTGATTATAAAGCCCTGTCTACGGCCATGTATTAGGCCTAGATCAATAATGAATGTGTACATATTGTGAATGAATTTAATAAACGTAGTTACCTAGCTTTCCTGGTAGCTTTGTCTGAGAAAATGATTCATAAATCAACCTATCAGTTGACCCTATGTTTACTTTCTTCACTGACAGACAAAAACGAAAAGCCTATATCAGTCAAAGCTCAGCTTTAGGAGGGGAAAAGACAGAGCAAGAGAAAAACAAAGAGAAAAAGAGTGTGATGCTGATGAGGAGAGAAAAATAAACAGCTGCCCGCACATGGTTTTAAAGCTATTATTCCCCTTCGAGGGAACTCGCACTGCGTCGTCGTCGTGACGACACTTTGGGGAATGCCCCCAGCGTAGCGCATCTGAAGCATGAATGAAATCTGTCCAATCCTGATTGGTGCTGCGTCATGACGTAGTAGATGACGGCATAACCGGAAGATACAAAGGGACGCCGGCACAAACACACGTTAGCTTTTTGCTCTTCAGCTAAAGCGCTCTGTGTTTTTGTCAGTCTTATTTGGTGTTGTCTGTCCTTATACAGTTTCACAAGCAGTTTATAAGCATGGCAAGCGAGCAGTTCAGAAGGTGTGTGCATCCGTGTCCGCGCTATCTTTCGGGCTCGGACACACACCAGCTGTGTGTGCACTGTCTCGGCGTGCAGCACGCTAGGGCGGCTCTCGAGGGAGCCGCCTGTAGCGAGAGCGAGAAGCTGCCGCTGAGGATGTTGCGCTCACGGCTCGCTGTGTTTGATCAGCACGGCCAGGCTCGCGAGCCCCGCGGTTCTGGGCCCGCCGCTGCCGAGGCAGCGCGGCGCCGCAGATCGTGGGGCTCACAAATGGATCTATCAGCGGGACATGGGACTGCTACGGCATCTTCCCAGTCCTCGTCTGAAGATTCAGACGTTCTCCCGCCCTGTGTGGAAGCCCGCGAAGCGGCTTCTTCCCGCGAGGCGGAGGACCCGATGCTACAATTGTCTGGCTCTGAGGAGTCAGATGATTTAGGCATCGAGGCGGGTGATGTGGGGCTCGAGAGCACGCAAACGCCACCTCACGCACCCGCTCAAGAGGAGCTTGTGGAGGTTTTGACGCGCGCTGTGGCCAAGCTTAACATCGATTGGCCACAAGAAGAACCTCAAATCCAGCCGCCTAGTAAGCTGGATGAGAGGTTTTTCAAGCGCAAATCTCAACTTCCACGCCGGGGCCTTCCATTTTTCCACAAACCATACTCAGCCAGGCTCTCCAACCCCCCAGTACTTGATTTTGCTAACGTATTGGGGGTGGCTGAGTGTGGTTATGGGACAATGCCTCGGGTGGAGGAGGCTCTCGCGAGCTACCTTTCTCCCGAGGCCGCATCGTCCCTTAAGGCCCCGGTACTGCAGCGCTGGTGGGCAGGGCTTATATGGCGGCCGGGCGGGCTGGTAGCTGTCTGCACACAATGGCAGGGTTGCAGGCCTACCAGGCCGACCTCCTCAAGGAGCTGGATGAGGGCCAGGGTCCCTCTCCAGATGATATAGTGGAGCTCAGGAAGGCCACCGTGGCTGGTTTGGTGTGTGTGGAGAGACATTTGTGGCTGAATTTGTCGGGGATGAAAGAGAAGGAGAAACATTTTCTCTTAGAATCCCCGATCTCGCCTTCTGGCCTTTTCGGCGGCGCGGTTGATACCGTCGTCGGGAGGTTTCAGGAGGTGAGAAAGCAGTAGGCGGCCTTCCAGCAATATCTCCCCCGTCGCTCCGGCTCCTCGAGGAAGGCTGCCTCTAAAGGGCAGCCTCGGCCGTCTACCAGCTCCTCGCACCGACAGGTACAAAAGGAGAGTGTCGCCGCCCGCGCCCCTCCCAAGGGAACTTGGCAAAGGAGGCAGCGCTCTCGAGGTAAGCCTTCGGAGCCTAAGGTCTTGGCAAAGAAGGCTTCCTCTAAGCGGTCCTAGTTGCGGCCGGGCCGCTGAGAGCTGTCCCCCCTGGGGTGGAGCGATTGAGGTCGCCTCCCTCCCGGAGCTCTCGGGAAATCAGTGCTGTGTTCCCGCCGTCCAGCACGCTTCGGGCCACACTGATTTCCCGCGTACGCACGCCGCTCCAGCCACCTCTAGAAAGACCTGTGGCTGGGCAGCGAACGCGTCCGCACACCGAAAATCATTCTCGACTGCTCCCTGCCGGTCAGCCGCTTCAGGGGGTCGGGAACGAGTCTCGGTTGACACCTGAGGCCAGCCTCGAGAGGCTGGTTCCCTTAGTAGATTATCTCGGCGCATGGTCATGCCTTCCGAATATATCTGCGTGGGCCCTGCGTACTGTAGAGCTGAGTTACAGACTGCAGTTCAGCTCCCCTCCCCCGAAGTTCAACGGGGTGGTCTGGACTGTGGTCGGCCCAGAGCAGGTTCGGGTTATGGAACAGGAAGTTCAATCCCTGTTGGTCAAGGAGGCCATAGAACGTGTTCCTCTGCCAGACAGGGAGTCCGGGTTCTACAGCCGGTACTTCATAGTTCCCAAGAAGGATGGGGGGTTGTGTCCAATAATAGATCTCAGGCACTTGAATCGTTCTCTGAGGAGATTCAGGTTCAAGATGCTCACAATTCCAGCCATCGTGAGTCAGATCCAGTTCGAGGACTGGTTCGTCATGATAGATCTGAAGGATGCATACTTCCATATATCCATCCTTCCATGTCACAGGAAGTTCCTGAGGTTCGCTTTCGGGGGCGAAGCGTACCAATATCGGGTTCTTTCCTTTGGCCTAGCTCTTTCCCCTCGCACCTTCACCAAGTGCATGGATGCAGCGCTGGCTCTGCTGAGACTCCAGGGCATTCGTGTACTCAATTACATCGATGGATGGCTAATATTAGCCAAGTCGTACGATATGGCAGTTCGACATCGAGATGTCGTTCTGGCCCATATCAGGTGCTTGGGGCTGAGACTCAACACAAAAAAGAGTGTGTCCTCCCAGAGGACTACGTTCTTGGGAGTTGTATGGGACTCCACAACGATGCGGGCACAAATGTCTCCCGCGCGCGTGGAGTCCATACGGGCGATGGTCTCCAGAGCGAAGCTAGGCCACAACCTCACTGTGAAGCAGTTTCAGAGACTGCTGGGGCTCATGGCAGCAGCGTCCAACGTCATACCTTTTGGCCTGCTACACATGAGACCCCTACAGTGGTGGTTGAGAGCCAAGGGGTTTTCCCCGAGGGGAAATCCGTTCCGTATGATCAGGGTAACGCACAGATGCCTTCGTTCCCTTGTCATATGGAGGAAACCTTGGTTCCTGTCCCAGGGACCGGTGCTGGGAGCATCATGTTGCCGGAAAACCGTTTCAACAGATGCCTCCCTCACTGGTTGGGGCGCGGTCATGGACGGCCGCTTTGCGAGAGGTCTGTGGAAGACCTGGCATTCTTCCTGGCACATCAACTGCCTGGAAATGCTGGCGGTCTACAAAGCTCTGAGGAGCTTTTTCCCGGACCTCCGCGGCCACCATGTCCTGATACGCTCGGACAATACTTCGGTAGTCGCGTATCTGAATCATCAGGGGGGTCTGAGGTCGCGCCCTCTATGCAGACTGGCACACCAGATCCTTCTGTGGTCCCAGGGGAAACTGTCGTCTCTCAGAGCGATGTATGTCCCCGGGGACCAAAATCAGGGAGCAGACGTCCTGTCGAGGCAGGGGCTGAGGCCCGGGGAGTGGCGACTCCACCCCGAGGTGGTGGAAGCCATGTGCGTGAGATTCGGCCCAGTGGAAGTGGATCTGTTCGCGTCTCAAGAGACGTCCCACTGTCCACTGTGGTTCTCTCTCAGGCATCCAGTTCCGCTGGGGCTGGACGCTATGATGTAGACGTGGCCGAGGCTGCGTCTGTACGCATTTCCCCCGATCGCTCTGCTCCCGGGAGTCCTGGAGCGGGTCCGCTGGGAGGGGATCAGTCTACTTTTAGTAGCACCCCGCTGGCCGACCCGGGTATGGTTCTCGGACATTGTAGCACTGCTGGACGGCCTCCCGTGGCAGGTCCCTCTGAGGAGGGATCTGCTGTCGCAGGCAGGGGGCACAATATTTCACCCCCGGCCAGAGTTGTGGAACCTCTGGGTCTGGCCCCTGAGGGGCCTGGTACCTAGAGGCTGGCCTGTCAGCAGGTGTTGTCGAGACCCTACTCAGCTCCAGGGCTCCTTCTACCAGGAGACTGTACAGCCTGAAGTGGAATGTGTTTTCCACTTGGTGTAGAGAGCGTGAGGTGGACCCAGTTAACTGCCCAGTGGCTTCAGTGCTGGAGTTCCTCCAAGATCGTTTCTCCGCCGGTCTTACCCCGTCCACACTTAAGGTGTATGTGGCTGCCATTGGGGCTTTCCCCTCGCCTGTAGGTGATGGGCCTTTGGGGAAGCACTATCTGGTTGTACGTTTCCTCCGTGGGGCTCGGAGGATGAGGCCTGCGGCTCGCTCCAGAGTCCCAACTTGGGACCTGGCGGTGGTACTTGAAGGGTTGGCTGAGGCCCCCTTCGAGCCACTGGAGTCGACTGAGGCGAAGAACCTGACCCTTAAGGTGGCCTTTCTCCTTGCTATCACCTCTCTGAGGAGAGTGGGGGATCTCCAGGCCTTGGCTATAATGCCAACTTGCCTGGAGTTTGCCCCCGGCGGAGTTAAGGCCATCTTACATCCTAGACCGGGCTATGTGCCCAAGGTGCCATCTAGTGTGGCGCGGTCAGTGGTTCTTCAGGCCTTCCATCCTCCACCTCACGTGACGGCGGAAGAGGGGAGACTTCACCTGCTCTGCCCAGTCAGAGCCCTGAGAGTGTACTTGGAGAGGTCTTCTCAGTGGAGGAAGTCAGACCAGTTGTTGGTGTGCTTTGGTTCACCCAAGAAAGGGCTGCCTGCATCTAAACAGACAATCAGCAATTGGATTGTTCAGGCTATAGCCACGGCTTATCAGGTGCGCAATTTGCCTTCACCTATGGCCGTGAGGGCACATTCCACCAGGGGCATGGCCTCCTCAGTGGCCCTCCTTTCTGGCGTCTCGCTTCAGGAGATCTGCGAGGCGGCCGGATGGGCCACCCCGCACACCTTCATACGTTTCTATAGTCTGCAACTCCCTGTGACGCCTGGCGCCAGAGTGCTCGCGTCCTAAGTGTGCCTGGTCTTCCAGATTCACACTAGGGCGGGCGTGATTACGGTGTGGCATAGTGGGTATTACGTTCCCCAAAGTGTCGTCACGATGATGACGCAGTGCGAGTTCCCTCGAAGGGGAACGTCTCGGGTTACGACTGTAACCCTTGTTCCCCGAGAAGGGAACGAGACACTGCGTCTCGTCGCCACACCTATCACGGGCAGATCGCTTGCTTCATCGCAAAGGAGCTAACGTGTGTTTGTGCCGGCGTCCCTTTGTATCTTCCGGTTATGCCGTCATCTACTACGTCATGACGCAGCACCAATCAGGATTGGACAGATTTCATTCATGCTTCAGATGCGCTACGCTGGGGGCATTCCCCAAAGTGTCGTCACGACGACGACGCAGTGTCTCATTCCCTTCTCGGGAACAAGGGTTACAGTCGTAACCCGAGACGTTATCCAATTTTATTGGCCTTCAAAACATCTTAAAATGCACATATGTAGATCAGAGAAATAAAAATTTTCTCGGGGGAGCATACCCCCGAACCACCCTAAATACCTCACATTCGGGACCTCAGTGTTTATAAAACCCTGCCATATGCATGTTATTGGATGAATGAATGAAACTAGTTAATAATGAGCATTAGACCATAAACTAACTTTTTTTTTTAAATCATACCCTCATTGGGGGCTGAGCCCCCCTAAAATGAAAATCCTAGAATCGCCCTGAAACATTGAAACTATAACATTCAAGCCTTAACGTTACTTTATCTGACGTTTAAAGACGGGTTATTAGTATTAGTATTAATATTATTATTACTACTACAAGTAGTAGCAGCAGTATTTCTAGAGTACCAATAAAGGCTTTCAAGTTGATTACTTGTGACAGAGTCCACTTTTCCATTTTTGCTTTTTTTGTTGTTGTTGTTTTTGTTTTTGTGGAACCACGTAGGGGAGACCGGGGACAGTTGCAACACTTTGCATTTCTCTCAGTTACTCAGAGACTATTTGGACTAGACCAACCAAATTTGTATATATTACATTTGCATCTGTCTGCTAATTACCCATACCATTTAAAGATGATTATATATGACATATCGTTTACAGTATTTATGTGAATGGAAGAAGCCAGATGTTGCAACTGACCCCGACCCAGGGGACAGTTGCAACACAACCCAGGGACGGTTGCAACATGTTAAAAATACCTTAAATTTCATTAATTAACTTAAGCTTTTTGTCTCAATGAGCATAGAATTCTGAAAATATTAACTGTTTTAGGCCTACTATAATATTATAGTATTATTTATTTCAATAATACTATTGTATCCTATCATTTATTTTAGTCATATTTATCAAATAACAGTTATTGAGTTTTGTTTATGTGTAGAACATAGGCCTACATAGATTCAGTGTGCAGGTGTTACAGATGCTATTCAATCCCTCCATATTTCAGTGTCAGACAGGAAGAATTGAACAATTTGCAATGCAACAAACTTTTATTAAACATGCAATTTATAACTTGTTGCAACCGTCCCCAACCCTATCAGCCATGACAGAACACCATATGCCTGCTAGACACACATGCTAACCATGTCACTTAAGTCAACAAAACAATTATTCAAACTAAGTAAGTTTTGATTAATTCATACAAAATGTCAGGACAGTATGACAAAAATATATCTCATGAAAAAAATTACTTTCATACCTCCAAAACAAGTTTTGTTCAATAAATGCAGCAGCATATGTTGAATATGTCTACTGTCTTCTTGGTGGGGGGAGGGTCTAACTGTGCATGTGCAGTATGAGTGTCATCACTCTAGCTTGTTTCTGATTGGAGAAAAATTACATGTTGCAACCATCCCCATGTTGCAACTGTCCCCGGTCTCCCTTACATTAGGCTATAAAAGAACATTTTGATGATGAGGAAGATGATGATTTCTAGAGGGCAATTAAGGCTTTCAGAGTTTCATGGGAACCACTCTTTAAGGGATAGTTCACCCAAAAAAGAAAATGTTGTCATCATTGAGGCCTACTCACCCTCAAGTTGTTCCAAACCTGTATGAGTTTCTTTCTTCTGCTGAACAGAAAAGAATGCTGGTATCTGAATGCTGATTGTATCCATTGACTTCCATAGTATTTTCCCCTGCTAAGTCTTTTTTTTCTTTCTTTTTTTTCTATGGAAGTCAGTGGGTGCCGTCAACTGTTTAGTCATCAACATTCTTTCAAATATCTTTTGTATTCAATAGAAGGAAGAATCTCAAACTCTTTTGGAACAACTTGAGGGTGAGTAAATGATGACTACATTTTTCATTTCTGGGTGAACTATCCCTTTAACCCCCTTTAACTGTCACCCCCATTTCTGGGCATAGACATGAAAATGCACTATACAAACTTAAACAGCTGTAATTCATGAATGCTTTTGGATACCCAAAGCAGACATAAGGTTAGTCTCTTTTGAAAGAAGACACTTGGAGGATTATTGTTGAAGTGGAATAATTAAATATTAATGTTTCTAAAAGTTATTAAAATGTTAGTTTATTGCTATGAAAATTTGCTGTAATATTTGTTTTATTCTATTATATATATATAATTATATTGTACATATATATATAGTTGGCACACCACAAATGGCCACTAGGAGACACCCTTGTTCATTGGTGATTCCCAAAGGTCACTTAGTTGCTTGAACTGACATCTGACACACCACAGCACAAACAGATAGAGAGAGAGAGAGAGATTTTATTTTATTTTTTGACTTTTTTCCAAACTTTTCACAAACATTTTCACTTTTCTATTCAAATTGCAACTGAAGCATGTAAAAGATTAGTAAATAGTGAAAGAAAAGAATAATGAAATACAAATACTGGAAAAACAAATATCAAACTATTTCCAAATTTTCAACTATTTACAACTATATACAATTTTTCACAACTTCTGAACACTACAATCTATTTACATCAAGCCAGTAATTGAAGCGCTTGGAAACACACGTAGGATGGCACATCCCTGGCAGAACACAAGTGTTTTCCGATGGCACACTCGGCATCTTCGCCTGGGGTCATCGCTTTTATTAGTGATGTATTGGCCTGTGGCAGATATGGCCTGAGGGTTCTCCTGTCATGTGAGGTGCTGGAGCAGGACGAGCAGGAGGAGCAGGCTCACTTGGAGGCATCCAGTCTGCAAGCTCCATAACCAAATCTTCACTGAATTCCCGCTGTGTTTTTGCTCTTTGGTTATGAGCAGCAGCCAACTGGAGCTGGTGCAGGATGAAGGCATTTACCACTGCGATGTCAATAAAGTGATGTCAATAAAGTGAAAATCAAGCGGTACCACTTCTTGGTCTTTTGGAGTACTTTGTAATACCCGACAAGGGCATCAGAGAGATCAACTCTTCCCATGTACCTGTGTGGAAAATAATAGAATACATTTCAAATCTAAATGCAAATGTAACCAAGTAAATAAAATATGAACACATTTGTACAATTGTTGTACACAACACTGAATATATTCAACTCACTTGTTATAGTCATGCACTGCAGTAGAGGTATAGGTACAGTGAGTTCTGTCCATCCTCCAGCTCTCGTCTTCACCCTCCCCCGTAGGGATAAAGACTCTGTAGTTAGAAGCTGCGGGCTAGGGGTTCGAGCTGGTCTAAACACAACCTCAGGTGGTGGGATGTCAGGTTCATCTGAGCTGTGCCATCTTGCCTCAGTGATACCTGAAGAAACAGCAGGTCGAGTACGTCTCCCTCTTCCTCTGCTTTGCCCTCTTCCTCTGCTTCTCCCTCTCCCTTCTTCACTAAACCCACTGAAAGTAGATGTAGTAGCTGATGCAGATGAGGTTGAAGATTCAGACAAGTCCTCACCATCATCATCTGAATTCCTATTGCAACAATAGTACAAACTGAATATAGTATAAAACTTACATAGTATGTGCAACAATATGGTACAAACTGAATATAGTAAAACAAAAACGAATATGGTACATGCAACTATTGTACAAACTGAATAAAGCATAAAACTAACATAGTACATGCATCCATAATTCAATTATATATACACATCTTAATGTATACTTATCATACAATTATATGTTTACGTCATATTTACAAATAACCCAGTACAATTAGTAAAGATTGTGTAATAGAATATAAAAAAATATATCACACACCATTCTATGGTTGAATCGGACATTTCCTCTGACAAAAGCACATCTGGTTCATCAAGAATAGGCCTTCTATTTCAGTCTTTCAAAATGTCACGTTTAATTAATAATGTGTTACTTGCCGTTTCTACTCTAAATATTCATACAAATTAGCCTAGCCTACACGGTCAGAAATAGGGGTAACAGTAGGAGTCCAGTTCTGTCCCCCAAGGTACAATCTACACTAACGTACCCCATAGGGCTTATAATTAGACCTCAAGGTACATATATGTACCTTTTTGAGGGTCAAAAAGCATTTAAATATACATATATGTACCGTTTCTTTTAAAGGTTAAGGTACAATATTGTACCCTTGAGGGTACAGCCCCAGTGACAAGCCATTGTACCCCTAAAGGTACAATTATGTACTTTATTTTCTGAGAGTGTACTTGCAATTGTGTTTAGTGAAAATTGGTTTAAAGTAAATCCTAAACCGTTTTCCCCTCAGTATAGGTAGTATAGCTTGTAATGCCATTTGCTACAGTAATAATGCTGTGGTTCACAATGGTAAGGCAGAAAAGAAAATCAGAAATGTATTTTTAAGTTTCTCAGGGATAAAAGACAAACAAGAGTCAGAATACACTTTGGCTGATCAGTCTAAAGTTTATTGTAAGTGCTTCATTGTATGTATCAGTATGTTTACCCATCTGCACAATGGTTTATATAGGATAATACGCAGGGTGCAAGATGCTCACCTTTCACACACCTTTATTTATGTCAGATGTGCACACTATATGAATCTGCCCCATATTGAAAATGAATAATTGAGTGGGGTTTTTGGTGCTCTTGTTCTAACATGAGTGTTACATTTCCATAATATGACCTAAATATGTACATCAAAAATGATAAATAGAGACATTTCACTGAGTTAATATTTTGGTCAGCACTTAAAATGAATAAGAAATTCTGACTTGCACCCATTAAGCCTGTCAATAGAATTATTCAACGCATTCACATCTATGCGCAATCTTTGCACTGTAGCATATACTGAAAGCCAGGCTGTTTATGACTTTAATACATTTGTTACAAGTTTGTACAAAGTGCTTAAATTGTTAGATTTCTGAGATGTCGAAAGAATATCATAGCAAAACAAAGCTCTTGTTTACCAGGACTGATGGGGTGTGAGTATCTTAGGTATTTCGCCCAGAAACCCTCACAAAAGCAAGACATTTGACACTACAGAGGTTTGGTGTCAGGGCTTTTTCGGTCATCGTTCTCAAAGTGAGGCTGTCTTGATTTCGTCGTTCGGCTTGGTTTCTCACACTGTGACCAGACAGGTTCAAATCCCCATCCACAGATACATTTCATTCATTTTTCTACCACTGCCTCTAAAACTAGTTCTTGATTCAGGATATCAGCTAGTATCGCATGTATTTAGTTTCACTGTGTGACTTTCGGTCTTAAATGACCCGCTCTATTGCGACTCGCCTTACAGAATCAGACCTAAAGAAAGTGAAGAAGAAATAATATCAGTGCACAAGCTTCACAGTGAATAGAAATGCAAGAGAATAAAAAGACATTCAGACAATTAAGAGAGAGTATGAAGATGTAAAGCCTTGTTATAGCTTTTATGTGGTAATTTCTACCATGAAGAAAAAGAGGTGGTAGAAAAAAATCAAGACAGCTGACACATCACAAGTTTGTAATAACTGAAATGTTTATTCACTTTTTTGGGTGAAATGATGAACATATCACTGATAATAGTCAGTTTTGATGTTTTGTACTTTGTCTACACTTATCACAAGGATATGGATGTCACTTTTGAGCCTCAGACTCACTTTTTTCGTTCTTCAATCTGTTCAACTTCACTGGATTCATTCACCACCTTTCCATTTACCATGGTCTGGGTGACCACCTTGACAATCTTCCTGGTTCTCACTTCAGGCTCTTCTACAAAAGGCAGAAGAAAAGAAAAAAAAGCAATGCTAAAACTAAGAGGCATGATAATTTATGCAAATTCAGTGTTTTAAATCTAAACTATTGAACTACTCAAGTGGTCTTATTAGATCACTTCCCTTAATTTATTGTGCGGAGTTACTCTCAAAGAGTTGTGTTGTCAAAAAAACAACAACATTTTGAACATTTTCACTGATTAGCATGTGTTGTCACATTATATGGGGCAAGTTGTCACAACGTAAACCAGCCATAAAACAGCCTTTCAGCAAAACTCATGACAAAATTCTCGAAACTGCAAATATCTTAAATGTAATGTACAATATTAAACCATTCCAACAAATATTATACATCAAGTTATAAATCAAACTTCTGTTTTAGCCAAGAACAGTTTTTACGTAAAAATGTATATTTACTAAAACATAAACACAAGGAACAACTTGACTCAACTTGACATTTTAGGTCAAAGTCTTCGTTCATTATAGCCCTATAGTTGACACTTTCCTGAATGTACAACAGTGTTATTTCATTGTGTCCGCTTATTTTAAAAGCTATGAAAAAATTATGATATAATTGTAATTTTAGATTGTAGGGATTTTTGTGGATTTTACAAAACCACTACTCGAGAAAATAAGCATCAACAGTATATTTGCAAGTATTAAATAAACTGAATATATCTTGAGTTTTAGTCTTTATAGTCTAGAACTTTCCATTCAGACTTACTTTTAGGAGTGGCCATCTCTTTCATCCTGAAAAACAAAAAGGAAACAAATGTCACATCTGATTTTATATGTCAGAGACACATCATCTGTTATGTACTGAACTGTAATGTGTCAATTGAGAAACCTCTCTCAGTTCTTACACTTCCTCTCCATCCAGCAGCCTCCGGTAGGTGGCAATCTCCAGCTCCAGGTTCTGTTTGATACGCAGTAACTGCTCGTAATCAGTTTTGATTCTTTGCATGTCCAGGCGCAGCTGTGAGAGCTCGTCCTCCAGCTGTGTAAGTGTGCCCTGAAGATGCTCGATCTCAATCGCGTACTTCTGATTCGTCTCTCCGAGGTTCCCCTCAAGAACACAAACCTGAGGTGGGCCGTAACATTCATAACATTTTCAATGTGAAAGCTCAAAGGTTTTAAAAGAAGTCTCTTATTCTCACCAAAGCTTAATTTATTCGATCAAAAATACAGTAAAAACAGCAATATGGTGAAATATGATTACAATTTACATTAATTTATTTGAATTTTCAGCATCATTACTCCAGTCTTCAGCGTCACATGATCCTTCAGAAATTATTTTAATATGCTGATTTGCTGCTAAATTTTTTTTCATTTTGTCTTCATCAAAGAATCCTACGAACATTGATAATAAGAAGAACTGTTATTAATAATTGAGCACCAAATCAGCATATTAGAATGATTTCTGAAGGATCATGTGGACTGGGGTAATGATTCTGAAAATTCAACATAAATCACATTTTAAATTATATTGAAATGTATTAAATTTAATCAAATAAATGCAGCCATGAGAATGAGATAATTACATTTCAAAAACATTCAACAAATCTTATTCACTTTTGACCAGTTGTGCACATGTTTTAGGTCAAAACCATTATTAGAGGTGATCACCATCAAGAAATAAACTGCCCATCTGCCTGATCTAAAACCAGCATGTGTGAACGACTATTGAACAACCTGCTGAAAGGTCTTTATCACCAGTCCAGGACATGAGATGCAATGTGTTTTTAGACTGTCATCACATGTATTACAGAGTGATTTATTATACAGGAGTAAACATTGTTTGCATGAGGACGAACAGCAGATGTGAGGGGACTGTGGTTTCCTGTGCTGAAGAGCTAACCTTGACACATTCTCTGGATATTGTTGACAAACTATGAACTAAATTATTGCAGATCTAGTTAAAAAATGAAATCCAAAAAAGGTAAAAAGAAAAACACTGCAAGAAGATGATGCCTCAATCAGCTCACTGACGTATCCATTGCCCTTTAACCGCAGGATAGTGGATTTGAAGATTGTTTAGATTTGCAAATGAGTAGCATTTAACATAAGAATATAACATAAGTAATTGGTCGAAAGAAGGTTGGGAAGATCTATAACCTCTTGAGTTCAAGCAATTCAATCTTGGACATTTGTACATGGGTATACAGTATCTTTCCAAATACAAGCTACTGAATGACCTCACTTGTGTTCTGAAGAAGACATTCAGAGCTTTTCAGGTAGATGTTAGGGTTGAGGCTTTGGGAAATTAATTTCATCTTGGAAGAAAATGGCACCCATTTTTTATGGATGGAAGAAAAGTAGTAGCACTGAGCAATTTGTCTGGAAACTTTGTTGTTATCTTGTATATAAAGTGCTCAAAAATACTTCAGAACATTTTAGAGACAAGTGACTGTTCTTGTCTCTGCACAATGGATCAAAGATCTGGTTGCAACAAAATAACATATGTATCAACTATAAAAACTTCCTCTCTCTCCTTCAAAAAGTGACATTGTTTCCTTAAATATCATAAGGGGTTTTAAAATCTAGGCTATAGGGACCCCCAGTGGGCAGCAAGAAAGTACTTGATAATCCATGAAAATGTAAAAAAAAAAAAACATTTACAGAAATATTATTATATCACTCAAAACTAAAATATTACCTTTTTGAAATGTTAATCTCAAATACAGATTTTCACAAATATTTTCCAGATAATAATTTAACAATTTGGTTTAGCATGATGACAATATAAAAGTCAATAATTTACTTAATTAAACTTTGTTTTCTTTATTATATCATATTATATCATATTTTCTTATATCATATATATCTATTTCTATCTAGAAATGCTAAATATAAATGCGCATATATATATATAGTCCGTTGTTTTGCTGGTCGTGAACATGCTGCAAAGATGTCTTTCATAAAAAAATATATATATATATATATATATATACATATAATTTATATTTAGCATTTTTTATATATTTATATTTAATGAAAGACATCTTTGCAGCATGTTCATGATCAGCCAAACAACTGGAAAAGTCAAGAAAAAATAAAGTGGGAGACACTTTTTTCCTGGAAATTGTGGGGATACAACTATTCACGATGTCCCAGTGTTCTGAAGTCAAACACTGGCATGTAATATTAACAGATATCTTTTACTTCTTTATTTGTTTCAATAGGATTTAAAAGTCATGCAAAAATCTAGTGGACATACAAACCGCAGCAGATTAACCTGCAACCTATGCAAAATGCTAGTCACATATTAGCCCTGTGACCAGGTGTAACGCAGCAGTGAGGATAACGCTGATTCACATCACCTGTTTGCGCAGACTGTCCAGTTCCACCTCCAGCGCCTGCAGGAAGCGTCGTCTTTCACTGAGCTCACTCTGAGCACATCTCAGAGCCTCGTTGCTCTCCTTCACCTCCGACTGCACGTTCTCCAGCTGTCACATATAAACCCACCACACGTGCTTCTTGTATTACAGAACACACCTGTGTTTACAGTCAAATCATCAGTCTATAAATAGATGTTTGGGGTGTGTTGGCTGTTGGATTGTACTCTGACCTTCTTCAGATACCACATCTCAGCGTCCTCTTTATTCTTCCGTGCGATGCTCTCGTACTGCACCCGTAGCTCCGACATGATGGCTCCCAGGTCTGGGCCCTGGGCTGCGTCCACCTCCACGTTCACTTGCTCGTTGGCTAGACGGGTCTTCAGTGCGCTCTTCTCCTTCAAGGAGACAGACAAATCATTTTCAATCTCACCAGACAGTTAAGCACTTCAAATTTTTAAATTGCATACACTCTTAACCCTCTTAATGCTTTCGGGTCCGATTTGACCCAGAAAATGTAAAGAAAATCTTAATATTTTAAGAACTGTTCACTGAAAGCTTCTTTGGGGAACAAAATATTTTTGTTTTATTTGACAAGAGTATTTGTGCCATCTTTCTTTAAAAAATAAATGCCAGTTGATTTGATATCTTTTTATATAATGCAATGATCTCCATACATGTTTAAGTATGTGGCTTAAGTGTCCTAATATTGTAGGCTACAATTGCCTATTTGCAGTCTTGTCAACGTTTTGCTCTGCAGATGCTCATTGTAAAGTCATTAATGTGTTTAGGGCAGTGTTATTATGGTTAATTAAAACATCAGCTAAAGATAAATCAGAAAATACAAAAATAAAAACTATAATAGTAAGATAACACTGGTTTATGGTTAAATGCTACATTTCAGTGGCGCCACACCTGTCTGTCCAAACACTTCTTCCCCTACTCTATGTTTGTGGACATGGGTGTGTGTGTGTTTATGTGTGTGTTTTCTGTTTTACACACTGATTATTCTATATATTTATCTAAAGAAAACAACATGATAAGGGTGTTGCTATATGTGATGTATCTAGGCAATGGTTGCTGAAGGCAATATGATATTGCTCAAAACATCTATGTAATAGGATATCCTAACTAACATTGTTGTCACAGTATGTTTATATGCCTATTAGATTTTTATATTGTAGAGAAGTGGTTAGGTTCATAGTTGGGCAATAAATATGTATATATAAATATAATATAAAGGATTCCTGAGGACTTTTATAAGTTTCTAAATCTATGTAAATTATTTTCAGGTGCTGTGCTGTCAATTTATATTGTACATTATTTTCAGCATATAAACATACAAAAATGTATGTGCAAACTTTATAAACACTAACAAATATTAATAAGAGCATGTTTTTTTCCTCCCCCATGTCAGTTATGTGTTTAACCTCATCATGATTCTTCTTTAGGAAATAGAGCTCCTCTTTCAGACTGTCCAGGTCTCCTCGGAGGGTTGCGATGATCTGATCATGATCAGATTTGGCTCGTCTCAGAGCATGGCAGTCTCTCTCAACCGACTGGCAAAGGGAAGCTTCTGCTTCCCATCTGTTTATAAAGAAATAATATAATATACCAATTAAACCTAGAAATTAAACAAAATGGTAGAAAGCATTTCATAATGGATCTTTCTCAAGGATTATAAGGAGGAACAAAAAGAGCAAAACTCACTTGACCCTAAAGTCATCTGCTGCAAGCTTGGCATTGTCAATCTCCAGCATTATACGAGCGTTCTCCAACGTCTTTTTCCTCACCTAGAGAGCAGAAGTTTGATTGTAACTGTCTGTAAAGACACAGCTGAACATTCCTGCTACGTGATTGTCTTAACCATAGCAATAAACAGAACTTAAATTCCACTAGATAACCGAACCTCTTGTCCGATCGCATGTGCTTGAGCCATCAATCCCTCAATGTCGTGACCCTTGGGTGATCGCTCAGCCATCAACTGTTTAATCTTCAGCTCCAGGTCAGCGTTAGACTTCTCCAGAGTGCGCACCTTTTCCAGATAGCTGGCAAGTCGGTCGTTTAGACCTTGCATGGTCTCCTTGTCACTGGCACCAACTCCCAGACCATTCATTGAGAGGTTGCTTAGGATGTTTAGGCCATTTCCCAGAGAGGTGGAACGAGACAGGGACAGACTGCTGGCTGAGGAGAGGGACACTGGGACTTTAGAGCGCCCCCGAACCCCAAAATCACGCATAGACATGCTGGAGAAAGACGGCTGCCGTCCGAGAGAGTGACTGTGCATAGAGAAGCTGGAGGTCATTGTGCTCGCAGAACCAGAGAGGGGGTTTCTGTATGTGATCTGTTGGTAAAGAAATATTCATTTTTTGTTATACTCTGAATGGAGCTTGTCATTCATTTATGGCATATGAAAACTACAAAACTCAGAATACTAATAACTCTCCATTTTTACCTTTTCACTCTTCATTTGCATGTGCTTAGACAATTTTGTAATATTTAAGGAGTTATTTAATGGTTTAAATGAAATGCTGCAGTGAAGAATTTACCATAAAAATTGTTGGAGATTTGGGAGAAAATTTTGCATTTTAATGACAAAATCCCTGTCTTCACACAACAACAATAAAAAGGTAATTTGGTTGCAAACAAAGAAGAACAGAGACTTTGTGAAGATGAAATGTAATACTTACATGTATTGTATCCAAATGTAGTGCAGCGCCTGTGTGTTGGTTTTTGTCCAGAGAAGAACTGTTGGCTTTTATTTGTAGTTGCCCATGTGATATATATGCTTGGACTCCTCCTGAAGAGCTGTTGACTATGGAAGTCTATTGCCAGCCAATCACATCCCTCCACAGGTAAAGGATATTTCCTGACTGAAACCCCCCAAAAAACAACAAAAAAACACTGATATTTTCCCAAGGCATCATCCACAGATTACAATGCACATTTTATTTTGAAAAATGTCAGTAACAAATTATGATGCTTTCAACCATTGCTAAAAGACTTAGCAATACGTACACACAAACACAAAACATTTCTGAAAAAGGTTAATACAATGAAATTCAAAAGAGTCCATTGTTGTTTTGACCCAAAAATATCTTCTTTTATGTTCCGCATTAGAAAAGTTTGGAACAACATGATTTGTCTTTTTTGGGTGAACTAACCAAGATAATTAACTGACAATTACGGTTTATAATAGAAGTGACTTCATATCCACTGTGGGACAGGGTGTACTGCAATAACCATAACCCATTTTTTTCTGAATCTTGTGTAACCTGATTTACTTTTAGGGGGAAAAGTCCATTTCTGTACATTGACACTATTCAGCAGATACAACGACCTGTAACCTGAGAACTGCTTCACACAGAGACAGTTCTCCAAAGCCTCACTAACCAGGAAGAAGCTCAAACAATGAAAAGAGTAAGAGAGAGCAGAAAGCCAAAACCTATGAGAAATGTTTCTATTTGGGGAGGAGGTTGACCTAATTACAGGTAACACACACTGACACTGAAAAAAATCTGAATGAATTCTTCTATTTAGATTCAAGATTTGATTCTTGGTGTTTTTCATCTTTCATGACGCTAGTTTATATCGTTAACAAACAAATACCCTCACCATGTTTTTTGGCCATTTACTCGGCTACAGTAATACCGTATTCTGTGAAGTATACCTGTGAAGTATAATAGTGGTGCATAAGATGGTGATGCATGGTATTTTGATGTAAACCATGGTACTAAATGATTGCCACCATGCCCCCCTCTATCTAAATATACTAAATAGAAGTATATCAGTAAAGGCGACCCTTCCATCAATAACATGCACTATTGTAAATAGAGTCAGCACCATCATGTGGGCACAACTGAAATGGCACACTGATGTTGTCCTGACTTTGTGCATGGATAAAACAACCACAACTAAAAATGATTTAACCCTTATAAACATATGTTAACATATGGTGTATATACAGAAATGACTATTGCATAATACGTTTATTCAGCAAGGATGCATTAAATTGATCAAAAATGATTCAAAAACATGCATAATGATACTAAAGATTTTTAATAAATGTTGTTATTTTGAACTTTCTACACAAATATTAAGAGACACGGTTTTCAACATTGATGATAATAAGAAATGTCTCTTGAACACCAATTCCGCATATTATAATGATTTCTGAAGGATCATGTGACACTGAAGACTGGCGCAGCGACTGCTGAAAATTCAGCTTTGCCATCAGAGGAATAAATTACATTTTTAAAATGTAGAATATTTTAAAATATTTCACAATATTTCTGTTCTTTTTTCATTTTTGATCAAACCAATGCAGAGTCTTCTTTCAAAAAGTACCTCAAACTTTTGGACAGCATTGTACGCTAAAAAATAAAAATAGTACCAGTATAGTAAATTGTAGTAGACATTAAAGGTGCACTGCGGGAAAGAAATTACCCATAAATGACTAGGAAGGACAAGCAGTTTTAGATCGGTGTTTGACCATTGAGGCTTATTGTAAAGCTTAAGTGTGTCCAAATCAATACAAGCCTAAGATATTCTTTCAAGAAATGGTGACATTAATGGACAGAGCAGTAAATCAATGCATCATGCAGTATTCAGTGCCTGTAACTGCCGGCCTGGTCAATAATGAAATGCTCGCTGAATGAATAGTTTAATGGTCATTACTTGATTGGACATTTTTTAAATTGTGATTGCCCTTAAACACACACAGAAAAAAAAAAGGAGACTTTCAACGTCCACTGGAATTATTACATACCAATGAACATGAGTGAATAAAATACCTTGATGGCTGTATTATATTGGGCCATTAGATGAACTGACAGATAATTGACAATTATTGCTAGAGTGCAAGAAAACAAATGTCGCCAGGGCTGTGGATTTTAAGATGCAGTCAGAAAATTGTCCCAATTCTTTAGCAATCAGACAAACAGAGACTAGATATAAAGATGTCAAGCTTGGCATTCTTTTTTCTTTTCTTTTTTTTTTTTTTTTTTTTTTTGGCAAATGAATACATAAGATGAAAAGAGTACACTTTAAAGGCACACTGTGAAACTTTTCAACCTTCATAATATATTTCCAAGACCCTTGTGATGGTACATCGACTTACAATAGGTTGAATGACACGTCTGCCATAGCCTGACGGGGTCTGTATCGCTTTTACTGGCACTATGTAACTTCAGGGTTCGGGTAGTAACCCAAGCACAAAAAGAACTACAAAATTCGACTGCTTTACGGCATACGTCACTTCCCCCACCACTTCGTCAAATTTGGACGTGAGAGGCCAACCAGCGTTTGTTTTCGGCTTTTGTGCGTATGTTTTTGTCATGGGGCTGTTTACACCTGGCCACTTCATGCGTTTTCTCAGATGGGATAGCTATCCGATTGTGAAAAGTCCAGGTTTAATTGCCCTCCGAAACGCATTTGAGACGGATTTGAATCCGATCGCTCAAACCACTTCAGGAGGAGGTCTGCGCCGCATTCCAGACGAAACTGGACACGTGTAAATGCATCTGGTTGTTGAAACCACATGTAAATTGTACTCCTCTCAAAAATGCTAAAAATAAAAACGTGTGAGAGCGTGTTATAGGCTATATGTTATAAATGACGACGCTACTGGAACACACATCACTGCAGATGAGCAACTGAGCATAGTCATCAAGAGAACGTGCAAACTATCGCAAATCAAAGTGAAAGTAAGTCGCAGACGCTTAACACACAATCATCATCATTAAAAGTAAAGAAATGAAATTATCTTACCAGGGCTGTTATCGCTCTCTCTTATTGCGGTCTTTGATTTTGAAATTTTAGCTGATGATCAATAAAATGCTGTTCATATCTGTTGCTTTCGGTGACGTGCACTCCATTAAATCTGCATACAGCGCGGGAATTGAAGATCGGATTTAAATCCGTTTCGCAAAAACACATTTATGTGACCAGGTGTAAATAGAATCGTTTTGATAAATCTGATAGCTATCCGATCTGAGAAAACGCATGAAGTGGCCAGTAAATAAATCTCTTATTTGTAAACTTGTTTGCATTCTATGTTGTATGTTGTTGCGCTTGCTTGTAGTATGTTTTTTTGGTAACACTTTACAATAAGGTTCATTAGTTAACTACATTAGTTAACATTAACTAATAATGAACTGCACTTATACAGCATTTGTTCATCTTTGTTAATGTTAATTTCAACATTTACTAATACTTTATTAAAATCTTGTTAACATTAGGTAATGCACTGTGAACTAACATGAACAAACAATGAACAGCTTTATTTTCATTAACTAACATTAACAAAGATTAACAAAAACAGTAGTAAATGTATTGCTGATTGTTAGTTCATACATTTACTAATGTTTAATAAAGGAACCTTATTGTAAAGTGTTACCGTTTTTTTTATATGCTGTTCATTCATTTATTGCTGATAATTAGACCAGTCCAATAATTTCCACATATGTCTAGCTAGCTTTCGATTATCAGAGCTGTTAACAGACTTGCTAACAAACACTCGTTTCTCTTACGTGTTTTTTGCGTTATGTTTTATAGCTTGCCTCACGAACTAGTTTGCCAGCTGAACTCAGATGTTGTGAGGTGTATTTATCACGTAGTCCTGAGGGATATCAGACGACGCTGTTGACGTTGATTCTTGCGATTATCATGAGAACAGTTTTTAATATCTCACATAATTATCAGGACATAAATAAGCCTAACGTAGAGGTTGTAAATAGTGTAAACGAGTACAATTTGCAAACTATTATGATAAATTGCAATAATCATGTCTTTGGAGTCTATCTGTGCCTATTCCATGCCCGATGCAGGTACCGGTGTACAGGGTGGGAGGTGGGGGGGTGGAGGGGTATTTACGACAGTGCAAGTATTCCATAGCGACTCTAGGGGTCGCTGTTTGACAAAAACACAATTCCTTCACAGTGTGCCTTTAACTACATGACAGTTGGAAAATCCTAATCCCAATCAAGTAAAATGTTTCTCGGTTCATTTTATCCATGTCACGTTTTGAGCAACTTTTGGCATCAAATTAGCACCGGATATACTGACTATTAAGGGTGTTAAAAACAGATGTGTTCCGTATTATTGAAGAGTCACCATTTTACGATTTCTAGTCAATCATATGATAGCTTTCAAAATCCTTTGAACTCAACATTCTCTTATAAAGATGACAGTAGTAAATATACACCTGCTACAGCTAATAATTGGAAATTAATAAATACATAACCATCTAAACAGAACTGATGTTTCTTGATGGATTTTTAATAAAAGTTAACTTTTTAAATGTGGTACACTATCGTTCGAGGTCAGCAATATTTTTAAATGTTTTTTTATTTTATTTTATTTTTTATTGTCTCATGTTCTCTTATGTTCAAGGCTGCATGTATCTGACCAAAAAAAAACCAGTAATATAGCCTACTGTAAAAAAAACACACAAAAAAAAACACATATATTACAATTTAAAATAAAATTTCAAGTAAAACTGATTACTGTTTATATAATACATTTTATAATGTAACAAATATATTTTAAAATGTAATTTATTCCTGTGATGGCAAAGCTGAATTTTCAGCATCATTACTCCAGTCTTTAGTGTCACATGATTTCTGAAACATTTCTTATTATTTTGGCTTAATATGTTAATGGAAACTGTGATACATATTTTCCTGATTGAAGAATACAAAAAAACACATTTAAATGTATTTATAGGCTAATAGAAATATTTTGTAGCATTACAAATGTATTTATGTCATTTTGCTAAATTTAATGCATCCTTGCTTAAACAAGTAATAATTTATTTTTAGAAATCTTACTGAACCCCAAACTTTTGAACAGTATACAATCAGCACTTAAATCAAACAATCTCCACATAAATTATTATACATCAAAGATCTCAAGGAGCACATGATATGCTGAAACAGAGGACAGTCTCAGTGAGTCTCAGGTCTGCCTGAGGGCAAGAAGTACTGGTTATCTGACAGAAAGGGCACTGAAGAGGTCTGGTATCCGTCCCATGGAGGAACGCTGTCATGAAGTGGGTTCCTCTTCTGTCTGGCTCTACAGTTTTGGAACCAAACCTACAAAAATTCAGTACAAGTGGTTACATGTTTTTTGAGTCACTAGAAACTTGAGCCTATAAATGTTCTGTACCTGTATGACTCTTCTGCTCAGCCCAGTCATCTCTGCCAGCCTCTGCAGAGTCTGTGCATCAGGGTTCTTGTCTTGGATAAAGTGGGTTTGCATAATCTGTATAAAGCAAATACACATGCAAGCCCAATCTGATATATGCACAGATTTATGAGTAGTACACATTTATTTGTGGTTTAGGATGTGTCCTTAAAAAAACATTCAGAAGCACATAGTTAGCTGTTACAGTCTGTTTTACCACAGGTAGAGAAAAAGTGTACCTGTAGCTGTTCTGAGGTGAATGACGTACGGGGTCTTTTAGGCAGCTTTGGGGGATACTGTATGACTCCGTACAAATCATTTCCTGTTGTGATACAAATAGCCTCATGTTTAATGTTCTTACTACTTAATATGCAAGATATTGTTTTAATGTCCTTTTCCGTTGGTGTTATGTATGAAATAAAATGCAAACAAAAATTACCATTGTCTGACATGGGCTGTAGGTTCAGCATTATGTCGTAGTGAATGCGACAGAGAACCTGGTTCTCCATCAAGCCGAACTCCTCCCCTGTAGAAAGCTGCCTTTTACAGAAGAAGCAAGCGAAGCAGGTGAGATGATATATGCCGTTCCCTGCCCTCCGAACCCAGTCATTTGCACTGACTTGATGGCCACATCGGACACATATGCCAAAAGTTCTGAAAAGAACATGTATTATTTTCATGCCGTTATACATCATTCTTTAATCACGACATTTGTCACAATAATTTATTTTAAGAGTTTTCAGAACTTCAGTTTTCTCAATTTTCTTCTTCTTCAGTAATATTATTCAGGTTGCTGTTTGTAACTTTGGCTACACTTTCATTAAAAAAAATAAGAACATTAGTGAAAGTCCTGATATTAAAGTTCACATATTATATTATATTATATTATATTATATTATATTATATTATATTATATTATATGCCTAAATTAAGATAAAATGTTTTTTAAACCTTTTATGTAGGCTACTAAAAGTTTTCTGTTTATTATAAAATGATCAAATACAGTACAATTGTATAAGCACTTGCAGTATTGTTGTCAACCAACACACAATAAATGTAACTAAATTATGAAAATCCCAAGAAATGTAGGAAAGCTTGGAAAGATTAAACACTTTACCTGTTATAATCCTTTCTACAGAAAATCTCTTCATTTCTGATAAAGCAGCTGTTATGGTGACCCAAGGAAACTGCGCACACCGAGCACTGTAAACATTTCAGGTGCCACGTTAATCCATTCACCTGCGAGAAAAAATAATGTTAAATATCGTTAAAGCTCAAAAATATGTTTAAATATATTATTAAATATATATATTTAAATTTAAATATAATTTTTATTTGTCGTATTCATTTAATATAGTAGTCTTAAGAGCACATTATATGTAGCCTATGATCACTTATCTTTCTCCGTCATTGTGAGGATCATACCTTCAGCACTTGTCGGTCTACAATTTCTGTCCCGCAGCGCGCGCATATGATTGAAGATGATATCGATGTACACCTTGATGTCAAAACAGGTCCTTTCTCCATTAAACTCCGACAATGATGGTTCGACTTTGGAAAAATAAATGTATAATACCCAAGTTAAAATTTCGTTAAAATTAAAGTTAAAATAAGTGAAAACGTAATTAATTCCATCTACTTACCATTTCTGTGCGCGAGGATAGCCTACTTGAAGCGATGAGGAGACTGGGATTTAAAACCCGTGTCACCAAAAACCACTCACACAAATCCTGAATATGGAAGCTAATGCTACACTTAGGTGCAATTATAACAGAATTATTGATCTTAACCTCTAAGCCCTTCAGAATTGTTATCATGTGCCATATAATAAGAGAACAGCAAAAGTCCATAATTAGGATGACTTGAAAAGTTCAGGATTGGAGACAGATACAGAGTGTACATTTCAGCTGTCAGTCAAAGGCAATAAGGCCATCATCAAAGAACATAGACAGGAAATTCAATACAAGCATTTTGTGGCATTTACCAGCCAGCACTTGACATGGTTTAGAAAAAAAATGCTTAACGTTAAAATCGTCTTTTTTAATTTTTATTCCATTTTAATGCATTTATATTATTTTATACGGTGTATTTCAAATATCTGTGAGAGATTTGGTTGTAGATCTCTAACCTCTTTACCGTCAAAATATCTTTAATTAATAGACTTCAAGAATTGTTGAAATGACTTCTTGTTACAACCAACCTCAGTAACTTGGTTTTGTTGTAAATTAATAAATTCTTTCCAGTAATGTTTCTACTTCATATGAGAGTGGGGATGGTTGCAACACTTTTTGCATTGAGTTTTTTCAGAGACTGTTTGTATTGGAAAGCCAAAACTGTTTATACTTGACAAAGTCAAATGTTGCAACTAACCGCATAATAGGGGACGGTTGCAACAATTCACAGGGAATGTTCTTTACCATAATTTTCACATTTATTTATTTTACTTGTGCACAGACAGGGTCTTCACTAAGTTAATTTGGCTGTATAAAGACAAAACTAGTAAAATAAATAAAACATTTTCAAGTGTACGTAAACAAAATATGTTTTTTAAATCAAAATCAACACTGAAATTGAATAATACCCCTGTCTGTTGAGCATTTCCTCTCTCGTGGCACACTGTAACACATAAAATTATAATCTTGTTATTGTCACCATTATTTTCTGTCAGTGTCATTATCATGGACTTTTAGTTTGTTTTCATTCTCATCAAGTGTTCCTTTGTTCAGTTTTCCGGCACCTCAATGGTGTTCAATTGGTTTCAGCTGTGTTCTGTCAATTATCCTCATTTGTGTTTGCTTTATAAGTTGATCCCTCACTTTCATTCTCTGTTTGGTCTACGTTGCATTTAGTGTGTGTTGTCCTTCCTGTCTGTTTATTGTATTATCATCATTAAACGTTGTGTTGGAATTATACTTATCATCTTTGTCTACCTTCCTGCAACCTTTGACAGTTATGCTATGACAAGGGTTTACATCAATGTTGTGATAAAGGACAGTTTCAACAGTGTGTTACAACATTGACGGATATACCATGATAACACTGGCTATGTTGACACTAGCTTTGACACATGCCTTTTAGAAGCTAAGAAAGCATTGATGATATGACTTCATAATGCTTCATGCAAACAGTTTACACTGTATAAAAAGATTTGATCATAAAAAAAACTTTTTAAACTTGAAATACAGTTGTTGTTGTTGTTTTTTTCAGAATGAATGCTCACATGTGGCTGCTTTCTTCCAGGAAGGAAGAGGGGTTAACTGAGCATGTGTAACATGAATATCATCTCTCTCATTTCCAATTGGTGAAATAAGCCATGTTGCAACTGCCCCGTGTGTTGCAACCGCCATCCCTACAATATCTATTTACAGTATTAAGCAAATTTGTTTTTAATGATGTTTCATAAACAAAGTTCAGGAGGAGCACGTTCAAATAATCAGTTCAATCAAATCGTCATCAAACAATTACCATGTCTACCCTATCAGCATGAGAGGAAGCATATATGTGACCCTGGATCACAAAACCAGTCACATGTCGCACGGGTATATTTGTGGCAATAGCCAACAATACATTGTATGGGTCAAAATTATAGATTTTTCTTTTAGGCCAAAAATCATTAGGATATTAAGTAAAGATCATGTTTGAAGATATTTTGTAAATTTCCTACCGTAAATATATCAAACATGTATTATTGTGAGTGAATGCAGCACAATCGCCAACATGAACAACTTTAAAGGAGATTTTCTCAATGTTTCGATTTTTTTGCACCCTCAGATTCCAGATTTATCAATAGTTGTATCTCCACCAATATTATCCTATCATAACAAACGATACATCAGCTTTCTGATGATATATAAATCTCAATTTTAACCCATGTGACTGGTTTTGTGGTCCAGGGTCACATATGAATTCACTCTGTCAACTCACCTAACATTCCTTGACAGTTTTCAGCATCCCTCCACTCACTCTTGGCTTGCTCTTTCACAGCCAGGAATACGGGGGGAGTACTCTGGGTCAGGGACGGACTGGGGCTAAAAAACTGCCCTGGACTTTCTCCCAAATAGGCCCATCATCCGGCCATTCGCCCCTAGCCGTGCGCTACAGACACTATAGCCAGGATGTCCTGATACTATGCCACACACTGTAGCCTATCAGACAAGCAAGTAACATCTCAAAACCAATCATGATAATTGGGGTTGTGCTTATTAATGAAGCCTCAGCCTTCAAATAAAAACAAAAAATTTGTACAATGCCATTACATCTGCATTGAAAATAAAATACAAATAATGAAATGTCACTGCCCACAGAAACCCCAAATTACACAAACTTGTAATTATAAAACATATAGTTACTATATACCAGGGGTCTCCAACCTGTCACAGTGTCTGGTTGTGTTTCCCTGGGGTTCACTAGAGGTCCTCGTTCTCACGGTGTCATTCACATTAGACTACATTTCCCAGCATTCTGTTCTGTCACTTATCTGATTATTGCACTCAGCTGGTTCCCATCACCTTGTTAGTTCTGTGTGTATATATGCCCTGTCTGTGTTAGTGTTTGTTACGGAGTCCTTGTTATGTCTCACATTTCTTGGTTTGTTCCTGCTTGTTCCTTGTGTTCATTGTTCTCGTTTAGATTGCTTGTATGGTATTCGACACTTGCCTGGACTGGATTACGTTTCACGGATTACCCAATAAATATCTCACTGCACTTGGATCTACTGTCTCCCTCATGTGTGTCGTGACAGAAGGACTCCGTCACAATGAATAGATCCAGCAGTTCGGGATTCCGTAACTAGTGATGGCAAAATGAGGCTTCCTGAACCACTGAGACCTCGCAGGCCATTGCTTCAGCTAAAGGTTCATTACTCGAAGCTTCATTCAGCATTGCTCACTAGTGACACCTAGCTACTGTGCAAAGAAATAGCAGACAAATTAATTCATTCTGAACCAGTGTCGTTCCCTCCCTCCCTCCCTCCCTAATTTTATAAAAAATATTTTTTATATATAAAAAAATATATATATTTTATAAAAATACTTTTATAAATAAAAATATTGATTTGTAATGTAAATATACAAATAAATATTTATATTTATTTGTATATTTATATTTAAATGTATATTTTATAAAAATATTTTTATAAATAAAAAATATTTATTTATTTATTTTGTACTCACTGTTGATGTCTGTAACCTTTCATTTGCAATAATAAAAAGACATGATCAGACATTTGTCTATTACTGTGTATAATATAAAATATGTATCTTTCTCTGTCTGAATTTACTAGAGTCTCACACACAGTTAATTAATTATTCATAAATTGTTTGGATAGGGACAGTATGAACAACAACAGTAACACGAGTGCAGTGCTTATGTTAGAGGGAGTGTAATAAAGTGCATTTATTAATTTAACAGATTATAGATAACAGATTAAAGTAAACTGCAACAGAATAGTCCGGAAGGAAGGAAAATAAAAATAGATTTTTTTATTGAGAAACAGAATTATTTCAAGTGTGTTGGGGTTTAGACGATTCCTCTTCTTGGACAAAATCTCTCTAGCCTTGGAAAAGATCCTTTCATAAGGAACAGAGGATGCAGGAGAATGTAAAAATGGCAGTGGTATAAATGAGGACACTGATGCTTCTGTTGAGCCCAGACAGGGGAGGATTCCCTCTTTCTTGCTGGCTCCATTACCTGGAAAAGGAAGAGTCACAAAAAGCAAACAAATCCAAAAGGGCAATCCAAATCAAAGCAGTCCAGTCCAGATGCAAAAATCCAGAGCAATCCAATCTTATCTAATTAATATAACAAGACTATAATATAGGCCTACTATAATAATAATATACTATAACTATTCTAACCTGATACTGTAATAATATACAGCCCTCACACATATATGACACAATAACGACAATGACAATGATAGTTTTCTAACTCTCTGACACTACTACAACTCCTGACAACACCCACAAGGAGGCGCGAGTTTCGAACCGCCTTTTTTCCGGAAGCGACACTCAGACCGAACCGATGACGTATTTACACAAACCGAGGCCTCGTTTGTCATTAGTCACGTGATTTTCACATTAACAACACAAGCCTCGAATCGCGGCTTCATCTGGCACGCCCACTTTTTCTCGACACACGCTCCGACGCCTCGGTTCAAATGTCACATCACTATCCGTAACCCTTCTCCTGTGTATGGGGAAGGAAGGGGACCACAGAGAGGAGGTTCGCAGGTCGGGGAGGAAGCGCCTCGACTAAACATTTTTCAATGTTTTGCCTTATGGGCCCAGCAGACTGAGGAAGCAGCAGCGGCTAAGGCTTCAGCGAACTCGTCCATCAGAAATGGTGAGTCGTTTCTGGGGACTCGTCTGGCGAAGTTCTCCGGAACTCGGGGAGGTTGCAGGGGAGGAGGTGGTCGACAAATTCCACGACACCGTCCTCCGCCTTGCCATTCTTCTGATCCGGAGCCGCCGGACTGGTCTAGTACAAGATCCTCGCCGCTGGTTCCGTCCAGCACAAGATTCTCACCGCTGGTTTCGTCCAGCTCAAGGTCCTCACCGCTGGTCCTGTCCAGTTCAAAGTCCTCGCCGCTGGTCTCGTCTAGTACTGAGGCTGCACCTCGCCATCAAGGACAGAGGAGGAGGAGAAGGGCCTCTTATCTCCCCAACGCCCCGGTGGTCGTCCCTGTGCAGCATGCGGTCATTTCAGAGGCCGTCCCTGTGCAGCGTGCGGTCATTTTGGAGGCCGTCCCTGTGCAGCATGCGGTCATTTCAGAGGCCGTCCCTGTGCAGCGTGCGGTCATTTTGGAGGCCGTCCCTGTGCAGCATGCGGTCATTTCAGAGGCCGTCCCTGTGCAGCGTGCGGTCGTTTTGGAGGCCGTCCCTGTACAGCATGCGGTTGTTTCAGAAGCCGTCCCAGTGCAGTCCGCTGTTATCCCAGAGACCATCCCAGAACTACCCGTCATCTCTCCTGCCACGGTCAAGAAGGTAGTCTTCCTTTTCTACTCATTGACGGTGTTACATGCTTGGAGGAGGTTCAAGATGGCCGCTGCCGAGCCTGTTCACGTCACGCCTGCCGAGCCTGTGTCCCCTGACAAGATGGCCGCCTTCGAGCCTGTGTCTGTTCCTGAGCCTGAGCCGGTGGTGCCAGTTCCAGTGCCTGAGTCGGTGGTGCCAGTTCCAGTGCCTGAGTCGATGGTGCCAGTTCCTGTTTCTGAGTCGGTGGTGCCAGTTCCAGTGCCAGTTCCGGTGGTGCCAGTGCCAGTGCCAGTTCCGGTGGTGCCAGTTCCAGTGCCTGAGCCGTTGGTGCCAGTTCCAGTGCCAGTTCCGGTGGTGCCAGTTCCAGTGCCTGAGCCGGTGGTGCCAGTTCCAGTGCCTGAGCTGGTGGTGTCTGTTCCTGAGCCGGTGGTGTCTGTTCCAGTGCCATGGCCGCCCGAGGGGTCGTCTCTGCCCTGGCCGCCCGAGGGGTCGTCTCCGCCCTGGCCGCCCGAGGGAAAGTCTCCGCCCTGGCCGCCCGAGGGAAAATCTCCGCCCTGGCCGCCCGAGGGAAAGTCTCCGCCGTGGCCGCCCGAGGGGTCGTCTTCACCGCCGTGGCCGCCCGAGGGGTCGTCTTCACCGCCGTGGCCGCCCGAGGGGTCGTCTGCTTCGCCTGGGCCGCCCGAGGGAAAATCTCCGCCCTGGCCGCCCGAGGGAAAGTCTCCGCCGTGGCCGCCCGAGGGGTCGTCTTCACCGCCGTGGCCGCCCGAGGGGTCTTCACCGCCGTGGCCACCCGAGTGGTCGTCTGCTTCGCCTGGGCCGCCCGATGAACTGTCTGCTTCATCTTGGCCGCCGGTTAAGCCATCACCCCCTGTTCCTGTTCCCCTGCATGGTCCTGGCCCTCCCATCCCTCCCTCGGATTTTTCACGTTCCACCTTCCTCTTGGACTCTTGTGTTGTCTTGTTTGCTGTCATGGAGCGTCTGGTAGCCGCGCCGTAGAGGGGAGGTTCTGTCACTGTGTCTGGTTGTGTTTCCCTGGGGTTCACTAGAGGTCCTCGTTCTCACGGTGTCATTCACATTAGACTACATTTCCCAGCATTCTGTTCTGTCACTTATCTGATTATTGCACTCAGCTGGTTCCCATCACCTTGTTAGTTCTGTGTGTATATATGCCCTGTCTGTGTTAGTGTTTGTTACGGAGTCCTTGTTATGTCTCACATTTCTTGGTTTGTTCCTGCTTGTTCCTTGTGTTCATTGTTCTCGTTTAGATTGCTTGTATGGTATTCGACACTTGCCTGGACTGGATTACGTTTCACGGATTACCCAATAAATATCTCACTGCACTTGGATCTACTGTCTCCCTCATGTGTGTCGTGACACAACCTTTTTGTGGGCTACCTCAAGGGATACAATAATCTAGAAGGGCTACTTGTTTGTTATACTCAAAAATATTTATTATACATATAACATGGTGCTTTTTAACTTTACCTTTAACTTTTTTTTTTACTTTTCACCATAATATGCGAAATAATAAAATATCTTGAGATCTGGTTCTGGTTCAGGCAGTTTTAAACAATTCCTGAAAAATTATGGAAATATATATTGATTTTTTTTTCTCTATAAATCTATAGTATGTGTTATCAAAAACAAATATTTAGTATTAATATAAATGCAAAATAAATAAACTGCCATAACTTCTAAACAAAAACATTACTGCATTGATTACATTTAATAACATTACGTTTAATAACAACTTAACTTTAATAACATGACTATATATAAAAGAATTTTTAATATGAATATATACAGGCACATTTCTGCCAAAAAAAGTTTGTTTTACTACAGTTTTACTACAGTAAAGTTGTGGAGTGAAATGTTTTCTAACTGGTTTGTTGTTTCGCCTGTTTTTTGCTCTGTTTCATCTGTCTTTTAACTAACTTAAATCACATAGTCATCTGTGGGTTTATAATAGAGAATTCTGCGCTGAATTGAAATGCTTCTCAGTGGATCGCGCAGCTCTGTTAGTGTAATAATGTTCGCGTTATCGAGATCAGCCCTGCTTGCTTTGGCCGCGCACAGATCAAACAAGTTTCGTTCTGCTTTTTGAGCGTTTCCCATTTGATGTTTATCAGACGCAACTGCTATAAAGCCTACTATAACTTATATAACTATTCAAATATAATGTAAGCAAATTTAAAAGCGCAATAGCTATAAAAGTCAGTGGCTAGTTGCCTAGGCCGACTCTTTTTTTTTTTTACACGTAGCATATAAGTGATCGTATTAGTGCCCCTGCTGTTGACTGTTCATATTGCTTTATTAGACTTTTTTTTTGTGCCGACGGCCCTCGGTTGGACGGCCGTTCTGGACTTTTCCAGAACACACAGATTGTCAGTCCGTCCCTGCTCTGGGTTCGGGCCGAATACCGAGCCCGGAGCCCTCTCCTCGGAGAGCACGCCAAATACACATTTATTCTATTTTATCTGACTTATTTGCAAGTGTAAAATCGTGAATAATGTGCAATACTTTGTGAATCACAGTGAATCACTCATTGCCACATCCTTCCCACATTCAAATTTGGATTTTAACCAAAGGGGACGGGACAGATCCATCCATCCATCCATCCATCCATCCATCCATCCATCCATCCATCTTTATGACGCAATCATAAAATCATTATTATGTTTTCGTTCACTGGCATTTAAGTACAAACATGTTTTTAAGACCATTATAGTTATTTTAGAAAAGATGTAATCAAATGTCTTACTGCAAAATCAGTAATATTGGAAAGATATTAGAAAGATATACTGCTTATAAGCCATGCTTCCAGTATACAGCTGAATGCCAGAGAGGTGTTTACATGTACTTTCCTGTTGATCATGTTCAGTCAGTTATTCTACAAACACTTGGGTTTGAATATGTTTAGCTGTGTAGCAATTCTGTAATCATTAAACACTAGAATTCAACAGTAATATCCTGTTAGCCAAACTTGTTCAGCTGACAGCATCATCTAGCCTACAGATCTGATGAAGAACTGCTTTATATATATATGTTCAGGAATTCAATTATGAAGTTAAGTCTCCATGATGAGGCAATAAATTGTTAGATGTAGAAGTAGAGTAGTATGTGATTTGATTAATGCTGAAAAGCACATTAACCAGTAGCTGAAAGTGCTGAAAAGCTTAAATCTAGGTTGTGAAGATATTCTTTGGTCTTCTGTGATTTTGTGGTAGGGAAGAGCGGGGCGTGTTTACAATATAAGGTAATTTATGAGAAACTTACCCTGGAGGGTCTGAAGGGTGTGATAGTTGGGCGGTGGAGCAAACAGAGATTGCGAGTCCCTTTAAACTGTTGTTTAACAGCTAGAAGCCATTTAGTAGGGAAATTTCTTTCAGTATTTTACAATGTGTTGGTCAGTTCCAAAACTGATAGGCCTAAGTGTGTGAACAAGTTCAATTAAAGATATGCACATTTTCTCCAAGATTGTCAATATTATTTTTATTACACTCTAAAAAATGCAGGGTTGTTTTAACCCAAATTTGGGTCAAATATGGACAAACCCAGCCGTTGGGTTAAAAAGGAAATTTAAAAATTTAACCCAACGGTTTGTCCACATTTGACCCAAATTTGTGTTGAAACAACCCAGCATTGTTTAGAGTGTAGTATTGTAATTGCCTAAATCATCAGTGGAATTTTACATGCACGCCATGTTCTTTCCTTTTAGAAAAGAGGGAAGTGGCCATCCTTACTATTTCCCTGAAGTTCAGCCTCCTACACCGGGCCTACAGCCAGAAGCAATTTTGAACCATGTTAAAATCACCTGCATGCTGAAACGGGCAACCAGATTAAAATCGTTTGCTAAATGAACTGTTACAGCAATGCACAATTTAATATATTTTAATGTTTACGCATGTAGCCAAGATAGAATAGACTATACAATTTTCATTATTACAATCCCATATAGCAAAGTGTTTGTTGTTGTTTTTGTTGCTGTAATTTTGGCTTGGCTGTTTGGACAATAACATGATTTATCTGCATTAAGTAACAAAGTTATGTTTATTGGATACTTTGTTGTAGACTTTGGTAATAACATTGAAAAATACTGTTGTAATGCACAACAATTTGTAACATTTTGAAACCAGTCGTTCCGTTTAGACAAAGAAGCTCTGAAATAAAATGTGTTAATCTTCATTTTTATTGTTATGATTAAACTTAAACATTGTCCTGAATGTGATTAATCTTCATGAATCCTTGTTCCGCTGATAAAAAAAAAAAATCATTGTTTAAAAGTAGATTTAATTTATTGGGGTCATATTAGGTTGCGCTTGCACGTATAACGCGCGTTTAGTGTTGCTCAACAGATTCAGACACACGGTGGCGCCCCAGTAAATTATTTTTCTTCTTAACTTGTTCTCAAAGCTGAACTACAGTTACAAGTCGAGATCCATTTAAATGTTTGCATTAGGGGTTTTAATCGCGAGTTTAGTCTGAGGCGAAAGGGTGGAGTTTCTTGGTAGGCTTTTGTGGTTTTATTGTCGCTTTAAAAGTTCCAATTGAACGATTTTTTCTTATCAGTCTGCTAAACGTCCCCGCGAGTTCCTGTGCACGAGCTGACGTGAAGGCTTGCATGCGAAGATAAACGACATGGAATTATTTATTTGGAGTTTTTTCCTTAACACCACTTTTTGAATTCTTTGTGCATTGGTATTGTAATCGTATTTTTTTTTTTTTTTATTCATTTTGCGTTCCAAACTGCAATGAAAGGTGAGCAATTAACATTTTTAAATCTCTTAAGTTTTATGTATCAACTTTGTGGCAAGCCCTATCTGATATCTTCCTTTGCAGCGTTTAACTTTTTCCTGAAGTGGACTTTTATCCTGCTGCTCAGTCTCTCTTTATGTGTTGGTGAAGAAAGCCCAAATTCATCAAACAATGGTAAATATCTCCATTATTTGTGTTATGGTTAAAAAAAGAAAAGAAAAGTCTTCCATGCCAGTATTAATTTAGATTGGTCAGATAAACTCAACTTTAGTATTTTTTCTATTTATTTTTTTATGTCCATTCAGTTTTGTGCTTTCAGCATATATGCTTAAAACATATATCATGACAAGCCTCTTTAACATACTTTGAATTTTTATCCATAAATTAGCCTAGCTTTCATCAAAGTGTCATGATGTTTAATGAAATACGGCTAAAGGCTCAAAAACTAATTTTCTGGGGAAAAAAAATAATAAAAAAAATAATTATATGATTATAATACTATCTGAGTATTATTAAGCATGTTAAATCTCAAAACAGTTTCAAATAGTTTATCACAGATATTTCTAGAATGACTCTTTCCTTTCGTCCTCATGGAGGAATGCGTAAGCAGCAATGAACAAGTCTGATCTTGGTTGGGTAGTTGTGGATGTTATTTCTCTGTTTACATAGTTTGGTTTACTGAATGAATAAAGTGTAGAGGTTTTGTGTTTTGTAAATAGACTAGTAGTTATCCTAAGTTTTGTCAGGTAGTGGTTGTGTTTCTCTGCTCACTGTTGCATGTGCATGAGCTAGATGAAGTTTGTTCAGTAATGCAGTGATGGAAAGTACTGGAGAGAGTAAACGATTTTGGTTATCTGCTGCACAATTTGTGCACACTAACCACATTTCATTCAAAATGTCCTCTATTTTTAGGCTGTGTCTGTCATACTGTCAAGAGAAGTAGAGGGTCATGCCACTGGCAACTATGAGCAAAGTTATGACATGTCTTGTTTTTATGAATAAGCCTTATCAGGGGAAGCCCCTTGTCTCATTCCTATTGAGAATATATTAATAGTATTGAGAAATGTATAAAAAATGTAACCAAAAGCATAGTTTAACAACTCACTGTGACTGTACAATACTGATCATTTCACTTATTTCAAATGTTACATTTGACACCATGAAACAAATTAGTGCAGATGTTCATACCATTTCGGTCATGGTTACAAAATCATCTATTACTATTATTACAAAATGAATTTATCATATCTTCCAGTTAGAGTGTAAAAAAAATAAAATCCTGGAAATTCTGAGAGCTGCATACAAAAACGCATGATGCATTTGCCCTGATGAGGCATGTCATAATGGTTGTGGTAATCTTCAAATATAATCTCAGATCTAAACATGCCTGACATTCTGTATTAAATAAGATTGGGGAGCGCCTGGGAGTCAGAACACCCATGAAACCTTTTATAACTTTGACTTTTTATTATGGCATGTGTTGGAAACTCAGAAGTGAAGACCAGGAGACTCGGTTGTATCTTTATTGAGAACACGAGCTGTTGGTAGCTGCAGTCATCAAGTCTAAATAAGGCAGTGTACATTGTAGTTTGGGAGGCAGTGCTTTGGCTGACAACCTTAAACAAAGCATGCAAATTAAGTATCCAGGTATAGGAACCTGCCCCAGATTCCTGAGTGTTACCAGTCCTAATCCAATTAGCATAACTATTCAAAGAATGGGACAGGGGCTCCAAGAGCCATTAAAGACAAAAGATGAGAGTCTCAGTAATCTGACTCATTTGATTTACAATGAAGAGAACAGGATTGGCAGGAACCTCTCGCTAAAATCTTTGCTTAACCGAATCATTCATCTGTTGTCATCATCTTTACCTTAAATGCTAAATACAATGTACTTCCCCTTAGTTTTTCATGTGACGTTATGTAAGAATGTAAGACCGGCAGATCTTAAACAGATTCTTGAATTTGTAATTCCACACTTGTTTTCTCCAGTGAATCCTTGTTGCTATTACCCTTGTCAAAACCGAGGGATTTGTGTTCGATATGGCATGGACAGATATGAATGTGACTGCACCAGAACAGGATACTACGGAGAAAATTGCACTATACGTATGTATCTCATTCTGACTGTATATTTGTTCTGTATTCTTTGACTAAATGATGGACTGAGCTACAGGTAATAATAATGTTTTACCCTAACCTGAAATTTAAGGCTACCATCTCTTTCATTTTGATATTAACCTAAACTGTAAATTTAGCTGGGTGTACATAATGGCAGCACATACACTTGCTGAATGATTTAAACAGAAAAATAAACTATCACAAATGTTTTGGAAGCAGATGCCTCTTTTGACACAGTCCAACATCTGTGCCAGCCTATTCCAGGCAGAGAGAAAGAACTTTTTGGCTCATGTGATCTGGCTCAATAAAAGGTTTTGCACAAAGTTTCAGTGAAGTTACCAAAGTTACCAAATAGACACAAAAAAAACAATGATGCATGTGTTTGAAAGAGCTTTAGAATAATTAGATTGCTTAATTTAGTGTCAATCCATTTTGAACACAAGTTGGGCCATGTATTGGGCATATATTTTTACCAATGCAGGGTGTATTCATAATCCCAAACAGTTGCACCTTTTCATTCTTTATTAGATTCACACTCTCCACCTCTTTTCTTCCTCTCTCTTCTTCAGCTGAGTTCTGGTCTCGAGTCTCTCGGCTCCTGAAGCCCAGTCCTAATGTTGTCCACTATATCCTAACCCACTTTGACTGGCTATGGGACATCATCAACAGAACGTTCCTCAGGGATTGGCTCATGCACAAAGTGCTCACAGGTTGGTTTTGTTACATACTCAGCATGGCTTGTGTGTTCGCATGTTCATAATGTTGCTCATGTGTATTTATGTGGGATCATTACAGGCATAAATAGTATAATACTGCTTTAGAGTGTTAGGAAATGGCAATGTCTACAAAGTGTACACATTTATTTGTTTGGTTCAGTTTTTTCTCTTGCGTAATGCACCAATGCCTGTTTACAGACAGGATCCATCTTGGAAAACAGTCTCGACTAGTCGAGTCACGAACGCCGTGCTAAGTGAGCTGGTCGATAGGAATTACGCTTGTGAAATCTAACGTAGCACGGCGTTCGTGGCTCGATTAGTCGAGACTGTTTTCCAAGATGGATCCTGTCTGTAAACGCGTAATGTACTGTCTTATTAAACTGTCTGTACACTTACAAAGTTCTCAATGCTTCGGTTTGCATGTAGGGACCCTCATTATGCTACCGTGTTAGTGTGAGGCTATTTTGAGCCTTGTTAGTGGTATTAACTAGCGATTTACTTTTACTTACTCTGTGCCCCATATACTAGCGTTATAAGCTAATCTGTTTTTAAAGATAAAACTCTTTACATTCTATAATCATGAAAACGCATTCCAGGGAACAATCGACTCGGTAACCATGTGTTAATTAACCCCAGGTTCATTTTTCACCGGAGTTGTCCTTTAATTCCCTTACCTGTCCAACAAAAAGCAACTTCGGCATCTACTACTTTTTTTTTTCCATCATCAAATCTTTCCCATTTGTATATGACGTACCGATATTGACGCTAGTTTTTTGTCTTAGCTTGGTCTTCAAGTCTTATTTTAGGGGAAGAGTAGAATAGGTTCACTCATAGTGTAAACATTATTGCTTTATCAGCACACAGACATTAAAGTCTTTGGCTGAGTATCTGCAATACTTCCGGACCAGACCACACATGTTTAGACAGACGTCTTGGTCGGTGGATTAGATATTATCTATTTTCTTTGCTTTGGCAAAACTATCTATAAACTAAATGGCTTGGATGTAGTTCAGATGGTGGTGTATCTGAGCAGGAATGTGTGATTGTGCTCTGCAGTTGTTGTCAAGGGTGTGAGTGAATTTGGCTGGGTGGGTTGTATTTCTTTTCTTGTAAAGGGAGTCTCCTTTAACTCAGCATCCTTCCCTTATTTACCTTAGTCACTACTCTGTGATGAATGGCCCCTGTACTAATTTACAGTCCCTTTTTTATCATTTCCTCCCAGTTGGCGCTCTGTAATGTTTTCCTGTACAGACATTAAAGTCAGTTAAGCTTTATGTAATGTGAATGTGGTGGCAAGATACACCAGGGCCAGAGGAATCTATCTTTTCATTCTGCACTCATTGCAATGAGTCCACTCCAGCCGGCTGTTGCCATGGCAATGCTAATGTACTCTGCAAGAGGCCCTCGAATTCCTCATGTCCTTCACACTGCTGTTGGCCAAAAAATACAATTTCCTTGCATGAGACAAGTTACTGATTATCCTGAGGTACTGTTCCAGGAAAGTGTAATGGAGAGCATGTTAACTCAGAATAAGTCTACCTGTATAGTGGTGTTGCTCAATTGTTTATTGATGCCTCCTGTTTAAATGTGCTTCCATATAACCCCAATATTAGCAGTTGCGTTTTTATTGAACATCTGCTGTGAAAAAAAACAACAACAAAAAAACATTATTATCCTTTTTGGTCTGACTTTATATTAGGTGTACTTAGGTTAAAAAAATGTGTTATACTAATGTTGATGTTGTACTGCAAAACATTTTTGCTGCAGTTGAGGTTTGGTGGTATGGTTAGGTTTAAGGGCGAGTTAAGGTGTAAGGGGAAGTGAACAGTGTAATTGTACAGTACATGCATTTACAGAAATTAACTGCAGCTATAATTACATGAAGGTATTTTTAAAATATAAGTAGTACAACATAACATGTATGTACACAATAAGTGCAATGTATCAAATTATTAATTTAAATGTTAGTACAAAGTAGTCAAAGACACTTATTATACAGTGGGTCCTTATTTTTTATCTAATAAATAACAAAATACAAAATCTATAGGGGGAGACTGGGTATGGCTGTAACACATTTTTTCACCATCTGTAACTCGCTGAATTTTTTTGCTAGAAAAAAAAGGGACAAAATATCACGATTGTGTTGTGATTGTCAAAACATTTGGTAACTAAACAGAATTTCATTAAGTTTAGTGACAACATGTTACAATGTTTACATGGTACAATAACTGGTAGGCTACTTTATTATTGCTTGTCTCTAGTGATGAACGGTTCATGAACGGTTCATTGCGTCTGTCACGTGACAAATGAACGAAAAACTCGGATGGTAAAGTAATTTTGTTCCCTGTTAATTATTTTTGACAGCATAATAATTTTTCGTTTCATTTATTTTATTTATAAAGCACATTTAAAACAACGTAATGTTGACCAATGTGCACATCTGTTAAGAGCCAATTAACCTACTAATAATGATTTCTTAATTCAGAATATGATCAAGATTGGTTAGGTGGATGTGTTCAGGGAATTTGGCTGTTAAATGTATAACATTTAAAGCCACTTAATGAACGAAACGACTCGAAAAAAGATTTTTCATTTTAATGAACGAGATCGAACAAGAGAGTCAGTAAAATTATCCGAAATTCCCATCACGACTTTTAATTCACAAGCTTATGAATCGATTCTGATCTTGATTCAATATCGATTCATTTGGATAAATATCAGGTACAGCTCTATGTTAATTTTTTCTCAAGGTAAAATCTCTTTACTAATGCTGTAAACATACAGGGAGCCCTTTCAGCTGGTATTGTTATTAAAGGTTAAAATTAACAACTCAAATTAATATAATGTGGTTTTTATAATAATAACGTTTTTTTTTTTTATGATATGAGTAAAAATAACATATAATATATAATAAAAAATATGTTTAGCAAAATACTCCTCTCTATAGTTCATTCTTTATTGCTAACTAAGGTAAATGTAACTTGACTGATTGAGCAATTACATAAGGCATGATTAATTTCAGTAAGTTGTAATGTATCTTTCAACATACCTTCTGATGTTCATTAATGTTTATTTAATATTAACAAGTAATAAGAGATGATCGGTTCACAAAGCGCTTGAACTGAGGCTCTACAGCAATCTGTCACACGGCACATTAAAGAGCGCCAAAAGGGTATTTATTGAATTTCGTAATAAAATTGACAGAATTTGAAAGCTGATACTTAGTTTCATGTCAGAGTAACCTGCTCTGTCTTGTCTGTCAGTGTCAGTGTCCACTTTGCTTCACAATCTTTCAATGCGTGGGAAAATAAATGTGTGGCGTGAGAGCGTGAGAACAGTGTCAATTGTGCGACTCTCACGCGTGAGAGTTGGTAGCCCTGTGACTATCAGAGTAACGCTGGTGACAAATGAATGTTGTTTAACAAAAGTGCAAAGTCGGTAGGCCCAAAGACTGCATAGGCCACATTTTACCAATACTTCCTTTGGCTTTGACTTTGAGGTCTGAGAATCCTCACCACTGGCTTTCAACATATTCTTTGCAGCTGATCTGGGGTGCGTTTCCCGAAAGCATCGTTAGCCAACTATGGTCGCAAGTTCCCTCATTACCAATAGAGTTCAATGGACATTGCGATGAACTTGCGACCATAGTTGGCCAACGATGCTTTCAGGAAACGCACCCCTGGCTGACCTGCCATTATTTGAAACCTCATCAGTTCCTTTTTTAAAAACACTGACAGGCACACCTCTATCTGTCTATCTTTTCTTTCTTTCACTGATATTCTGTAAAATTATTTAAAATAAACTGTTCTTAGTTGTATGTAAGGGGATGGCTGTAACACTTTTTAAAGATGTGTTAAAAATTTGTATCAAATAGCACACCCAAGTTCCTAACTGACGACGAAGACTTCACAGAACATCCATCAAGTGTTAGACAGTATTCTAGGTTATTAAATCAAATCAAATCAAATCAAATCAAGTATATTTGTATAGCGCTTTTTACAATACAGATTGTATCAAAGCAGCTTCACAGTATTAAATTAAAATAAAATAATACAACAAGGTTTGTTTCTAGTGGAATTTAAATAATAGCGTTAATAGCCAAAATAGCGTTACTGATTTCAGTATTACATTTGTTTTGTTTTTTGGTCTAATAATTAGAATCTCCGGTTTTTCAGTATTAAGTAGTAGGAAATCTACTAGTCATCTAATTTTCAGCTATGCATTCCATTAATTTTGTGAATTGGTAAGTTTCGTCGGGGCAGGAAGAAATATAAAGCTAAAATATCATCAGCGTAATAATGAAAGCTAATGCCATGCTTCCTAATGATATCTCCCAAGGGTAGCATATGTGGGGTGAAAAGCAACGGTCCTAGTACTGAGCCTTGAGGTACTCCAATACTGAACTTGTGATCTATAAGACATCGCTTACTGATTAATTTCAGTAAGTTGTAATGTGTCTTTCAACATACCTTCTGATGGTCATTAATGTTTATTTAATATTAACAAGTAGTAAGAGACGATCGGTTCACAAAGCGCTTGAACTGAGGCGCTACAGCGATCTGTCAAACACCACATTAAACAGCGCCAAAATGGTATTTTTTTAATTTTGCAATAAAATTGACAGAATTTGAAAGCTGATACTTAGTTTCATGTCAAAGTAACCTGCTCTGTCTTGTCCGTCAGTGTCAGTGTCCACTTTGTTATTTGATTTTTCACTGCGGGAGAAAATGGATGTGTGGCGTGAGAGCGTGAGAACAGTGTCAATTGCCTGAGTCTCACGCTAAACACTGGTGACAAATGAATGTTGTTAACCCTGGAGTGCAAAGTTGGTAGGCCCAAAGACTGCATAGGCCACATTTTACCCATACTTTGTTTGGCATGGAGTTTGAGGTCTGAGAATCCTCACCACTGGCTTTCAACATTTTCTTTGCAGCTGATCTGGCTGGCCTGCCATCATTTGAAACCTCATCAGTTCCTTTTTTAAAAACACTGGCAGGCACACCTCTATCTGTCTATCTTTTCTTTCTTTCACTGATATTCTGTAAAATTATTTAAAAGAAAATGTTCTTAGTTGTATGTAAGGGGATGGTTGTAACACTTAAAGATGTGTTAAATCCCACCCCACCCCTGTCAACCATTGTTTAGCTAGCTGTATTATTAGCATAATGGTTTGAAATTAGCAGGCTAAAAATGCTTCACATTTGCATTATTTCATTAAATATGAAATAAAATATACTGTAGTTTTCTAGCCTTGACAACCGTTCATATGGGATCTGAGAAGAAGTGGGTAAACTTGCTGACACATACAACTAAAGAACAGGGTTTTTTTTAATAATTTTACAGAATGCCACTGAAAGAAAGAAAAGAAAGACAGATAGAGGTTTTCAAAAATAAAAAAAGGTTTTCAAAAAAGGAACTGGTGAGGTTTCAAGGAATAGCAGGTTCTCAGATTCTCAGACCTCAAACTCAAAGCCAAGTGTGGGTAAAATGTGGCTTATGCAGTCTTTGGGTCTACCAAGTCTGCACTCCAGGGTTAACAACATTCATTTTATCACTAATGTGACTCTGATTGAGTATTCACACGTAGACACACAAACCCCCACACATTGACAGTGTTTTTTGTTAGACCTATATGTTCTGACTTACTGAGTCTGAAATTTTTGTATGCGTTTTTTTGTATTTGTGATTCGGTGGCTCTGAATTGTCAAAACACCATTCAAAATGGATGTGAAAAACGCAGAAAATCTAACCCGATCAGAATTCGTTTATGACGGACGAAAGTTTCGGAGGCAGTGTGTAAGCGTGATTGACAAAACATGAGGTCGTATTTATTTTTTAACTTGGACAATAAATTTTGGACACGAATTTCAGACTCAGTGTGCAAGGACCTGTCCACTGGAGTTGAGTCAAGTGTTTTATTAAGCATAAATATAGTTAAGGAAGTTTGTTCTAGTAAACTAATTTACACACACATGCACAAACAGAAAGTGGATTTGAGTTATGATCAGTCACAGCGAGAGAGACATTGTTTTGAATTGTTTTATTGGATTGCTTAAACATTTTTTTTTAAGCATATTGCATAGTGCGGCCTCTGTTTTTGCTTCTTTAGATTAATTGTTACAACTTACCTAAGCATGTGCTACAACCTACCTCAGTAGTGGCCTCCATTTCTTTCTTGACATCAACCAGTAGCGAACCGTGACTCTCGAACCTCGGCCCTCTCACCCTCTTCCCTCGTCGGGAAGAAAGTAAACTCAGCCTAAAATCATTCTACCTTATTGTTCTCTTCTATAATACTGCATGTTACCTTTGACAAGAAATGCCACAAGTAGGCATGTGCCGGTATAAAATTTTCATGCTGCGATTAATTGATTGAGCTTTTATCACGGTATACGGTATTATCACGATATTTTAATTGCACAAGAGAAATGGATGGATTGGGGCCGGGGGATGTAAAAAAAACAACTTGCATCACAATAGGTGTAATTGTGATTGTCAAAACATTTGGTAACTAAACAGAATTGTATTAAGTTTAGTTACAACATGTTACAATGTTTACATGGTACAATGACTGGTAGGCTACTGTTTGTATTATTGCTTAACACAATTTTCACGATTTCAATTCAATTTGATTTCAATGTTGATTCACTATTGACTCATTTGGATAAATATTAGGTAGGCTACAGTAGATAGCCTACATGTTAATTTTTCTGAAGAAAAAAATACATCTCACATAATGCTGTAAACATACAGAGAGCCCTATCAGCTGGTATTATTAAATGTTAAAAATAACAAATTAAATTAAATATAATGCGGTTCTCATTATAATAACAATTATGTAATGACACAAGTAAAAATATAATAAATATGTAATATAGTGCACATATTTAGCAAAATACTAACGTGCTGGTCATTAAATGGCTTTCCTGAGGTAAATGTAACGTTCTGTGACATAATTGTTGTCCTGCAGTTTTATTGACCTCTTTCCGTGGCTGAAAAACACTGATTGATCGATATTATGTATGAGGCATATATACCTTTCGGTAAGTTGTACTGTATCTTTAAATAAAAAGTAACAGATGATCGGTTTACTTGAACTGAGGCGCTACAGCGATCTGTCACATTTACAAGCGCCAAAACAGTATTTATTGTCTGAATTTCGTAATAAAATGGACAGAACCTGAGAGCTGATAATTTTTTTCATATCAAAAGTAACCTGCTCTGTCTAGTCTGTCGGGTGTCAGTGTCCTCTTTGCTCCCCGATTTTTCTTTGTGTGAGAAAATGGATGTGTGGCATCCTGAATGCGTAGAGTTGACAGCCCTGCTTTTAGAAATCGACGGCAGCGTTCCTCCTTCCGCCATGCTTCTTCTCCATGTGAGGATTGTTTACATTAGACTAGAGTGCGCACTGCGCCGCATGCACACAGTGCTTCATGTGGGGATTGTTTACATCAGAGTGCGCACGTGTTTTGCGCAGCATATATGCAGTGTTTTTTTAAGCGGTTGATGGCAAATAAGCTAATGCGCGTTCTAAAAATCTAAATTCTGATCTATTATTTTTCACGGTATTTTGAAGTGCCCACGATAACAATATCGTGCGTGCATATTCATTACCGCGGTTTATCGCATTACCGAATACCGGCACATGTCTAGCCACAAGCAAACATCAGAGTGAGTGTGAGAGTTCTCACCAAAATTCAACAAAAAGTAATAAAATGCAAATCATCATTACAAATAATTGCACAATCGATGTCATTTCAGCGGATTATGGTGACAACTGGCCACAAAACCAACAAAATTGAATGTAAGCCAACTCATGACCAAAGCACATTAGCGACATACACTTCCGCATCATAGGCGGTGGCTAAGTCCAAAATCGTATACTCTCTTGAGTGGGTACTTACGTAATTACTTCACAACCACTAAAAAAGTACGTTCTATAAAGTATGAATATGTGTAGTATGAATGTAATCCGAACGTACTACTTTTGCCATGTTGTCATTATCATGTGACCTTCCAGCTTCAGTTACGTCGCTTCACCTCCATTCACAAATCCTCTCCCGTGGCCTCATGGGATAGTAAAGTATCCATCATATGCACACTTCAGAACCTCACCAGAAGTAGGTCATCCAGGTACTTTTTTATGAGTACTGTGATTTCAGACATACCAGTTTTGCCACATACTGTTTTTCGCCTATATAGTAGGGAAGTATGCGATTTCAGATGCAGCCAGTGAACAGCGATCATGGCATTTTGGAATCCATCACCAAAACCAGCAATGTTGTTTCAAAGCGAGTCTCTTTCAATAATAGGAAAATGTATAGTGGTCAACTGCAATGCCAAGCTTGTTGTATCATTTGTTTTGTGTTTTTCTAGGTATCATTTTGTCTGATGGTGTTTTTGAATATACTCTCCTTTCACAGTAAGAGCCAACTTAATCCCAAGCCCCCCTACATACAATTCCAAATATGATTACTTGAACTGGGAGGCGTATTCCAACACCACCTACTACACAAGGATTCTGCCACCAGTCCCTCAGGACTGCCCCACACCAATGGGAACCAAAGGTAAGAGAGTCTGGTCATGCAAGTCTACTCCAGATCAGTGTAGCCTCTTCCCTGTGAAGGACACAAGATCTGAAAATGTATTTTTTCCTCATAAGAAGCAATATTAAAATGTTCTAAGGCATGCATATCACTATACTAAAGTCTCTGGAAATACCTTTGTCTTTGTCTGTAATAAAATCATTCCATGTGTCTCTCAGGAAAAATGAAGCTTCCAGACCCCAAGCTTCTTGTAGAGAAGTTCATGTTAAGACGGAATTTCAGGCTGGACCCTCAGGGAACAAATTTGATGTTCGCCTTTTTCGCTCAGCACTTCACGCACCAGTTTTTTAAGACTCACAACCGTGTGGGACTTGGGTTCACAAAAGGTCTGGGTCACGGGGTGAGTCACAATTTTTTTTAATTAAACGTATTATCTCCTAATAAGCTTATCAAATAAAGTGTTTGATAGCTTTACCTGTGCAGATTTATTATTATTTTTATTTTGCATTAATGAAAAAGAGATGATACAATGTTTCTCTCAGACACTAGTCCAGTGGCGTAACGAGCCAACACCGGGCCCTTAAGCAGGATTATCAAGGCGGGCCCCCCTACTACAACACGAGATGACGCTACACGCACAAAAAAAAAAAAAAAAAAAAACTGCTGGTGACGGCGCACCATAATAACACATTGTTACTATTACTGTCACTGCTATATACACATAGGCCTAGGTCCAAATACATAAAAAAAGATGCTCGCTTACATTATATCTGCATTTTCCAGGCTTTCCTCTGTGCGAAGTTGTCGATCATATCCTTAAGATCCAGAGAGCGCGCACGGCATTCTCAATTGACAGTATGGCTAGCATTAACCACGGAGCTGCTACTACCAACGGTCGCTTCAGGTGCTTTACTCGCTTCACTCCCTTGCTCCATCTCGATCTCCCCCTGTGTCATCTTTTTAAAGAAGCTTCCTATTTTTGGTAATTTATTAGTTAATTTATCAAATTCCTCTTTTCGTTTGCGCTTTTGAAAGCCACTTTTGTGTTAAAAATTTGACGACTCCATATCTGTCTCAAGTTCAACGTTTTTTACTGTTTTGCACGCAATGCGCATGTTCACCCGGGGATTCCCCAGTCCCAATTCGAAACAAATTACACCAAATTCATCATTGTTCGTTTCAAACATTGATTTATTTAATGATCAGTCAAATATGTTGTTGTCATTATTTATTCAAATCAATTCGCAAAAAATTAAAATGCGATCAAAAAAGTAAAATGCGATAGGGGGACCCGACTGTCAATCAATATCTTCCAGTAACGTGGGTGGGCCCCTGATTGGTCCGGGCCCATAAGCAACCGCTTACCCTGCTTACCGATAGTTACGCCTGTGCACTAGTCTATGTCTGTTAAGAACCTGCTGTTTTTTCACAGTAGGATATGCAGGAACCACATTCATCCACACTCATATTACATACAATGTTGGAAGGACATTAATTTCATATTTTAATTTCAGCATAGGCTATATAAAGCCTTGTTACCTCTTGTTACCTCTTATGATTGATTGTTTGAATCAGTGTTGTATGCAATGAAAACAAAAAATAACTTAGTTTTGTACTGTATTTGCTATTTGCTGAGTGTCTGTATTTTAAAAAATACAATTTTAGATTGCATTTTGAAAACTAGGTGGATGCTGGACACATTTATGGAGATTCTCTTGATCGCCAGCTGGACCTCAGACTGCATAAAGATGGGAAATTGAAGTACCAGGTACTGTTCACATCAGGCATGTTGTGAAGTCATCAGTCGTGCTAGGCTGAGCATGTCTTCAAGGAAATGTCAGTCTGTTTAATGCTTATTCGTGAAACAGTCTCACTTTTACCATTCTTCTACCATAAAACAGTTTACATTCAATCATATTTACATGTTTTACAAATTATATATACATAATAATTCTGCTTGTGTTTCATGAGTGAGAACATATGTATTTTCAGTTGCTTCATTTCACAGCTGTGTGCAAGTATTTCCTTCTCAATGAGCTTAACCTCATTGTGGGTGTGATTATAGTTTAAACATGTGGTTTTTGTTAGGCGTCAGTGATGTCATGTAAAATACTGCACACTGTTTAGTCTAGTAGCAGTAAATACCGTATCTAGTGTGCTTGGCTGGTTAATGTGAGCACATAAATCACTTATTAAAACAACTTTAAAAGTGATTTCAGATCGCTCGTTGTTTAAAATAATTCACTTATTTACTGGTACTGAAAAAGAAATAAGAGAGAACAAGAAGTATTGAAACATCTTCTCAATTCTGCATTTTACCACATTTTTCTGTTTGGCTCTGATGCAGGTTGTCAGTGGTGAGATATACCCCCCTACTGTGCTAGATGCGCAGGTCAAAATGAGCTATCCACCGTCTGTTCCTCCAGAGAAGCAGTTGGCCATTGGGCAAGAGGTGTTTGGACTGCTGCCAGGTCTCAGTATGTACGCCACCTTGTGGCTGCGTGAGCACAACCGTGTGTGTGATATCCTGAAACAAGAACATCCGACCTGGGGGGATGAGCAGCTGTTTCAGACTGCCAGGCTAATCATTATAGGTAAAGATTTCCTCAGATCCATATAAAAATAATTGTCGAGAGAATACTTCAAAATATATACCACTCAAATAATGTACTTTGCAGTCATGGTTGTGTGCCATTTAGAATGCCTTTAAAATTCCAGTTCCATTCCTGAATTTGAATGAATTGAATTAGGATGTAGAACTGTAATTAAAATTTACATTAGCAAGAAGAATTTTAATGAATCAAGTATATTACATTGAAGTTTTGTTTTATATATATGTATATAATTTATACATATAATCATTTATACATATACTTTTTCATACAAGAGATTTTATTATTCATTTAACATGATATTTTAATATATTTATATTTAACAAATTAACTTTATTGTCAAAGTCAACTCATTAATTGAAAGAGAGACAATTCATAAATTATGAATTTCCTCCAACCTTGGTGTCTATTTCAATTCTGGTGTCTTATCCTAGTGCTATTATATTATATTATATTATATTATATTATATTATATTATATTATATTATATTATATTATATTATATTATATTCAAAAAATTTCAAACACTGAATATCCTCTATGCTATTCTATCAAATGTAGGTTTACAAGAGTGCTCACAGTTTTCCTTTGTGGTACACTATTTACATTTTTTTTTGTCATTTATTGTTTTTACTAATTTATTGTAAAATGTTGACTCCCTAAACTCAAGGCGAGACCATTCGTATTGTGATCGAGGACTATGTGCAGCATCTGAGCGGTTACCAGCTGAAGCTCCGGTTTGATCCCAAGTTGCTGTTCACCTCACAGTTCCAGTACCAGAACCGCATTGCTGTGGAGTTTAGTCAGCTTTACCACTGGCACCCGCTCATGCCTGACAGCTTCCACATCGATGGAGATGACATTCAGTACCCTCAGTTCCTTTTCAACACCTCTATCCTCACCCACTACGGGGTGGAGAAGTTGGTTGAGGCCTTCTCAACCCAACCCGCAGGACAGGTAATGGCACCATAAGGGTTGTAGGAGAGAACTTAATCACTTCAACATCTGTTCTAAAAGAGAAGAAGGTGCAGTGAGCCTTGGGTTGTGTGTGGGTTATGTTTAGGTCTGTTTTTGTCATTCCAAGGGTCATTTCCAATGAGTTTACCACCCTCATCTATTGAAACATGTCTGTAAGTGTTTTATTGCAGAGGGACATAGAAGCCCCATAATTAAAATTTTACCCCAAAATTACTTCCCTTACCCTCATGCCATCCCAGATCTTCAAATGAACACAAACATATTTTTAGAAAAATAATCTATCTCTGTGAGTCCATATAATGTAAGTGGACGGGAGCTCCATACTTGATGCTTTAAAAACCACACAAAGTGAACACGACGGTAATCCAAACAACCCTAACCAGACGCGCCGCGACATGCGATGATTCTATCATCATTGCCGAGAGAGTCCCCCCCCCCCCACGCACTGTGATTGGCTGTGATTTGTATCGCGTCCCATAGTCGTGTCTGGTGTGGACAGACAAATTATTTGTCGCTAGAATCTTATTACATCGTGTCTGGTTAGGACACGGTGTAAGGCCATGTCCATCACAGCCTTTTTCCCAAGGCAAGTGTATTTTTCCAGTTGTTTTCAATGTGAGCGGCGCGTTATAAAGACAGCAGCAGTGACCACAGAACGTAATACTCGTTGAATGAATGTGCACAAACTTTTTATTTAACTAAATCACGAACACATAACTAATTTAAACAAACACACACACACAATCATGCATACATGGATAAAATGGAAAGGGAATGTGAATGAATGAAACCAAAACAGAAACAGGGGAATGAAGCTATGGAAACATAACCACAAACGTAACAGTCAGTTAATCTCCTGAACAGAACTATCAGCACTTTGGTAACAAGGGGTTGTAACAGCTTATACTAAACCTCTGCACTGCCTTAACCGTTGAATGAGCGTACGGTTACAGTCTCAGGAGAAAGACTTGATGGTTCAGTAGTTCGATGGTGGTGCAGTTGCAATCAAATTCTACCGGTTTGAATGGAGTGATGACAATCTTGCGGTGTTAGTCTGACTCTGTTATGGTCAAGGAAGTTACAGTAGGGCTGGTTGTAATTTTAGGCCCCTCCGGGCTTGACCAATGAAAAAGGTGTATTTTTCAAGCGGGAAAGGTTTCTTTGTTTGGAAGCTAACTCATTTGCATGATCAGTCTGAGCTGGCAGTTTGTCCCCTCATACTCTGATTGATATAACAAGCATTCAATGCATGCTATAAAGAGGTGATATACACCAATGTGCAGAGTGTTAAACAAGGATCATTTTGATAGGAAGCATGAGGTTACTACAACTAGTAGTTCTAACATAAGGCATGCATAAAACAGTATACAATACAAAAAGACAATATACAAAACAGTAATGATACACACAGTGTCCTGGGGTTAAGCATGTTCCTTCATAGTACGTTTGTATATGAATTAATGGAGAAAAGTTTGTTTTATGGTTCGCCTGTGTCTATTTTTCACATGGAACCTTCTGCATTTTTCTACGTCGTAAATCATGTCTTATCTCACTGGCATGTCTTTGCTGCCATGGTAACCAGGGGCCTGTTCTGCTCTTTTAGGGGTTGTCACAAACTGTCACATAGTTTGGTTTTTGGGAGAGGGGGTTTGCTGGATTATTCATTCAATATAATGAATAATTGTGTGTCTGATTGGTCCAACTGCTACAATGTTTCGGAAGACATTGATTTATTAACTGGGGTTGTATGGATTACTATCTTGTTCACTTTGCATGTTTTTAGAAGCATTAACTTTGAGATATTTATCCACTTAGATTAAATGATATCGGAAGAGATGTGTGTTCATCTTTTGGATGGAGTATCCCTTTAACTGTAAAATAGTTTAGCTGAACAAGAGAATACAGACAGAAACATTTGTAATGTATATGTAGGTATAATCTGATGGGTATGTTTCTGAGAAACTCACATGATGGTGTGATTTCTGTTGTATAAACATTAAGCCTTTACATCATAGCATAATCATCCCTGTGGGTAGGATCACACCAAATATGTGCCTGCAGAATATCAACAAAAGCTCTGCAGGACCTGAACTAATGTTGATCAATGGTAAACACTGAATTCCACATTCCAAAATTCTTATGCTCACCAAGGCTGCATTTATTTAATAAAAATACACTAAAAACAGTAATATTGTGAAATATTATTACAATTTAAATTAATTGTTTTCTATTTTTATAAATGTAAAAATGTCATTTATTCCTGTGATGTCAGAGCTGAATTGTCATTTATTCCTGTGATGTCAGAGCTGAATTTTCAACATCATTATGTGTCATATGATCCTTCAGAAATCATTCTAATATGCTGATTTGCTGCTAAAGAAACATTTATTACTATTATCATCATCAGTGTTTTTGCTGCTTAACATTTTTGTGGAAACAATGATACCATTCAAACATTTGTGGTAAGATTAAAACAAAAGAGTGAAATTAATACTTTTATTCATCAAGGATGCATTAAATTGATCAAAAGTGAAGACATTTCTAATGTTACAAACGATTTCTGTTTAATAAATGCTTTAATAAATGCAAATAAATTACATTTTCAAATATTCGGTCACTTAAGTTTAGATTCTAATTCTCACTTTTATTAAATAAATGCAGCCTTGGTGAGCATAAGAGACTTCTTTCAAAAACATAAACAAAATTGTTTCCAAACCTTTGACAGGCACTGTAGATATGCTTTTACTTATTTTTAATAGATGAAAATGACATTGAATGTAATGTTTCACTAAGGGATTTAATGTACAACATTTGTTATTTTTAAATGATCGTTTTTATGGTAAAGATGGCTTATTTAGTATTTTTTTTAATTATAAATCTCTTTGTGCTGGAACAGATTGGAGGTGGTCATAATATTCACCCAGCGGTGTGCAAAGTAGCTCAGGGGGTCATCATTGAATCGAGGGAGCTTCGACTTCAGCCCTTCAATGAGTATCGCAAGAGATTCAATCTGAAACCCTATACGTCATTCTCAGAATTTACAGGTATGATTGTACTAACACTTTTTTAATGCTTCATTTACAATGAAAAGTACAAGGAAAGAATCATGGACAAATTATCGTCATTAGTGCCTATAAAGAGCTTATGTGGTTTCTTGAATGCTCAATAGATATATTATTTTTAAGAGGTCAGAATGTATTTGATTCATCATTCATTTTTAAGGGGTAATGAGAGAAATGAGGACAGGCTGAAAATTCAGGGTTACGTTTTGGATTATATACTTAATGTTCAAACAATGTTTGGCTGCTTATACATCTGCCCACAACTGCACACAATATTTATGCAGTGTGTATTGGCTGTTAATGGCTGAAATTATTGTTTTACAGGAGAGGAAGAAATGGCTAAAGAACTAGAGGAACTCTACGGCGATATCGATGCGCTGGAGTTCTACCCAGCTCTTCTCCTAGAGAAGACACGACCTGGTGCGATATTTGGCGAAAGCATGGTGGAAATGGGAGCCCCATTTTCCCTAAAAGGCCTGATGGGAAATCCCATTTGCTCCCCTGACTACTGGAAGCCCAGTACATTTGGGGGGCAGACAGGCTTTGATATAGTAAACTCTGCTACTTTGAAGAGACTGGTTTGCCTCAATACAAAATGGTGTCCTTATGTATCTTTCCATACTCCTCCATCAGATTATAAACAAGAGAGGACATCTCACGGTGAACTTTAGCATAGTGTACTTCTCGAATCTGTTTTAAGTCACAGACCACAATTTTGATCTTTAATAAGGAGCTTAATGATATGCTAGTAATGATCTGTATGAACTAGTAATAAGAGTTATTAGAGAGTTGTTATTTGTTAAAAGGTGATTGAAGAATAATTTTTCATAATATTACAATATAATGGGTAACACTTTACAACAAGGTTCATTAGTTAACATTAGTTAATGTATTAACTAACATGAACTAACCATGAGCAATACATGTGTTATTGTATTTGTTAATCTTTGTTAACTTTAGTTAAAAAATACAGCTGTTCATTGTTTGTTCATGTTAGTTCACAGTGCATTAACTAATGTTAACAAGATTTTTATAATGTATACGTGCAGTTCATTATTAGTGCATGCTAACCAATGTAGTTAACTAATGTTAACTAATGAACCTTATTGTAAAGTGTTACCATAATGAATGGTTTTGCAATATGAAATAATGTTCAGAAAGAACACACATGAGTATTTTATGGACTTAATTGACTCTTTGCTAAGTCCCGTCTTAAAAAAATTTGTATGAAGTGTTTATGGGAAGTTTGTCTGAGTTAGAAACAATAACTAAAGGGGTGGAGCTTAACAAAAGATCAGTTCGAGGATTGACTCTGAGGTTGGTTATTATTGGCTCCATAGATTCAGTATTCTGGTAGGACTTTACAATTAGTTTCCATTTGTTAATATTAGTTAACATGAACTAACACTGAAAAGTACTTATAAAGCATTTATTAATCTGAGGGGCCATTTTCAACTGAAAACTTTTTATGCATTTTGGCCGAACATTTACACAATAATGGTGTTTTGGGAGAAACGTTTTTTTCAGTGCAAGTTTTTGAAAACGCTACTGTTATCGTCTCCATGTAAACTACAAAAACGTACATGCGTGTTCACATAAATAATTACTGTAACAAATTTACTGCTTATTGTCAGTTAATATTTGTTAATGCATTAACTAATTTTAACTAATGGAACCTTATTGTAAAGTGTTATAGGCTTATAGGCTTACATACACCCGGTGCAATGCAGCGCCAGGCACAACGCAAGTGTTTTTTGCTAGTTTCAGCCCGACGCAGTTATCATGTTCCCGTCCTGTGCCTTGTTGTTTAAATAGCAAATGTATTTGCGCCCATGGTCTGGTCTGAATATGAGGTGTGTTCAGGCGCATTGTTGTCGCGTTGCTATTTTGAGGCAACTGAAATGGACTGCGGTATTTTTAGGGCGCATTAGTAATATGCACCTATAGGCGGGTGCACAACGCGCATACACTCTGCTTATTACAAACACACCAACCCACAAACATGCCAAATATGAAAAAATAAAGGATTACAATGTAAAAGATTATTATTGTGTACATAAAGATATGGTGGAATCCGGCTTGCCCCGTAGACGCTTTAACCTCGCGCAAGAGCAGATCCGTTTGCTCTCTGGAGAAGCGTTCAGTCTTTCCGCTTGCAAATTCTGCCATGTAAATAGCGAATCCGCCATGGTGCGAGCGCAACTGGCTTTTAAAGGGAATAGGAGATGAGACTCTGATTGGTTTATTGCACGTAAAGCCCAAAACACTCCCATTACTCATTAAGAGAATTTTAGACCTTTTTAGACCATGCTTTTGTGTTGGTAAACTAGCAAAAGTGGATTCGGACACGCCCTAAGTGCACTTGCGCCGTGCGCTTTAGACCATGCGCTTAGATCGTTAAAATAGGGCCCTATGTGTTTCTTTACAAAGTGACATCACCAACTACTGGCCTGGCATTCAAAATACAGTGTTTTTAGTCTTTCTTTTTTTTGTATGGGGATCATTTTGACAACTTTGTTGTCTGTACAAAGGAAAAACTTTTCAGTTTTTAGTATATCGTTGACGTGTAAACGTCCCCTTAGGTTTACAGGCACTCATGTTGCCAAACATCCATCCATCCATTTTCCAAACCACTCGTCTTATGTAGGGTCGGTGGAGTCTATCCCAGGGAAACACCCTGGACGAATGGATGGCCAGTCCATCGCAGGCAAAATAAACATTTAGCTTTTTTTATTAATAGCTCTCAAAAAAACAAAAAAAATGTATTTGCCTCATAGTTTGTTCTGTTTAGTAATTTTACGGTCTAATGTATTGTTCAACTTGAAAAAAGTAATTTGGCATTGAACTTTGAATATGTGATTGGCCAGTTTTTTTTCAGTGTTTACTGTTGTATTAATTTTTCTTCCTTGATAGAAATGAATGTGACCTTATAATATTCCTGTCCTTCAAAGCAAAAGGAGAGCATTTGTAGCAATCTCATTATTATGATATTTTTCTGCAATATGATTTTGTTTGTCAAAAATAACTTTATCTGTATGTCTGAAATGAATAAAACAGGAAATCTTCTATTTTACAAGTTTTTAAATTGTACATTTGAATGGCAAAATATTGCTTACCATTTCCACTAATCTTAATAAAAACAAATTGAGGCCATTAATACAGACAATAACATTTGCTCTATTCATTACACTATGATTCATTACAAACTGTTCTGAATAAAATTATATAGTTGGTATACAATAATAATTGTGTGTCTCAGTTTCCTATAATATGACTTCAAGAAAGTCAACAAGAGACATAGTTGTATTATTTGGTAAATTTTACTTCTATATAAAAGAAAGTTACAACAGTTGGTTACCCATGAAGTACAATATTCCAATATTTTAAGATTAATGTTTAAGAATACAGGTCACAGCAATAACTAATGTTAAGGGTAGTTTAACCTTTGGCACGAGTAGAAATAACAGTCAAGTTGTTGAACAAATAAACCATTTTACAACTTTTAAGTTCCATGATCTCATTACTCTCCGTTAAAGTGGAGACCTTTTCCAACAATATTTTACACAATACCATGGTTAGGTTCGTAGAAGTGTTTGAAAAATTGCTGAATAGTATCTAATTTTCAGAAATACATTAACATATACATTTACATCCACATATACTTGCAGTATTATAAATTCCTTGGCATATGAAAAAAGTGTCTATGAACCTGAAGAATGATAAATGTTTACCTGCAATTATTCCTTGTGTCTGAATATGCATACTTCCCTTCTACAAAAATACAAATATATACAAAAAAAGCTGAATGTGAAGTATATTAATCATACAGACCACAAAAGATTTCATGGTTGTTATTTGTATGTCATCTGCAAATGTCAATATTTCATATATTAAAATATCTTTCATTAAAAATGAATGATGGTAAATATTATTGTAACTATATATTGTTATATATAAATGAAAATGATTAAATATTCTTTGTTAATTAATTTAACATAAAGTGAAAAACTCCTTGAATATTTAAACTAGAATTTATTATTACCTTATTATTAAACATTTTCTGCTCTGCAACAGTATCTCTTTGGAAGAAATGGTGGTTCATCTGATTGAAAAAAAAGGAAATAGTAATAATAAAGCTTTTTAAGCTAATTCACAAATATTGAGATGATCAATATAATTATAAATGTTTGCCAAAATAAATATTTGTAGTTATATCTCCCTGACCTAATGCCACTCTGTGATTTTGTAAGATACCATACCATATATAGTGATTTTTTAAAAATGGTTTAACATTTAACATATGTAATTTTACTGTAAAATACTGTGAACTTTATGGGTTTTGGATGTATGTATCGCCATATAATTTACAGATAATTCTTCTTATTTTTTATTATCAGTTATGTACCACAAGTAATGTTACCAACATACCATCCAGTGATACCGGAAACATTGTCACTGTATCTTTATGTTGAATTTCTTTTTCTTTTTTTTTACTGTAAATTTAACAGTATTTTTTCCAGTGCAGTACAGCAGATGTACAGTAGTATAAAAAGTAAAATCAGATTTAAATTTAGTACATAGTACTGTGAAAGAACGGAAATTCAGACGCAGCCATTCTAATGCATGGCTCCATATGAGCTCAGACTCCCTAGGTGGCCTTTCATTAAACCAACATTATAAGAAATGGCAATCATTAAAAAAAGAGGGAGAAAAAGCAACAGCACCATCTTTAAACTAACTGACAGTAGCCCTATGAAGTGAGCGATTAAAAAATATTCAATATTTGTTAAACACACTTTACTTATTTACTGTGGCTAGCAGAGGGTGCAGATCGTTCATGGTCCAGCCTGGTGTTCACCTGCTGGCCCGGGGCTCCAAAAGCAGGGCATGGAGGAATGCCGGCTGCTGAGGGGGCCGAAGGGTAGAAGTGCACATCCACAGCCACAGAGGTCATGCCCAGAGACACACAGTGGGACAGCATTAGGGGAGAGAAACCGTGGGAGATATTGATGCTGTGGCGCACAGGAGTTGAGGAGGGATCGGTGGTCTGGAGGGTCAGGGAAGACCGCAGACCCTCCTCCTGGGCAGGTGCTGGATTGGCTGGAGGAGGTGAGGGGGCATCCTGACATGGTTCAAACTCTCTGCTCCTCCAGTCCTCCATACACTGCAGCTGAATGTCAGAATGTGGTGAAGGAGACACCTTCCCCTCCTCAAATATAGTCTCCAGCTAATTCATAGTGGAAAAAAAGACACATTATTGTTAAAAAGAAAACAAGGAAGTGTTGCTTCTTCCTTTATATCTGTGATTTAATGCTAAGATTGACTGTACGTTCTTTATGTTTGGAGTCTCAGAGATTACAATGCTTTATGAATAGGAATAATATTAGCAAGTTCAAAATCAATCTATTCATTTAACAGAAAATTAATACATTTTGAAGAATGTTCATGCTGCTTTGTTCCATACAATGAAAGTGAATGGTGACCAGGGGCTGCTAAGCTCCATAAAAAGACAAGGGTGCCATAAAATTGGTCCATATGACACATGAGTTATATTCACAGTCTGTGTATAAATTATGATAATTATGACAAATTATGGTGGAGACGTACGTCATTGTTAACGAATGGGGATCGCTTGCGAGAGCCTATCTACTTCAAGTGAAACTAAACGAGCCAATGCACATTGGCATACGATAATTGCATCGCATCCTTGTTTTTCCGCTGAGGAGCCGGACTTGTGACTTGGCCGTCCAGCGGAAGCTCAGCAACTGTGGTGAGGGGACGTACGTCTCCATTCCCTTCCTCGGGGAACGAGGGTTACCATACGTAACCGAGACGTTCCCCTTCGTCAGCTTCACTATGACGTACGTCATTGCTGACGAATGGGGATATCTACCAAAACGCCATGGCTGCTGGCCCTTCCAGCGCTCCGCTTGCACCTCCTGGTGTGTTGGGCAGGAAGTAGGAGCTCTAAGCAGAGAAGGTTAGTCACTGCTGTTCACACAAGACCCACTCAGTGTGACTTACTGGATAACGCTGGGAAAGCGTGCCCTTGGGGAAGGGAACGCTGCGGAAGCCACATCCTACCCCGGAGGGAGGCACTGTGACGGTTACACATATTGACTAACCAAGCAGGGTACAACATATGGCAGTCTCTGGGGTGGTTCCAGACTAGTTATAGGGGGGAAAGAACACCAGCAGAGACGACAGAGCGGGCTCTGTGGGCCATCCTCTGCTTGAAGACAGCCTTTCCCTTATGCTTGCCTCCGTAACAGACGAAGAGCTGATCTGAGGTCCTGAAGCTTTGCGTTCTGTCCACGTATAACCGCCAAGAGCGAACAGGACAGAGAAAAGCTAGGGCTGGGTCATCCTCCTCTGAAGGCAGCGCTTGCAGGTTCACTACCTGGTCCCCGAAGGGAGTGGTAGGAACCTTGGGCACGTATCCGAGCCGGGGTCTCAGGACAACGTGAGAGTTGGCCGGCCCGAATTCTAGGCACAATTCGTCGACCGAAAATGCTTGCAGGTCCCCACCCTCTTAATGGAAGCCAGAGCAATCAGTATCACTGTCTTTAGTGACAGGATCTTTAACTCAGCTGACTCAAATGGCTCAAAGGGAGGTCTCTGCAGTACGCTGAGCACCAGAGACAGGTCCCAAGAGGGTATAGAGGAAGGGCGAGGCGGATTCAATCTCCTCGCTCCCCTCAGGAACCTGACGATCAGGTCATGCTTTCCCAATGACTTACCTTCAACTGCATTGTGATGTGCGGCAATAGTGGCAACATACACTTTGAGGGTGGAGGGAGACAGCCTTCGCTCCAACCTATCTTGCAGGAAAGAAAGCACGACTCTGATTGGACATCTTCGGGGTCTTCCCGGTGGGAAGAACAATGTTGTCACACATCAATTTACAGGTGGGAAAATGTCCTCACTGCCACATCCCTACTTTGTACTGACCTGGTCCTCCTCTCTAGGCTCCGGGTGAGTCTCCACAATAACTGGCAGGTCCTGGGTGGAATGGACACCCTCTTGCACATCATCTGATGGTGGCTCCATCATCATGGTGGATGGGCTGCTTTCTGTTGGGAGCGCTCTTGTCTCGGATATGTTGGGGCTTTGTTCAATAACAGCCACCAAATTATCATCCTCAAATGCTCTGAAATGTGTCATCATTAAAAATGTTACAAAAACTACTATTCAATTAAAGGGATAGTTCACACAAAAATGAAAATTCGTTCATTAATTACTCCGTAAGACATTTGTTCATCTTCTTAGCGCAATTTAAGATCTTATTTATCATGCAACAATGTCTGCTCTCGTGACAACACAACATGCATGCGTTGTGGTTCTCTCGTGAAAGCATATTGGAGACTAATGTTTTGAAAATAAAGTGGTAAATTCTGTTTTTTTTGCGCACAGCACTCACCTCGCTTCATAAAATTGAAGTAAAACCACTTAGATCACATGGATTACTTTTATTATGTCTTTACTAACTTTCTGGGGGTTGAAAGTGGTAGTTGCGTAGGCTGTCAATGAGGGAAAGAAAGCTCTCAGATCTCATTAAAAATATCTCCATTTGTGTTCTGAAGATGAATGAAAGTCTTACGGGTTTGGAACTACATGAGGATGAGTAAATGATGGCATTTTTAGGTCTAACCCTTTAATGCAATGTTGACAGGGACATTATACAATTATCAAATGCTCTCAACAAAACTAACTTGTTATCATATGTCCTTTCCATCGCAAGACGTTCCCCATGTCTGCAAGGCCCACCCATACACCTCAGAGCTATGAGAAAAAATATATTATATTACATTTTTTATGCGTTTGAAAATCTCATTTAGGAACTCATCACAGGTCTATGCAAGAATAATAGGTATCAAGGTTTATTTTTATTATATTAAAGTCTCACCTGCTCTCCCTGTGGGTAAAGCTGCAGGATCATTTGTCTGAACCAGAGAATAAAAGGCCATGGCAATGAAAATGAATGCCAAGGAAACACCTACTCCAACCACAATGGGAATGTCATGTTTCTCAATCACAGGCAACCAAGTCTGAGATTTCTCCTTTTCTCTGAAGAAAAGAGGGTCATATGTTACTTACAAAATCACAAATCAAACAAAGCGTGAAACAAAAACATCTCAGCATGCTTTTTCCAAAAAATTGATGATAAGCTGATTAATGAGGAAGCTCATTTGATAACCAACCTGTTATTATTGTCAGTGGTCCTCATGGGAGCCTGTGATGTGTTTTTCTTGAGTGATTCGACTAATTCTGTGTCATTTGTTACTGATGACTTCGTACCTCCAGACTGCTTAATGTTTTGACTCTTATTTTGATGCTGTTCCACAGGGGCTGAAGCAGTGAAGTTGTCCACATCCATTAAAGGTAAGCCTGGAGTCTGGGAAAAGCTCTGAATGTTTTTAATCTGAGAATATGAGTCTGCAGGCGATGGGCTGTTTGTGTTTGGATTCATTAATGGAGGTTTAGTGACCTGGTCCATTGGTTGGATATGTGGATGTGTATCCTGCATTAAAGTCTCTTTGAGTTTGGGAGATGGTGTAGGTTTGATGGGCACAGCAGTTGGATTTTGTGTTTGTATGGGTTCTTTAATGTTCTCATTACTTCCTATGCTAATGCCAGTTGGCTTCAGTGAAATAAATTCAGTAGTGTCTTGGGTAGATTCAAGATTCAAGTATGTTGGTGAGTCCTCCACAAAAGCATTTAACACTGCACCAAACACAAAGAATAAGAATGAGAAAAAAACAACCCAACACACCAAACAAACATACAAACAGAAAAAACTCCTCTATGCCAGGGATTCTCAACTCTGGCCCTCGAGATTAGTTCCAACCCTGTTTAGTTCCAACCCTGGTTTAGTTCCAACCCTGATCAAACTCACCAGCCTCTAGCCAGAGATGGTCTTATTATTGGGAGAAAAGAGGGTCTGTGGCTCTACCATTGTAAAAAGCGTAATGGCTAACTTAAATCACATGTGCCTAGATAACCAATCACATTACAGCCTTGACGTCATTGAATTTTGTTCAGAGTTGTGCGACAGTCAGTCACTCTTTGTTGAAACCATAGAAATGAATGAGAAGTGGCATAAACTGAATCCTACCTGTCACACAATTGTCTGTGATTTATCTTTTAAAACAGCATTTTTTTCTTCGGTGTAAATCAATCCAAAAATAATGTTTAAGAGCAAACTGTCGATACATTAAATAAGCCGTTTTCCCACAAAAGCAGTTTATACAGCGTAGTGAAGCCTCTCTTCCATTGACATCCATGAAAAAAAGGCCTCTGGTCGCCTTCCCTGCGTATCCTCCTTGTTTCCTCCATCCTCCATCCTATGACCCGGAAACCGATCGAGCTCAGCCATCTTGAAGAACAACTCAATTCTCTAATTGCACCATGATGAGGCGAGGATCGAGGAGTGAGGAGGCTTCCAGTGGAGTTATGAGCGAAGATGCACAGGTGTATCCTTTGCGGAAGTGTCTAGAAACGTGACACACGTATCAATTATCCTCCCCCTTCACATCTGTCACAATAATTTTAATTTATACTTTACCTTTGCAGTTTAAATAAACCACAAATCTCACATATTTCAACAGGGTAACTTGCTTTATTATTATTATTTATTATGAATTTCTTAAATGACCAAATTTCAACAACATAAGGGCAGATCCTTTGAGCGCTGCTGATGACGCTGTGAAGTGACGCTGGAGTGATCAAGTCTTCCAATGTAAAAAAAAGCTTTCATTCGATTTCTCTGTCCTCCTTTTCTTTTGCATCCTACAGGGGGTGGAGCTGAGACACGAGGAAAGGAAGCGAGGAAAGGAAGCGAAGATGCACAAATAAGAATTGAGAAGCACCCACACTGGTTTTGCAGGCTTGCCTTCGAGTGGTTTTGCTCTGTCTTTCTAGTACGACCTGATTTGACCTTGATTATTTTGTTCAGGTGTGTTTGATTAGGATTGGAGTTAAACTGTGCAAGAAAGTGGACCTTGGGGGCCAGAGTTGAGAATCCCTGCTCTAAGGTATGTTAATATCCTTACAAGATATCTTTGTATAAACTTCAGTTGTCCGCTGAAGGGATTCTTTTTTCTCTGTATTGTTCATAATCTTTGAACCATAGAGAAAGGAATTAGTAAATAGTTCTTGTTCACTCTCTGGAACCTGGAAGGTTAGAGAAACAAACAAATTCAGCCCCATAATTGTTACAAGATGCATTTGTTGCAAGGCATTATTCAATCTTTTAAATGCACTTAACCATTGAAAATGGTGGAGAATGTTGATGAAAATGCCAAAGTACTCACAAAACAATCACAGAGTCACAGTTACAGATGTTATGAGGCTAATGTCACAGATGGTACCAGAATGACTCTGCAACTGCATTACTCACAGTGGTTATAATCATTTTACTCAGTGCTTCTTTATCACGTGGGACATCAGAGTCAGCTTTAAGTTAGAGCATTAGAATGATTAGATCAAACTGAGATGCAAACAGGAAACCGATGTATTAGTTGTAGGCATGAGAACTACTAATAGTTTAGTTCTCATGCATTTTGCCCACCTGTTACAGTTATAATAGCACTTCTCACATCCTGACCGACTCTGTTTTCTGCAGTGCAGTGGTACTCTCCTGAATCAGACCGGTGAATGTTTGAGATGACTAATGTCCCATTATCTGTAAAATGAAATGTCACGTTTTAAAATCAAGTGAAAACCTGCATCATATTACAGTCTGTTCCGTATGTAACAAACCATCAGTGTGTATCTGTAGTGGGAGTGAGACTGGAGACTTTGGACCAGACAGTTGTGGTGAATTTCGTATCAAAGCGGTTCTAATCCAAGTGTATTTGACAGGAGAATCTCCCACAGCTTGACAAGGGAGACTAACAGGAGATCCCTCTGAGACAGTGAGTGATGCAACGAAGGAAACAATGACTGGTTTCACTGAAAAGAAATGCAAAGTCAGATAAGGGGTGAATTCCAATCGGAAGTGAGCCTCCCTATGCCCTACTCACTCCGAAGGGCAGAGCACTTGAAGAGGAGACTTTGGAGGGAGCAGGGCACTTGCGTGTCATGATGTAGCCGTTTGGAATGCACTTGGTGAAGGGAGCAATGAAAGACAACGTAATTTCCTGGAATGATACCGTGTCCATTAGCCCATTAGCTATTCTTACAAAGAGGAATTTATTATTGCTGTTAATATAATTGTTGCAAATAAATATACATTTTATAATGAAGTTTCTAAAACATGCTTTATATATGTGTGTGCTCTCAACTTGCCGTCAACAAAACTTGCCGTCTTTTGTGTGGACACTGTAAGCAGTCAACACTATCTAACCTACTTACTGTTAAACTCATTTATTACCTATGAAACCTATTTAAACTTCATAGGAAATGTATGACGTGTGTAAAATATCACAAAAAAAACAAAACAAATGATTCTGTTTATACATAAACTCGACCTCTCCCGCCATCTAGCTTTAAAATGAATAGCGAGGATTCGCCACCCTGGGTCACATGACCATAAACGATAAAATTGCTTTCATTGACCATTGAAGTGACCATCGCATACCCTTCATTAACGCACTTGTGGAAGAGCCCTTTATGAAGGGATTTAGGTGTTCACTTTTATTTGGAACGATCCCCTTCGTGAAGTGCCCTTTCAAGACAAATGTTTGGAATTTGGCCCAGTTGTCATTCTATTGAAGTAAAGACATCACAAACACCCTAACAAAAAAAGAACTAAGGTGGTACCATAATACAGTGACGTATTAGTTGATAATACCATGGTACAACATGATTACCTTAATAATAATGTGTTTTCAAGTACTATGGTACTTTTTTAGTATACTTGTACTTTTTTGGCAAAGAAGATTTACCAGCAACTCGAAGAGTCATGGTTTTCTCATCGTGACCCAGTGTATTGGAGGCTGCGCATGTGTAATGTCCTTCATCATGCTTTCTCGCTGATGAAATGTAGAGAGTTGTGTTTCTTAACCTGGGAACAAAATGAATTCACAAGCACCACCCGGTAAACAAGAACCACAATTATAGTTAATAAACTCTTCCTGCAAAACTTACCCCATGATAATTTTGCCTCCAGTTTGGACAGACTGGCCTAGCTTTGACCACTTGATTGAAGGAGCAGGGTGTCCTAACACTTGGCAGTGAATCGTCACTTCAGCTCCTACAGGAGACGTTATCACCGTTGGCCAGATAGTCACGGATGGAGGTTCTGAAATAAGGCCAGATTGACCACAGAAAAGAATATAATAATGAAACGAGCTTAGCAAACATAAAATAGAGATTTCAAAATTCACAAATTACTAGCCAAGGTTTTATGGGTTCGTGAAACACCGCTTTGGTTCATGATAGAACTACAGGTGTTTGAGGACATTATGTTAGAAATGTCCAGAAACACCTGGTTTCCTTGATTTATTCTATTGTTGAATTTCGTTTTATTATCTTATTTCTATTGTGTTTTTCTTTTCTGTGAATGCACACATGTATTTCTCTTCTGTAAAGCACTAAACACTGTTTTTAAAAGTTGCTATATAAATAAAGCTTACTAAATGCCAAATTAAATCAATAAATTTGATTAGGAATCATCATATACTTAAAAATTCATAAAAACGTATATATATATATTCTTTTTTTTACAACAAATCAATTTAAATTAATTTAAAAACATTTTATATTATATACAAAAATAGTAAAAAGTATCATATCACTATCATATTTATTTGGCAGCTGGAACAATGCTACATATATCACAAGAGGTTCTTCTTTAAGACACACTTGGAATCTGTGCCTGCAGAAACCTGCAGATTTATACATAATTTAAATGTCCATTATTTATAAAATGCACACTTAGCCTTAGCTAATACTTAGCTAATTTTGCTATTCTTTCAGGTATCAAGGGGAGTTTAGTACTCAGCTCCATTTACCAAATTTAAAAAGTATTATAAAAAAGTACTAAAAGTCTTACTAAAAGTACTGATTCTGTCTGGGCCTGATGGGTTTCAGACATAAAAGCACTTCCTGGTTTATATGTGCATTGAAATGTTTATGATTACATAGTTCAGACTATGTCCAGTCCATAACTGCGGGATAAAAATCATGAAAAGGTATGCTAAATAGAGGACAGGTGTGAACAGCTACCACCTGGAACGAAAGTAGACTCATCCGAAAGGAAGTACCTGCAGGTAAGAGGTAGGCTGGTTGGGATTTCACTTTCTCCTCCTCATTGCGAGCTTCACAGAAATACAGCCCCTCATCTTCTGACAAAACTCTCCTAGGAAGAAGGTTTTCACACCTTTAATGCCTTCTGTCATAAGTATTTAAATTCACCATGCAATCAAAATTGACCATTCTTATTTTTTATAGAATATTGCAGTATTTTTTATAGGCAAAATGATTTATCCATGCACATCATTATTGTTTTTAATTGATGTCGCCTCATAATTTTTAATTAAAATAATTTCCTCTTCCTCTTGCAGCAACATCTCTTCTCTGATGACGTGTTTATTGGCGTGAGGGCGGGGCAACCTGTCACTCACATGAGATCAACAATCTCTATCGACGATCAATGAGCAAACAACGATCAAACGGTCCAATCAATTCTCCATGGACAAAATGAAGTCCTGTCCTACGTTTTTTCTAGTTTGAGAAGCCATTTTACTCGGATATATATGACACAATAGGGAAGAAAAGACTAACTTCCATTTTCTTGCCAATTTTAACAATAAAGGGTATTTTATAGGCATATATTACTGATTTATTGATTAATTATCATATATTTCATTGAACTTTGTTTTATTAAAACTCTTTATTCTTGAAGAAATGTATATATTTTGTTGTTTTAATTTCACACTTATTGATTCATAATCTGCCGTAGAAATATCTCACTTGAAAATCAGCAGTTGTCCGTCCTTCTGCAGATCCCATCTAGATGAATTGGGTAATGGACGTCCATCCTTAAACCACTGCACTGTGGGAATGGGGAAGCCTTCAACAAAGCAGTGGAGTGCCGCTTCCTTTTCAACAGGTACAGTGACATTTTGTGGGCCCTCAATTATCTTTATGTCTACATTGAAACCTGTGCAATAAAAAAACAAAGACACCAAGTAATAAGAATGCCAGATTTGTATAATGCAAAATATATCAAAGTTGTATGTCTTACCATGCACTGTCAGAGTTGCTGCTTGACTCTCTTTGCTTATGTTCAGAAGAGGATTGTGGGTGATACAGATATATATTCCTTGGTCTGTTTTGGTGATGTTAGCCAAGTGCAAGGTGCCTGAAGTCTTCCTTTGACTCCCTCCTCCATACTGTCCCTAGTGGTAATATTTAGTATTTAGCAAAGAAATATTATTACACTTGTCATGGAGCCCTTTCCAGTTTCCCCTTTTGGCGACAAACCATCGGATCTGGCTGCATAAAAAACAATCTCTCTCCACGCATTTGTCGTGGTTGCACTTTCTTTGTGGAGTTTGTGTGCTAAATCATATAAATATTGAAGTTCTGCACAAGCTCTGAGAGATGGGCTTCAAAGTTATCAATTTGTGACTACTCAGCTGGCATGTGTGATTGTAAATAGAATAAAAGTCACGTCCAAATCACACCCACAAACAGTTTTAATCAAACAGCAATGCTCTTTGACTTTCAAAGTTGGTCAAGGTGAGATCTTAACAGGAAATATATAGATGAGATACGCTTCTCATCTTTTAAAAGTAGTAAAACTAAACCCATCTTTAGTTGTAATTGATTGTTATTTTATTATAGCCATATTTGATTATATAACAGTCTGTGTAGGCTACTTACTAAACATGTTTAGTTCTGTAGCTACCTGAATCTGGTTTCCTTTGGTGAGAACTCTGCCATTTTTCAACCATGAAATCTGAGCAGGAGGAGAACTATCACCAGAGACACACTGAAGGAAAACATCTTGTCCCTCTTCAGTTCTCATGGACTGAGGGTGAAAGAACACATCTTCCAGGCCTACAAACAAACAAACAAACACAAATTACAATCTATGACCATTTGTGGTGGACACCTTAGATGCATCATGTGTGTAAGTCCTCAGTGTAACCATTAACATAATTTCAATAATTAATATAATTTTATACTAATGCAAGATACATACATGCTTTGCTGATCATGACAGAGGTCTGAATCTGTTTGTTCCCTCTCTTTGCACTGCACGAATAGTTTCCAAAGTCTTCTTCTTTTAAGCGTGGAAAGAAAAGGGAGCCATTGGCCATTTGATGAATCCTGCTATCCAGACTACCAGTGTCTCTCTCCCATTTCACTGGTGGAGGAGCCTTTAGGCCAGAGTCAAACACTGTGCAGTGCAGCATCAGAGAGCTATTTAAAATCCCAACGCCATCTTCTGGTAAGATTGAAAATACTAAGCAAAAGATAAAAGTGTGCAAGGAAATAAATTAATATAAAAAGATGATGTTAATATAAAGAGAGTATAATATAAATATTTTTTAGAGATCTAAAGTAAACGTAATATGTTCTAAAAGCACTGTAAAGCATGAAACGTGTGTTATTACCTTCAGAAGCCATTTCTACCTCCTCTGAAAAATGAGTGTTGCTGTTGTACCCTGATATAGTTGGTTCAGTCATAATAAATAATATGTTTGATTTGGGTAAAAACAATTAATTTAGATGCTAAATGTTTTCTGCCAGACAAAATAATAATAATAATAATAATAATAATATATATATATATATATATATATATATATATATATACAGTTGTAATCTACATTATCCAACCCCCATTGCAAAATGAGAACTCTTACCACTTACCACTAACTCTTACCACTAGAGAGAATTCTTAAAGGAGTAGAAAATGACCCCATGATTTACTCCCCCCTCAAGCCATCCTAGGTGTATATGACTTTCTTCTTTCAGATGAATACAATCAGAGTTATATTAATAAACACCCTGACGCTTCCGAGCTTTATAATTGGCAGTGAAATGCAACCATCAGTTTGAAGATCAAAAAAGTGCATCCATCCATCATAAAATAACTCCACATGGCTCTGGGGGTTAATAAAGGCCTTCTGAAGCAAAGGGATGAGTTTGTGTAAGAAAAAAATCATATTTAGAAATTAAAATAACTAGCTTCCGGCCAAACGAACATACGGATTTCGACTTAAGTCTAAAGTGCAACTTTATTCCTGGATCCCCTTAGACAGCATGCCAAATACGCTTTTTTTTTCTTTTTTTTTCTATTCGATCATTTGGAAGTGTAAACTTACGACTCAGTTAACAATTGCCTCAGTTAATCGGACGTTATTTATTTATTTATTCATTTATTTATTAAATATTTATTTTTGGCGTTTTATCGTAGATTAAAATCTATAAATCAAATGGATTGCTGAGGCAGATTGCCAACAACAGCCATTAGGATTGTTTGTGATTTTGACCTAAGGGTCCTCCTGACTACTCAGGTTTCACAGATTTAGGAGCTAGATTTAGCACTAAAATGCTTTGTGAAATACTCTTAGAGCAAAAATTTAGGAGTCCTAAAATTAGGACTGACACGCCCATTATTTTTAAGAGTTTCACCAAAATCTGCAAGTTAGGAGCTACTTTTAACCTTAAGATGTTTTGTGAAAACGGGTCCAGGTTTATTGGCAAAATTTAGTCTGTAAGTCAGCTGTTTGCAATAGAAAATTAAACAAAAGTAATTGAAATAGCTCAACACAACAAATGTTTCAAGTGGTTTCCCCAAATTCAACTGAAAATGCAACTTCTAATGACTCCTGCAGTCTCCAAATTATTCAAGCCTCTAAATAGAATCCCTCACAACAGAACAAATCTGCAAAACAGGTGTTGTCTCAAGTACGCCTGATGCAACTAATCAAGGGCCAGCAGCCATATCACTGTAACATGTAACTGTAACAGTGTCTTTAATGTAACAAGCACTGTCCTTCCGATGAGACGTTAAACCGAGGTCCTGACTCTCTGTGGTCATTAAAAATCCCATGGCACTTCTCGTAAAGAGTAGGGGTGTAACCGCGGTGTCCTGGCCAAATTCCATACATTGGCCCTTGCCAATCATGGCCTCCTAAAAATACCCATTATCTGAATTGGCTCGATCACTCTCTCTCTCCTCTCCAACTATAGCTGGTGTGTGGTGAGCGCACTGGCGCCGTTGTAGGCTGCCGTCGCATCATCCAAGGGCTTCATTAGTTGCACCAGGTTTGCTTGAGCTAGAACACATGAAATATCTGAACTGTCTAGGTTTGTTGGGTGTCACGTTTGACTGCATGTTAGAAATATTATCATCCTTCACAAACAAGGAACAGGATACATAAAGATAGCGAATGCACTAAATGTTCCTAGAGACACTGTTGAAAGCATTGTTTGCAAGTTCAAAGTTAAAGGAACAGTGGTTACTCTACCTGGACGGGGCAGAAAAAGGAAGCTATCAACGGCTGCATCCAGATTCCTGAGAAGGCAGGGTCAGAAAAACCCTCGAGTGACTGCAAAAGACCTGCAGCAAGACTTGGTGGCAACAGGCACTGAGGTTTCAGCTTGCACAGTAAGGCGCATATTAAACGCATGCCAGAACTCCAAGACGTACACCAATACTGACCCAAAAGCACAAGAAAAGTCAGCTCCAATATGCTCAAAATCATATAAATAAGTCATAGAAGTTTTGGGATTATGTTCTGTGTAGCAATGAAACAAAACTGGAACTTTTCGGCCCTATGGATCAACGGTATGTCTGGAGGAAGAAGAATGAAGCATATGCTGAAAAGAACACACTGTCTACAGTTAAGCATGGTGGAGCCCGGTGATGCTCTTTGCATCCTCTGGCACTGGAAACCTGCAGCATGTGGAAGGCATGATGGATTCATTGAAGTATCAGGAAATCGTAGGAGAAATCCTAGGTTATGCCGTCAGTGAGGAAGCTGAAGCTTGGGCGTCATTGGATCTTCCAGCAGGACAATGATCCCAAGCATACCTCAGATTTCAACCAGGCTTGGTTGCAGAAGAAGTCCTGGAAGACTCTACAGTGGCCATCAGTCACCTGACTTGAACCCCATATAAAATCTCTGGTGTGATTTGAAGAAGGAGGTTGCAGCACACAAACCCAAGAATATCACTGAACTAGAGGCATTGCTCATGAGGAATGGGCTAAGATTCCTCAGAAACACTGTCAGAAGCTGGTGTCTGGTTATATATCTCGTTTGCAGAAGGTCATAACAGTAAAAGGGTGTTCTACTAAGTTAAGATGCTTGCCATGAAGGTGTTGAATAATTTTGAGACAGCAGAAGTCATTAAAAGTTGCATTTTCATTTAAATTTGGGGAAACCACTTGAAACATTTGTTGTGTTGAGCTATTTTAATTACTTTTGTTTGATTTGTTCATTGCAAACAGTTGAAAGTCTCTACATTTTGCAAATAAACCTAATTTGCAATGGGGGTTGAATATTTCCAATTACAACTGTATATATACTGAGGTTCCATTTGTGCCAAAAACGAGTCGAGTGCTTTGTGCTTAGTTTTTACTATACATTTTCCTTGTCTACAGTCATTGCCTACTTGTTCAGATAAATGTGTATATGTTGATATGTATGTTCTCTGTTTATGTTGTATTGTTCTGCTGTCTAAACTGTCATCTTTACTGTAATCTTGTTATCTTTATTGTTGTCTTGTTATGTTGTCCATACTGTTTAATCTGTTTTCTTTTCAACACGCAACCATTATAATCATCAGAGATGAACGCAAATACATTTGGAAATAGTTTAATGTTTGGCAACAATTCTTCTAAACCTAATTGATGGAGAGGGATACACACTCCATCGATTAGGGTTAGAAGAACTGTTGCCAAACATATAAAATGTTAGAAATATAATCACTGCAATAATGATCCAATCATAGACTCTTAAGCATTTGCCCATTTAAATCCAAACAGCGACTTTTTTAAAAGTTTTTTTGGTCGGGCAGTGTATATATAACAACTGCAAAGCGACCAATGTGTAAACAACATGATTAATGCATTAAATCCAGCATAAACTCCAGCACAACCTGCATATTTTTAAACTCTCAAGACAGGCGTCACTATACCTGAACCTCACAGCGATTGGCTGCCGACTGCGTTTTTTTGCCTGATATTTGCATAAAGTCGAACTGCCCAACTTTTTGACTCTCTCAACGTTTTCTTCTGTCCACTGTCAATCCCACAATGCACCACGCAAGCGTGAAGCTCAACTTCCATAGGAATGAATTGGAAATGCTTGCTCTGCTCCGCGCCAGCACACACCGCAAGGACAACAGAAGACGACGACAGTAAGGACAACAGAGAAAGACGACAGTAAGGACAACAGAGAAAGATGACAGTAAGGACAACAGAGAAAGATGACAGTAAGGGTGACTGTAAAGACGACAGAACTACAGAAAGAAGACAGAGAAAGACGACATAAACAGAGAACATACAAATCAACATACTAATTTATCTGAACTAAAAAAAATTATAAATTGGACCTAGACAACTGTAAACTGTAGACAAGGACAAATGTATAAACCACAAAGCAGTCAACTATTTTTTGCCACAAATGGAACCTCATAGTGTAAAACATTATAGTGCTTTCTTGAATTATGCATAAAATGCATTTGCACATATTTAGTGAAAATATTTTTTGCATTTTTCTAATTTAATAATTGTTTACAAAAAAAAAAACAGTAAAAAGAAAATTGTAAATATTCACACTCTGTTTATTTACAGGTTTAAATTAGATTATTAATCCATTTTAGGCTTGTGGACCCTACTTTATGTCTTAGTTAGAATAAAGTACTAAAAACACAATGTATGCATCATGTTATCTGTAGCATAAATCATTTTATATTGCATTAGTGTTTGCAGAGTAATACCCAGGTATTCTAGATATTCAGTGTATCTTTCACCACATTAAATCTCATTTCAAATGGGCGTCACTTTGAGGAAGCAGGGGTAGTTTGAAGTCCACCGTTGCTAGGCTACATGTGGAGCAAGCACAATGTTTTGGCAAGCCTTTTGTCAAATTATGCAAGCGTATAAAAGATTTGCATGGCACGCATGCATTTTTATGGGCCTGTTCAGCAGAATAAAATCCAATAAAATCACATAAGCTAACTTGCATCCAAAATACTACACAGGTTATACTCACCTAATTCAGACACAGCAGGATTAATCCTGACAGAAGAGGACAGAAGGAGGAGCATCTGAAGTGAACTCCATACAGGACGAGACATGCTAGCCCTCTTCATCTGTGCCTTTCAAACGAAGATAATGGTCCATAGCATCATTCCTCATCTGACCAAATGCATTCATGCACTGCAAGACAAACAAAGTTATCATACTAATGCAGGATTCAACACAACTGCATTTCATGATCATTATTGACTAGATTAACAGATTAAAATTTCAAAACATACATACTTGTGGTGTGCCTCATTTATTAGTGTGAATGTGTCTTCAAAGAACGAGTGCAAATCACTAAGTCTCACAGAGTACAGCAGCACCTCTCTCTCTCTCTCTCTCTCTCTCTCTCTCTCTCTCTCTCTCTGCATATTCCTATTTTGGTTGTGTTTCATTACCACTATTATCATCACAGCCAGCCTTTGTATACTACAGACCTCTTTACTCTCTTCAATAGACTGAGCACTTTACACCACACAGCAGCAAAACCCTCCATTTACTGATTGTAACATGAAAAGAGCAAAAGCGCTTTGTACTTAGAGGATCAGTTAGAAAGCTTGTAAGGAAAGGTTTGTACCTGAGCACATAAGCTTTCATTGCTACTGTGTCCATGTAGGGCGGTCTTGGTTTAATGCTTCCCTAATATGGCCAATACATGGCAGAAATGAGTGATGCAGTGATGCTGTAAATATGCTTATATTTCTCTATACAGACATTAGAGTCCTCAGTGTATGAATGTGTTTCATGAAGATATCCATACTTAGATTTTTTATACAGTTCTATATTCTATACGGTATTCAATGCAAGTAAGTAACCGAACTAAATTACAGAACAAATTAAGAGTATACCGTACTTTACTTTTCAAGGAGAAAGTAACTCAATTACAGTAATTAATTACTTAGTAATGTGTTATACCCAACACTGGTACATAACAATTTATGTTTGGACAGGCTTTTGATGTTTAATGTTGTTTATATGTCTGTGTGGTGTTTTTGATATGCTATAAGACAAACCATGTACAAATACATAAGTCAGCAGAACCATTGTTGAGTATTTTCTCCTGAAAACTGCAGTTTACCAAAGACAGTTGCAAAAACGCAGAAATCGCCAGTGTTTCTGAGTGGATCTCTGAGCTGGTGTGAGTGCGTGGAGGCGGGGCTCATTTATTTGCATATTCATATAATCGCGTATACTAAATTAGGTAAGGGTTTAAAGTCACATTCAAGTTAATTTAAGGCATGAACAAATTTTTTTTTTTCAAGGAAAAAACTTTTAAATATGATATTTTGGTGATCAAAGAAGAGTTTTAAGAGACAAAATTATTGACTACAGGGGGACTTTAAGATTAGCAGATTCAAGCATAATTTTCCATTCCATATAGTTGTTTAGAGCTGGTTCAAAAATATCTTCGATCACAAACAGATGATTAAAGAGAAAATCAAAACAAATGGTGAACAAATGTTTCTAGTGATCATCTAATCATTTTTAGAGTTGCTGTTTTAAATACTAATGGCAGGTAAATTTGTAGGACATGTTTTAGGCTATTTCATGCCTCAGTGTATGATTTTTTTTATTTACTTATTAGAAAATTAAGAAACAAATGGCACTGTGTGCCAGTATTAAGTTTGTATAATATTTTGTGCTGTGCATCTGAGTTATTTTTTAATGTGCTTTACATGTCATCGATATCCTCTTTCTCTGACTACATAATAATGTTATTATTGTAATTCAATTTATTTTTACATTTAACATTTTAGACGGTCTATTATGATAGTGTACCATGTTGGGAGAGCAGCTGAGTACTCCGAGGCAAACAGAAATCCCATGAATGAGTGCTTCAGCCTTATGACTCATCTGGCATTGGCCATAGACAGCAGGTGGGTGAGCTAATGGGATCTAATGCTAGGAGCCGGGGGTGTGTTTTCTTTAGCCGAACAACACCCCATTAAATGAAGAAGCAGTTTAGCAATTCATTAACGTATTTAAAATTTGATCCCCTTACGAATACAACCAAAGCACTCGAGAGAAGGAGTTTAATTTGTCTGGCATTAGACATATGAGTACGGTGGAAAGAGTAAAGAGAAAACTTTAGAATATTGTTTTTATTTTATATAAATGGATCTGTAAATGTAGACTTACTGACTGATAACCAGTGTTGGGGAAAGTTACTTTTAAAAGTTATGTGTTAAAATATTGTGTTACTCCCTTAGAAAGTAACTTATTGCGTTAATTGGTCACTTTTTATGGAAAGTAATATGTTACGTTACTTTTACCTTACTTTTTCTCACCTGGACTGGGCTTGCTTGTTTGTTTTTTAATAACTAAAAAAAAAAGTTTCAACTATTTTTGCCAAATGTAAAGGCCTCAGGCTGAAGGAAATGCAAAGTCAAGACTGTACTGTAGAGGGCGCAGCTCAAACAAACCTTTCAGCTGTGCTGTCATTCTGGGTCACAGAAGAATAGGATGCAAGATCAACACTGGCCCTGTCCCAAATGGCACACTTCATATGCACTTAGGGTATTGTGGACTTACAATGGCTACCATGTGCATGTGTCCATTAAGTCCATGGTTGTCCCATTTGTCATTTTAGGTTTCAAAAGGGTGCTCGTGAGCGCCCCCTTTGCGGTCGATATGCGCCCTCGATGCACACTTTTTCCACACCTGCACTGAAGCGAGCTCCGGAGCATGCTAATTCCTTACTCCATGAAAGTGTGGACTCGTAAGACCGCAAGTGTTTAGGTTGCCATTTGGGACAGAGCCAGCCTCAGCAATAAAACAAAAAGATGGTTATTTTTGCTCATTGGTTCATGGTTAAGTTGGATCATCAAAGGTCAGCAGCAAAGACATTGGTTAATAAAGTGAGGTTAAATACTTAAAGTATATTTGTGTTATTTCACATTAATTATTGCAGGTTTGCGTAAAATGTTGAGTTTGCATTTCACTGTTTGTTATTCATTTTGAGGAACATTGAATCTGTTTTTGTGCCAGTGAGAAGAGTAAATGCCTGCTCACATTTAGTCTAGAACAGGGGTAGCCAACCCTGCTCCTGGGGGGTGCTATTCCAGAAAGCAAGGTTAACTTACCTTCACAAATACCCTGAACTCTCAGTTGATTAACCTAAACCATGCTTACTCTGGGCATGTTGGTTCCAAAAACGCATCTGGGAGTAACTTCAGTCAACCCAGAGTATGTTAACGGTGAACACACAAGACATTCTCAGCAGATCGATGAATCGACGGTTCACCGTGAACGGACGCTAAGAAAAAGCGCTCAAAATTCCTTTTTTCTTCTTTTGTTTATCGCCACCTAATTGATAGTTTTTCAGTCTTTTTGTTTAATCTTTAATAACTGTGAATAAGAATTAGGCCTACATTGTTTGTTTGATGCCAATTATATAATTAAAAAAAGACATGGCTGTATAAGTTTTTTTTATGTTTAGAAATTTTGCTTCCACATTGCTTGAAAGGTAAGATATCACATAATGTATTTTTATTATAGAAATTCATTATAGCATAACTTTGCATCCCGTTGCAAAAAAAAAAAAACACAAAAACATTTGAATGTAGATCCATGATATCAGATGAGAATAAAATAAATATAATAAATAATAAAATATGATAAACTTTTACCACACCTGCACTGAAAAGCGAGCTCTGCAGCATGCTACTTCCTTACGCCACGGAAGTGTGGATTCATTTAGAAAGTACATTTAGAAAATAGGACTTAGAAAATAAAAAAGTTTAGAAAATGTAGAAAATAAAAAAAAGCAAATAAACTTAACTAAACATACACTGTAAAAAAGAATCCTTTAAATTTACGGTAAAAAAACGGCAGCTGTGATTGACAGAAATTACGGTATAGCAACATTACGGTATCAACATTTTAGCTTTTACAGATTTAACTTAAATTTACAGTAAATAATCTGTATTTCATTAACAGATATAATGCTAATTTACCAACCTATTGAAGTACTGATATCAGGTTTGTACCTTTGTAATACACTGACAACCACCAAAAACAGGTAGCCTAGTGATGAGAAAGTCACATGATGAATCAAAGCTCATCACAAGCAGCTTTTCCACATGCTGAGAAGGTAAATACTTGAAGCACAGTGTCATTCGCACAAATACTAAACACCATTATGGTAACACACATGACATTAAAAAAAGCAATAAACATTAATTTAACAACATTTAACTCTAATGTACATAACTTATTAGAATAAACTAAGAAGAAACAGTTATTTCAATGAAAATACAATGTGAAGTGGCATGCATGGAATTCTTCGAATGTCAATTTACGTTTTTTCACTGTAAATTATACAATGACTAGTTCATCAAATGTATCATCAAAGGTCAGCAGCAAAGACATTGGTTAATAAAGTGAGGTTAAATACATAAAGTATATTTGTGTTATTTCACATTAATTATTGCAGGTTTGCGTAATATTTTGAGTTTGCATTTCACTGTTTGTTATTCATTGTGAGGAACATTGAATCTGTTTTTGTGCCTGTGAGATGAGTAAATGCCTGCTCACATTTAGTCTAGAACAGGGGTAGCCAACCCTGCTCCTGGGGGGTGCTATTCCAGAAAGCAAGGTTAACTTACCTTCACAAATACCCTGAACTCTCAGTTGATTAACCTAAACCATGCTTACTCTGGGCATGTTGGTTCCAAAAATGCATCTGGGAGTAACTTCAGTTACTCCCAATGACTAGTTCATCAAATGTACAATTAGATCTATTACATTTCTTCATCGTACGGAAACTTTCTGTTAACCAATTAACAGGGTTTTTTTCTTTCACCGTTAAAATCACAAACATTTTTACAGTGTAATATAAAAATAAAATAAACATTAGCTTGTTAAAATCATGCTGTATAATATAATATAATATAATATAATATAATATAATATAATATAATATAATATAATATAATATAATATAATATAATATAATATAATATAATATAATATAATATAATATAATATAATATAATATAATATAATATCATATACAGTTGTAATCAAACTTATTCGACCCCCATTGCAAATCAGGTTTATTGGCAAAATTTACAGACTTTCAGCTGTATGCAAAGAACAAATCAAACAAAAGTAATTGAAATAGCTCAACACAACAAATGTTTCAAGTGGTTTCCCCAAATTCAACTAAAAATGCAACTTTTAATGACTTCTGCTGTCTCAGAATTATTCATCCCCTTCATGGCAAGCATCTTTAGTACTTAGTAGAACACCCTTTTGCTGTTATGACCTGCTGCAATCGAGATAACCAGACACCCTGGTGGAATTTGAGGTATGCTTGGGATCATTGTCCTGTTGGAATGTCCAATGACGCCCAAGCTTCAGCTTCCTCACTGATGGCATAACCTAGGATTTCTCCTAGAATTTCCTGATACTTCAATGAATCCATCTTGCCTTCCACATGCTGCAGGTTTCCAGTGCCAGAGAATGCAAAGCAGCCCCAGATCATCACCAGGCTCCACCATGCTTAAGACAGAGTGTTCTTTTCAGCATATGCTTCATTCTTCCTCCTCCAGACATACCACTGATCCATAGGGCCGAAAAGTTCCAGTTTTGTTTCATCGCTACACAGAACATAATCCCAAAACTTCTTTGGCTTATTTATATGATTTTGAGCAAATTGGAGCTGACTTTTCTTGTGCTTTTGGGTCAGTATTGGTGTACGTCTTTACTGTGCAGCTGAAACCTCAGTGCCTGTTGCCACCAAGTCTTGCTGCAGGTCTTTTGCAGTCACTCTAGGGTTTTTCTGACCCTGCCTTTTCAGGAATCTGGTTGCAGCCGTTTATAACTTTTCTGCCCTGTCCAGGTAGTGTAACCACTGTTCCTTTAACTTTGAACTTGTGAACTTTGCTTCCAACTGTGTCAACATTTATCTTTTTATATCCTGTTCCTTGTTTGTGAAGGGCGATGATATCTTCTCTTAACTTTTTGGACAATTCTTTTGCCATATTTCTAACATGCAGTCAAACATGGCACTCAACAAACCTAGCCAGTTCAGATATTTCACGTGTTCTAGCTCAAGCACACCTGGTGCAACTAATGAAGCCCTTGATTAGTTGCATCAGGTGTGCTTGAGATTTGTGCTGTTGTGAAGGATTCTATACAATGGGGTTGAATAATTTTGAGACTGCAGAAGTCATTAAATCTAAATCTAGAACTACAAAAACCATCATGTTTACACAGTGCACACAACAGCTCTGCACCTTACTCCCGATTACTCTCAAATTTTGGACAGGAAAGGAGTCAGTCAACAAAATAACTTGCTTGTTACTTATTTGAAAAGGTTACTGGAAATGAATGGATTAAATCACATAATCCATTAACTCAATCTATTGCATCTGACTTTGCACTGACTGCTTGACACTTATGAATCCATTTATTTTCCAGGTAGACAGCAAATGCTAAATCTCTTTCACCAAGGGTCTTGTACATTTTTCAAAGAACACAATGTTTCAACATTTTAACAGTTTTCATTGATATTGAAACTAAACAAAAAATATCATTTTCATAGCTGTAAACAGTTATTATAGTTGTATATACTGTCAAAAATTCTGTTGACTGTATAATGAATTTGCATGTCAATATTTGTACATCCACATGAAAAATTATTACATTTACAGTACCAAGAGGAGGCTTCATATGTATTGAGTCATTGAAAACTAGTCTATTGATGCTTGTACACAGCATTGTACAAAATTAAAAAGAAATTTCAAAAATGGGCCTATATAATTATTTCAACTGTCGAACCCTATTTAGGGATATGTTGGAATTCTGTCATTTTATGTTGAGTAGACAGACGTCTGTGTTGTATATTGGTGCATACTTTGCTTTTTGCATATATGTTTAAGAACTGTACAGTGCATTGGTCAACTAAATGTTGTTTTTAATTGTGCTTAATAAATAAATTGCCTTGCCTTTAACAATTGCAAAAATACTGTACTTACCCATGCAGAGCAGAAGTGTTCCTCAGTGCCTCAGTGCAGCATCTCTGTCAGTGAATGCTTGCCAATGTGTGTCTTCTGGTTCATCAATGCAACAGGCTTGATCTAATGATGGAGCAGCAGCAGACACACATACACACAGATGGGCTGTGTCACGTAACCTGGAGAGCAGAGCACCACCCCTCCACAGCCAGGAACAATACGAGAGGACTAAGCACCACTCTGCATGTGTTCAGACACTGTGCAAAATGAATGAGGCCACAAATATAAAACTAAAACATGCAGTTTGAGAAAAATGAGAACAATTGTGTTTCAATTCCCTCATAATGGTTATTCATAAAAGGTGTCCACAAGTCTAATAGCGTTTGTTGTACACATTGGCATAAATCATTTCACACCTGTATGTGTGTTTGGTTGCATGTGGCATGATTAATTATATTGTACCATAGGCTATATTTAAAGCCGTAAAATATATATTGCTTTAAATACCAATAACTAAAAAATAGTGATTTGTTACATACACATATATGTTTTATATTTGTGTAAAATTATATATATAGCCTATTCTTTTTTTCTTTCTTTTTTCTTGGGGGGGGGGGGGGGAGATATATTTCTGATATGCTTCAAAGTTTGCTTATTCAAACATACTTTTACACTTGATATTAGAGCTGGTTAAAAAATCACAGAAAGCAGAAAAAACAAAATTTTAGGGCTTAAGTACTAAATGTTTTCAGTATAACTATAAACCATAACATTTACTTTTAATTTACATTGATTAATATTTACATGTTCAACTGCAATGAATTAATCTGTTAATCTGATCTTAAGTTTTAATGTAAACAGTCAGTAGCAGAAACAAACATATTGATTTTACAATATGGCATTTTAGAAATATAGAAAGTTATCAACTACCATGGGTTTCGGTCTTTGCAAATGTAAATCAACTTCATTTCTTTTATCAATTCGGCACAATCAGATGTAAATTAAAGTACAAATAGCCTGATTTCTAATCTATGCAAGAGGGTGATTTTAATTAACTGAACAAAGGCCAATTCTGTTGGCTACTGTGATATTTGCAGTGTGGAACATCAAACACACAAAGTCTGCTCTAAATCATTTCATGTTGCTACAGTAATTATCAGCGAGAAGCTATCTCTTCATGTGCAGAACAGAAACAGAATCAACAGAGAAAACATCTTTGGCAGGACCACAAGCTGCGGTTTCATTCTTTATTTACATTTTCAATCAGAAGGACTTGTCATGGATGATCTTTAATCCACATATAGGCATATGTCTGACAAATAAGATAATAAAGATGACAAGACAGCAAATTCATCACATAAACAAGTGTTATATTTAGTCATTGTCAGAGATGGGCATAAATACATGGAAATGTATTTAAAATACAAATACAAAATACTGTGTGGAAAAAAATGTATTTAAATACAAATAAAAAATACTGTGTGAAAAAATGTATTTAAATACAACAAATTGTGTATATTTGAAAATACACAAAATACATGTGAAATTGGCCATCCAGTGCAGGTATAGGTCACAGTGAATGAAGAAACTACATAGGCCTACTGACTTTTCATTCCTAACCACACCTCTGCCCTTTCTTTCTTTCTTTCTTTCTTTCTTTCTTTCTTTCTTTCTTTCTTTCTTTCTTTCTTTCTTTCTTTCTTTCTTTCTTTCTTTCTTTCTTTCTTTCTTTCTTTCTGGCAATTACAAATAAACTTATGCAAAATAGCAGCCATTTATATACTTATTTCTGGTTACAATGTAGTCTATTACTTGTGGTGAACACTATTAAAAAATTCATACTGTATGTAAAACTGTGGGAACCTTTTCTGCTATCAAAGAATATGGATGGGCGGTATGACCAAAATCTCAATTTTACTTCACAGTAACAATATCATGGTTTCACAATTCTCAATATCAGTTTTGATTCCACAGCATAAACTGAATTTCTGATTATTATTATTTTTTTTTATTTTTTTTTTTGCTGCAGGTAGTCCAATGCTTTTAAGTAAGTTTCTATACATTTAGAAAGTGTATCTAAAATTTCAAATTAGAATTAATTTAGATTCATTTGACACTATTTACCCCTTTTTTATTATTATTTTTTATGTACAATAAAACTAAAAGCTGAAGATTTTTGTGGTGTATCATTCATCAGTGTTTGTTTTCCACTCCAACGTTCCAATAATTCCTGCCCACTAAAAGCTGCACGGATAAATTTGCATTTTATATCATCACTATGGTATGTAGTGTCATATCACCCAGCCCTAACATGCAGTAATGCTTTAAACACATTTCACAAGCTAGTTGATAAAAATCAACAACCGGCCAAGACTGATTGGCTAACGCTATTTTCCCACTTGTCTGTGCTCTTTTATTCTTTCATGTTAACTGAAGTGAATAATGCACTAGTTTAACTTTAATCAACAAGTAGAATTGATCATGACATTCTCACCTTATAAAAAAAAAAAATCGCTGATGCAATGCTGAGCTAGTGAATGTCTGAACTAGTTGATGCACAAAATCAATACCCTGATAAAGAGGTTGACTGGCAAAAAGTATTTTATGTATTTTGAAAATACAAAAATACTCATCTTAAATGTATTCAAATGCAAATTACATTAGATTTTTTCCAAAGGCTTTAAAATACAAAATAGTATTTTGTATTTCAAATACGTATTTTAAATACATGTATCTGAAATACTGCCCATCCCTGGTCATTGTTCACAGTGTAACGCTGTGGGCTGTGTCTGGATTCCTGACACACTCAGCTCAATACAGGCCTGGTTTCACAGACAGGGCTTAGATTAAACCAGGATTAGGCTTTAGTTCAGTTAGGGCATTTAAGTAGTTTTTATAAACGTGCCTTAAAAAAAGCATTACTGGTGTTGAGACAAAACAATCTTGATCTTGAGACAAAACAATGGCACTGACATATTTTAACTGAAAGAAACTTGCACATTTTCCAAGTTTTGCACATTTTGCACAACTTGACACATATTAAAAACAGCTCAAACGTGCATTTTAGTCTGGGACTGGTCTGTGAAACCGGGGATAAAGTGTTTGTGTGTGCAGGTCTCTCACAAGTGAATCTCATTTATTCACCCCTGTCATACATGATTTTATAACCAAGCTTCATGAGTATAATAATCAAGTAAGCTATTGATTCTTTCTCAAAGTTCTGTGACCTAAATCGGCCAAATGTAAAATGTTGATATTAAAGTAAGTTAACATTAGGTAAGTTAAAGTAGGTAACGCATTCGTTAACATATAACATTAATAAAACAAATTTGTTCTTGCTCACAGTGCATTAATAATTGTTAAGAAATACAACTTTTTTCAGATGTATGAAAGTGTTGTTTTATTCGTGTTATTTAGTTAACTAATGTTAACAAATGAAATCTTACTATAAACATTAATATTTACACATTTGAATTAGCTTTCCTGATGTATTTGAATATTTTATCCATATCTACATGAGAAGAATCCAAATCCAAATGAGACCTGACAGAACCAGAAGAATTTCCAGTGGGAAATATAAATTAGCACTGGCATGAAGATGAGGCAAACAGAAAGCTTGTTCTAACATGAGATGAGTCTCTGCGCTGAGACCTGAAAAACATAATTCAATATCTCAGATTGTATCATTTAAAGGCCACAACATTTACAGACTATAACATAGCATGGACTCAAGTGTTGGGCAGTAATGCGTTTTACTAATGGAAAAGTAATATAACTAGTGTAACGAATTACTGTTGCCAGGAAGTAATAAGTAAAGTAATCATATTACTTTTGAAATGAGTAATAAATAAAAAATAAATAAAAATGAGTGGAGCCAAACACTGCTAAGTTACTTGTTTGTAAGCCCATATTCATGTTAACAACCCATACACAAAAGAAATATATTTGAAATATATTTTCAGTATATATTTTGGAATATATGCAAATATCTGAAATTGGCCCAATAAATATATTTCACACTTAACATCATATATTTTTGTTATATTTCATAATATATTTCAATGTATTTGGAATATATGCCACATATATTTTGACACTTTTGGGGACCCATACAGAAAAAAATACATTGAAATATATTCTGAAATATAACAAAAATATATGATGTTAAGTGTGAAATATATTTATTGGGCCAATTTCAAATATTTGCATATATTCCAAAATATATACTGAAAATATATTTCAAATATATTTCTTTTGGAATGCACATTATAACTATACTGCACTGATTCACTACACATATGTCATTGACAGCAGCAAATACAATTCATCACACATGGCAGATTAATAGTGCCGAAGAGGTGCATCTTACCATTCTTAATCCATTCATTCCATGCATGTATCTGGTCACTATCATGATCCACAGTAGATGCTGTGTGGACATAAACTCTTTTAATAAAGTGCAGAAAAAAAAGTCTTTAAACAAAAATAGAAAATTGCATACAAACACCTACTCATGCTTTCATATTTATTATCAAACGTCGCTCAAGACATGAACATTTGGACATTATTCTCACCATGCGAGTGATCCAGAAGCAGTTTCCTCAGCTCTCTCAGTGTCTGCGTGAGGTTTTTCAGTCTGTGATGTAGGTTCGCATTCTCCTCCCTCAGAGTGTGAATTGTATCTTGAAGCTCATATGAAAAGTTAATTCGTGGTATAAAAGACATGGTCAACAAAATAAGCACTGAAAACATCCTTCATTAAATGTAGAAGCTGTTGCACACTTCTTTCAGTCAACTGATTCTTGTGTGGCCCGCACACGCATGACAAAAAGCACTTAGAGCTGATGCGTGCATTTAGAAATCAATCCAATTCTCATGCACCATTTATTTGGGTCTCAATACAAGTAAGGACACACTGTTCTATATACAGATATCTTTTTAGGTTAACTGGTGTTAAAGAAAAATGTGAAAGCCTTTCAATGTAATGTGGTTTACTTAATGTCAGGCATGAATCTAATATTGGTTTATATTCTTTAGTAGCTTTTTTGAACAATATCCCTTACATAGGAAGACTGGGCCTAATTTTTTAATCCAAGGAATATATTTTTTTTTAATTCTTCAGTTTTTGTGTGTGTGTGTGTTAATATACCTCACAACCAAAAAAAAAAAAAAAAACTTTTATTGCTCAGGAGAAATCATACAGCTTATTTAGAGCACATGCTTTTGGGGGCATGTTGTCATAATATGACCTTGCCATTCATCTGTTTAAGGCTATTTAACCCCTTAATTGCTGGCTGGACGCTTGGCGCTCTTTTTATTTGTCGCCTTTTTTCATACCTCATATTTTAGTAATCATCATTAATTAGGTAGCTATCATTTGAAAGCTTATACGTACTCAAAATTCATCCTGTGAAAACCATTTTGAAATTGGACGTTACATTACCATGTAAACTGCACTCCAAATTACAGTGTCAGGTTTCATATTACAAAATGTATTTTAACTACTTTATAATCAGAACCTTGTCTAACCTTGTCTAACACATGTCATCGGAAAGGTCTGAGTCTCAAGGTTCCATATTTTGTGAGAAGTGATATTTGGACAGAAATGTATTAATTTATTACAAGAGAATGCATAAAAAATAGACAATGGAATGTGGGTGACACCTGGTGGATATTTTTGATACAGCGCCTTAACAAAATCTCATATAATAGTAACTTGATTTAGAGTACATTTTAACTTCCATAGCTCCAAAAAGACCAAACTACTATATTCCAAAGCATTCTTCAATTACAACCATAAGTTTGGATAGTACATTTTCATGTCTTCTCAAAAAGGGGGTTGACAGTTAAAAGGTTAATGGCTTTTCAGCAAAATATAAACAGTAGGCTACATATTATGATACGCATAATGATTCATAAGAAAGCAAATCATTAAATGTATCTGTTTGGTAATTCATAATTATAATTAATTACAACAAGTAGAACAACCTACTAGGAAAACATTTGTGTAGACTTATGAAATATCTTTAGTATAAATCTTTAGCATAGTAGGCTATATCTTTAGTGAAAACTAGCCCCAGTCTTTCTTACATGTTAAGTATGTAGGCCTAGTACAGTAAGTAGGCATCATAATATATACTGTGAAAATACCAGGTTTTTATGTTTTCCATCACAGTAAATGTAAATATACTTTGTTTTCTAAATATGTCCTGAATTTACATATGGCGTCTATGTGGGCAGCCTTTTTTTTTTTTTTTTTTTTTTTTTTTTTTTTTTCGTGGGCAGCATTTAGATAACGTTTTTTAACTTTTTTTTTCTTTTTCTAGGCAACATTGTTGCCAGCAACATTTCACAGAAAGAAGAGTAGGAAGTGTTTAATAATCATTTCCGGGTATGGTTCATGGTCAAATAGAATCCAACATGGCTGCTCACATGTCCAGATTGAGGGGCTGGAGCCGAGCGCAAAGGTTTGGTCTAATGTATTAGTTATTTACGCACTGTAATGAAGTGTGTCGTATGTATAGAGCCGTAGCCACATGTTTGTTCTGAATTTATAAATTAATATATATTGGGTATTCTGTCTACTTTATAAAATCGTTATAGCGGCATGTGCATGTGATAAACTTCGAAATCTCGCGTGCTTTCCCTCGCGCTTCGGTAATTAAACTGAATTGACAGCAAATATTAGCCTACAATAGCCAGTGTGGAGTTGTTGTTATTATTATTTTTTCTCATGATTTAACTGTCGTAGTTGTCAAATGTTGAGATACCTGTAAAAGGTACATACAGTTATTAAGTATATTCAATTAAATTCAATTCACATTTATTTCTATAGCGCTTTTCACATAATTTCAAAGTCCAAATTACAATTTAGAGTGTTCTGTTATCAGAGGTAACTGTCTAAGTTATGTATTTCAGAAATTTACATATACAAAGTCACAGTTAGCTAAAAATATATTAATTTAAACAATTTAATTCAGAAACAATGAGCTCATTGAAGTAATGAATACTTGTTTGTTAACAAATGATTATGACATTTAGAAAAATGTAGCATTGGTGCATGTTGATTCAGAGTTTGCATCATCTGAAGTCTTCGCAGGAGTTGGCGCCGTCTCTTCATAGGTGTTGGGCATCTGAAATATATGATTATTGCTAAGTGTCTGTGTGCTGCAGGTATGGCATCGCAGTATGTAGACCGTACAGCAGTGGCAGTGCGTATCCAAACGTGTCCCTGTCCACACCGCTGCCCGGGATTCCCAAACCTGTCTTTGCTTCTGTGGACGGCCATGAGAAACACGAGACTAAAATCACCACCTTAGAAAACGGACTCAAAGTTGCATCGCAGAACAAATTTGGTCAATTCTGTACTGTTGGAAGTAAGTAAAATGTGTAGCAGATACTCTGATGTTGTTTGATTCTAATGAGCTGAACCAGATACCAAGTGTTTTTATTTCACCTGTTTGTTTTTAGTTTTAGTAAATTCAGGCTCGCGTCATGAAGCAAAATATCCCAGTGGAATTGCACACTTTTTGGAAAAGCTTTCCTTTTCTGTAAGTCTGTCAATGATTATGAGTTGGACTACTAAATAGCTTTGACGCTGTTTTGATTTTTAGTGCACAAACCAACTCATTCTTCTTTACTGTAAGTCTACAGCCCAGTATGGAAGTAAAGATGAAATTCTCCTAACACTTGAGAAACATGGAGGCATATGTGACTGCCAAACATCCAGGTCTTGCATTTCTTTTTTTATTTTAGTCTAAAGTCAATTGTATTTTTTAATGCTGTTATGATTCTTTTCTGTTTACCTCATGCTTTATTTCTTTCTGTCATTTAAAGAGACACAACGATGTATGCGGTTTCAGCTGAAGTGAAGGGTCTAGAAACTGTGGTGAACCTCCTGTCAGATGCAGTTCTACAGCCTCGTTTATTAGGTGAGCATCTGAAAAACAACTGATTATTTGAATCTTTGAAAGGGTTAAAGAGACTCTACCAGTCAAAAGTTTGGAATTTTTTTTTTTTTTTTGAAAGATGTCTCTTATGATCAAAAATACAGTAAAAAACAGTAAATCGTAAAATATTATTACACATTAAAGTGCCCCTATTATTCTTTTTCAGATAATACCTTTTATGCATTGCGTAATATAGCTGTTTGTGAATGTAAAAGGTCTGCAAAGTTTTAAAGTGCACGATAAATATTGTCTCTCCCAAAAAAAGAATAGATTCTGAACTGCAGAAACGAGTCGTCAGCAATTCCAGTCTCACTTCTGTAGCCTACATGCCTACAAATTTGCATAATGCGTGTTCAGAAAATTAACGACAATAATAATGAACTTCAGCTCCGGACAGTGTTGCCAGATTGGACTGGTTTCAAACATAATTTGTGTTGCGCTTTTACTTCAAACAGAACCAATATGTCATTCTTGAAGATTTCTTGAACATAATGCAATTCTTAGCACAGTCAAAACGGATTAATCGTGAATCCAAACCTCTTTTCAGCAGCTGCCAGGGACGAGTAGAGTGTAGTTTGGACGGTTTAAAAGTTGCTCATGTCCTGATCAGGCCAGTGCGCACATGATGATGGACAGGAGTGGTCCCATATTCGATTTCAATTAAGTCATTGAACTGTGCTCTCAGAGTTATGTATTTATAAAGAGCCTTCGAGTCATTGCTCATCACTGCTGTAATCCACGTTTTAAGAGTTGGGCCACTCTTTACTATAGATACAACTTACTGTATATGTATGCTACTTTGGCATAGCAATCACTTGAATATACAGCCGCTGAACTGACCCCAAACCAGCCCAAATTTTGTCCACCCGCCCAAACCAATTTTTACCTGTACAATCAAATTCAAAACCACCCAATCTGGCAACACTGTCCTGAGCTGATGTTCAGTAATGGTAATAGACATTTTGTGTCCAACATGCGGTGTAAGCGGTAGAGCAATCACAACAGACTGCACCGTCTGACCAATCAGAGCAGAGTAGGCTCTTGGAAAGGAGGGGTTTAGAGAGACAGAATCTCTCACTGAAAACGAGTTGTTTGATACATGTGCAATGTATATTATGAGAAAATGAAAGTGTTTTTTGTCCTTTGATGCATGTAAACCTGTTGTAGGAGACCTCTGAAACAAAATTAGGAACCTTTAAAATTGCATAATAGGGGGACTACTATTATTATAATGTTACAAAAAAATATATTTTCTGAATAGTTTCTATAGTTTCTGAACAAATGAATCCTGAATCCTTAAAAAAAATGTATCACGGTTTCCACAAAAGTATGAAGCAGCACAACTGTTTTCAACATTAATAACTATTATTAAAAATTGAGCATCAATAATAATTGATGACTGCACCAAATCAGCATATTAGAATGATTTCTAAAGGATCATACACCTGGTGTGTGTGTGTGTGTGTGTGTGTGTGTGTGTGTGTGTGTGTGTGTGTGTGTGTGTGTGTGTGTGTGTGTGTGTGTGTGTGTGTGTGTGTGTGTGTGTGTGTGTGTGTGTGTGTGTGTGTGTGTTCACTACTCCTAATGTGTGTGGACTTATTTGGATGGGTTAAATGCAGAGGTCAATTTCCAAGGTATGGGTTACACACACATGGGTTGGCCTTCACATATCACTTTCATTCATCATGTGACACTGAATACTTAATTCAGCTTTGCCATCACAGGAATAAATTACATCTTAAAATGTTAAAATAGAAAAGTTCTTTTAAATTGTAATCATATTTCAGAATATTATAGGTTTTTAAGTCAAGTCAAGTCAAGTATATTTGTATATTTTCAAAAACATTTAAAATAATCTGAATTATTCCAAACTTTTGACTGGTAATGTAACTTTATGATATTTTCTTCAGATGAGGAGATTGAGATGACCAGAATGGCTGTTCGGTTTGAGTTGGAGGATCTGAACATGAGACCTGACCCGGAGCCTTTACTAACAGAAATGATTCATGCAGTATGACCACTTCTACAAATATCAATACTTTGCTGTAGATCATTGAATTGAGTTTGTACGTCTTATTTTATTGTCTCTTCAATGTTTAGGCAGCATACAGGGGCAACACCGTGGGCCTGCCTCGCTTCTGCCCTGCCAACAACGTTGAGAAGATCGACAAGAGGCTGCTTCATAAGTACCTGCAGAGCTATTACTGCCCGGAGCGCATGGTGCTGGCCGGGGTTGGGATTGAACATGAGCAGCTTGTTCAGTGTGCCAGGAAGTATCTCCTAAATGTTAAACCTGTATGGGGCGTGAGCACACCTGCCAACGTCGACCTGTCAGTAGCACAATACACCGGCGGCATTGTTAAGGTGAGCACCTTTTTAAAGGCTGTGACGCACCAAGCCGACGTCAAAGAACTAACAGTGACGAAAAGCCGACTGTTTTGTCACCCCGCGTTGCTTGCATCTGACACTTTCGCTAACCTGAACAGCCAATCAGAGCGATCTCTCTTACCGACGGCTCTGACGGAGACGCTAACATGCTGAAACCACAAAAACGAACCCATTGCCGACCGTCGGCATGGTGCGTCACGGCCCAAAGACCAGCAGAATTTGAGAGATTCCCGAATTACTTAAGCTAAGCTTTTTGTCTCATATCAGATGGAGAAGGACATGTCCGATGTGAGTTTGGGTCCGACGCCCATTCCTGAACTAACGCACATCATGATTGGGCTGGAGAGCTGCTCCTTTTTGGTTTGTTACACATTAAATCAAATCATTTCAATCTCACACTTGCTGAAATTGGTTGTGTGCTTATATAAGTCTTTTTTGTGACTGACTGATAGGAGGATGACTTCATCCCCTTTGCGGTCCTCAATATGATGATGGGAGGCGGAGGGTCCTTCTCTGCTGGAGGGCCAGGAAAAGGCATGTTCACCCGTCTCTACCTTAATGTGCTCAACAGGTGTGGCATCATCTCTTTATGCTCTGAAACTGCTGTTATATGGTGAGCCGTTTTTAGCAATCTGTTGTCGTTTGGACAGGCATCACTGGATGTACAATGCTACTTCGTACCACCACAGCTATGAAGATAGTGGTCTTCTGTGTATCCATGCAAGTGCAGACCCTAGACAGGTACTGTAGTTTGGTTTACGTGATAAATATTACTACAATACACCGTATTTTTTTTAAACTAATCATCTTTTTAGGTGCGAGAGATGGTGGAGATCATTACAAGGGAGTTCATTCAGATGACTGGGACAGCAGGAGAAGTAAGACCTTCTTTTGTTAATTGTTTCTCATTCTGAATTTGTTGCAATTTTTTGCATTGCATTGTTGCAAATCTCTCACTTGTGCAGATGGAGCTAGAGAGAGCCAAGACACAACTGAAATCCATGCTCATGATGAACCTGGAGTCTCGACCCGTCATCTTTGAAGACGTAGGTCGACAAGTACTCGCGACGGGCAAGAGGAAGCTGCCGCATGAGCTGTGCGAGCTCATCAGTAAGTGTTGATGAGACTGCAGAGTAAAGCCTAGATCAACTCTTAATTTAGCTTGTAAATGTATGTTTAATACTTAAAATACCTTTCAAAACTTTGGGGTCAGTGAAATATATATATATTTTTAAGAAATTCAGCAAGGATGCAGTGAATTGATTAAAAGTAACAGTAAAGACATTTATAATGTTTAAAAAGATTTCCATTTCAAATGAATGAAAAGAACAGCATTTGTGAAAGAATCCTTAAAAAAGTACCATGATTTCCACAAAGATATAACACGACTGTTTTCAACAAGAAATATCTCTCGAACACCAAATCAGCATATTAGAATGATTTCTGAAGGATCATGTGACACTGAAGACTGGAGAAATGATGCTGAAAATTCAGCTTTGCCATCACAGGAATAAATTACATTTTAATTATTATATTTCTCAATATTAATGTTTTGTAATATTTTTATCAAATAAATTCAGACTTGGTAATCATCACCAATGACTTCTTTAAAAAAAAACTACTTTTGAAGGGTTGTGTGCCTTCTTGACTCAATAGATTACTTGGCTTGAATGTGTAATATCAGTATCAAACTATTCACTTGTTCTTTACTGGAGACATTTCTGTGGAAAAAAAAATCAATTAACAATTTCTTTGTTTTAGGTAATGTAACGGCCAGTGACATCAAGAGAGTTACGGCGAAGATGCTGCGTAGTAAGCCTGCGGTGGCTGCGCTGGGAGATCTGACAGAGCTGCCCTCGTACGAGGACATTCAGGCCGCTCTCTCGAGTAAAGATGGACGCCTGCCTCGCATATACCGCCTGTTCCGATAGAGGACCGACGGCTGACAACATCTAGAGACAAATAGGAGCACTGACCCAACAAATATTATTCTTGACTGGAATTGTCCATACAATGTGTTTGGTTCCCAACATTTTTCAAAATATAAAATTTTCTGTTACGCAGAAGAAAGAGGGTCAAACAGGTTTTGAATGACATGAGAGTGAGTAAATGAGCATTTTCATTTTTGTGTGGAGAATCCCTTTACATTTTAAATGCTGATTTGATGGCTGTTCAATTCCACACACCCCACATTGATTTTTTTGCATGATTTTGTTTGAACCCACCATGTGTTTAAAGTGAATGTGCTCATTTTTCATATTCTGATTTGGTTCAATAAGTGGACTTTCCCATGCCATTTGTTCACATGTCTGCATTGCTGTCGATAGGCTGTGCTCTTCTGTGTAAAACTGGGCAAACCAGAAAGATATTCCTCACATTACGTAGCATTTTTTCACAAAGCTCCATAAAACTCTTATCTTTTAGTTAGTGTTAGATATTAAAATATTTAATCAGAATGACAGAGACTGTGCACTTACCATAGCAGTGAAAACAGACCCATAGACGAATGGTCTAAAGTGTATATAAGCTCTACTGCTCTTGCTAAATTACTGTTAATATGACCCTCCCAACCCAATCATTGTCATTATCCCTTTATGTTGGTTTGCCCTAAAATAACATATTTATTCCCTTGCACTTCTTCAGTTTACGGTTATATTTTTCCATTGCTGCTCATTATGATGGCAATGGGTGAATCTGACATCCCTTGAAAAAGAATTAAAGTTTGATCTTTTCTATTTTTTGGCTTTCAATATTTTTTTTGTCTCTGTGCATTTTGAATATTCAGCAATATGTTCCTCGGTTTGTGTTTGAATAACCTTTTTGCTGCCAAATGTGCGCTTGAAACAAAATCATAAGAAATAACACCAAATACAAATCAGTTTTTGTATTACTTTACATTGTAAACAAATATTTGTAACAGGCTATTATTTGGTTTTAAACAGCAGAATGTATTTGAAGTCACTGAGGCAATCATGAGCAAGATCGCAGGCACTTTCAGTACAAATAGAACTGAAATTCATGATGTGAATGCGTGACTTACTATTACATCACAGTCACCGAGATCCATGCGCAAGCAATACCAATACAATGGTCGTTCCCAATATCGCACTTTACATCAAGTAAGCTGAATTTTGTTGTTAGTTAACAGTTAAGGCAGTAAACTCAAGTATAGTCTGTGCCTCCTCACTTAGATTTTGCACACATTTTAACCAAAGGTCAAATTCTCAACATTGACACACCACGTTCACCTATCGATGACAATCAATGAATAAACAGCTGCTAACACCAATATTCCCTCATTTTGCTGGTAATGATGCTACAGTACAGTTTCCTTTTTAAAAGCAGTACCACTGTTAGCACATTGTTAAGAAACAGTTCAAAAGAGACCCAGAAGCCAATGAAACCAGGCGGATCAGCGACCGCTGAAGACTGGTATGAGGTGTTTTTACATTATCAGTAAAAGATTAGAAGTTGAGCTAATGGTTTAACAAGGCCATGAAACACTATCAGTTGAAACCGTACATAGAACAGACTGTTACAGCTTGCAAGTTAAATAGCAGAATATAAAACAATACAAAAAAACTAATTAGGAATAATGGATGTACAGTACAGTTAACTGAATTTACTCTGGTCAGTATAATTTATAGATTTAAAAAGTCATATTTTACAGTTCCAACACTAGCTGCTAAAAGTCCAGCTGCAGTCTTTTGGTCCCTGGACTGTGCACTTCAGTTATCCTTTGGTCCTGAAAGTCCAGCTTTCCAAGTCAGTAGCTCAGTGTTGATCAGTTTTAGCACCCTATGGCTCTCGCACATCGGTAGATCAGGATATGGTGCAAACCGTACTGTTATTCTGGTTTTTCATGGCTGCCTCTCTCTTCTTCAACTCCCGTGTGATTCTCCTTCGGATTCCTTCTAGGTACAGGCTCCTGTCGAACTGGCCAGCACCCAACGGAATGCTGGGGAGGATAACAGACTGAGTTAGTGGTTTATCAAACCTGCATGAAAAATGTCTTATGACAAACACACATCTATAACATAAACAGATCTCAAAACATTCCATTAATTGATGAAAAGCTTGAGTTGACTAGATCAGTGGTTCCCAACCTTTTTTTGTCTGAGACCCCCTTTTCCCCAAGAAAATATTTTAGGGCCCCCCTTCACATTTAATGATATTATCGCTCTTGTAAGCTTGCAGCAAAGATGACAAAATATGTTGTTTTCAAACAAACGGTATGTTTACTATAACCAGATATGTTTATGCACAAATAATAGCCTATAATATTGAAAATACAATAACAAAAACATCAGGTCCTTTGTAATTTAAAAACGTAAGCCTAGGAGTAGCCTATAAAGTGTCCCTATTTGAAATGCAATAATAAAAATATATTATCCACACTGGTGTGTAGGTAAAAAAAAGAAAAAAAGAATATAGGCTATTACTAAATGACTGCTCTCTGGGACCTCAATACTTGCATGTTATTTGTGAGGCTTTATCAATGTGAGGCTTTATTTTTGACGCTTTTGGCGCTATAGCAAGCGATAATAAACTTGCGTTTATTAACAGAATAATGCGTCTTTCGGAAGAGCATTGTAGCCGGAACTACTTCTCTCTGTGTACGTCTATGACGAGTCACGCAGGTACAGGGCTACTCCGCAGCGGCAGCGATCCGAACCAGTGTAAAATAGTCCCAATGTAAACACTTATTATAGGTGTACCATAGTGGTTCAGGATAAGACAAAAACATGGATTGGAAAATGGATTCATGATGAACTCGCTCATTATATAAATGTTGTACATTTTTAACAGAAAAAAAGTTAAGGATTTTATTTAATGCTCGTTGCTCAAAACTTTTCAAAATATGACACGACCCCCCACAGAGCTCGCTGAGGCCCCCTTGTGGGCCGCGACCCCCCTATTGGGAACTGATGGATTAGATCACATGGCTTGTTTTGAAGGGAGACAACAGCCACTGCTTTTGATTGCCATTATCTTTTTTAAGGTAACTCGTAACACCAAAATATTTAGAATGACATGAATGTGAAGAAGTCAAACTGGAGAGTCATGTAACTACTAGTTAGTGCAACCAAAAATTCGGTCATCATTTACTCAAAATGTCGTTCCAAACCCTTAAGACTTCTGTTTATTTTCTAAACGGAAATGCAGATTCTGAGCTTCAGTTGACCATATTAAAGACTATAGAATAACACAAGACACGTCACTCGTATTGTTTTGAATGGGGAAAAGTGCAACGCTCAATATGGCGGAATAAGTCCCGCCTTCTAAATAAGAGCCAATCGGCGATTGATAGAGTGATTGCGTCACTGCAGCTGCCCTTAGAAGCTCCGGTTCCTATAGAAACAGTCAGACATGTGCTTCCACTGCGCATGAGCTTGATCCAGACTGAAAATTTTTGTTTTCTGTCATGAATCGAGCATTTAGAAACAAAATTTATAAGACAGTTGTTGTCAGATTTCATGGGTGATTTCAAATATGAAATTTAATCGTAAGCTTGACGAACAGTTTGATGTTTCCCCATTCAAAGAGATGGGAGCTGCACTTGCATGACCGAGAGGCGTTTCAAAGATGGCCGCCGAGTGAAATGACTTTGACCATAATTGTTTCAAAGATGGCCGCTGAGTGAAAGGACTTTGACCATAATTGTTTCAAAGATGGCCGCTGAGTGAAAGGACTTTGACCATATTTGATGAGCTCTATGTATGTACGCTAATCAATGCTTGCATATGAATTAAATCTGTTCATCATATAAAGTGATTGGGTTTCCTCAGAAGATTGGATTAAACCATTGGATTCATATGGATTACTTTTACAATGTCTTTATAAACTTTTTAAACTGTAAAAGTTTTGGTGAAATTGAGGGACAGAAATCTCTCAGGTTTCATTAAACGCATCTTCATTTGTGTTTCAAAGATGAATGAAAGTCTTTGTTTGGAACAACAGGAGGGTGAATAAATGGTGACAGAATTTTCATTTTACGGGTGAATTATTTCTTTTCATGATTACCACTCAATAAGTAGAAATGAGTGCAAGTGCTGCTTACTTGTCTCTACCCGGACGAAGTTTGACCTGAAACATGCCGATGACTGGCCGGTGATCTGATGTCTTAATGGACGAGCAAGACGTATACTTGATCACTTTAATGTCATCTACTTGTCTGTTTCGATAAAGAATCCGATCCTGTCAACACAAGAGGAAAAATTAACTACGGTACTAGTATAGGGTATATAGTGACATATTAGCATATAATTAGCAAAAAACAGTTTACGGTATATGAGGGTGTTCTCTGCTTTGTGGTGGAGTCATAGACGTCACAACCAATGTCATACTTGTAAGTAGGAGGAAAGTGAATAGATGCTTCCTGAAACCCTTTAAAAATGGAACCTGCAAATGCACAAAGAGATTCTTCCAGTTAAATCAGTCAAAGAACAAAATATTCCCTAAAGGGAACATAATACCTGCATAAATTACACAGAACTGAAATTTTACATCTTTCTGCACTTGCCTTCCTTCATTTCTTTCAACAGCTGGTCATGTTGTATTAGTGGGCTCATATCTGTGCCTACACCCTGATTCAAAATGGCCTCCACCTCTCCTCTGGCTTTATTTAAGCGGAAGTTAAAATCTCCAAACCAGAAGACTTCATCAAAACGGGTTGTGACATCACCTGAGAATGAACCATTTTTTGTTAATAAAATTCAAATAATAAAATAAATAATACACCATAAAATCTTTAAATATGACAAATGCAGTAACACTCACAGGTGGTGGAGCGGTAAGGGTTGGTATCAGGAAGGTTTCTAGGAAGAGCCAATGCTTCTATTATCTTGTTATAGTCTAAAATCCTCTCATATACTTTAGAATCTCCAGCTGAAACAAACACAAAGACTGGGTTGGGTTTATTCCTAGCTGGGCTTAAAGGGATAGTAACCCAAAAATGAAAATTCTGTCAGTAATCACTCACCCTCATGTTGTTCCAACCCTGTAAGACTTTCGTTCATCTTCGGAACACAAATTAAGATATTTTTGATGAAATCTGAGAGCTGGCTCACTCCTCCATAGGCTTCTATGGGATCGAAACTTGCCGGCCCAGAAAAGTTATTAAAGACATCGTTAAAATAGTCCAAGTGACTACAGTGGCTCAACCACAAGTTTATCAAGCAACGAGAATACTTTTTGTGCACAAAAAACAATCCCGATCCCTTAGAAGCCTATGGAGGAGTGATCCAGCTCTCAGATTTTATCAAAAATATCTTAATTTGTGTTCCGAAGATGAAAGAAAGCCTTACAGGGTTGGAACAACATGAGGGTGAGTGATTACTGACAGAATTTTCATTTTTGGGTGAACTATCCCTTTAAACCTAATGCCATAGTCTTTATAAACATTCATTAAAACATATAGCAGGGTTGTTCGCCCTTGGGTTAAGTTTCCATAAAATATTCCACTTACAGGTGAAATGGGATGTAATAAAGAGGAAGGATGTCCCAAAAAAAGTGAAGCCGATACCCACAGCTCCTTTAGTCTTAATCTGAGATATAATTCGGGTTGTGACAGTAGCATGTTCCACCTCTGTAGTGACAGAAAAAAACAAAATTTTATATATTATATTATATTATATTATATCATTCAAACATTTGAGGTCTATACGTTTTTACAAGAAATTAATACTTGTATTCAGTAAGTATACGTTAAATTAGGGATGGACATTTTTCAAAAATATTGTATTTGAATATTTGGCCTCATCAAAAACGAATACCTGATTATTCGTTAATTTAAATTAAGTTGAATTATTTATTTCAATCATCAAGTTTGGATTTCATGTGATTTCTCATTGTGACAGTGATATTATGATAACTCAGTTTCAGCAGACAATATTTACACATGACATGTCGATTCATTTGATCCAAAGTAATTCCATTTTGTAAGATCACTTAGATCAAAGTAATTCCAAACTGGCACAATCTTGTTTACACGCTCCACAGCGCCACTCAAGTTTTAGTTCGCGTACTTTGGAATTATCATGGCCAGCAAAGCAACATGTAGCAAAATTCAAATAGTATGTTTATTGGTTTGAATAATTACAGATCGAATATTCGACTATTCGTGCACACCACTACATTCAATTGATCAAAAGTGAAATGCTACTGTATTCTTTTGAACTTACACTGATAATATCATTGACAAGTCAACATAATAATAAGAAATGTTCCTTGAGCAGCAAATCAGCATATTAGAATGATTTGTGAAGGATCATGTGACACTAAAGACTGGAGTAATGATGCTGAAAATTCAGCTTTGCCATCACAGGAATAAATTACAATTTAAAATATTTTAAAACAGAAAACAGTTATTTTAAATTGTAAAAATATTTCACAACATTACTGTTTTACCGTATTTTTGAACAAATAAATGCCATGGTGAACATAAGAGATTTCTTACAAAAATATGACAGACATCAAGACCCCAAACTTTTGAATGGTACTGCATAATATACTATATCATATAAATAAAAATAAATAAATAAAAAAAGCTTTACCTGAACAAAACCATATGAGATCTCTCCTGACAAATATAGTGAGATAGAGAACTCCATGGGCTGCTGCGTACAGCATCACGTAATACGGCCCAAGAGTTTCCTGCAAGCGGATCTCCCACTCCCTCCTGTGGACAAACATGAAGAGGGTAAACATGCTGAGCATCAGAAAAAAAATAAAAAAATAAAATAAAATATCTTACCTATCTGGACAACCTTCCTGAACTCCTATAACGTAGACGTCCTGTGCAAAGTCTGTGTCAGTTGGGAGCAGAAGATCATCTAGGTTGTATGGAAGCACCTGAGACCAAGAGTGAGAGCTTAGGCTACAGCTGCTATGCACTTCAACAAACAAAACATGAGAAATGACATATTGTTCCACACCTTCTGTCCCTGCATGTTCCATGTGGCGACGTAGATACCGAGTCGTCTCTCTGGGAAGTAGCGGTCTAGCTCTTCTGCCCCCAGCAAGGCACCGCTACCCAAAACACTGCCCTCCAGAAAGCTCCTAAAAACACATGCAGGCACATTTTCAGGAAAACAAAAAACAAGAACAAAAACTTTGAGAAATTCTCCCTCTATCATACATCGCATAATATATTCAAATAAACTACATTATGATGACTTCACCCAAATGTTTTGAATGGTCATGCTGCCCTTTTCCACAGCATGTATGTGGAAATCCAGTATGAATCCATACAGTGACCAGGATTTACTTATTTTTTTTAAATCTAAAAAGTAAAAAAGTATAAGCCATCTTTTGATAATGTATATGTACTGCCCAATATTGGATAGGAAGGATAAAGGAGTCAATACGGACTGGATATTTAATTATATATGCATCACATTAAGAATTTAAGAATTAATAACATTAATAATTTAAGACTGTTAAATGTAATCTTTAGAATCTCAAAATAAATATCCATTTTTCATATAGCATATTTTTATTATGTTATACCTAAAATTTACTTGTAGCATTGTTTACTTTTTATTTATTTAGTCAAAATAGTATACATTTTTAATATCAGCCATAACATAAAAGTAATTATCGATAACGGCCAACTTTTGAACCCCTGGCGACAATATGATCAAACTGTGTGGAAAAGAACAGCGAGAAAATTCTTAGAAACCCACAGAAAAAATGTCCCACAGAAATGAATTACAAAAGGGTAAGTTAAATGACAACAGAATTTCATTTCTGGGTGAACCATCAATTTAATCAACAATAATATTGTCTAATAGTTAGTTATTGTATTTCATGTTGTATAGTCGTTTCACTTTCAAGCAGAACATGAGTGAACGCGCTGATGGAGTTTGACAGTTACAGAAGGTGCTGAACAAGCATCTCACTGATCCATTAATCTCCTTTGCATTCTTCAGCACGTGATCTTAAAGTGGAGGATATGCTGAGCGATGACTTCAAACAGGCTGCAGAAAAGAAGAAACGATTGAAAAGACACAAGCTCCTCACCTGTTCCTCACATCCCGGGGTCTGATGGGGTTCAGAACACTATAGGTGGACTTCATGGAATGGACAGAGGCATTGTCCGACACCATGGTGTCCGACAGCCGGCTATCGCTCAGATTCCTCTGAAGCCTCTCCGACCGCCCCCTTCTCCCCACCACACTGTAATCCAAGCAATCCCTGTCAATCCGATTAGTTGTCCTTAAGGACGCGGAGGCTGCGCTGGTATCCAGAGGAGGATATGTGCCGGTGAGCTGCAGTGGGGACAGAATAATTCTGGACGGTTTCATTCGCTCTTTATTCAGATCAAAATCCTCACGGGGGGACTCGTCGTTCTCGGAGAAGCTCCCGGTCCTTATCATGAACGGTGGTGTCTCCATGGGTGGGAGATCGAGTGGACGTCCGGATGTAAGGGCCTGGCCATTCACCGAGGCGGCATCCTTAAGCGAATCGGTGGAAGAGCCCGTCTCACCCGGGTCCGTGAGACTCTCCTGGCTGTTCCTCAATCTTCTCCCCCTCAGCTTCTCATCAAATGAGATGTTTTTACCCTCCATGCCCAATCCCACGGGCTTCGGAAGAGAGGGAGGTCGAGGCTGATATGGACTAAGCTTGGCGTCCTTGTTAAGCTCATCCTGAAGCAGTTTGGTCCCATCATATGGCTTCTTGATGTCTTTGAGCTCCTCCTTGTTGCTCTTCTCTTTCCTCAGGTCTCCACGCAGTACATTAATATCTGTTTTACAAGCTGGTTCTCCTGACCGGAGTTCAGCGGAGTTAAACGGGACGATGCCGTCTCCATGCTCACTCATCCTATTGGCAAACTTGGTTTTAGATGTAAACAAGCCCCATGGTACTCAACTGATTACATCCTGTGGAGAAAGTGAGAAATTATTATATAGATAACTTATTATTCTGTCAATTATTTATTTTGATTCAGTGATATTCCACATCTTGCCCAATGTGGGCAATTTTTATATTACATGCAGGTCTATATATTATGAATGAAGCATTGTGTGATAAATACATTTAAATTTTTAAAGGGATAGTTCACCCAAAAATTTAAATTTGCTGTTAATTTACTCACCCTCACACCATCCAAGATGTAGGTGACTTTTTTTTTCTTCTTCAGTAAAATAGTAAAGAAGATTTATAGCTGAAACTGTGGTCCTTAGTGATTCGTATAATGGAAGTTAATGGGTGCCATCACTTTGAGATTCAAAAAAACATATACAGACAAAACAAAATTAATACCAGCGGCTCCTGACGATACATTGAGGTCTTAAGAAGAGAAACGATCGTTTGGAGCGCGAGCTTCCTGTCGCATAATGAGGGGGAAGATGAGTGTGTTGTATATGGTTCATCAAAATGGTAATTGTGCTGTTCCTGGATGCCGCAACCTATATAAAAAATTAAGACCACGTTCAATTGCACAATCTCAATTGGGACAATTGACTTTTCACAGATTCCCAACGTTTCAGCTTGCATGGACCGATCACTTCGCTTCTTAGGACCTCAATGTATCGTCAGGAGCCGCAGATTTTAATTTTGTTTTGTCTGTATATGCTTTTTTGAATCTCAAAGTGATGGCACTCAGTGACTTCCATTATATGAATCACAGAGGACCAGTTTCAGCTAAAAATCTTATTTACTGTTCTAATGAAGTCACCTAGGCCTACATCTCAGGTGGCCTGAGGGTGAGTAAATCAAGAGCAATATATTTTTTTTTTTACTTTTTATGTTTAAAGAAATATAGCTATAGCTATACATTTTCATGAATAAAGTCAAGTCACCTTTATTTATATGGCGCTTTTTACAATACAGATTGTTTCAAAAGTTTACAATATAGGGGATATTAACATGCCTAAGACTTTTGCACAGTACTGTATGTATATATATATATATATATATATATATATATATATATATATATATATATATATAGCTGCTCTGGAGAAACCCGTGATCGTCCAGCTCAGTTCGGTTCTCATATAATGGTGTCAATGTAACTTAGGCAGATAATATTGTTGAATATTTAATGTCCTCAAATATTCAAAGAACCATAGCTTTTTGCTTTTTTCAAAATTAAATAATTGTGCTCTTATTTAAAAATCCAAAATTTAATAAAAACATATTATAACAATACTGTCTAGACAAAATGTTTTTGTGTTAAGTTAACATTTTATATATTTTGCGAAGCCAATTATTTCGGTGACAAATTTCGTATGTTACTCCTCCATTGTAACGTTAACAGAGGCGGACAGAGTACACAGCTACATTACTTGAGTAAAAGTACAGATACCCCTTGCTAAATTTTACTCAAGTACAAGTAAAAGTACTACAGTCAGATGTCTACTTAAGTAAAAGTACAAAAGTAATTGTTTTTAAAAGTTACTACTTGAGTATCAAGAGTACAAGGGTACATTTTCTAAATATTGCATTACTACTGCCACAGTGCTTACATTGGTAAACACAGCAAATACTTGAAGCGAAAACTATCATTAACTTGTTCAGAAAATTGAAATTGAGGCTGGCGAGGTGGGGCCACGGCTTGGCACATTCCCGGGATGCCATATTTTTTTCCCCAGGATGGTAGGGGAAGACTCATGAATATTCATTAGGGAAGTCATCCCTGATTGGTCTGATGACCTACCCCTAACCCCACCCCTAAACCTACCCGTCACTGGGGGTCTTATGACCTCCATAACCCCGCCCCTAAACCTACCCGTCACTGGGGGTCTTAAGACCTCCATAACCCCACCCCTAAACCTACCCGTCACTGGGGTTAAGACCAATCAGGGATGACTTCCCTAATGAATATTCATGAGTCTTCCCCTACCATCCTGGGAAAAAAAATATTGCTTCCGGGATGGACCTGCTGCGTCTTCATCCATTGTTTCGTCCATGGAAAGCTGAAGGTGATTGCTGATAGGCTGTCCCAATCAGTGGCACCTGCACAATCCAATCACATTTGAGAGGGTTTCCGAGATGTTTCTTTTTTCCTTTTTTTTTTATTTTTTTTTAGAAGAAGTAATGGGTACTCACAGTTATGGATAGAAATGTAGTGGAGTAAAGAGTACAATATTTGCCTCTCAAATGTACTTGAGTAAAGTCATGAGTACTCCCCAAAAATGATACTCGAGTAAAGTAGAGTTAAGTATCTGTTGACACAGATCCCTCAAAATTGTACTTAAGTACTGTAACTGTTACTCAAGTAAATGTACTCAGTTACTGTCCGGCTCTGAACGTTAAGTAGCTTTGGATAAAAGGGTCTTCTAAATGAAAATGACATTTTCTCCACTAAATAACAGCTTTGCTGTACTCAATATTAGAGAAAACTTTTGAGGTCAATAATGTTTAATGTTTTAATAAAGTTGTTCGTAACAGGTGTCGTGTAAACGGTCTATTTGTAACAGCTAAGAGATGGTGGCAAGAGGAAGAAAGTTTTGCACTAGTATTAACGTTACACAATCCATAAACAATTAGTTGTTGCAGCCCTACGTAAGACTGTATGAAAAACAACAACGGAATAATACACATTAATCATTAATAATCTACTAAAATGTTTATTTAGCAAAAGAGTTATACGTATTAAACGGACGTCGTAAATTATAAACACAAATCGTTAGGGTAACGTTACAAATATAATAATAACAACAACAACAGTCAGCAGCAACATAAAAACATTATTATTATTGGTGTCCAACTTTTAATTAATGCTTAGCAGCTAACTAAGACTGAATGACATCAATAATGAACTGTTATGATCATTGATTACAGCTGACTGGAAACTCTCTCCCTCACAGCGATGTAAAACTCACTGATGCCACACGATGGTCACTCACACATCTGGAAGATCGACGTAGCGTTTTATCTTTCCAAAATATGAATAATACAATGGAATTAAATCTATATTAAAATACATTAGTGTGAGGAATAAAATGACGCATTTTGAGTATGAAACAGCTCACCGTTACCTCCAGGTCGCTGAAGAGGCAAACTTAATGGACTTCCTTAACAACCAAAGCAACCAACAACTTCTCAAGAGGGTGTGCTGACTGTCTGCAGCAGTGTATTATGGAACAGCGCCATCGTGCGTTTATTATTCATCGAGTTGGTATTATTTTCACAAACAAGTGGTCAATTTACAAAACTATCCACTTATTACTCAGGAATATGGGAACCAATCTAGCACTGAAAATTCCATATTGATTACTGTGAAAAATGTGTTGCGTTTATAGTGGTAAATGTTAGGCTAATTACACTGATCCGTAGACTATATCTTTATTATAAGTGGATAATTAATATTATTTTCCTAATTGTTTCCCATTTCCCCCCCAAATTGGAACAATTGAATGGACAGTAAATTACAAAGTAGTCTAAAGCATATAAACACTGCCTTTTTTTCACTGGTTTTCACAGTGATAACTGATAAGTGAATGATAATCTGCTCCCCTCTTGTGTTTGGATTAAAAAAATTAGTCTAAAGTGTTATTCTTGTTATTAGTTTGAAAAGTAATAGACTACCAGTGAGTTAACTATTCTTGCTGTTGCTTTACCTTAAGATATAGACATTTGATTGGTGCGTTAAAGACAGCAGAATAACATAGTTTTGATTTAGAATTATGTTTTTTTTTTTATACTGAATTTTATTAAGATCAGTTTATAATACGTTTAGTATTAGTTGATCCTGGAGGGCCGCTGTCCTGCAGAGTTTAGCTCCAACCCTAAAAAACTCCCCTGATTGTAGGGTTAGGATTAGGGTTAGGGTTAGGGTTAGGGTTAGGGTTATCCTAACCTATCCTGAAGACATTGATTAGCTTGTTCAGGTGTGTTTGATTAGGGTTGGAACTAAACTCTGCAGGATCAACGTTCCCCACCCCTGCTCTAAAGGGTCAATGTGTGTTCAGTTTTTTAGTCTGAGAGTTGAATTTTAACACTTTAACAAAATGTAACACTTTCCTCTTCGGATATTTTTTTTTCTCACAAATTTATGACTTGACTTGAAGAAAGACAGACGCAGGTAACAGCACACGCTCAGTCGATGTCTCTCTCTCGCTCGCTGTCTGTTAGTGCAAATCTACGGAGCCTATATGTATAAATCACAAACACAGTCTTAAGTTTAAAAAAGAGCCAATTGGCAGTTAAATATACATTCTTCTACACTCTTGTTATCATTATTAATTTATCTAACATTCAATACACATGTGTGAAGTATAAAACAAGAAGGGCCTTATGAAAAAACATGAACATTGCGGTCGGTATTACAATATTGCGGTTATTGCGACAGCCCTAGTGTAACTTAAAGCAATATGCTGCAGATTTCAAAAGTTCTACTGAATATATATAATATATAATCTATAAGAAGTATTAAGCCTTGATTCTTCCCTTATATGGTATCTTCCCCTATTCTCTTATTTCTTTCAGTATACTCTGTAGAAGTAAATACAAACTAAGTTAATACAGCGATACTCTGAATTCACCTTTCGAGTAATAAATTCACTCTGGAAATAATCATGGAATGTAAATGAATTAATTTGGTACTTCTTGCAAATTATTTAATAAATTCACAATGATTCCCTTCACATAAATTTGAGTTTCAGTTTTCAAAATGAGTTCTTTGAGTCAGTGTTTGAAGTTATATTCACAATTTTGAATATAATATAAATATAAAATGGCTGAAACCATTGAACAACTGTATTGTCATTCACTCGGTCTTTCCTCTTTGATTGAATTTCTCCAAAAGAAACAGAGAAATACAGGTGTCCTATGTGCTACCGTCCAACTCTGCAACGTCTGCAAAGTCCCTATGTGGTATAAATCAAGCTTTTAAATGTTGTTTATATGTCTATGTGGTGTTTTTAATATGCTTTAAGTCAAACCGTGTGCAAATTCATAAGTCAGCAGCATTGCTGAGTATTTTCTCATTAAAACTGCAGTGAACCAAAGACAGTCTCAAAATCGCGGTTTGAAATCGCTGGTGTTTCTAACGTCACAAACTACCTTGTAACCAATCATGTCAACGTGTGATCGTCAACGAGTGGATCTCTGATGAGAATAAACCACGTACTAAATGAGGTTACACGCACTTACATTTAAGCTATTTTAAGGCATGAGGAAAAAACTTTAAATATGTAATTATGGTGATCAAAGATGAGCTTTAAGGGATACAATTATTGACCACAGACTTTAAGTTTTTTGGCTTTTAGTTTGAATATGTTACTCTTAAGTGTATCTATAAGCTAGTGTGCTCCAAAACAATGAGAAAATTCACATTTAAAAGATATAAGGGTTCAAAACTTACAGTCTCTCACTTCCGCCAATATGGATCAACGTTTTGGATGATTTTGAATCACTCTGCACTTCAGCTTCTCATCAGATTTTTAGCCCAATCAAATGCTCTCTAGAATCTGAAGCGTCCCGCCCCCTACATTATAAATTGTTGTATGGATATGTAACAAAACAATGTGTTTACACAGCATAAAAAATAATATCAAAAAGATATAGGTTGTTGACTTGTTGATTATTACCAGTGGTGACGTTCTACAACATTGTATGCTGATGTTGTATGTCGCCAGAAATGGAGTAATCACTGCCCCAATGTGCAGTGAGCCAGCTAGGGTCCTTAACAGTGCCTGGATTAGTGTACACTATCTACTGATTCACGAGTTCGGGAGCTAGGAAGCTAATTGAGATCGCATCCGAAAATAGTTCCAAACAAACGCTGCATCCGAAATTCTAATCCTTCCCTATACTCTTTAGTCTGCGAAAAACAGTACATTAAAATAGTGTCCAAATATATAGGCTGCATCCGAAATCACATACTTCCCTATATAGTAGATGAAAAACAGCATGTGACAAAAGAAGTATGTCTGAATCACAGTACTCATAAAAAAATAGGCAAAAAGTACCTGGATGACCTACTTGTTCTGGAGAGCATTCTGAAGTGTACATAAGATTGACACTTTACTATCCCATGAGGCCATGGGAGAAGATTTGTGAATGGAGGTGAAGCGACGCAAGTGACGCTGGTAGGTCACATGATAATGACAACATGGCGAATGTACGTCCAGATTACATTCATACTACATACGAAAGTAATCTGAAATATATAGAACATACTTTTTTAACGGTCGTGAAGTGACTGAGAAGGGACGTAAACTGAATCATAACTGAACAGAATCACCTGTCGCAATTGCCAGTGACTTTTCTTTTTTGTGTGTGTGTGTGTAACCTCTAAAATTAGATCAATCTAAAACAAATGTTTAAGAGCAAACATGTTGAAGATTAGCTGATAAACTGTCGATTCATTAAATGATAAGCTATTTCCTCACAAAAGCGGTTTATTCAGCTTAGTGAAGCCTCCTCTACATTGGCATCCATTCAAAAAAGGCCTCTGGTCTCCTTCCCTGCGTGCCACAGCATTAGCAGGCGTTGCGCTTTTTTCGGCTAAGGTTGCAGGCTTGCCTTCAAATGGCTTTGAGTGTGCAGTCGATGGACACTTAGCTACCCCATGAGACCAAGGGAGGGGATTTAAGAATTACTTTTAAGGAAGTAGTGCACCAATTTTGGACGCAGTGAAAGTCACACCTGAGCCCCTGTGCATCTCCGTTGATGAATGAACTAACATTAACAAAGATTAATAAACACTGTAACAAATGTTTTGTTCATTGTTAGTTCATGTTAAAAAGGGTTACCCATTATTTTTATAAGCTAACTGAAATATTTGGACATTTAACACTTAATTTAACACGTAATTACATTAAGATTATTTTGAATAATCGGTATGCTGTACATTGCTGGAGGTTTCAGTTTCATATAAAAATATCATATGCAAAAAAGTGTCATTTCATTTTTTTTATTTCATATTTCTATCTATTTATAAATTACAGAAACGTCTGTCTGTCTGTCTGTGTGTGTGCGTGTGTCTGTTAACCGCATATCTCTCGAACCGTTAAAGAATAAGTTTGAGGTGCTACATGAGCTGGACAAGGAAGTGGAAAGGAGCAGTGTACAGGCCAACTGACAAACTATAAAAGAGACACTGAGAACAGTCTGTCAAGAAGTGGTCGGAACACAAAAACACCATCACAAAGAGTGGATCACAGCCGAGACCTTGGGCAAGACAGAAGAAGGTGGCAATAAACAACAGCAGGACTAGGACAGCAAAGGCCAAGGCCCAAGCTGAATACGCAGAAACCCACAGAGCAGTCAAGAAGAACATTAGGAAGGACAAGAAAGATTACATAGATGGACTGGCAGCTATAGAGGAACAGGCAGCATACAGTGGCAATATGAAACAGCTGTACGACACGACAAAGAAACTGTCTGGGAAGTATAGCAAGCCAGAACGACCCGTCAAGGGAAAGGATGGAAAGGCCACCACAGGACTAAAGCAGCAGATGGATAGATGGTCTGAACACTTTGAAGAGCTTCTGAACAGACCAGCACCACCAAATCCACCAATCATCAACCCAGCGGACGAAGATCTCCCCATCAGTTACGACAAGCCGACCAGAGAAGAGATCAGGAAGGCCATCACCTTGCTGAAGAACTGGAAGGCGGCTGGACCTGATGATATACCAGCAGAGGCCCTGAAAGCAGACCTGAACTTGTCAGTGGAGATGCTGTACCCACTCTTTGAGAAGATCTGGGAGAACGAAGAGATACCGTCTGACTGGAAGGAGGGTTACCTAATCAAGCTTCCACAGAAAGGCGACCTCAGCAATTGTAATAACTACAGAGGTATCACACGCCTGTCAGTGCCAGGCAAGGTCTTCAATCGGGTCCTCCTAGAGCGAATGAATGACGCTGTCGATTCACAACTACGAGATGAGCAAACTGGTTTTCGGCCGAACAGATCATGCACTGACCAGATCGCAACGCTGCGCATCATAGTGGAGCAGTCTTTGGAGTGGAACTCACCATTGTATATCAACTTTGTCGACTACGAGAAGGCGTTTGACAGTGTGGATCGAGAGGTCCTATGGAAGCTCCTCGGGCATTACGGCATCCCATCCAAGTTGGTAAACCTGATAAAGAACTCATACGAAGGCATGACCTGTCGAGTGATCCACGCAGGACAGCTCACCAACAGCTTCCGGGTGAACACTGGAGTCCGACAAGGATGCTTGTTATCCCCGTTCCTTTTCCTCATCGCCATCGACTGGATCATGAAGACTTCTACCAGTGAACGCAGGAATGGGATTCAGTGGACCTTACGGAATCAACTTGATGACCTAGACTTCGCCGACGACCTCGCACTTCTCTCCCACAGCCAGCAGCAGATGCAAGAAAAGACCAGTGTGTTGATAGCCACATCAGCACAAGTTGGACTCATTATCCACAAAGAGAAGACAAAGATCCTTAAGACCAACTCCGGCAACATCAACCCAATCACACTGAGCGGAAGTCCTCTGGAGGAAGTGAAGTCATTCACCTACCTGGGCAGCATCATTGACCAGCATGGTGGAACATAAGCAGATGTCAAGGCAAGGATTGGTAAAACAAGAGGCGCCTTCATCCAGCTCAAGAACATCTGGGCTTCTAGAGAGCTGACCTTGACCACCAAGATCCGACTGTTCAACTCCAACGTGAAATCAGTACTGCTGAACGGCGCTGAAACCTGGAAGACAACCAAAACCACCAATAGTAAAATCCAAACCTTCATCAACACCTGTCTCAGAAGGATCCTCCACATTCGTTGGCCTGACACTATCAGTAACACCAACCTATGGGAAAGGACCGACCAAATCCCAGTGGAAGTAGAAATATGGAAGAGAAGATGGGGTTGGATAGGGCACACCCTCCGCAAACCGCCAACAAACATCACCAGGCAGGCTCTCAGGTGGAACCCTCAAGGCAAGCGAAAGAGAGACCGCCCAAGAAACACATGGCGACGTGAACTCGACGCAGACATCACTAGGATGGGTTACAACTGGAGCCAACTAGAAAGAATGGCCCAGGACAGAAATCTCTGGATATCTACCTTTGGCGGCCCATACCCCGGGAGGGGTGGAGGGCATAAGTAAGTAAGTATATCATTTTTAAAAGGTTGTGGTTTAAAAATAAACATTCTGACATTAGAGGGTTGTATCGGTCAAAGAAGCCCCAAGAAGGTTGTGGTTTAAAAATAAACATTCTGACATAAACACTCAGTCAGCTACACTGTTTACTTCTGAATATTATAGTTTCGTTCCAGAACGTGATAAATCCATTTTGATTAATTTGAGTAAAAATGTGCTTTCTTTACCAAGAAAGTGGCAAGATGAAAACCACTATTTTCTGTTTCAAACTTTCACATAGCATCTTTAGGCTATAATAATAACATAAAAAATTCAAATCCAGATTTGGATTTTCAAAGATCTATTATAAAAACTGATTATTTTCCCCAAAAAATGCAATAAATTCATGACACTTTTTTTCCAAAATGCTGTCATATTGAAACTGTTGAAATCAGCGATCACTAAGAAATATCTCCTGAACTTTTTTGACGGTGATCAGCTCACAAAAACTGATTTTGCACGGGCACTTTGCACTGCTCCCTGAATCGACGCACTTATTCATTTGTGGATGTTAACGGTAACACTTTACAATAAGGTTCCTTTATTAAACATTAGTAAATGTATTAACTAACATGAACTAACAATGAGCAATACATTTACTACTGTTTTTGTTAATCTTTGTTAATGTTAGTTAATCAAAATAAAGCTGTTCATTGTTTGTTCATGTTAGTTCACAGTGCATTACCTAATGTTAACAAGATTTTAATAAAGTATTAGTAAATGTTGAAATTAACATTAACAAAGATGAACAAATGCTGTATAAGTGCAGTTCATTATTAGTTAATGTTAACTAATGTAGTTAACTAATTAACCTTATTGTAAAGTGTTACCATGTTAACTGAATCTGTAAGTCAGCTCTGCTGTTTACTTCTGAATATTAGATTTCATTCTGGTGCGCTTAAAGTTATCGCTACTGTGTAATAGTACACCAACTAAACATATCCTATTCAATGTGTTCACAGTCTCTTTCACGGGCATCATTTGTAGTAGCCTATTCACAAACTGTTTCCTCGAGTTCACTGTGTGCTTTCTACCATGCACAAATAAAAATGTCACTGAACTTTTGCTGTGTAATTGTAACAATAAGCACTCAAACACACCAAAACAACAATTACTAAAAACACACTCAAAAACTGATTTTGGACGGGCATTTTGCACTAGCACTTAGAAGGTTGTGGTATACATAAACTCTCAGTCAGCTACACTGTTTACTTCTGAATATTATAGTTTATTCACAGCCATCATTTGTAGTAACCTAGCCTGCTCCCTGAATTCAATGCGTTCACAGTCTCTTTCACGGGCACCAAACCAACAATTACTAAAACACACAAAAACTGATTTTGCACGGGCATTTTGCACTAGTATTCATAATTTTACATTTAAAACACTAATTTCATAACATTATTCCTGCAACTGTAATTGCAGTGTAAATGCATATGGCCTATAATAAAATAAATAATAAATAGTGATTTCTGTCAGTAATGCACAATATTGATTTTGCTTATTAAATTCCAGCATAATGCCAACAAAATACGTTTATTTATTTAAATAAATAATATGAAAGTAGCCTAATTTAAAAGTGTACAGTATGTAAGCTTAACTACATTTTTTGATGTGTTTTTTAATGAGAAGACTGACCTTTTTTTCTAACTTGAGCACCTGCGCCCCAAACATCCTGTGCACGACCCTGAAAATGTTACAATGTTTAAATGTTTACAGAAAGCAGACAGAGGCGCGTGCACTCAGTCTGGCACGTGCCGCTAATTGATGCAACACAACAAACCAAAGCGCGAGCTTGAACCGTGACCTTGTGAGGACCTCGGTCAAGCAAGCCTTCCAGAGGTCACGAAAATTGGACAGGTGTTCAGAGCCCCAGACAGACCAGACATTCCTGTCTGGAGTCTATAGACGATTCCCCTATAAATACTGATCAGGGGTCATGGGTGACACACACCTGACTGAACACTGGACATGATGCAGCCCTCCTCTCTCACCGATCGCGACAACACCATCCCCGCAGCTGACGGGTGTTTCCTCATGTGGCGGGACTACATGGATCTCCGCAAGACTCTGTCGCAGCTGCTGGAGGAGCATCGCGAGGAAAGGCAAGCCGTGACTGCGCGTGTGACCCCCGGGGAGCGATTCCTGAGCACCGGCTCATCCAGCAGCGCCTCCAGCACTACTTTCTCCTCCTCCAGCCGGGACCACCGGCGTGACACCTGCGGCTTCTGCCTAAAAAACGGAGAGAGCGAGGAGGTGTACATGAGCCATAGACTGAAAGCCCGTGACGGACGGATCCTATGCCCGATCCTGCGGAGTTATGTGTGTCCTTTCTGCGCGGCCACCGGAGACTGGGCGCACACGCGCCAATACTGCCCTCGGAGAAACGCTTCGAAGACGAGCGGGATGTAAACCAATGGACTCTTTCTCACACTTTCTTGTTCATGTAAAACTGAAAAACTAAAACTTTTGTATATTGCATGCTGTGAAAATCTGTTCAGAAACGTTGTTTGCATATTACTGGTTGAAATGTGTTCCGTGGTTCCTTTCAAAATAAAGATATTTTTCTAGTTTATCTAAACCCCGTTTTAATTCTTGTTATTTGTTTGCATTTAAACATATCATATGGGCAAATAAACCCACCTAAAAATGCATGAATGTTATAGCCTATAACACAATATCAAAGTAGGGTTAGGGTTAGGTTAGGTTAGGTAACCCTAACCCTAACCCAAGTAGAATTTATTGTTAAGTTTGTACTTTAAGTTGTTAAGTTTGTACAAATGGTACATATATATATATATATATATATATATATATATATATATATATATATATATATACAGTATATTAAAAACTAATGTGATGAACTAGGCCTATTTGCTATGACACCTGAATGAACTTGAGGGAAACAGACTTCACATTGCTTTTAATAGCCTAATCTTTTTTCACACTTTCTTTTTCTTTCTTTCTTTCTTTCTTTCTTTCTTTCTTTCTTTAAGTTAAAGTTAAATATGTAACGAGTAGACCTACATTTTCTTGGTCAAGATTTACTGGATCTGCATCATGTGCCATAAGATCAATAAGCTTTGTTATCAAACAGTAGCCTACTTGTATAAAATGCATAAATATACAGTAAGTTGTCTTGTCACTCTATATCTCCCAATAATATAGATGATATTTAAAAAAGCTATTGTTACGTTTACGGATCATTAAACACATTAAAGATTTCACAGCACAAAGATGTGCACCACAACCTGAAATAGATTAATATTTTTTAGATCTATACTAAAAGGCAATTTACTTGCTAAAAAGTATAAACTATCAATCAGAGGACAAAGGGCATGTAATAGATTGTGTAGTACAACAGGTTTTTCAGCGACGTTTTGATCATGCTGTTAATTTAGAAGCCTTTTGATAATGTAGGCTTTATGGGGTTAAGTTTTATTTTTCCCAAACTTTGAACGTGTTTGGAAATGTGTCTCTGATACTGTTTTTTCCATCTCTCCTACATGGCACTGTCTGAGGGAGCATTGCCAAAGGTTACTCTCCACCATCACGATAGGTGGCGCTGTGGGGTTTGTGAGGACTAATAAACTCATTCGCTTCTCTGAGGTCAGACAACCTCGCGTTGCCAAATATAGAAAATACACGTATAAAAATGTACGCATTCATTTACTAACCTGTTCAAAACAGAGACTGTTATGCCAGCTTCATCATTTCAGTTTCACATATATTTCAAGTAGTTCTGGGATGGACCGAGATAAATGTTATTCTTCGCCGGAGGTCACCCTGATGATTTGCTCCGTTAGGGGGGATTTTAAAGTTGAAATCTGGCAATCTTGTAATGCACGTTGACAGCAGAACGTGTGGATCCATGTCGGTAAAGACCTCTGATCCACGTGAATGAATCGCAAACAAAGCGTCTTCTAATCAATTCATATGTCCTACCGATTATGCTTTTATTTAAGCTGTAACGTTAACGTTAGTTGCTGTGTTTTGAAGTCACGATTATATCCGTAATATAAACGTTCACCAGCAATCGAGATGTGTCTGATGAAAGTCGCATCGAAACTGTGTTATAGACCGGTTTGGTAAACTTTAAACTTACCATGATTCATAATGAGTAACAACACCACAGTTCGAGGCAAAGTCTGGACGGCTGTGACTCAAGCTTTCAAACTGCCAATGGCTCTCATAATGCGGATGATAACGAAGCTGATTAACCGAGTGTTGACGAGCACGAGAGCGCTGCCATCGCCGAAGATGATGAATGGTCAAGCGGCAGTTGACTGTAACAGAAGGAAAATGGTAACTTTACGTTATCGAAAAAGTATTTTATTTGGCATTATTATAATTATTATTTATAGGTTATGACAAACCGGGTTTTGTTTCCCTCAAAAATGGATACTAAAGTTACCAGTGTCTTATGTGTAGTTATTGTTTATTAATCCTCTCTAAGGTTTTTTTTTTTTCAACACCACTAGTTTTACTGCTGTTCGTTAAAGTACTTATCAGTTGGTTACAAGTACTCGTTACAAACTAGTAATTTTTTTTTTTTTTTTTTTTTTTGCTAATAGTCTTTCCAAAAAGTCTCTTTCCCAACAGTGACAAGTATCTACAGTAACAAATATCAATTTTTCTATCTACTTCAATAACCTATTTATTTAACACTATTGTGTATTTCATTTGTTGATATTAAAAAATATATATTACAAGTAACGTTTTAGTCATTTAGTATTTTTTAAATTAAATTAAGCTGTAAAGTGGCCATTCTGACTAATTGTTGTTTATGGCAAGTAAAAATGGAATTAACTAATGAGATAAGGCTACTAAATTATAACAGCTGATGTGTCTATTAAATATTAAAACCTAAGTACTAGTTTAATCAGGACCTTTATAAACCTATGACTGAATCACTTTGTGTATTTTTTGTTGTGTTTCAGGTTGTCGGGCTGGGAAACCCTGGCATGAATGGCTCTCGACATAGTGTTGGTATGGCTCTGCTTACAACGCTATCAGAACGTTTGGGAACGCCAGACAGCTGGAGATCTGACCGACAAGTCTCAGGAGAGGTTTTTGTAACACACCTTCAAGACATCCAGTTGGTTCTTCTTCGACCCAAGTTGCTCATGAACATCAATGGTGTGAGTGTGGCAAAAGCAGGTGAGATGCATTGTATTATCCTATAAAAGAATAACTCACCTCAGGTGGATGATTACAGGAATCTTGGGCTGGGCGGTACGACAACATATATTGTACGATCCCAAATTCGGTTCTCTTTTGCAGCTTATTGCGCTTGAATGGTCAAATACACACGCATTTTATTGTCAAAATGCCCATCGGGTGGATTATTCACATACACGTGAACAGTTGGGTGAAAATCAGATGTGGATCATTATATTAGATCCGAGCATGAGGTCTTAAAGTGACAGCAGCCTAATATACCTGTGTCATTAATGTTAATCAAACAACAAAAGACAAAGAGAAAATCGTTCAAAATCAATAACCAGTTCATAATCAATTCATAGTATACAGTAAAGACTATGCAGTCTTTTATTTATTATAATATTAATAATAATGTAATTTATTCAATGTCTTTACTGTTACTTAAATAAACCTACTGTACCTGAAAAACTATACTATATTTAATTTGTATTGTATTTGTATACGTTATTTAAACTTACTTTATGTACAGTGAGGAAAATAAGTATTTGAACACCCTGCTATTTTGCAAGTTCTCCCACTTAGAAATCATGGAGGGGTCTGAAATTGTCATCATAGGTGCATGTCCACTGTGAGAGACATAATCTAAAAAAAAAAATCCAGAAATCACAATGTATGATTTTTTTAACTATTTATTTGTATGATACAGCTGCAAATAAGTATTTGAACACCTGAGAAAATCAATGTTAATATTTGGTACAGTAGCCTTTGTTTGCAATTACAGAGGTCAAACATTTCCTGTAGTTTTTCACCAGGTTTGCACACACTGCAGGAGGGATTTTGGCCCACTCCTCCACACAGATCTTCTCTAGATCAGTCAGGTTTCTGGGCTGTCGCTGAGAAACACGGAGTTTGAGCTCCCTCCAAAGATTCTCTATTGGGTTTAGGTCTGGAGACTGGCTAGGCCACGCCAGAACCTTGATGCTTCTTACAGAGCCACTCCTTGGTTATCCTGGCTGTGTGCTTCGGGTCATTGTCATGTTGGAAGACCCAGCAGGGAACTACACTGCGACCAAAATGGTCGCATATGCGACCTTTTGAAATGCCATTGCGACCCTAATTTTTAATGGGTCGCAAATGTATCACTGATTATTTTTGTAGGCTACCTATGTTTTAAGCAATATGCTATGATTTACTATGAGCATTTATTAAAACAGAAATGTGTATTTTAAGAATATGTTTTATAACGTGCTCTGAGCATTCAACACATCAAGTTGGCTTCAGCCCCGCGACCGTTACTTAAGATTAGATTAAAACGTACCATTGTATCAGTGCTGCGCTCTCTCTCTCTCTCTCTCTCTCTCTCTCTCTCTCTCTCTCTCTCTCTCTCTCTCTCTCTCTCTCTCTCTCTCTCTCTCTCTCTCTCTCTCTCTCTCTCTCTCTCTCTCGCTCGCTCTCTCTCTCAAACACGGACGCGCGCGCACACAGAGAGAGAAGATAATTGTAAAATGAAAATTGACGGGCTATAGTTTAAATTATGTTCTTGCTTGTTTTTTTTTCTGTCAAAATGTCAGAAAGCATTTTGTGTTATCCATCCATGTTTTTAAAATTCGTTAAATGACGGACGTTTACTGTTAACACAGCCCTCGTTATATGTCGGATTCGTCTAACTTATACTTGATATTATTTTTAGAATAAGTGATTCTATTATTGGACTCCTGTCTATTCATTGTCAAATGTTTTCTAAAAATATGTTTGTATTGGCTAACATTTATTCAGCTAATGCGTGTCCTGTTTAAAATGTGCAATGTTCAAACGCAAAGACAGTACGTCACAAATAGAAGCCGTTTCCCCTGTGCTATTTAGTATCATATTTGGATATTGGAATAATAAATTAAGTAGCCTACACAATGTTCCTGTTTTAATTTATTTATTTATTTTTACTGTTTTCTAGGGGTTTCTTAGACAAGTTGACCAGCACACATTATATGCAATGCAGTATAATGCATGTGTCCTATGTGTGACACCTATTTTGCACACAGGTAAAGGTGCCCAATATCAGTCATTTCTAAAGTAAAAAAAAAAAAAAAGTGTTTTGGAAAATATCTCTTTATTTGATTATCAGTAAATTTGTTTTCTATACAGAGATATCGACATCGGTAAATATCGGTATCGGCCATAACAGCAATATTAATATCGGTATCGGCCACAATTTTCACATCGGTGCATCACCACTTAAGAGTTCAGGAGTCTGCCCATCTGTGCCAACCATAGCATGTTGAAATCCATTTTGCTCTTTATTGTGTACTGTATTTTCTATTGCAGTAAATCTATCCCAACCAATGTTAAAGCAAACAAAAACAAGGCGGCATGTGGTTTAAAAGATGGCAAGTAAAATAAAAAGCACATCTGTATGCAATACAGTTTCATTATTGTTCATTATTATCCAGAGCGGCTTACTATAAATAATTTGTGCGACCAAATCATGTTTTGCGCCAGTAACTGAAAAAGTTAGTAGCGCAAGTGCCACCAGTGGAAGAGGTTAGTGTAGTTCCCTGCCCAGCCTCGACCCATCTTCAATGCTCTAACTGAGGGAAGGAGGTTGTTCCCCAAAATCTCGCAATACATGGCCCGGTCATCCTCTCCTTAATACAGTGCAGTCGCCCTGTCCCATGTGCAGAAAAACACCCCCAAAGCATGATGCTACCACCCCCATGCTTCACAGTAGGGATGGTGTTCTTGGGATGGTACTCATCATTCTTCTTCCTCCAAACACGTTTAGTGGAATTATGACCAAAAAGTTCTATTTTGGTCTCATCTGACCACATGACTTTCTCCCATGACTCCTCTGGATCATCCAAATGGTCATTGGCAAACTTAAGACGGGCCTTGACATGTGCTGGTTTAAGCAGGGGAACCTTCCGTGCCATGCATGATTTCAAACCATGACGTCTTAGTGTATTACCAACAGTAACCTTGGAAACGGTGGTCCCAGCTCTTTTCAGGTCATTGACCAGCTCCTCCCGTGTAGTTCTGGGCTGATTTCTCACCTTTCTTAGGATCATTGAGACCCCACGAGGTGAGATCTTGCATGGAGCCCCAGTCCGAGGGAGATTGACAGTCATGTTTAGCTTCTTCCATTTTCTAATGATTGCTCCAACAGTGGACCTTTTTTCACCAAGCTGCTTGGCAATTTCCCCGTTGCCCTTTCCAGCCTTGTGGAGGTGTACAATTTTGTCTCTAGTGTCTTTGGACAGCTCTTTGGTCTTGGCCATGTTAGTAGTTGGATTCTTACTGATTGTATGGGGTGGACAGGTGTCTTTATGCAGCTAACGACCTCAAACAGGTGCATCTAGTTTAGGATAATAAATGGAGTGGAGGTGGACATTTTAAAGGCTGACTAAAAGGTCTTTGAGGGTCAGAATTCTAGCTGATAGACAGGTGTTCAAATACTTATTTGCAGCTGTATCATACAAATAAATTGTTAAAAAATCATATTTTGTGATTTCTGGATTTTTTTTTTAGATTATGTCTCTCACAGTGGACATGCACCTATGATGACAATTTCAGACCCCTCCATGATTTCTAAGTGGGAGAACTTGCAAAATAGCAGGGTGTTCAAATACTTATTTTCCTCACTGTATACTTATTTAAACTTTAAAATGACTTTATTTAAATTTAATTTGTCTCTTATTTTAAGTTCAAACAAATATATTGTGATGTATTTCATTATCAAAATAAGATTTTGGTCATATTGCCCACCTTTGTTTCCATCAATGAAAATCTGAATTTATTTATTCTTTATTTTATTTTTTTTGTTTTTCCAGCCAGCAAATTTTCAGTTCCGCCTGAACATATTCTCTTGATTCACGATGAGCTTGACAAACCGCTTGGGAAGTTCGGCATTAAACACGGCGGAAGTGCAAGGTGAGTGAAAACTTTTGTTTTGATAACACTGGTTTAAGTTTCTCTCTAATATGTTATATTGACTTCATTGGTCACTGGACCATGTCTCTTCCTCTCAGGGGTCACAATGGCGTGAGATCATGTGTGGACTGCCTTCATACTGATGTAAGTTAGCAAATATTTCATAGAGCAAAACATTAACTATATAGTGACTTGCTGTATAAGTTCATTATAACACACGCTGAATGTGTCCGCAGGTGATGCCACGGTTGCGCATTGGTATTGGGCGACCGTCAGGCAAAACGCCTGTCGACCGTTACGTTTTGGGACGTTTTTCACAAGAGGAACAACATGTTTTAGACTCTGTCATGAAGCAGAGTGTAGATGTTCTGCTGACATTTCTCACAGACTCGCAACCCCAGACTTCTCCAGCAGAGGGAAGGAGAGCATCACGCAAGAATAAAGCAAGGGCGCTTTCACCGCCTCAGGACACCACAGAAGAGCACAAACTGAACTGACCTGTTACAGGTCAAGTTATCAAACATATCAGTTATCAAACATGATATGTTTGATAACTGTTTCTCTGTTGTGAAGGAGCTCAGTTTGGCTATGATGCCATGTTTAGATCCCCAGCAAAGCTAAGGACATGGAGGGCAAAACCAAAACTGGCATCAGTACATAGTCATTTTGATTACTCTGTTCTGAAGGAGTTCAGCTTTGTTAGAATTCACTGTGTCTGCCATTTTTTCAAGTCCAGTAGACTTATTAGGATACAGCAGCCTGCATTACATGCTCTTTTGTAGTTTCTATAACAGGATTTCCAAAATTGGGGTTTGCAAACTCCTAGAGGTTCCTGAGGGAACTGCGGAAGGTTCATGGCACTGGAATAGAAATGCCAATGCTGTTTAAAAAAAAAAAAAAAAAATGTACATGTCAAAAGGTTGATTAAAACATGAGCATGAGAAAATAAACAACAGACATTTTTGAACATGTAAAGAAGAATTCAATATATTTTTGAAAGGTTAACAGTACTTCAAATATATCAGCATGTTTATGAGATAAATAACTTTATTCATAGGCATTAATGTGAAAGAACAGTTTGGAAACCCCTGATTTAAAACCCAGATGACATGACTTCATCGTCAAGATAATCTTAATAGTGGCATTCCATGTTACTAGGTGATTTTAAATGTGTTCATTTCACTGTATTGTGGCATTTTTGCTTTTTAAAAATATTTGCCCATTACTGTGTTCAGCTATAGGTTAACAAACTTTAAAAATTTCTGACATTCAGAGAACTGTGTTAGTTAATAAATGTATACTGCAAAAAAATTTGTAAAAAAATATTTGAAAGTGACGTAAAAGAAATATTTAAGATTATAGGTCACAAATAAATTATGTCATCGATCAACTTATAGAGTGCCGCAAGGGTCTGTACTAGGCCCTTTGCTATTTCCAATATACATGCTGCCTCTTGGTAATTTTATTAGAAGACATGGAATCAGTTTCCACTGTTAAGCCTACTTAGTTTTATATTTCATCAAAACCAGATGAAATCTCTAAATATCCAAGTTGACAGAGTGTGTTAAAGATATAAAATATGGGATGACCAGTAATTTTCTTCTATTAAATTCAGATAAGACTGAGGTATTACTTATTGGACCAAAAACCTGTACACAGAACCTATTAGAATACAATTTGCATTTAAGGATCTACTGTTACTTCATCCTCTAGTTAAAGACCTGGGTGTTATTTTAGAAACTTCCAAACAGCCTTCTTCCAGCTCAGAAACATACGTTACAGAACGTTATCTGATACTGATGCAGAAAAGCTATTTATGACCTATAGACTGGATTACTGTCATGCATTACTAGGGGGTTGTCCTGATCCTCAATAAAACTACAGTTAGTCCAAAATACAGCTGCTAGAATTCTTACCAGAATAGTGTATGATCATATAACCCCAATTTTATCATCTCTAAACTGGTTATTAAGTTTCGTATCAATTACAAAGTAATTGTCTCTGATCTAAGGCCCTTAATTGTTCAGCTGTATTTAACCGATCTTATATCGCCCTATGGTCCATCAAACTCATGGGCAATTTTGGTTGTACCTAAGGATATCTAAGTCCACTAAATTGAGAGCGTTTTTGTATTTGGCTCCTAAACTCTAGCCTTTATAATGTTCGAAGCTCAGACACTCTCCCAGTTTAAATCTAGATTAAATACGCATCTCTTTAGCCAATGATTCACATAATACACCTTATAACCTCCGGTTATATCATGAAATGCACATGATTATCTTTTTCTTAAATTGTTATGAACAGCAGCTACGCTAATTATTAATTTGCTTTTCTGTTTCTACCTTGGGATGCCCATAAGAGTACGCCAGCTCCAGTTTGATTCCAGCCTCTTATGAAGATTTCTAACACCTGTGAAGAGATGAGACGACGCCAAACCCTGCGAGCACTCAAAAAAATAAGCTGTTGAGCGAACTTGATTAAATTAAGGAAAACTTTTCCACGAAAATGAATTACATTTTTCCAACAAAATCTAATTTGTTTGAAATGATTTGTTGTAATCTTGTTGTATGAACTTAAATTCATTTAGTCATTCCTGCTAGATAAAGTTTTGTCAAGTTGACTACATTTAATTTTTGCCCTGCCTAAAATCACCAACATTATAATTTTAGTTAATTTGACTCTACAGTTATTTCCAATGATAGGAGCTACTAGTGTTCAGTTTATTTAAAACCACTTTTTACAGAGTAATATTGAATATTACTTAAGCAGGTTTGCAAAAGAGGTTTAATGCATGTATAATGTATACTGAGTGCCCACAGCCCTAAACTAAACAGTCGCCACTCTTCTGCATAATGGTAACCACAAAATTCAAAAACATTACATAAAGTCCTCCAAATTACTTAACTGAATATTAAACACTAACATTGACTAACAACATCTTTCCAGAAAAACACATACAATAACACTTTAATCCCTAAATTTACCCTCCTAATGCAGTTCCTCTCAAAGCATGCTGGGAACTACAGATCCACTGCCCAGTTAGTTGTCAACAAAAATGATTCATGTAGTTTTCACACAAATTAATTAAGTAAACTTCAGTTTTAAATATATTAGGTTGATTGAACACAATTAAATTAAGTTGTGACAAAATATTAAACAATCGTGTTACTTCTGCTTATTTTAATTAATTGAATTTATCAAGAGGCAACAATTCATTTTTTGGGTGAGGACTTCAGATAACTCCAACTCTGAATCAACATGCACCACTAACAAATTTTCTATATAATCATTATGATCACAACTTGTAGTAATTGCATTAATGATATCATTGTTTCTGCCTAAACGATTACATGATATTAGCTAGCTGCATGATTTGTAGTATCTTACAACTGTACATTTCTGACATATGGACATCACTTTGACGGTGTCACCTCTGATAACATATTACTAAAATGTAGAAGCATGAATTTTTCTGTAAAGGTGCTTTGAAACTATATGTATGTTAAAAGGGCTATATAAATGTGAATTGAGTTGAATTGAATCATGCGACTTTATACAGGCGTTCAGATGTTCTTCCATTGAAGCATCTTAAATCATGCCGGAGAAAATGATCATCAGATCTGACACAAACATGTGGAGTTCATGCAGCTCCAGTGCTGCTCTCATTAAAGCAAAAGTGTGCTACAATATTCTGATATTCAATGTAAAAATAATAAGCATTTGAAAAAATTCTGTATAAAATGAGAAGAATTCTAAAAAATAATAGAATAATTATATATAAATAATTTCATCAGCTCATACAATAAAGAAAGTTGTGAATGAATTCCATTGTTAAAATAAGAGAGAATCACTTGTTTCGTCACTGAATTAACAAATGCTGAATGAACACTGAATCAACAAAACACAATCAATGCAACTCTAATATACAACAATGAATATTGCAGGAGCCGGTTTAATGTCTTTCTGCCAGCTCTTTGCTTGTCGGCTTTAATCGCACTTAAAAGTTATCAAGTCATGAACTCGTAATTAACACCATAACTGATTAAAAAAAGAAATACGGACAGAGAAGGATAAAATGTTAATAATCAGTGATCTGAATCAGTGCTGTGCTGAGATTTCTGACAGATGTGGAGCGTCCATCCTAGAGGACTACAAAGAGTTCCATCAATACCACAGCATTAGAGAACTATTGAAAAATACTTCAAAGACAATATCACTTGTGGCAGATTTTCAACATTCCAGCTACATTGACAAATAGGCTTTCCCTGAGCAATCCTTCACAATGGACCATTCCCAGCTCCTCTGAATGGTCAGGATTGCTTGGTCCACTCTTAGCATTGACAATAGCTAAGGTCAGAGGTTACTGGCACGGCTGGACACAGCTAATACAAAAGTGCAAATTTATTCAGGGTAATGTTCTGAGCCTCATAGGGGGTCTTCCCTGTTTTACAAAAATATTTAAAGTAATACCACCCAATACACAATGCCTAAACTATATCTCAGTAACTAAGTCATTAAAAGAGTATTTTCTCTAGATTTCTCAATTGCTAAATATATAATTTTTGTGAATTGTGTCTTTAAAAAAAAATAACACAATTTACTAATCACAAGAATATTTCTTGGCCAAAAAAGTTTTCTTTTTCATTTAAAATTTTTTGTGTCAATTGTTTTACTGTTTAAATTTTGCTTTAAAAAGCCTATAGATATTAAAGCCTAATATGCTGCTTAGTGGCAGTTTACATTGTAAATGTTTACCCCATTTACATTGTTACAACATGTGTTCAATGAACTGTATTTTTTATTTTTTTATTTTTTGAGCAATAACGATGTAAATGTTCAATGGCATTTTTGTAGTCAGGATTTTATGTTCCTATACAAAAAAAAGGGGGGAAAGTGAGCCTAATAACCCTCATCTCTAAATTAAAGTAGAAAAAAGGCTTTAGTAAATGAAAGCATTATTATGAAGGTTCTCATTTTTACATGCAATTAATATTTGACTATAGGCTACTTCAGTGTTTACAGAAACACTGTATTATGTGCCTGTTAAAAAACGCTTTACTTATGAAGTGTTAATGAACGATTCCTTTGTGGTAAAGTGCCAGGTAATCCCTTGCACGAGTAGCTTTTGAGAGATAGGAAACGTCATCGAGGACACAAAGCGTAATGGCACTGTAGACACTGTTGGATTGTAATTGCAATGGGCAAAAAATGGAGTGTTGTTTCTTTAAGAGGTTTCTGGTCCCAGCGCAGCTGCTGGTCAGTACGCCGATTGAGACAGTGGATACTCATCCCCTTCTCACCACAATGGCCATTTATCACTCACTGGTGTGTTATTCAAATCTCGTACCAAGCGGCCACCGACCCCACTCTCGCCCTCGCCGTTTATTTAGAAAGCTGCGCAGTTGTCACGCGAGCCTCAACGCATCCTTTAGCCAGAAACGCTGCCAGTGTGTTTTGGGTCGTTATTTTACAACAGTCCTCTGGACGGGAGTGATAAAAAGCTAATGTATAAATGAACTCGTGCCTTTTGACTAACATACATTGCGAGGGTCACGCGCATCGCGTCTTGAACACGCTAAAGAACTTTATTTTATTCTGCGCATTGAAGTTGGAGACTCGCAGCGCCGCGGAACGACACCTCTGGAGGAATTTGACGCACATCAGGAGGTTTCTCCTTTTTTTTTTTTTTTTTTTTTTTTTTTTGCTCGTTTTTTGTCTTCCATACTTGATCAGAAACATCTCACAGGTGCAGACATGGCGAATCGCTGCCTCAGTGCCTTCTGAAGAAAGTGTATCGTGATGGTGCAGCACAGCCTGAGCCTCCTAAAGATCACCGACCGCATCGACAGAGAAGCTCCGCCAGCACATTCCTCGAGCATTTCAGAGGGAAATTTAGATTTTTGTGTGTTACAATTGGTCATTTATTTATTGCACTGGAACGAATTAATTGATAAAATCTTTGATTCATTTGGTTAATCTGAACCTTATTTACCCGGTAGGCTAAGACACGATTTTATTTTGCGGTTATAATTTTAATAACCCACCCCCCCCAAAAAGGTCTGTGGAAATATGCTATTATTTTTTTTGGTAAAATAACAACATTAGAGTCTTAAAGCAACATTACAGGCTTAAGACGGATAGTAGGATTTTGAGTGTCAATTTCGTCTCGTGCTATTGTGGCATTTCTGTAGATAACGAAAAGTGGACCGAACAAATATTAGGATGTAATTTCACTGCCAAGGAATTTGTGAAATACAGCCGATATAATGAAAGGCAGCACGCCTGAATTATGCAAAGAAAGAAAAAAACAATGTGCTTGAAGGCCTTTTTCCACTGAGGAGCAGAAAACACACGAGGACCCAAACGCATGGATCCTACAGTAAATATTCACACAGTTGTGCTGTTTATGGAAATATGAGCTCAAGCAGTTGATTGTCCAAACGCAATTCTTGTGAAATGTCAAGCGATCAGTCGAGAATTGTGCCTGGACATCTGTTGCTGGAGGCTCCCACGCGTCTCCAATCAGCTCTGATCATCAGCTCTGTTGGGATTTATGCTTATTTTATTTTAAATAACGAAGAACTCTAACGATTATTTAAAATGCAAGTGTTGAAGAAAACAGATTAGCTGACTTTGTCTAAATGTCTACTGCCTAATTTTAATAAACAAAATTGCATTTGTTGTATTTTTCGTTATGTGTTGGTAATGTTTTGAATTAACAATAGAAAATAGTTTATCTTGAACGTTAACTTCATGTCACATGTTCAAGATTTATTGTTTTATTATAGCTAGGTTTTATTTCACATCAGATGTTGGTTTGTTTTTATTTGATTTGGTACATTACCATAACCTAAAATAATGTAATTAAGCACTATCAGATGTTTTTAAGTAATAGCCTGTAATAAAATAAATCCACATTTTTATATCACGAAAACAGATTTTGCCTGCATTGTTGTTTAGTAAAGCAGAACGAAAAATGTTTATCAAATGAATTTTAAGTTAAATGGTCTGTCGATTAACTTTAATAAAGCTTTCATTTGTGATATTATTGTTTCTTTTACTCGTTTAAAATGATCTGACAGGATTTTACGATTTTGTCACATTTGAGGTGTCTGCTACAGACTTTAGGATAACAAAGAAATGGCATGTTAATCCAATAGGATTAAACAAGATTAGTTTTACACACAGGTCAGATCTTTTGATCTTTTTGAAATCAGCACGAGCAGCATTAAACGAATACGTAGTTATCAATTTGCATTAGACCTTTTAATATTTTTTTCTAGCCTATATATTAGGTTAATTATGCTGGAATTTATTTAAAGGCGAGTTTATACGGTATAGCCTAATTATTTAATGGTAGCATGATTTAAATAGTTGTCTTAGATTTAAACCACATAAAAAAATAAGGATTTGGTTCCATCCAACGTTACAATAAAGAATTTATAAATCATAGCAATATTTTAGGACACTTAAAAAAAAACATGAAATTGAAATAAAAAAAACAATTATCAAAATATAATTTAAAGAAAACAAAATACAGTTTCTGTTTATAACAATTCGAGGAACCTTGGACTCTTCTGTTCACATGTGTCATAATTTAGAAGATACTTTATTATGAGCCTAATCATATTATTATTAGCCTGTTTTAGCGCCATTTTAAATGTTGATGTGGCTAATTCAGGGCAAATGTTTCTGTAGGCTATACATCAATATACAAAATGTGTTTTTTTCAGGCATTCTACTAAAATTATTCACATTCCTCTTCTATAGGCTATGCTAATATACTTTTATTTAAATGGTTACACAATTATAAACAATTTCCTCTAAAAATGAACTGCACTGGTCTTATAGAAGACTAACTCTCCATGCACTGCTGTCCGAGCTTCACGTCCCCAGCAGAATAGAGTCACTGAGCTGATATGAAAGGCTATAGGCTATGCTGTGTTAGTGGATTTTACTTATCATTGCAACTATCTCACATGGAAGCAAACGAGGCCATACATCATGTAGAGGGAAGACGTGTCACGTGACAGGGTCGGCATCTGTAATAGTCTTAGTAAGTTAGAGGATTATCAATCATTTCATGCTTGCAAAGAGGGGCAGATTTCGGACAGACATCTTCCAGAGGCCCATGTCCCCCACTGACCACACAGAGGCCAAGGGCATCCCCGGTGCCCCCTCCACCCCTCTCCCAGCATTCCCCCTCCTCTCGCCCTTTGTTCACCTGTTGTCCTGGAGACTCCATTGCCGCGGTAACCACCCTATTGTTTGATTGAGAGAGATGAAGAGACACAGTCCACAAGTAATCTCACAATGAATCAGCATAATATGAAGCAATATCTTGACTTTTGAAATCGGAATGACAGAAAGTGGGATAGGATGCAATAGGCCTATCTTAAAAGTTTAAACGGTACCCTAAAAAGAAATTCAGGACACACATTACCACAACTTAACAAATGCACGATTACAACTTTTATTCTGATTTATTGATTAAATTAAACCTTTTAACTCTTTCCCCGCCATTGACGGAATTTTCCGGCTTTCACGGTATGGGGCGCTATTTGGCATCTTCTGTAAGAGTACAGAATCTCCACATCAAAACACACGTGAAGAAGCAGAAACAAGCAGTAGCAGATGCACATTTAAAATAACGCGATTATCAACATCAAACAGCATATAAATCAAAACTGCCTAACGTTACCGAATGAAATGTCGACCCAGGACTGTGCAGCATTAAGGGGTGTCGATGGACTCTATCTACTCCATCTATGTTTTGATAATCGTTCTGTATCAGATCCAGACGTAGGCCTACAAAACACGATTTTCTCAGCTTTTTGCTCAAAATTGTGCTTTTTTAAAGAAACTTACCCACATTCAAGTGTTGATAAAAAATAAATTTAAAAAAGAATGCATGTAGGCCTATAAGATTTTTTTTGTTTGTTTGTTTAAAAGCAGATGGTCTCTTTTTTCTTTTGATAAATTGTACATTCAGAGATTCATAAAACAAAATATTCTGGGGGCCATTAAACTTTTGTAAAAATGAGCAAAAATGCTGGCAGAAGCTTGCAACTTTTTTAAAAAATGCTAGAATTAGTTCTGTTGACATATGCTATAGACTAATGCTGATCATTTCATCAACTTAATATTGTGTGTAATTTAAAATTATTATTTTTGAAAAATATTTATTTATTTATTTTGCGTTAATTCAGCCTATTGTTTTTGAAGTTGCAATAACTATGGGACCAGGGTAGCACAATCAGGGCAGGACTAAGGGGACTGGGGGGGACTGGGGGCCCCTGGGCTTGAGTTTATGTTTGGGCCCTATACTTACGCTACAAACATCATTATGGGGTAGCACAAATTACACAAAAATTAAAATGTGCTTTGAGATTCCTAGAACAATTAATACAAAGTTTAGTGGTATAGGCTAATATTAAATAGTCATTATAATACAATATGATGTGCTCTCTCGGTTGAGAAAAGATCAAGACTCTAATAAAGGCAAGAGAAAATAGTATTTTTAAATGCATTGTCATAGCTATCAGTCCTCTTATGTCAGATTCTTAAATTTAGTCAACAAATTCAATCAGAATGCAAAGACACGGTTGTATGGCTATTATGACCAAATAAAAGGAAGTCGGTATCAATAAAATCCATTTTTAGATTGACACAGGCTGTTTAGACATGGATTTACACAGCAAATTATAATTGTATAAATTATGTTAAGAGATTAATGTTTTAAATGTAGGCCTACATTTTTTTAATGTAGAAATATGAAATGATTGAAAAAAATGAAATAAAACTATGAAACTAACACCGCCAGTAGGTGGTGGCACGTCTCCATCTTAATGAGGGAGTTGAATCCTTTATTCAACCGATTTGTTCAAAAATCCTAATTCATTTAACCTAGCAAACGACTGTATTTATGAATGGGTATAGCCTAATTGAATCATTTACTCGTCTGATTCTGTCTTTCTGATTCTCGTCTGATTCTGACTCTTGGCTTTGGGTGCTCGAGCCCCAGCCCTTTTTCAAAATTAATCAAAAGTGCCCTTCTCAAACAAATATCAATGATAATATTGTGGTCAATAAAACAAAATGCATTTGATTATAATTAACATGACAATGTGTACAAAACTAAAGTAGCCTAAATTCACGTTTATTTTTACGTTTCTGTCAGTCTGTCTTGCTGGTGTAATAACTCACATAGGCTTGTGTTATGTAAGGGATAATGTAGAGCGAGCTAGGCGGTTGTTATAGCGAATACAACCCCGACAGGCTGATCAGGACCCCGACGCAAAGCCATTATCCCGCTTATTACATGGCTACCTACCAAATAAATCAATAATTTGACACAAAATATTGATTTAAAAAGGAGTTTATTGATTTAAAAACGATTGTATTGCTTCCGCTAAAGAAAATAGTCCGTTCCGTCTCTACGGTTAGAATCCTGCGTCCATAGCAACGTTCTGTTTTTCATGGCAACGGTGTGTTATACTTAGCAGCGGTCTGTTATCAAGAAATAACAGACCGCATTCTACATTAGAATTCAACCAAGCCATGTAATAAAAATATTTTATTTTCCTTCACGTCACTTCACTAATCTGACTAAGGGGCCATTTACACGACTTTTTATGCATTTTGGCCATTCATTTACATGACAACATCGTTTTGGAGGCCTAAAAACGCAAACTTTAAAAAAGGATTGAAAGTGCAAGTTTTTGAAAACGATACCGTTATCTCTGTGTATACTACAAAAACGCGAATTTGTGAAAACGGTGACGTCATGCGCATGCGTATTACATGTTCAGTCTAAAGCCACATAGTTTTTCTTTACAAAGTGACATCACCAACTAGTTGCCTGGCATGCCATGCATAATACAGCGCTTTTAATCGTTTTCGCGGATCTGTGTGAATGGGAATCGTTTTGATAACGTTGTCTACGCGAAAAACGCAAAGGAAAAACTTTTCCAGTTTTAGTTGCCTACATCGTTGTCGTGTAAACGTACCCTATGGTCTATAATAGCTCACATACATTTACGTAATAAACAACTTACATTTAGCATGTGCTATGCTATCTGTTGAGTTTAACTGAAATAGATTAATTGGTTTCAGAGCCACCCCTCAGTTATGCCCTGGTGAAAAAACAAATAATGCTAAGTATACTTGCAGCCAGAATAATTATCAGTAGTGTGTTAATGATTAGTTAACTTGAAGTGTGCTATTTTGAAACAACTAATGTTGTACTACGTATATTTTAGTTGTAATTAAATTGTAGTAAAGCATAACTTTAAGTGTATTTAGTGTACTTTTGTGTACTACATTGGACCAACTTCAAGTATACTTAGTATACTTTAAGTAAACGCAAGTATACTTAGTATACTTAAAAGTATATGCCTGTGTAGGGACTAATTACATGCTTGATTAGTGATATTAAAGTGTACTTTATTTGTGTTAGAAGTACATTACAAATTCATTACGAGTGTCTTCGAAACATACAAGCAATATACCATAAGCATAATGTTAATAATGACACTACTGAGTCTCACAAATACACAAACCAAATAAGCGATGCAGAAAGAGGCAAAAGTTGGTTTAGCCGAGCGTCTCAGCTGAATGCACCTCAAAAGGACTTTGCTCAGTGTGCTGATTGTTTTTCATCTCTGGGCCACACAGGGCCCGCTCCATCCTCCGTCCCACCCCTCCGCCGGCCGCTAACTCCGGCCTGACCTCATCAGCACTGTGGCTGGGCACATTTACAAGTGAAAGACGGCCAATAATGGGGCGGTTAGGGAGAAAATGAGGAGACAGAGGGGTGCTCACAGATGTTGAGGGGGGTGGGGGGCATTGTAGCCAGGCCAGGGGGGACCGGCGGAGGGGGTGATGTTGTGCCTTTTTAGACCTGATTTGGGACAGAATGGAGAGGTGTCCGATTGAAGGGGCCAGCGGCCAGGCGAGGGCAGCCGCCTTGGAGAGCGTGTGAACGGGAGCACAGGGGTCAAGCTAAGAGCAGAGGTTTGGAGGAGGTCAGTCTGCTATTATCTTGCTTTTTGTAACAGTCCAGCAACGTTTGAAAATCCTTCCTTTGACGCCACCCAAGGTGAGGGCCTTGTCGCTACACTTCCTCTTGGTATTTTGGGATGGGGCAGATGAAGTCATCAAAGTGGGTATTAGTGCTTTGTTTGCAGGTGAAATGGTAGGGAAAGCTTTAAGAGCTTATCCACTAAAATTCAACATGTTTTCAAAGGGCTTAATGTCCAGCTCACAGTCACGGTGTCGCTTTCGCGGACCTTCAACAGACCACCTAACACCTGCTAACATTTCCTGCTGAGAAACATTTAATATCCTTTGGTAAGTGGTGGAAGAAGGACTGTCAGAGGGAGCTGGGAGGCTTTGTGTCATGCAGTCCATTCTCAACGTTCACACAGTAAGGGACTAGGAATGGTCGTATATGGGGTTTGAAAATATGAAAAGCTCAGTTTATACTAATGATGCTCAAAGCATTGTGAAAAATGATCTTGTGGATTAAAATGATCAAATACACACAAAAAAAAAAATGAACGTTGATTTTATTGCCGTTTCTTCTTTTCATTTTGTATTCATGTACATGTTTCAAATAGAACTAAAAAGAAAAACAAAATAACAACATGGCATATGGTTGATCAATGAATAGAAAAGTGCATTAAGAAAATAGTTTATTCTTTAAAACATATTTACATCTCATTGCATAGTATTCTAAATGAATGTGCAGAATAACTGTACAATGTAAACGATAACGAATAACACTGCAATTGGATATGGATAGCATTCAGGGCACTTCATGTTTACATCTTTTATTTTCCCTTTAGTGTTTAGAATTAAATAAAGGAACTTAATGCTGTTTTGTGTTCTAAACATTCTGTGAGTTTTATATTGTACGGAGAACAAAAAAACACAATAAAAAGATTTAAAAAATAATTATTTAAGTAATATTTAAAATCTGGCAATTGACAACATGGCTTTTAAAGACAAGAGAACAAAATTGATCTGATACCACAAAATTCTCAAGAGGCAAAATATCATATTTTATGTTCCATTTCCACATAAAAAAATAAAGTCATACAGGTTTGGAATGAGGAATGAGGGTTAGTTAATGATGACAAATTTAAATTTTGGGTAAACTATCAAATTCAGACATCGTTATTTACATCGTACGGAAGGAGCTGATCGATTCCATTTTCTGATTAAAGTAAATCTGTTTAAATAATAAAAGAAAGCTTTTATACATACAAATTTAATACGATTTTTTTTTTTTTTTATGGGAAAAAACAACAACAAAAGGTATTGTGGGACAAAAACCCCAGCTTCAAGTAGGCACTGCTGCCACCCTGTGGTCAGCATCAGAAATACAGCACTTAGTTTCATTGTCAACCCATGATGAAATAAATAATCACTGAAGTTTAGAGAGTACTTCATTTGTAATGATCTCCACACTGAACATTTGTGTTTTGTAGATTGTTTCAGTGTCCCAGAGAAGTATAAAAGAGGTCAGCTCTGAATTTGCCTTTGTATTAACTAGCAACTGGCTTATTCTTGCTTGATTAAAAACTGCAAAAACCAGAGATGTTTCTCAAACCCAAAAAAGGCTTTGTGCTGTGAAGATCCTAAAGAGCATCCTCAAAGGAACAGGTTAACTTTAGCCGGCACCAATTTGCAGCCGGTGCTGGAGAAATATTGTCCGTCATTTGGTGTGTAAATCATGGCGCCCCCTACTGACGATGCCACATCTGCACGCTGACACTCCCCGCGCTGGCAGAGCTCCCGCTGGGCACAGCGCTCCACGTGGCGCCGAAGCAAGGGAAGGAAAGGCACAAAACGAGTGATAAGCTTTTCCGTAATTATTCTGGAGTGGTAGAACCCACCTGGGAAACAAAGTTCATCCACAGATTAGATTGAAAATTGTGCAACAGGCACATGAAGCACTGTGACTAGCAGCTATCATTAACAGGACTGAGCTGAAAGACCCACGACACTCACTGTTCTTGTTGTTGTACACGGCGTCAGCGATACTGTCCTCCAGCTCATCGGGGCGAACATCCTCTCGATCTCTTCCTGCCTGTCGACTCTCCAACGCAAGTTTGTTAACTACCTCCTGACCTGCAGTACTGGAAAAAAAATATTGATTAAGATGAAAGCCTGTTCATAATAAGCATATCAAATATGACTCAGTCATTCAGACTTACCTGATAAATATATAAATCGCCTTCCGGTAGTTTGTCTGGAACAGAACATGAAAGGGGCCTAAATGCGGTTCTAACACATCAATCACACCAGGAGGCATTTTCTCCATCTCATCGAAGATAAAGATTGAGCGAGCGCAAGCGGTGAGGTTTCTCTCGACCCAGAGTTTTAGATCTGACTGCGCACAAAGCAAGAAAAGAACAAATAAATCTGCATTCATTTCTTGACAGGATATAAATATTACAGTGTACAACAAATATCCATAGTTGCCAAGTCTGCGGTTCTTTTAAATGGTTGCCCCGGGTTAAAAGGTTTGACGTATTGCAAAAATTGCATTCGATTGGAATGCTTGTATTTAAATATTTTCCCATTTCTACATTTGTGTACTAGATGATGAGTTTTGTGAGGGAAGGAGACTGGTAGGAAGCCTATTAAGGTCCTTTATGAAAACAAAATGCATTTACAATTCATATTATATAGTGAATTTCAAGTTTATTTCATTGGTTATAAACACATAACTGTAAAATATGTATTTTAGGTACTGAGTTCTGATATTTGGGATAGGGTCATTAAGCTAGTTTTAGGCTATTTTTTGACTGGCCATTGGGCTAGTTTTATTACGCAAACCTGGCAACTCTGTAATACATCAAGAAATATACACGTACCCTGTATTGTTGCACCCGGTTGGCTAAAGGAAAGTGCAATGTGGGAACAAACTGATGGATGTACGGACTGCCCATAGCCGTTCCATAGATATATCGTCCAATCATAGAGCTGACCAGACTTTTTCCAGTCCCGGATGCTCCGTGGAAAGACAGCACTAGTGGTCTGTCTGGGTTTTCATTCTGTAAAAAATTCATCACTGCTTCTGAGACAATGTCTTGAGCCATATGCTGACCATAAAGGTTTTTATAAAGGTCCCACTCTAAACCTGTAAAAACACAAGACACAGTTGAGGTGAGTGAAGGGGTCTGTAAATAAAAATGTGCTTTTACTCACAGCTGTTACACTGGAGCGTGAACATATGTCACAAGATCTTCATTCGACAGATATTGAATGACATCATTACAAAGCAATTCAGTAAGGTCTGCAAATATTGACTGCCGTTAAAATGAAGGGGAATGCTAACAGATTGCTTTTTACTATTCATCAGAATGTCAGTCATAAAGAATGTTTAATTTTCATTTTATTGGTGCACATTTTCAATGAATTTACTGTTATACGAGAATGTCATTTGTGTTACTATTTGAAATATTTATATAGTCACACTTCCAGCTAAATTGACGTAGGCTATATAATTATGTGTAACACTTTTAGTGTGGCTTAAAACATTTTTTTTTAGCAAGTTGTAAGTAAGCTAACATTAAATGGATTGTATCTCAAATGCATTTTCGCTGCAGTGATGTGTTTTATACACATGAAAGATGCGTGCACACTGTAAACTATGTAGCATTTTGTTTATGTTTAGTGTCATTAGCTGTCACCTACCATCACCACCACCACCAATGCTGTATTCGGTACATTAAGAAATGGATCCCATATTTATTTTGAAAGAAATTCCCTAGTTTCCTCTGCTGAAGCTGGCAGAGTAACTTAGTACTACAGAAGCTAACGCTAACTGTTTATACTGAAGAGACAGCTGTTGTTAATATCATACACACCTACCTTTTATGTCTGGTTTGTAGTCACATTCGCAGCTCTCAGATATTGAACAAAAAATAGACTTTATCTCGAAACCGGTACCTAAGGGAGTACAATAAATTAAGAACAGTATAAATATCATGGTTGCTACAGGCTCGGAGCACAGCTCCAAGATGAGTTGGATGGATGGCGGAAGCGCGACTACAGTTCCACACAGTCTATGGTTCCACACAGACACTAGAGGGCAACAACTGATGTCACACATTTCCGCGAATCGGTTCTTTCGAGCAGTTCATTCAAAGGACAATTCACTGATTCTTTTACGTCATGACGTAATTGCGTCATTATGTGACCCCAAACTTCCGGCGTTTAATAATAATAATAATAATAAACTGTAAGTATTTCTGCTTATACTTGTGAATTTTGTGGAAGAAAAAAAAACTATTTTGCTTCCGTTTTATCACTGTATCTACGTATCTTGGAAATAATTAGAAATTTATATTGATTGAAAGCTGGGGTGTATGATAGAAATTTGTGAACATTTGATGTGTTTTTTTTATTATCAGCATGATAACTGAATGTAAAGAACAATATATTATGCAGTTTTATTTTATTAGGAAAATATACATAATAAAAGTGGGCTCTTTAATTGCAAACCAAAATTTTCACATTTTATAAATGATTGAAATTATACATAAACATTTAGGAACAAAATAAAAACAAAAATGCACTGAAAACATGTAATGTTTTAAAAGCACCTAAATGTATGTAGACGAACTTCTTTCCTCTGTCCCCCTTTGGTAGCCTATTGCGTTTTCTTTTCAATCGGTCTACATTTTATTAATAAAGGTATTAACTGCAATTTTACGTGCTCCAGTTCAATTTGCAGCCATGATTAATCTCATAAAAACATAATTTAGAAGCTATAAAATATAATTTGCATTTACACAATTTATTTAGGCCTACATCACCTTGCATAATTTTGCACGTTTAAAATAAAACGCTATCAAATACAAACATTTTTCGTATGTGTGATACATCAAGTCGTAGCCTAAACATTCCCGATATGCAATTTCTTTTTACCATTTGAAGTGTAGGCACTACTAGGCAGCTGAGCTCACTCTTTTCGTCTCGTTACGCATCAGACATGTTCGAACGAGACGTTCTCGGCTCAGTGACTCGTGAACCGCTTGGACTGATTTAGTTCGTAAACGAATTGTTCAGACAAGCTTTATTAAAACAATTCATTCAAAATAACGATATTAAGAATGACTACTAGTAGGCCAACGAGGTCGACCAGTATAGAAGTAGCTAACTAAAGTGCTAATACACGGTTTGTATTGTTAGGCTACACTATAGGCCTATTTTTCACATAAACAACTGTGTTCGGTGTTGTCATCATCATCATTAGCACATTAAATAAATCATCTTAACCTATTACCTATGCAGGAATTATAAATTGGTCCTAATGAGTAAAATATGATTCTGAATCTGTTATATAAATTAGGCATAAGATATTGACCCAAGTTTTATTTGACTATGATGTGGCGACTGGTATCAAAGTACATATAGCCTACAACAATTTCAAACAAGTAGGTTGTAAATCAGATAAACAAACATTTCACTTGAATATAGTACCACACTAAATTGAAATAACTAAATTAATTTATAAATGATGTGTGTAAGTATGAAATAGCCCAGTAGCGTTAAATGTATACAATTAAAATCTCCAAAAAGTTTACCAACGAGTAAATATTACCCATTATTTGGTCATTGATTATATAACCAATAACAAGTGCAATTAAATACATACTTCAAAGATCAAAGCTAACAATATTAGCACAGTTAAAGTTATTTCCTCTTGAAATAATAACACAAAAACCCAATAACAACCAAAATCAAATAAGTTAAAATTGCAGAATGTGTTCAGTTTATGTACAGTGGCAGACATACATGCCCTACTTATTCCTGTGTGTGTGTGTGTGTGTGTGTGTGTGGGGGGTAAATACATTCACAAAACAGTGTATATATTGTAAATAATATGTGAATAGCTATCATCCCTTCTGTCATTTTGGTGAGTGAGAAAGCTCAAGCCTGTTAGACAGAGCTGTTAGCACTTCATAAAATTTTGCATAACGTTCATCTTTAATTCTTTCCACTCCACGGCTTCCCCACAGGAGACGCATCTGAAACTCTGTGAGGAAGACCTCCCGAACATCCGCTTCCTCCTGAAACCCTGCAAATAAAAAATCAGCAACATTATTTGCACATGACCTTAAACACATTCACTGGGCGTATTGAATGAATTAAATCACTTTTTTTTATTAATAGCATGCAAATTGTATGTTTTACAACACTTATTAACTTTGGACTTGTTCAATTACAATTACATTAATATTTGTGACTTTAAAGTCATATGGTAGCCTACAAGAAATATAAATGCAACCATTTATTGTCTTTATAAAAGTGCTAATAGCTAATAGCCCTTAAATGCAGAAACCATTACAAACTGTTTATGTTATAAAGCATTACCCTGCAGTTTGGCCTCTGCATTAGCACTGAAGATCCTGCCATTGCACGCAATCGTACGTGCAGCATTCAGATGGCTCAAGACCATGGCCACTCCAGTGTCTGCACTTTCCCATGACTCGGATTCATCAAGAGTCACAACACTCCTTTCAAGAAGAGACAGCAGGGGAAGCACATGGGGAAACGTTGTCTCTGTGGGTTCACTTATCTCTGAAAGAGAGTTTGAGGTTGTCACTGGAGAATTTGAAATGGTAAGCACACAGAATCTTTAAAGGGCTCCTATTATGCTTTTTCATTTGTGTGTAATGTAGCTGTTTGAACATAAAAAAGATCTGCAAGGTTACAAAGCTCAAAGTCCACTCCAAAGGGAGATCTCTTATTTAACAGAATCCACTGTCCAAGAACTACAACGAACTGCTCATTTGGACCACAACGCCATTTTTCCGGATCTTACGAAGTCACAATGTTACCTATTTAAATATCTGTGTCCACGGCATACACACAAAAGGGGACGAGGCCTGGTTGAGCTGCGTTAGAGAAGGCAGTGTTGTCATTATGTCAAAGAGACGCTGTTTTTTCAACCCCTTTTACAAAACTCATTTGTTTGACCTTCCTAAGGCTGATGAGAGTGGTTACAATTCATTTTAAACACTGTTCCTGAACATTATAACCTCAACGTTTGTCTGTGTGCTGCACATTTTACGGAGAACATCTTCCAGAACCACAATGCAGGCTAAGCACCTGTGAAATCCATGCACCTGGAAACAAGAGGATACTCTAAAACATCATCAGTATTACTGCGCCTCTGTGTCTGTGTGTTGCAGCGTCTAAGTTCTTTCTGAAGAACTACATTAATATTTGATCCGCTCCGCTTCATGTCTAACAATGAGCTTAGCAACTTAGCTGTTCTAAATTCACTGTAGGCTAAACCACGGCTTTTTGGGGCTTATTGTTTTAATTTGTTCAAAAATGTTAAGAGAACATTCAAAAGTAACATTCCTTTAATGTTTGAATTAAAAATAGAATGTTCCCATAACGTTCTTATCTTATTTACTTTTCATAACTTAATGGGAACATCAGGGGCACGTTCAAGTTCAAAACGGTGCGCAACGTTTTGCTACACTGTAAAAAATGATCGTAATTTTAACGGTAAAAGACTGTAAAAATGCTACAGTGAAAAACTGTTAATTGGTTAACAGAAAGTTTCCGTACTATATACGGTAAATAACTGTGATAGATCTAACGGTACATTTAATGTAATTTTACTGTAACATACCGTTAAATTTACAGTTTTTGAAAGTGAAAAAACAACTCATTGTATAATTTACAGTGAAAAACCGTAAATTGACATTCCCACAATTCCCTGTGACACTTCACATTTGATGTATTTTTGTTGAAATAACTATGTTTGTTTCTTCATAGTTTTCTTCGTTTTTTCTAATCAGTTATGTACATTAGGGGTTTATGTTACATTTAATGTTGTTAAATTAATGTTTATTGCATTTTTAAAATTTCATGTGTTACCATGATGGTGTTTAATGTTTGTGTGAATGTCACTGTGCAGCTTCTATATATATTAGTATTAACTTTCTTGTGGAAGAACTGCTTGTGTTGAGCTTTGATTGATCATGTGACTCTCATCACTGCTGTGATTGGTGGTTATCAGTGTACAAAACAGATATTAATACTTCAATAGGACGGTAAATTAACTTTATATCATATTACTGAAATTTACTGTTATATTTACTGGATTATACTGTAAAATTGACATGTTGTTCAGAATAGCACGTACATTTTACAGTTTAAACCAGTAAATATAACAGAACTCCAGTGTGTTATATGCTGGTTTAAACTGTAAAATGTACATGTTATTCGGTAAAAGCAATTACTGTTTTGTTGTATATTTTACGGAATTGTTCTGGTAACCCCAGCTGCCAGTTTTTTTCCGTAAAAACTACGGGATTTTTTTTTACAGTGTACGGTTTCCGGGTTGAACGTCATGTTTCCTGGAAACGGCGTGCACCGGTGTGCAACGGGGTTTGAGATGCGTTTTCTCTTGTTTGGTGGGTGTGTCAGAACTGCAGTCCAATCAGCAGCAACATGTATATAAAGCACGCGGTATTAAAGTGAACTCGCACAATGGGTTCAAGGAAATAATTTACAAATGTGTTCGATGCAGGTATAGCCTACGCAACAACTGAGGATATTAGAAGACATGTTTGTCATAAGTTTTATTGTAAAAATATAGGATATCAACATAATGATGTAGTTTCATTGCAAGTGTATGACATTTGGTATAGAAATAAACAATGGTAATTAAGTGCTTTTCCTAAAAATGAGAAAGAAAATACAGGGTATTAAAACAATTACAAATAAAGTCAGTATGTGAGGCTAAATAGATGTGTTTTAGTCTGAATTAGGTAAGATGTGTGCTTCCATTTCAGTTTCAGCAATCCCTTCACTCGATTGGGATGTTCTCTTTTGTTCTGGGCGGCAAGTGCAGTAACTGTAACATCTGGCATATTTTGTAGTATTAAACACATATTTATACCGACTTCATCAGGCTCCGAAAATTCTTCACAAAGAACACAAAGAATGGCCTTCTCAGCTGCCATAGTTGCAACTCTTGCGTCATCAGAACAGTGTGTTCAACGCATCACCGTTTCTGTTTAAAAAACGTTGTGCAATGTTTTGTCGGGGCTGAACGCAGCCCAGCTGAGAACATAGCTGGGTCAGTCCATGAACTTTGTTTGTCTCAGATTATGAATGCCATTAGATGAGTAGTATGTGTGAATGTATACCTTCTCCATCATTCATCATCCTCATTGAAGGTCTAAGGGTTTTCTCATAAAGAACAGCACTTTCTGTATACTTCTGACGTAAAACCGTCCATGTCTCATCCAATCGAGCAATCTGAAAAAAAAGCAGAAGACTGACTTATTAGAACATTATAAAAGGTCACCGTGATTTTCCAAGTAAGACATATTTTGTTGATCCTGGAACAACATTCCTGTCTGAAAATTTAGTATTAACCCTATCCTCTAAACCTAACCCTACTCATCCCTAAAATCATAGGGAAATTATAAGCGAATAACACTGAGGTAGAAGCACCTGGTTGTAGGCTAAGCTTAAACTTGATATAAACTGTAAACTTGCCCCTCAAATCTGATTGGTTGATTGGAATGTTGTTCCAGGATCAACAAAGATGTTGTACTTTAGGTCCATCATATTGCTTTATTATTATACATTTTTATTTATTAAGTTATTTACTTTTTTATTAATTAAAAAAAAATCAATTGTTTATTGATAAACTTTCCCTCTTGGTTCAAGAGAAATGCTTCCATTAGTCTTCTAACCTGTGGTAATTCGAGGCATTTCATAACTGTGGCAAAGCCAAACAAATTGGCCAAATTGCTCTTGAGTTCAGAGGCCAGGCAGATGAATCTCTGCAGGAGGGTGGCTCTCTCATCAGCACTGCCAGTGCAGCCCAGCAGCTCTACAGCCAACATTATGGACATGGTGTGGAACCTGAGGGGACATGGAAGAGTTATTCGGGTATTTTAATTTAATGTAGAGGCTGTCATCTCAAAGGAAGAATTTATTGGACACAGTGGGGGTTAACCAACCTTTCAAGCAGATCTTGGCGGAGTTGATGTCCGTGTGGGAGGGTGAGTAGCTCCATTCCCGAACTCACCCCCATCCCTTTCATCATATCATCAGATATATCCAGAATTCGAGCAACCTGGAGAGTGAAGATGAGAGATCTTGTTAAGAGCATAGTGCAGTGCAACTATAACAAACAGGGTAATACTTGAAAAAAGATTATATTAAATCGTTCAGAAGTTCCAGATCAAATGTAAAACAATAATAGCAACAACAATAATACTAACCAAAGCAAAAAAACAAAACAATTATTATGGTTTTTGCTTTGGTTATATATATTAGGGTTGCATGATTTGGAGATTTTTTTTTTTTTAATCAAGTTTTTATTTCTGATAAAAAAAAATGTGATTTACAATGTGAATAATAAAAATAAAAAAAACTTTTTTAATATATAAAATATAAATTAGAATATCCAGATTAAATGTAAAAAAGTTTTGAATAATAATAACAGCAACAACAAACACAATAATAATAATAATAATAACAATATATCAGGGCTGCATTATTTGGGGACATTTTTTATAAATCAAATTTATTTCTGCTAAAAATTTGGATTGTGATTTAAAATGCGATTTTTTTTTTAAGTTCCAGTTTTACTGTGATTATTTGTAGGGCTGTACAATTTGGCCAAAAAGTTGGTGATTATGTCTCAGTATGACTATTGAATAACTATAATAATAATAAACAAAAAATTGCGAATGTAAAAAAAAATCAGTATTTAAGAAACAATAATGATAAACTAAAACACTGAATTATGAGCTGCCTGTGTGTAAATGCAGCATTGATCATCTCCATAAAAGCCATATTGCAATTTTGGTTTTATTTTGATAAATCGTGCAGAACTAATGAATGTCTGTTATTTTAATCCATGAAAAGTAATTAATCTAAAATGATTAATAGTTTCTAAAATCAAACCTACCATGCAGTCAGCTTTGGTAATATACATTGCCATTGTCTTTATGTCAACTTTAAACAGGACATCCTTCACTCTTTTTAGCATGTGGGTCTCCAGAGGTTTATTTTCTGGGGGCAGCAGTGGTGACTGGTACATACAAGGCCTGAAACAGGAAACTGTGTCTATGGTGAAAGGCACTAAATAATCCTCATCGTACTCCTCTCTGCGATCCAAAGCCTGTTTCTCATGTCTTACAAAGGGATGATTTGTAGTAACAGGGTCAGTTGGAGAAATCGCTGGGTCATTTTGTGGATGGTTCGCCTCTCTGTTGTTTTGATGGGAATGTGTCAAGGAGGACAGAAGATGTAGTGTTGGTTCCAAATAAATGAGAGTGTTTTCAGGGGGGGATGAAGAAAGCCGTATTTCACTGGAATTTTGCAGAACAGGTGATGAAGGGACAACAACAAACTTCCTGTTTTCGGAGGGGCTCCGTCGCCGCCTGGCCACTAGAGGAAAAAGCAGGTGCACAGTCACAATGCTATTCTCTGATTGTCTGGTTTTGCTTGATTTGATGGGAACTGAATCTTACATGTGCTCATTAATATGGGGGAAGTCGACACTACAAGGCGCTGCTCTACGGTGCCATCAAAACTCCTCACCACATCACTGTGGAATACAGTACAGGACAATCAATTATTATTAAAACAAAACCTAATAATTTACAGGATGAGATTTATGTATGAAATGTGTGATATTAAAGGGATGGTTCACCCAAAAAATGAAAATTAGTTACTCACCCTCTTTTTTGTTCCAAATCCCTAAGACTTTCATTTATCTTCGGAAAAGAAATGAAGATATTTTTAATGAAATCTGAGTGATTTATGTCCCTCCATTGACAGCTAGGCAACTACTACTTTGATGCTTCTAAAAGTTCATAAAGAAATTGTAAAACTAATTAAGCGGTTTAGTCAAAATTTCCAATGAGACATGATCGCTTTATATGGAGAACAGATTGAATTTAGGCTTTTTATTCACTTATAAACATTGATCAGCGAACATACGAACCTACGTCAAGCGAACATGCTTGAGCATTCTGTTTACCAGATCTGATGTGTGCGCTGAAGAAGGTTTATAAGTGTATAAAAGTCACAATCTGTTTAAACTGTTCATCATATAGAGCAATCGTGTCTCTTCAGAAAATTTGTAATAAACCGCTCAATTAATATGGATTAGTTTTACAATCTATTTTGAACTTTTTAAAGCGTCAAAGTGTTAGTCGCACAGTTTTAGTTCTGCCTGAGTTGTCAGTTATTACTTGTGTTACGAGTTTGTACGAGAACGCACTGTTATTGTCACGATCACCAGTGAGAGTGCCCCGTGATTATACTCCACCCTGGACAAGCACCACACTATCACGGACTCCATTCCCCACAATCCTTTGCCCAGACTAATCAGCCATGATTATATTCACCTGTGTGTAATTACCTTGTTTATCTCTTTATAAGCCTGGTTTTCTCATTCATTCCCTGTGAAGTCTTGCCTAGTGTTACTCTGCATCTCTTGAGCATTCTCCCTGGTTTCATGGTTCTTGGCTATTTCTTGGATTCTTCTCATGCCTGCCTGCTTTTTTTTGTTTGTTTGGACTGCCTTCCTGTGCTTGACCCTTTGCCTGTGTTTGGATTACGATTATGGATTACTCAATAAAAGCTGCATTTGGATCTCAACCTTTGTGTCTCAGAGCAGTTCGTAACAGTTATGTCACCTGTGGATTTGTTTGATTAAATACTTTTATTTTTAAATTCATCTTCATCTGACCTTCTTCTGTGGACTTATACACTGAGATCGTGACAGTTGCATAACTGTCAATGGAGGGCAGAAATCTCTCAGATTTCATAAAAAATATCTTTATTTGTGTTCCGAAGATGAACGAAAGTCTTACAATTTGGAACGATGTGAGGATGAGTAAATGATGTCAGAATGTTCATTTCATTCAACTAACCCTTTAAATGGGTCTGGCTATGTGTTTGACTGACCAATGGCAGATAGGGGAACTAATAGGGGTCATTATTTTTGCAGATCTGTTTGTTGTTGTTTAAAGGGAAAATTCTCTCTTCATTTACTCACCTTCATGTTGTCCCAAATGACTTTCTTTCTTCAGATGAACACAAAGATAATTAGAAAAATAATCCATCTCTGTGATAATGCAAGTGTACTGGACCTCCAAATTTGAAGCTTCAAAAACCACACAAAGAGAACACGACAGTAATCCATACTGTATGTTACTTTTTTAAACGATAGGTGTGTGTGCAAGAAAAATACTAGGCTAATATTTAAAAAACTATTGCTTCTGGCCAACTGTCATATGATTGTGAATCTCACACATGCTTGACCATCACTTCCCACTTGAGTCAACCCATTTGACAGTTAGTTGGAAGCATTGGTTTATAAGTCTCATGCTTGCATTATCTGGACTCACACAGAGTGAGTTTAAAAAATCTTTGTGTTCATCTGAAGAAAGAAAGTTATACACATATGGGACGGCATGAGGGTGAGTAAATGATAAGAGAATTTAATTTTTTTGGGATAAGTATCCTATTAAGGCTGAGAAATGAAACACTTCACCTCAAATACAAACAATTTCTATCATACAACTCACCTCTGCGGTCTTATTAGCTCAATTTCCAAAGCCTCTGTCACAGTTATGCTCTCCCTCTTCTTTTGGCTTCCTTTCTGCCTGGTTGGTGAGTTCACTGGGCTGCTCTCCATACTTGGTAGCCCAAACATGGTTTCTAGGTATCTTAGTGGAAGTGTCCTGTAAACTGGTGAGTAAATCAATGCACCACTTTTCTTTGTCAGAGGCCTTTTATTTCCAACATAGGAATGAACCAACGTCAGCACAGAATCAAAGGTTTCCTCCTCTAGAATATACTGCGCTCGTGTAGATACGTCATGAGATCTGATCAGAACCTTGCTGATGAGGAAATGAAGAGCATTCTGGTTCCAGCGGCAGGTTAAGACATAGTCTCCAATGCTACTGAGGGAGTCACGGACTAGAAAGTCTCCGTTCTGTTGCACGAGAGACTCAGACACCTGTGAGAAACAAATATTAAGTCATATGGTTTATTATATCAATATGTATTTTGAGATGAAATACTAGCCTAGTCAAAGCAAGAACTTGCAATCTTGATTTTTTTTTACAATCTCACCTCCCAAGGTATACGACCATGGTACCAGCCATGACTTGATAAGTTACTGCTGCTCAATTTCAGCTCTTTCTCCAACTCCTGCTTTAGTTTGTCTGATGGGGAATTCAGTTGGCATGTCTCTTTAGAAAACTAAAGGAAATAAAGCAATGATGAAAAACCATAAGAATAAAGAAATCATTAGCCACTTCCTATGAAACCAATGACTCAGGTGGATCACGTCTAGAGCAGTTTTGGTCGGTTGTTAAGGTGACGTAACTGTGTTTACAGTTTGTAATAGGCCAATATATTATCGCTAATAACAGTGTGAAGTCTTACGAGCATCAACTAGCCCTATTATCCAATATATTTATGTGTATCTGGAGCAATAAAACTGATATAGGTGAACTTAAATGATGGGAAAATGTCCTGAATGTTAAATAAACATTGTGCAAAAGACAAACGACAGTAATGGTGAAAAGACTGCCTTTGTTCTAGAGGCTACAACAGAACTACCAGTGGTATAATGTGAAGCATCTCTATTTAAATGTGAGCCCATTTTCAGTTGCCCTAAAATAAACAGCAACATTTGGCACAGTTGGTTGCCTACAGTAACCCTGTTTGTCCTCAACCATTCTGAAGACATGGGCAGCAGTCCAAGCCCTTTTGTGTCACCCATCTTAATTCAATTACAGTTTATGGCTAAGCTCTCAGATTCCTTTGTGACTACAGCTTTGTGAGGGAATGTCATCAGAAAAGCAAAATAAACTTAATATTGAAAATTCTGTCATCATTTACCTTTCTTTCTTCTTTGGGCAACCATTCTTCCATTGCCTTCCATTGTATGGACAAAAAATACAATGGAAGTCAATGTGAAGCGAAAATGTTTAGTTACCATCATTCTTCAATATATCTTCTTTTGTGTTCCACAGAAGAAAGAAAGTCATACAGGTTTAAAACAACGTGAGGGTGACTAAATTATGACAGAATTTTCATTTTTGGGTGGAATATCCATTTAAATGATCTCCATGACTGAAAGCCATGCAGCCAAGTTTCCCTTAACAATGTCACAATGTCACCCTGAAATTTGTCAAAGTTAATATATTACATGTATCATGCAGTAGCCTACCTTTACATAAACACCACCATTTTCCATGGGACCCGAATGCCTGTAAATGCAGGAAAATTATCAAATTATACCAGTGTGGCAACTAATGTCAATTTTTTGTAATGTAACTTCACATTTGAGAATAAAGTGGCTCCAAGGCAGGAAACTGTCAGAGGAAAAACACATGCTGCTCTTTCCCATGACCACTATATCCTCTGTGTATTATGGGGATGCCGTTACACAGTTCAGAACATTAACTGTTGGATCACAGACACATCTGACAACACCCAGTAACAGCCTGCAACGTCCATTCCCAAACAAAAAGCCTCCATGCCAGACAGCCTAAATATCTTAGAGATTACAACACCAGTTCCCTCTCAAGGTTTCACAATAAAAAATGTAACGCTCTGTACGGAATGTAGCCTTATGGGTTGAAAAAACAGCACATAAAAAAAAAAAACATTCCTCAACACATGGTGTTCACAGTTAGACACATGATGTTGGAGACTTATAAATGTAACCTGAAACCTGAATTTCTTAAGCATTGTTTTTGTGTGTGTGTGTATATATATATATATATATATATATATATATAGAGAGAGAGAGAGAGAGAGAGAGAGAGAGAGAGAGAGAGAGAGAGAGAGAGAGAGAGAGAGAGAGAGAGAGAGAGAGAGAGAGAGAGTTGGCAATATGGCAAACTGCTTTGTATTTATAGTTTCTTTATGGTATATACATACTATAAAACAAGTCAAAATACTAATTAAGAAAAGATTTTTTATGTTTATGAACATGGCATAAACATATTAAAAGACACTTTAACACCTTAGGTCAATAATTTGTTTACAATATAAATCAGGCGTCTTCAAAACAACCTTTCAGCAACTATGAAATAGCCTCCTACGGATTCTCAAAGTCATTCTTCTCTATAAAGCACTTTTGAGCCTCAGACACAAATACAACATGCGATATGACAGGATGAGGATGAGCACGTACTGTGTTTTGGTGTTTTCCTCTGTGAAATCATTACGAAAATTAAACATTTTTGCAGTAGGCCTATGTGAAAACACATAATTAAACATATCAGAAGACATTTTAACATCTTACTCCAATAATTTAATTTGTTTACATTATAAAGGAGTCCCATAAACATCATTTTACGAACCATAAAATAACCTCCTACCAGAAAGGGATTCTCACCAAAGTCATCCTCCTCTCTACTTCTTAGACTCAGACACTTCACTTGTTCTAGGTTCGACACGACAGGATGAGGATGAACACGTACTCTACGCACGCTGTCTCTCTGTTTTCTTCTGTGATCTGTTCTCGCTGTTATGTTTATAACGGAATCCCAATGGAACTGTAGGAATGTCAGACTCAAAAAGCGGAGCGCGAAAACACATTTCCAAACAGCAGTTACATAATGAGCAGACTGAGTCCCCTCCCCGGACCGAGAAACCTCTCTCCTCTCAGACACACATAAACAAGCACCATCTATCACTATAAACACAAACATTTACAGACACTGTAACTTTTACCCTATCATGATGTGACAATACACAGTGGTTACTCTGTACACACAGAATGCAAATTCTGCGATTAGTTCCAAAATCAGAAGACCCGATCAGTTCAACATTTAAAATAATTTAACAACGTTTAAAATATCTCACCTCAGCGCTCAGTGAATAACTCATTGCTATATAATTTCTCATAAAAGTTTTAAAAGTAACTTCAACTGTCATTTACTACTAACAGAGATTTGGTCCATAGGAAGTCCATCACTGTCACAGAATATTGACACGCAACGCGTCTATTATTCTTTGCTACAATGTTGCAGTGTCTGTCTCATGATGACGTCGTTTCTTTCTGTATCTTTCTCACCCCTCCCCCTCCAACTTGGCAACATCATACTCACAAAATGCCTGTTATTTTACGCAACAAGCTTTTGTTTAGACAGTTCAGTAAAACCAACTTGATGTTCGCAGATGCCCATGGTGTCATTCAGGTCATTGTTTTATTCCTTGAGCCCGTCTCTGACTGGCACGGCTTGCAGATAAAGCACATACACGTTTGTGGGTCAAACTATTTTTTTGTGAAACATTATAAAGTGAATTTAACGGTGAGGTTTTAAAAATGCCAAAAATAAATAAATAAATAAAAACGTAATACCCAAAACGGTTATAAACCTTATTTAGCCTACTATGAAAATGTCAAGCCACATGCACCAACCTCAGAAATGTATGGAGATTTAAAGAATAAGGTAAGGTCATAATTTATATTAGGCGTTCATGTTTATGTTGCATTGTAATTTGCAAAACACTTTTGCTGCTGGTGGGATACGAGTATTGTTAGGGGCAGGTTTCATAGTATGGTTACACTGTAAAAAATCCAGATTTTAAATAACTAAATAACGGAAAATAACTTAAAAAAAATGACAGTCCTTTACCTTTATTTTAAAATGTAGGCTACTCACAACTCTGTAAAATTAAAATAATATCCATAAAATTATCACTTTCTGATGCAGGAAAAATACTCTTATTTATTGAGTTTTTTTTCTCTTAATGACACATTATTTATAGAGTTTTTTTTTTCTTAATGACACATATCTCCAAAAATAATGGAGATAATAATTCGTGAAATCACCACCAGATGGCGCAAAGGGACAGTTGGCACCATTGCTCACTGTAAATATATACATATATATATATATATATATATATATATATATATATTTATTTTTTTTTTTTTTTTATTTTTTTTTTTTTACAGTGAGCAATGGTGCCAACTGTCCCTTTGCGCCATCTGGCCATATATCCACCATATATATATATATATATATATATATATATATATATATATATATATATATATAAATATTAAACACGGTCAATTGACTGGCTGCCAAACAAAAACTGTAAAATAAAAGTAAAATATCCTAATTAAGTGCAAAAAGTACAAACAATTTCATAAAATGTTTTACAATAAACACTATTATTTTACAGGTAAATTATAGGCTACATTAATTATGTAACTACTTAATTACGGCTGTAATTACATGCACGCATTTTTAAATATAAGTACAATGTACAACGTGCACACAATAATGACATTGTATCAAATGATAGTAGTAATACATAGTTAAAACAGTTAAAGTGTGACTAGCTGTAATTTTAACACATGGATTGTTATAGCCTTTGTTATTAAAAAAGGGGAATTCTTAACATTGCAGCATACAAGAGGGCTTAGTGCAAATTCTCAGTAATATCAATTTTGTAAAATAACTTGTGGGATACAACTTGTGGGGTAAAAAGTATCCCTTTTCACTGCATTATTGAACATCTTTTGTACTAATTTCTGTTCAACGGTGTAAATATTAGAGCTACAATACTAATGTGTATTACACAAAATAAATATCCAATTGTGAGCAGTCAATATGAACACTTACACAACCGCACAACAAATTGTCCTCCTCAATATGCAAAAGAATTGGTTTCAGTATTACAGGTGTTTAGGAAAGTGCTGTAGTGATTTTTATTGCAAATTACATTTAAATACTAGTACATGTTAGTAAATGTAAAATATTCTGAGGCCAACAGGTTAAGAAAAAAATAGAAGTAGGCTAGCTACCTAATAAAACATTGAATGAGTCTATCGGCCGAATTGGGAGTGGTACAGCTCGACTTTTAACCAGAAATGAAAGTGAAACTGTTGTTTAATATGGCCAAACCTGTTAGTATAATATTTTCAACAATTTGAGGTTTTAAAAGTAGGCTTTGCGAAAAAGCACAACATGTGGCTAATACTTTTTGCGCACGTCTCTGCGCATGACACACAACTCGAACCTCACGTCCATGGCAACACGAAACAATTGCATTTGTTTAAGTTTTTACTTCTCAGACTGTTTAGTTTAAAGCACGTAAAAGTTCAATGCCTCCCAAAAAGAATGGAAAGGGGAGCGGAGATGGGCTATCAAATAAAAAGGAAAGTATTGAGCCTGTGCAGAAAAACGGCGAAGAATTAACGGAGAGTGACAAAAACTTTTTTCGGGCTCAAATACGTGATTTGGAGGAGCGACTGGAAAGGTGAGAGTTCTGGCAAGTTATCACGACCACTGACATTGTTGTTTATTTTTATTACATAAAAGTTTTTTGATGTTTACACGACATTACCTCAGAATTGGAGAAAAACAACAACCCAAAAACAAAAACGCATTTTACTTGTAGCCTATACAGTAAAAACCTATGGAGGAAACACTCACCTAATGACGAAACAGATTTGACCACTTGATTGAAGTTTCAGTACGTTTACACTTAAAGATATAAGATTATAATCGCATCTTCAGAAATCAGTTAGCCTAGTTGGCCAATTGTTTAATTCGTTTAGCTCACGTCTCTGCCTTAGAGGGAAATAAAATGGAGTAGACTTTGGTTTATAATGAATAATGTTAATAATTAACCTGACAATATACTTCACCAAACATGTCATATCTCAACAGGAAGTACTTGCCTCATATGTGCTATTAAGGACTGTGACCTTGTCTTTTTTTCTTGCAGATACCAGCTTAAATGTGATGAATTGGAGGTTAAAGAAAAGGACTTATCCTCTAAGATTAATAATGTGGAGAAAGGGAAGAAAGACATAGTTCTCTACATGAAACGCACGCTGGCTCAAAAAGAGGATGAACTGAATGATCTGGCTGAGACTTTATCAAGACACCAGCAAGCCCAAGAGGCCGAGAGAGAGTCCTTTGAGTTACAGCTGAGCGTGCTTAGACATGAACTTCAGGAAAATAAGGAAAAATTCACATCTGAGAACATGACGCTTGGTACAAGCTTCTGAGCAGTCACATATTTGCATATATACAGAACAAATTTCAAATAAAATGAAAACAAATTGTCACTAAGTGTGTGATACACTCTTAAAAATAAAGGTTCCTTATGATGGTTCCATGAAGAACTTTTAACATCCATGGAACCTTTCCATTGCTCAAAAGGTTCTTTGTATTGGGAAAAGGTTCTTCACACTAAGAAAAAAATAGAAATGTTTTTTGGGCCTTAGATGTGATCAAATAAGTGGCTGGTATTATTAAATGCACCTTTCTACCTATCAAGATTACCAGTGTCCATCATTCAAATATGTTTACCTTTTTGTGTTTAGCCAGTAAGCTGGCGTCTTTGGAGGACTTTTCTATGCAGAGAGAGAAGCTTATGGCTGAACGCAGGTCGTTGGAACAGCAGCTTCAAAATCAAAAAGAGGAGCATCAAGCACAAATCTATAATCTGGAGAAAAAAGCTGTACTGGACAATGACAGGTGAGCATGTTCATACTCATCGTTCAGAGTGCCTTCTTAACTGAATGTGACTTGATCAACAATAACTCCCATTTATAAATATTGTGCATTATTTGATGTCTGAAATCATCAGCATAGAACGGGAGATTGTTTCATCTTACACTCAACATCCATTTTCACTGAATGATTGCAATGTAAAGGATTACAAAGAGGCATTTGTTCAGTAAACAAGTGGATCGGTTGCTTGGTATATATGTATAGTACTGCATTCAAAAGACACTAAGGTTCTTTCAAATCCTTGAACTCACTATGTTGCAGAGATTTTTCAACTTCTCAGTTCTCACACAAAAAAGAATTAAATAAATGATAAAATTAATAGTTTTAAAAATATGTGTACATTTCTGCAATAAATAGTCTTTAAAAATATTATGGTAATACTTTACAATAAGGTCCCATTAGTTAATATTAGCTAATCCATTAACAAACATTAAAGTCAGCATGAAACAGCTTGTAATAGTCTTTTCTTCCATATAGAGAGCCTAAGTCCCTCTCCTTCCGGTGGAACACCATGGGACCTTAATTCGGAAAAATATTGTATGGTAGTCAATGGCGAGAGACAACAAATATTTTGATCTCGTTTGAATTGTGCCCTGAATTACACATATGATGTTTGTCAATTTAAAAGATACATTTTAAAGTCAAGAAAGTCGCAGTTTGATGTAAAACTGTTGAGGTATAAGACTGTGAAAATACGTAATTACAGAGACTACAAACTCAAAAGGCGCACATGTGACGTCATACCTTTGCTCTCAATGAATGAAGCTAACTTTACTGAAGCTAACGTCTGTCATTTTTTCTATATTCTTACGTTATAATCGTAACGTTACGCCGTCCTGAGTGTTTTGTACCAGACTGCACACAGACTGTTGGTGACGTACATAGTGCGAGACGAGAGATGTAGTTCATTGAGCGATGTTCACATAAAACTAAATGTTACTCTTCTGTTTTATGACAAACTGCGACTTTCTTGACTTTCATAACTATCTTTTAAATTGACAAACATCATATGTGTAATTCAGGGCACAGTTCAGACGGAATAAAAAGATAAGTTGTCTCTCGCCATTGACTACCATACATATTTTTTCCGAAATAAGGTCCCATGAGCCGGAAGCGGAGGGGAGGGACTTAGGCTCTCTATTGTGACACATATCCTTCTCGCACAAGAAAAAAATGTAGGCTGGGACTTGCCCATTAGGAATTGATTGGATTGTTGGATCATTGTGGTTTGTTATTGGTGTGATGTCAATGTGAGTGACAGGTTGCCCCGCCCTCACGCCAGTAAACGCATCATCAGAGAAGAGAAATAAGTTGCTGCAAGAGGGAGGGAAAGTTATTTTAATGAAAGATTACGAGGGCATATGAAAAAAAAAGAAAAAAAAGATGTGTCCGAATAAATCATTTATAATAAATACTGAAAAACATTAAACAGAATTAACCATTTTGATTGAATGGTGACAGGCTAAAGAAAGAAATGCTGCAACACGTTGCTGCCGTAGCAGCTGAATTCCGGCGGGTGTCAGACCAAAAGATGCCTGAGACGACAATGAGGGCCATGCAAGAGAACCTCTCTGTGACGGCACAACTTCAGCTGCTCTCAGACAAGACCCAGGAGCTGCTGAAGGAGAATGATGCTCTACGAGCAAGAGAAAGGCAACTCAAACTAGAGAATGGCATTACAGAACCGCTGCTGCATGAAATAACCAAGAAGAATGTTGCTAATCAAAAGGTTGCCAATTTAGCCAAAAAATACCCAGCTAACAGGGAATGTTCTTAGAACTTTGGATAATGTTCTGGCAAGGTTATCTCAAAGCTATAAACAAACGTTCTTCCAGTACCGTTAACAGAACATTCTTTCAAAGTAATCTGTGTTTAATAATGTTCTCAAAACATACATGGAATGGTTTTGTCCTGAAACGTTTTAGTTGGATGTCTTTTTTTTTTTTCTGAACATTCTGAAACATTCACATAACCAAAAAAAAAGTTCAAACATTTTTAAAAATGGACAATTTAAATGTTAGGACAATTTAATGGGAATGCTAGCAAAACATTCTTGGAACATAGTGTATTTTTTGTTAGCTGGGTACTTTCATGCATTTAAAGTGATTTTTTGTATTTTATATAGCCTAATGCTCAGATGAAACATAACTCTTTCTCAAGGTGGTCCATCAGTTGACAGAAAAGTGCAAGCAAATGCAGTCTGAAGTTGAGAAATGTGCCAAACTTAAACTGGAGCACCAAGAGCTGCTGGACAGTCATTCTGCAGTATCCACAGAGCTTGATGCTCTCAGGTAGGACTCCTGAAGTCACTTATGAGTTAAATAAATGACTTGAAATACTCTATTACATGTATTTGAATAGTATTACCACCACATACAGAAAGAAACATGCAACAGTTATAGAAGTGCTGAACCAAACAAAAGCTGAAGCCAAGACTCAGAGGAGAGAGCTTGAGGAGGAAAGGACGCTGACGGGACAGATAAAGACAGTTCTTGAAGAAGCAGCTGTAGCGCTAAAAGAGGCCTTAACAGTAAGAGTGAACGTAAAGATACATTATCATTCGGTGCTTTAGAAAAGTAAATAAACCGTAGTCTTACTCTGCTTTGGTTACAGGAGGTCCCTAAAGAGCAAGACTCGGAACTGAAGGTTATTGTGAGACGAAATCAGATGATGCAAAAGTTGCTGGCTGTGCTGGACAGTGCTGCAGCTTTAGGAAAAGGTCCTGCTCTTACTGAATTGGCTTGCAGAAGTGATCTTAAAAAAGTCTCTGACATCAAAAGGTACAAAATGTATTATACTTCAATGACATAACCATAATATAGTGTGAAGAATTGTTTATGGCAATGTGATTTAATGACTCTCATACTTGCTTTCAACTCCAGACCAAGTGAACTCCAACAGAAATCTACTAATCTTTCTCACTTCGAAAATGGAGACCTGGGGTTGGTCCCTCGCAAAACACACACCACATCATCAAAGATGAGAAATCTCTCTAGGAGAGCTTATACCTCTCCACATAAGTGAATATATAAGTTATGGCACATCAACAGTACAGACAGCATGTGACGATGTAATAATGTGAAATATTGTTTATATTGCAGCTGATGAATTTTGGAGGATGAGATTCATTAGTGTACGTTTAATTATTTTTTATGAAGTTATCAAGTGAAAAATGACTGACTTCTTCATAGTCATAGCTCATCACAAGCTTTGTGGGGGATTTTTTTTTTTTTTTTCAATAATTCCAAATTTCATCGTTGTTTTCATGTCTTGCCATTAGGTGGCAGTGTTGTATTATTATATGGATAGATAAGTGAACTTGGCTTGAAATTGCAATAAATGTCTTTTGTAAAAGAAAAAGTCTGGTTCATCAAGTGTTATAACAAGTGTAATTATACTTTATTTACTATCTACTAAAATAGCTTTGTATTTAAACAGGAAAAAAGATTTCAAAGATTAGTACTGATTAGTATTGCCCCCTGCTGGTAATGTCGTAAATACACCATCTGGTTCTAAAACTATCTTTCTCCATTGACAACTTTTCAAAAATACTTTTGGGGGGTTCTGAGCCAGTCGAGCACATTCTTTTGAGATGAATGATAGCTAATGCTGATGAATATCTTTCTCCGGGTAATGTAGGTCTTGTGTGTGTCCCTGTGGTTGGGTCAGTGAGGGCCCTATCACGTTGGCTATATCTCAACTGCAAATGTTTACACAGGCCTATAAATGACTCATTGAGATTTTGAGACCTTATCAAGGGTTACTCGAAATTATGACAAACTATTAGGAAATGTGTTTCTGTTGACTTCTCAGAAAAACTCTGGCAGTAAAAAAAAGCAGAGTTGAGTAAGTTTAACAGAGATAGAACTGTTGAACATCAATATCTGACTGTTATAGTTATTAATTTTGTGCATACGTCTGTGGTTAACATTAGGCCTACTTACCTTTACCAATACATACAGTCATTTATATCGCAAATATTTTTATTGGCTGCCGCTTTTAGTTTGTGCTTGCTGTTTAATAATTATTTGAAACAGCAAACTGGCAGCTCCAGTAGTCAAGTCACCTTCATTTATATAGCGCTTTTAACAATATAGTTTGTTTCAAAGTAGCTTTACAGTGATAATAGGAAATTAAAGTAGCCTTAACAGAGATTGTTTTGGCTTTACAGCAGCTCTAGAATAAAGTTATTGTCCAGTAGGCTAAGTAAAGATTTATCTTGGAAACTATAAACTTTAAATAAACATTTTAATAATAATTAAAGCTGCAGTCCGCAGTTTTTTTGCCTCTTTGTCGCCATCTCTGTTTGAAATCTGCAATTGCAGTTATTCGCGGAATTATCAACTTTACGTGCGTTGTGCCTCGGCATGGCACAGCGCGGATGAATCCAATGTTTTGAGGAAAATGTGCGGCTGTCAATCACCGCGCTGGAGTTATGGATACTGTCATTCGCAATCAAAGATTCTACTTTTTGGAAATATGAACAACAACATAAGAATTTTCACCGGAAAATGTCGTCTGAACAAGTAAGTAACATCCACTTTTGTTCTTCACCAACTAAGGGGAAAAAGGCATTGCAGTAAATCACGCCGATTAAATCGAACGATCGCTTATCATATCACGTCAAACCGTGCAAATTATATTTTGTTCTCAAATTGTTAATGTTAACAACATCAGCATTGCGTGACTACATTTAATGCCCTTCAGATATTTGTCCTTGTTTTCGCATGGGCACGGCTGCAGTCTCTTTTTTTCTCCCAAGTCCGAAGTCTTTCGCGTTTTACAACGGGTGAATCTCCAGTTGTCACTGGTGATTGTCGTTTGAACCTTTCTGGATCCGCCATCAAATTGCCAAGTTTAATTATATCAAGTGCTGTGAGAAAAGACTATACATCTCCACCACCAACATCCTCACACGCAATATAGCCTACTAGCCGAGACCCCTTCTTTATGTGTACAGATGTGACGTAATGACGCAAAGACATGCTCGAATTTCCCACAGAAATCCACCAGTACCGCTGGAATTAAAAACATTATTACAAGCTTACCATTTTGAATCGAGCTACAGCAGATAGTTTTGAACACTGGCTGGTAAATGTACTTGCTCAAAAAATAATTTTGGATCATTTTTAACCCAAAAAAGCTACGGACTGCAGCTTTAAATTAATCGAGAATTTATACCTGTTTGGAAAATGGATGGATGATTTAGCTATGGGCGACATCTTCTGGTCAGACGCGGGCGACTCTCACAGTGGATTATAGGTATTCTCTAGCACTTGAGCACAAAGCCTTTTAATGGATGTCAATGGGGGTGAGGAGTAACTACACTGAATAAACCGCTTTTGTGAGGAAATATCATTTAATGAATCGACAGCCCATCGTTTAATCTTCAACATGTTTGCTCTTAAAGGGGTCATAAATTGAGAAATCAAATTGAGCATTATTTATTTGTATTATTTTTTGTATTATTTTTATTTATTTATATAGCACAATAAAACAACAGTTGCTGACCATTGTGCTGTAGCCTACAAACATTGAAAACAACAACAACAATATAAACAATATAAAAACACCAATCAAAACAATAAAATAACATAACATACAAAGACATTTTACATACAGCGAAACAAGCTCAGAGAGACTCACATATTATGAGCCTTCTCTAAAAGGTTTTATGTTTTGCTTTAAACAGAGATTCTGTTGCGATTACCCTAATAGATAACGGTTACATTTTATTTCGATAGTCCACTTTAGACATTCCACTAACTATAAGTAACTTTTCAACTACATGTCAACTAACTCTCATTAGAGTATTAGTAGGCTGTAGTAGACTGTTAGGTTATGGTTAGGTGTTAGGGTTTGGGTTAGGAGAATAAGTTGACATGTAGCTGCAAAGTTACTTATAGTTAGTAGAATGTCTAAAGTGGACTATCAAAATAAAGTCTTACCTAGATAACTGTAGGCTATTCCACAATTTGGGGCAGGCTATGGCAAAGCCTGTGGTCTCTCTTTCTTTTTAACCGTGATCTGGGAACCTTCAAACATATTCTGATTTGATGACCTTAAACATCTAGCAGATATGATAATAGTCACAAGTTCAGATAAGAAGGTGCCAGCCCATTTAAGACCTTAAAAACAAAGAGTAAAATCTTAAACTCTATTCTAAAACATACCAGCAACCAATGCAGAGAGAGCAAAATGGGGGTAATGTCTCATATTTACATGTGCCAGTGAGAAGTCTTGCAGCTGCATTTTGGACTATTTACAAACGGTTCATATAGGATTGACTACCTATATAAATTGAATTGCAATAGTCTAGACGAGAAGATATAAATGCATGTATTACATTACCTTCCAAAAGTTCCTTTCGGTACATTTCACTGTGTATTCTTTGGTAAATCAGTTGCTATTTCAGTGCAAGCATTAAACAGACTTTATGATATCGACTCAACAGTAATGTAACAACATGGAAGTAACTGTGTTCATTCTAATGCCTGATCTGTGACCAGTGATTTATGATATGTAATTATTCATGTACAGTCAGATGTTCATTGTCTCAAAATTGTTCATTGCTGTTTATGTGTCAGTAAATCAAACCAGTGACTAAATGGTCAACTTCACACTGTTTCTCTTAGTAGGATGAAAATAATCTGTTAATTAAACTGTGATTAAATTATTTAAAAAGCGATCATAGAACGCTCCCTTTACAGTCTCTGGAGCTGTCAATCAAACAGCACGAGTTTATTAGTGACTGAGTTCCGGACTCTCGCTAATACTCCCGTTATAATCAACAAATCTCTTATTTAAATCGTGTTTGCACCGTTAGTTACTATGAAAACATTCGTGAGAGTGCAGAAATAGAGTTGCAATGAGAGATCACTGCATTCATGTGCTCAGCATGTCTGTGATTGGCCACAGTGCTCATTACTGCAATCTTTATCTAAATAATGCTATAGATCTAAATATAATGCCATCAACACTTTTCACGATCAGTTAACCTTGACAGCTGTGATAGTAAAAATTGTTTTTTGAGAGAGTTCCACATGTAATACTTAGCTATTTCATATGCAAAGATGTTAGCCAATCACAGCAGTGGGCGTTTACATTGAAGTCAGCAGACATGCCCCTTAAAACGGAGCGTTCAAATCAGAGGCTAAAATCAGGGTAAGAAAAATGCCTTTTATTTCTAAATTCTGACCATTTTTGAGTGCACCTCAGGAAATATTTACAAAAATAAAACAATGCAGTTCACGACCCCTTTAAACATTCCTTTTGGATTGATCTATTTTTAGTGTTTACACCTAGAAAAAACCCAGATGTTTTATAAGAGAAGTCACAGACAATTGCTCGACAGGTCTGATTCAGTTTACGGCACTTCTCGTTCATTTACAGTGGGTACGGAAAGTATTCAGACCCCCTTACATTTTTCACTCTTTGTTATATTGCAGCCATTTGCTAAAATCATTTAAGTTAATTTTTTTCCTCATTATTGTACACACAGCACCCCATATTGACAGAAAAACACAGAATTGTTGACATTTTTGCACATTTATTAAAAAAGAAAAACTGAAATATCACATGGTCCTAAGTATTCAGACCCTTTGCTGTGACACTCATATATTTAACTCAGGTGCTGTCCATTTCTTCTGATCATCCTTGAGATGGTTCTACACCTTCATTTGAGTCCAGCTGTGTTTGAATATACTGATTGGACTTGATTAGGAAAGCCACACACCTGTCTATATAAGACCTTACAGCTCACAGTGCATGTCAGAGCAAATGAGAATCAAGAGGTCAAAGGAACTGCCTGAAGAGCTCAGAGACAGAATTGTGGCAAGGCACAGATCTGGCCAAGGTTACAAAAAAATTTCTGCTGCACTTAAGGTTCCTAAGAGCACAGTGGCCTCCATAATCCTTAAATGGAAGACGTTTGGGACGACCAGAACCCTTCCTAGAGCTGGCCGTCCGGCCAAACTGAGCTATCGGGGGAGAAGAGCCCAAAGATCACTGTGGCTGAGCTCCAGAGATGCAGTCGGGAGATGGGAGAAAGTTGTAGTAAGTCAACTATCACTGCAGCCATCCACCAGTCGGGGCTTTATGGCAGAGTGGCCCGACGGAAGGCTCTCCTCAGTGCAAGACACATGAAAGCCCGCATGGAGTTTGCTTAAATACACCTGAAGGACTCCAAGATGGTGATAAATAAGATTCTCTGGTCTGATGAGACCAAGATAGAACTTTTTGGCCTTAATTCTAAGCGGTATGTGTGGAGAAAACCAGGCACTGCTCATCACCTGTTCAATACAGTCTCAACAGTGAAGCATGGTGGTGGCAGCATCATGCTGTGGGGTTGTTTTTCAGCTGCAGGGACAGGACGACTGGTTGCAATCGAGGGAAAGATGAATGCGGCCAAGTACAGGGATATCCTGGACGAAAACCTTCTCCAGAGTGCTCTGGACCTCAGACTGGGCCGAAGGTTCACCTTCCAACAAGACAATGACCCTAAGCACACAGCTAAAATAACGAAGGAGTGGCTTCACAACAACTCCGTGACTGTGAATGGCCCAGCCAGAGCCCTGACTTAAACCCAATTGAGCATCTCTGGAGAGACCTGAAAATGGCTGTCCACCAACGTTTACCATCCAACCTGACAGAACTGGAGAGGATCTGCAAGGAGGAATGGCAGAGGATACCCAAATCCAGGTGTGAAAAACTTGTTGCATCTTTCCCAAAAAGACTCATGGCTGTATTAGATCAAAAGGGTGCTTCTACTAAATACTGAGCAAAGGGTCTGAATACTTAGGACCATGTGATATTTCAGTTTTTCTTTTTTAATAAATGTGCAAAAATGTCAACAATTCTGTGTTTTTCTGTCAATATGGGGTGCTGTGTGTACAATGATGAGGAAATGGCTGCAATATAACAAAGAGTGAAAAATTTAAGGGGGTCTGAATACTTTCCGTACCCACTGTATATGGTATCCGCAAACAATGACTGGCAGCATCCGAAATCTTAAAAATACTGCCTTCGGAGGTAAGAAGCATTCCAAGGTAGGAAGGCATCAAGGCACGTCCGAATCCAATGTTAGCTTCACTTCCTGTCTCCAGAGATACCTTCATCTGATGACATTTTTAAGGTGTTCCATTCGGTGAGTTAAGCTAGAAAAAGAAAGATGACGTCTGAAAGTTGCGATTGCTGGTCAGTTTGTGTGTATATGAATGTTTTTGACCAACATTTTTCACTACACTTTTGTTTAGTTTTCACCAAAGCTCGCTCTATTTTGCTGTAGATCATTAAACTGTTACGCTGCCTCAGAAGTCCGAAATCAGTTACGTGAGGTACCTTCATGTGCAAACACTGCCTGCAAAGTCATTGCTTGATAGGGCAGCGAGGCAACAAGTCAGTTGCCTTATAGTTTTTGGATGCAGCTAATAACGTCAAGGTTGTAGTGTGATTGGTTATCAAGGAACGCGTGATCCTAGTTAGCCGTTACGCTTTCAGCCACGGACCTTCGTATCTCCCAATAATAAGACCATCTCTGGTTGAGCGTACATCGGTTGGACAGTGGTTATTGCAGTCCATTGTGGCTTTCCCTTCAAATAGTGGCTATTTAACTCTAAATGGGGTGATTCAGACACAGCCACAGTCTAGTAAGTGCGCATGGCTTCGTCACACATGTTCCCGCCCTCATGGTCATGGAAAATACCATTAAAACTTAATTTAGGAAAAATACTTTGTATTAAAAATCTTTATATCACCTGGCTTTCTATTAATGCTATATAGTGAATGACAACTGTCTGTGGTCTCCTAGTGGCTTAATTTGCAGCAAAACAAAAGAATGGCTTCATAATAAACTCAGACAAGCTAAGTGCCAACTCATTTTTCATCAGTTTTTTTTCATGAATTGGTATGTGTGCAAAGTATTGTGAATGATTGAAGGCACGTGAAGGATACACTTGATGCATCCTTCAAAATGAGCCGAAAGAAGGACGCGAAGCGAAGGCTGCCCTCCAAGGATCCTTTAAATTGAGACGTCCTTTGACGGAGCTTGATGACTTGGCAGCTGAGATATGCAGCCTTCCAATTGAGAAGTGTGTCCATTGCCCAATGAATCTACTGTAGTGCAAATCCGTTTTTTGTTTTTTTATTGGTTCACGGTCAATCTGAACTGTCGTCATATGGTCAAGAGTGCCGTAAAGATTCTTCACGCTATTTTTGTGTTTCATTGATAAAACAAAAGCATACGGGTTTGGAACAAAACGAGGGTGGGTATGAACATTGTCAGCATGTTTTCATTATTCTTTATTTATTCAAACGGCCAAAACAACTTCAGATCACTTCAGACAAATATAAGGACTGCTGTCCTCCATACTCATATTTCTGTGGTATCAATGTGATTTAATTTACACAAAACTGAAATCTTTGTTCTTTGGTTTTTTGGAGGTAATGTAAAAATATTCATTATAAGAATATCCACCTCTTTCTTTGCTCTGAAATCACAACATGCATTACAATGAGACCTCAAATTTACACATACAAAGAACAGATATTTAACAACCTCTTGTGGCAAGATAAGATGGCTCCTGACAGTTTTGATCAAGACAGAAATATTTCACAAGAATTTCATACTCTTTTTGGTCACAGATATTGAAATAATTAGCTCACCATGATGTCAAAGCTGTTGACAAACCTAATATAGTGGAATATTCTAGTGCTCTCATTTTGATCAGCAACAGCAATATTACAACTCAGGTTTGTAATTTGTACACACACCTCAACAAAGACACAAAAATCAGTAATTTTGACGCAGCAGAGCATATTTTCCGTGTCAAACAATTACTTCTGCAGTCAGATAGGGCTTCAATTCTATTGCATATATGTACTTAATGATGGAAAGGCCTACTGGGATATAAAGCATAATGCTTTATGACAACACCATGTCTGCTATAATAAAAGAGTTCTTGTGCCTTTAAAGTTCAAATATTTGTACAAATAAGGCATAATAGGGGATTAAAAGTATTTTTGGCTGGAAAAAATTGATAATTTTAACCTTCCTTTAAAAAAAATATATACAAAAAATTCCCTTTTAAGGTATAAAAGGCACTTCAGTTAAAAACAGAAATCTAACCACAGGAGTTAAATGCATGTGAATCCATTTCTTTAAATTGTACTGTCCCAAAACACCAAAAAAATAGAGATGGGAGGTAGCTGTTTACATGTTACTTTTCAAGTCTGGATTCACCTTGACTCATATTCTGGCTATGAATGAATGCATATGTGTGTTGGTATCTGAGGCTTTTACAACAGACGCGCAGATATACACAAGTACGCATGACAATAAACCTGAATTTATGATATGAGTGACAGTAAACCTCACTTCCTTAGAAAACCAAACAGAAGATTCATCTTTCAAAAACAATCTGTTCATTCTCTATTGCACTTTACATAAAATATACATACACACACATGTACATGTATAAATACACATGATCATGTATAACTATAGAATACAAAATAAGTACTTCATTACAAATAAATGTTAAGCTCATTATAGCTTGTCCAAAATGGATCGAAAAACACAACTGTGAATAAATTAAGACTTCTAACAGCATATAATAATCACCTCTACCACCTCTAACATATCCAGGCCTTGTTTTGCTCTGAAAAGACAGCATCTCTCATCTCGAGCTGCTCGCATAAGAAGTCTTGTTTCCTCCAAAGCTGCTCTCGATTCCTCTTTCCTCATGTTTAAAGGCTGAGGTCCATGCTTGAGAGGAGAGGTACAAAACTCAGGCCAGTTTTGATGGCCTCTAGGCTAACAGAGACTCTGTAATCCTGTTGATCAGGGTTTTTTTTGGCTTCCATGGTTGCTTTCTTTATAAAAAGCATACAGGGCCCACCTCCAGGTGGTAATGTGAGCCAGGTTTAGAGCTGGGCAAATTGTAGACCTCCACAATGGGCAGTAAGTTTGGGTCCTGTGTCCGGAAAATGAACTGTGTCTGATGCCATCGTCCATCTGTGATCTGAGAGGATAAAACATGGAAGGATCAGCTGCAATAATGAGGTATCCCAATAATGACATGTGTAAAATAGTAGTTTTTACATTGCCAAAAAGGCTGAACCCCTTAAGATGTAAAATATTTACTCGAAGGACCCCCTGAGATTTTAAGTTAATATTTAAATTATATAACAATAAAAGCTGTTTTTGGACTAATAAGGAAGTTTTCAGTTCTGAAACTTACAGGATATTCTTATAGTATGATGACCTCTTGTATGTCAAAAGCTCAAGGAAAACACACATTCGACAACATTGCTTTATTTTGACTTTAAAGTGGACTCAAATCTCTTTTTAGTGTCTCACTCCACATTGAAGACAGAAATATATCACTGTAGTAAATTACAGTTAAAAATAAAAATAAAATAATTCGAATTATGTTATATTACATTGCAAGTTACAATACAAATACTATTACAAAACGTTCAAACCGTAGAGCTTTTAACATTTCAAATTCTCCAGTTTTTATGTTGGCGGAATACTGATGAAATGCTGTAAACATGTTAGAAATTTACGCAATGTTGGAATTTATGCGAATGTGTAAATAAAGTAAACAATGGTGCATGTTTCTTTCCCAAATGGACGTTAAAATCGCAGCACATGCAGAGGTAGAGTTTGTGCATTTACTGTGAACTGAGGCGCTCTGAGACACCAGAAACACGCAATGCATCAGACTATATAGATTTTTAATCAAATTGCAGCCTTTGATTTGATAATCACACAAAGCTATATCGTGATTATTGCACAGTCCCATTTATATACTTTAATTTGAGCTTTTCATCAGCTCACAAACTCCCTGCAGTTTCCTCACAAACCCTTGTTTGGGAAACCCTGTATTACTTTATGCATACCCAGCACTCATCCTTTATCAGATCAGGCTCGATGAATCCCCCAGACTCGATTATCTGTCCATTCCAGGCTTTAAAGTACACTGCACTAGACGAAGGAGTTTTGGAATGCCCCGCTGCCCAAACAGAGACGTTCAGGCAGTGGATGGTGATGATCTGCACAGACTCTGAGCTCAGGAGGTGGATGAAGTTCATCTGGATCAGACTTACTCCAGTCTCCAACTTAAGAAAAGAAATAACAATATAATTGATAAATTAGAACAATGGAACAACATGAAGGGGAAGAAATGCTGACAGATTTTGAACCATTCTGTAGAGAAATGGACACAAAAGCAGAGCTTCCTGAAATAGGGCCGTTTAAATTCAGTGTAATCCTGCTCATAATGTTCTACGGTTGGTTGCCGGATTTAAAGACCTTGGACACAGCGACTGGCTTGAGGCAGGTTTGACCTCCATTGGTGAAGTTACACGTCACTTCAATATTGTCAGAGGAGCAGCCCAGGTTAGGATCTATCCAATAAGTGCCTTTAGTAAAGAAAAGATAAAAATTAAATTAATGAGTCCATTCCTAACCTATTCATTCCTATCATACATGACAAACTACAACTGCAATTGGCTATTAGCTATCTTTATTATTTTACATATTTGGTTGTATTAATGTAGCTATAGCGAACGCCATTGAAATTTACAATGAATATACTATACTCACCATCATTCAACTTCTGCTCGCATTCAAACAGATCTCTGCACATTCTGGCTGGATTCTCCTGGGTGCCCAGCGGGTTCTTGATGCTGTGGATCAGGGTGCTGAGGTAGTGGAGAGTCTTAAAGATCTCGGTCCCCTGGTCCAGCATTGGAAGGTCAGTATCCTGATACATCTGTGGAATGGAATGAAATAAAGTCAAAATGGTCTGATGTTTGCAGATTACCTGTGACTAGGGGCTTTTAACACTGGGCATCTATGCTGAGGTCTGAATCCGAGTACGATTGTTCCCAGTGTCCCCGGCAGCGATGGTCTGGTTTCACACTCATTTGATTCAATCGTTACCTGGCGCATTTGCGTCCATTTTTCGTCATCACTAATGTGAATGGCGCATGACAGAAAACAGAACGCGTGTCAATATGTTTTTTTTTTAATCTGTGCTATTATGAGCAGCAGAGTGAACGACACTTGTGTCTACTATATTTGCGTGATGAGCTAAGCATTCATTTGCTGCTCAGATTTCACTCTGTCACGGTAGACGTATTCTCTGTTCCTTTTAGTCTCGTGTTTATGTTGTTGTGTGAGCGCGTGTGTAGTGGGTGTGAGTGTATGACATCACCTGATCCGCTCCAGCTGATCATCATCACTTCACCAGCTGCAAGCAATTCACCCTTCTATAAATACTCACCGTTGTTGTATCATCTTTGTCAGATCGTTTGTTGATGTCCTCCGTGTTGGTGTTCCGGTGTCCGTTCCTGCCTTGTGTTCCTGTTCCCGTTCTTCGTGGATTTCGTCGTCTTCTCACCGTCACCGTCACAGCACTTCATCACGGATCCTGACCATCTTGTCCCTGCGTCACCCATCTCACATCTGCTTGTACTGTTGACTGTGTTGCCGAAATAAATACTTGCACTTGCTTCCTGTCTCATCTAGTCATTATGACAGAACGATCTGACCGCGGAATGGAAGCAGCGAGCGCGTCTTCTGGAGCATTGGAGGAGTTCATTCATCACAGTATCCGAAGAATGGATTCGCAACAACAAGAGATCGGCGACACGGGTCGCGCAGTACAAGCCCTGGTGACGCAGGTGTCCGAGCTCACCCAGCAGATCCATCGCCTACAGATTCCCACTGCGCCGCCCACACCGGCTGTTCCCCCCGAAATACCTGCAAGACCTTTCCAGTCCGAGCCTCGTCTACCCACACCGGAGACCTATTCAGGTGAACCAGCTTTTTGTAGAGCATTCTTGACGCGTTGTTCAATGCACTTTGCTCTTCAACCACAGACTTTCAGTACTGAACAGGCCAAAGTGGCGTTCGTTATCACCTTGCTGACTGGGAAGGCGGCGCTCTGGGGAACAGCGGTGTGGGAGAATCAACATCCATGCTGCGCCTCGTTCCAGACCCTCTCCACCGAGATAAAGAAGGTCTTTGACCGAGCGCTTTCGGGGAGAGAGGCTGCCAGGACATTGGCGGATCTTCGTCAAGGTGAAAGATCAGTTTCAGATTTTTCTATCGAATTCCGGACCCTGGCGGCGGAGTGCGGCTGGAACGAGGAGGCGCAGTGGGATATGTTCCTGCATGGGTTGGCTGACCACGTCCAGAAGGAGATCTACGCCTTGGATCTACCCACCACACTGAACGGGTTGATTGACTTAGCTCTGCGGGTGGACGCTCGGCTATCCAGGATCGAACGCCGAGTCCCGTCCACCCGTACCTTCGGAGGGGTCGACGGTTCAAGATCCAACGGCAGGGACGTGGTCAGCCCAGTCTACGATCCCGAGCCCATGCAGGTGGGTCGAGCTCGGCTTTCCCGGGAGGAGAGGGAGAGGCGGAGGTCCCAGGGCCTTTGCCTATATTGTGGAGGAGCGGGACATTTTTCATACAACTGCCCGGTAAAAGGCCAAGCCCGATAGTAAACTTGAGGCTACTATCGGGTGGGATCTCCGCCAGGAAGACCTCATCAGCTGTTACATCTACCTCCACGCTCCTCCCGGTAAGACTAAGATGGTCAGTCCACCAGCACGACTGTCGAGCACTTCTGGATTCTGGGGCTGAGGGTAATTTTATGGACCACTCATTCGCACAACAGTTACAGATTCCCCTCAAACCACTCACTCACAGAATCGCAGTTCACGCTCTTAATGGACAGACACTTCCCACCATTTCACTATCCACTGAAGAATTAACCCTCATCACTTCTGGCAACCACTCTGAGACTATTTCATTCTACATCATGGATTCACCTCTGGCACCCGTCGTCCTCGGACATCCCTGGCTCATTCAACACAACCCTCGAGTGGACTGGCATCATAGAGTCGTGCTGGAGTGGAGCAAGGAATGTCATAAGTCTTGTCTCGTGTCTGCTTGTTCGTCTGTGCCTGTTTCTGTTTTTCAGGAGGAAACAGGGGATTTGTCTAACGTGCCCGCGGAGTATCTGGACCTGAAGGAAGTGTTCAGTAAGTCTCGTGCTGCTTCTCTTCCTCCGCATCGTCCCTATGACTGTGCGATAGATCTACTGCCAGGTAAGTCTCCGCCTAAGGGCAAGTTATATTCACTCTCTATTCCGGAGAGGGAGGCTATGGAGAAATACATTTCTGATTCTCTAGCAACCAAGTTCATTCGCCCTTCCTCTTCTCCAGCGGGGGCGGGGTTCTTTTTTGTGGGGAAGAAGGACGGTTCTCTGCGACCTTGTATTGACTACCGGGGGTTGAATAACATCACGGTAAAGAATACTTATCCTTTGCCGTTGATGTCTTCAGCCTTCGAGAGGTTGCAGGGAGCGTCCATCTTCACTAAATTGGACTTGCGTAACGCTTATCATTTGGTTCGCATTAGGGAGGGGGATGAGTGGAAAACTGCCTTTAACACCCCCAGGGGGCACTTTGAATATTTGGTCATGCCCTTCGGGCTGTCCAACTCCCCGGCAGTTTTCCAAGCACTGGTCAATGATGTGTTGCGAGATATGATCGATCAGTTCATATATGTCTACCTGGACGACATATTGATTTTTTCTTCTTCTCTCCAGGAACATGTGCAACACGTCCGACGAGTGCTTCTGAGGTTGCTAGAGAATGGGCTTTTTGTCAAGGCGGAGAAATGCGAATTCCATGCACAGTCAGTTCCTTTCCTTGGGTACATCGTGTCGTCTGAGGGGATGCGAATGGACCCTGAGAAGATCAAGGCTGTGGTAGATTGGCCAAGCCCGGATTCTCGCAAGGCCCTGCAGAGGTTCCTGGGGTTCGCCAACTTCTATCGGCGTTTTATTCGCAATTTCAGCCAACTAGTCGCACCTCTGACCGCCTTGACCTCCCCCAGAACGACGTTCAGGTGGTCTAGCACAGCCGAGGCTGTGTTTACCAAACTAAAGGGCCGCTTTGTTTCAGCCCCCATTCTTGTCGCCCCTGATCCATCACGTCAGTTCGTGGTGGAGGTCGACGCGTCAGAGGTGGGAGTAGGTGCAGTGTTGTCCCAACGCTCCCCTGTAGACGACAAGGTGCATCCATGCGCGTTTTTTTCTCATCGGTTGTCCCCGGCAGAACGTAATTACGACATTGGCAACAGAGAGTTGTTGGCAGTTAAGCTAGCGTTGGAGGAATGGCGCCACTGGTTAGAAGGGTCCGGGGTACCTTTTATCGTCTGGACTGATCACAAGAATTTAGAGTATATTCGCACTGCTAAAAGACTGAACTCCAGGCAGGCTCGGTGGGCACTTTTTTTCGGTCGTTTCGATTTTTCTATTTCGTACCGCCCGGGTTCTAAGAACATCAAACCCGACTCTCTATCTCGCATATTTGATTTTTCCGCACGCCCGACTACTCCCGAGTGCATTTTGCCCGAAACTCTAGTCGTTTCCACACTCTCATGGGAGATCGAATCGAGGGTCCAGAAGGCCTTAGAAGGGGTAACGCCTCCGCCCGGGTGTCCACCGAGCCGCTTATTCGTGCCGGAGGGATTACGGTCCGACGTTATCCAGTGGGGTCATGGTTCCAACGTGGCGTGCCATCCAGGAGTAAATCGAACTAGTTTTTTAGTCAAGCAACGATTCTGGTGGCCACGTATGGCTCGCAACATTCACGATTTTGTCTTGGCTTGCTCGGTTTGTGCCACTGGTAAGACTTCCAATCGACCTCCTGATGGGTTACTTCAACCGCTGTCGGTTCCTTCGAGACCCTGGTCCCATATCGCTCTAGATTTCATTACCGCCCTCCCACCCTCTCAAGGGAACACGGTCGTTTTGACTGTGGTGGACCGGTTCTCGAAGGCAGCCCATTTTGTCCCCTTACCCAAATTACCCTCAGCTAAGGAGACAGCGGTAGCCGTCGTAGACCACGTCTTTCGCTTACATGGCCTCCCGATTGACGTGGTCTCTGACAGGGGACCCCAGTTTGTGTCCAAATTTTGGCGAGAATTTTGTAGATTACTGGGGGCGACGGTTAGTCTGTCCTCAGGGTTTCATCCCCAGAGCAATGGTCAGACCGAGAGAGCCAACCAAGATTTGGAAAGGGTGTTGCGATGTTTGGTGTCCAAGAATCCTTCCTCATGGAGCCAGCAACTCTCTATGGTGGAGTACGCTCACAACACGTTGCCAGTGTCGGCCACGGGCCTTTCTCCATTTGAGTGTAGTGTAGGTTACCAGCCACCTATTTTTCCCAGTCTGGAATCCGAGGTTGCGGTTCCCTCCGCTCACGCCTTTGTCCAGAGGTGTCATCGTACTTGGACTAGAGCCCGTGAGACTCTACTCCAAGTGGGAGCGCGCACCAAGGCCAAGGCCGATCGCCACAGGTCAAGGCCTCCCGTATACGTCGTGGGTCAAAAAGTGTGGCTTTCTACTAAGAACATTCCTTTGCGTACCGTCTCTAATAAGCTTGCACCTAAATTTATTGGCCCGTTTACTGTCACCAAAATCATTAGTCCGGTGGCAGTCCGCCTCAAATTGCCTCCCGCGTACAGGAGGATTCATCCCGCCTTCCATGTGTCTAAAATTAAACCAGTGTTTCGTTCTCACATTAATCCGTCTGTCCCGGTTCCTCCCCCACCGCGACTCGTAGATTGTGAGACCACTTATTCGGTTAATCGTATTCTGGACTCTAGGCGGAGGGGACGCGGATTTCAGTACTTGGTGGACTGGGAAGGTTACGGTCCGGAGGAGAGAAGTTGGGTACCTGCTAGAGACATCCTGGATCACTCCCTTATCGATGATTTCAATCGACAGGTAGGGGGGCCTGGGAACGCCAGGAGGCGTTCTTAGGAGGAGGGGTACTGTCACGGTAGACGTATTCTCTGTTCCTTTTAGTCTCGTGTTTATGTTGTTGTGTGAGCGCGTGTGTAGTGGGTGTGAGTGTATGACATCACCTGATCCGCTCCAGCTGATCATCATCACTTCACCAGCTGCAAGCAATTCACCCTTCTATAAATACTCACCGTTGTTGTATCATCTTTGTCAGATCGTTTGTTGATGTCCTCCGTGTTGGTGTTCCGGTGTCCGTTCCTGCCTTGTGTTCCTGTTCCCGTTCTTCGTGGATTTCGTCGTCTTCTCACCGTCACCGTCACAGCACTTCATCACGGATCCTGACCATCTTGTCCCTGCGTCACCCATCTCACATCTGCTTGTACTGTTGACTGTGTTGCCGAAATAAATACTTGCACTTGCTTCCTGTCTCATCTAGTCATTATGACACACTCATCCTGCACGATTACACTGCACGCTTACTCTCGCTCGTATCCAATGTAAATCATCACCACTGTCATCCCCACATTGTATTTTGTTGAACTAATGACGTTGTCATTAAAACGCATGCGCAGGCTACTTTAATTCATGAAAAAGTTGTGAGTATGTGAGACTACAGTTTGAATTACTCCCTTTTCTTTGCAGACTACATTGACATTACAGAACAGAATAGCTCTTTCGGCATTATCCTGAACATTGTATAAGCATTCATTTTATGTATTATTGAATGGAAGCAAGGCTCTTGGGAGCTCACATAAACGTCACATCTGTCACGCTTTGGTTCACGTTCATGTTTTCATTTCTTTTATTTTGTAGTTTTCATAGTCAATGTTCCTGTTTGTCATGTATTCCCTTTTCCTATCATGTGATCATGTCATGTTATTATTATAACCTTTATTTTACCAGGAAAGAAGCACATTGAGATTAAGAATCTCTTTTACAAGAGCGTCCTGGCCAAGACTGACAGACACAGCACGTTTGAGTTTAACAAATAACATCCAACAATACATACACATATACACACACAAGCAAATCCAATCAAATTTCAATATCAATACATAACTAGCTAAAACATCTACAACCCGATGTTTCATTCTCCAAATCATTTAAAACTACTTTAAAAGTGTCCAACGGAACCAGTTTCCTCAGTTTCAATGTACTTTGCAAACAATTCCAGGCAGAGGGAGCAGCATTTAAATGCCTTTTTCCCAAATTCAGTACGTACCACTGGAACAGACAGTAAAAATAATTCCTGTGACCGGAGGCTATAGCTACAAGCATACTTTTTACAGATGTATGTACAAAGATATGAACGAAGTAAACCCAGGATAGATTTATAAATAAAAACATGCCAGTGTTTTTGTCCTCGGATGGACAACGCAGACCAGCCAACCCGAGCATACAACACACAATGATGAGTGAGGGTTTTAAGATTTGTTATGAACCTCAGTGCACCATGATAAACAGTGTCTAAAGCATGTAAACACTGTGAAGATGCATGCATATATATAACATCACCGTAGTCCAGTACAGACATAAAAGTCGCTGCAACAAGCCTCTTTTTTGCCTCAAAGGTAAGACAGGATTTGATTCTAAGTAAAAACCCAATTTCACTTTTAATCTTTTCACCAGTTGCTGGACATGAGGGCCAAAGGAGAGAGCGTCATCAATTAAAATCCCCAGATACCTATACTGAAACACAAACTCAATTTCTGAACCTTGGGACGTAGTAATAGGCAGAAGACTATGATGAGGGATTGATTTGGATTTAGAAAACAACATGAATTTTGTTTTATCAACATTTAAAACTAGTTTTAATTCAAATAAGTTACGCTGAACAATTTCAAATGCGAGCTGTAACTGAGAGAAAGCCAGATTGGGTGTGGATGCTGAACTATATATAACTGTATCATCAGGGTAATAATGAAACTTTACATTATGAACATTATGATCAATATTATTTATATATAGAGTAAATAGGAGTGGTCCAAGGACTGACCCCTGTGGCACACCTTTAGTGACATTGAGTGAACCAGAGATAAAACCTTCTGCCTGTACACACTGAGTTCTGTTTGAAAGAAAGTTATTAAACCAACCAATCGTATGTTTAGATAATCCAATACTGACATGTTGTTGTATCAGTAAAGTATGATCAGTAGTATCAAATGCTTTTGATAAATCGATGAATAAGGCTGCACAGTGTTTCTTGTTATCAACAGATTCAATAAAATCATTTAGTACCTATAAGGCTGCCGTAGTTGTGCTATGTTGTTTTCTAAAACCAGATTGAAAATCAGACAGGGTATTATTAATAGACAGAAATTCTTTTAATTGATTGTTGACAAATGATTGTTGACATGTGCTTCCCTAGTCTTATGTGTATGTTCTTATTGGTTCATTGACTTATTGTTCACAGGTGTTTCTTGTTAGTCATTAGTATTTGTGTGCAGTGGCGGTTCTAGGATTTTTCTGTAACAGGGGCCATTAAGGGGCCACATGTTACATTCAGGGGCCAAATACAGGGTACATTCAAGCACACAAAATAATTTATTCAGTACGGTGCAAATACATTTCGGCAGTCATTCCTTTTTCAAACGCTCTAATAAAAAATTATGAGCCAGTAAAGTTCTTAATGATTTTTTTTTTTCATTTATTTATACTGTGCATAAAGGACACAATGCACTTCTTTCTGAATTCCACCTTTTAAGTTTCATAATCATGTTGTCGCTTATAAACAGTAAATTATTGTTAATTGTTTGGGGGATGGAATTGCATCTGTGATCGTTGTGAAGAATTCTCCGGTTGCTCTTCTCATCGACGATTGATGGGTGGGAATCTCTAGTCTAGGCACCTCACGATTCGATTCGATTACGATTCAGAGGGTAACGATTATCGATTATTAATTTTTTTTTTTTTTTACTACTTGGTACTTTTAAAGCAAATTATTTATGATGACCCATAACGAACTTACTTCCAATACTTCCTATATTAATTTTATTAATAAAACAAAATGGAAGTGATTTGGCAAGTCAACTGTAAAGTTACATTTGCCAGCATTTGTCCCAACATTGCAAAGAATCAACAGGAAAATAAATGTGCCTGTACTAGCAGTATACTTGTAGTAAATTAATACAAACTTCAGCATATTCTGAATCTCTAGCATTTAATAATAGACTTCTAACCAACATCCTCTTGTTATTTCCAATGAGCAATATAATCCTTCAGACAAAAAAACAAACAAAAAAAAAACATTTTGCTGTAGCAAATTCACAAACCGTTTTCGTTCAAAAATATAGAATGGTGTAGCTCTCATACAATGCTTGTGGACATAAGTTACGCATATTCTAAATAATTAATAACATACAAAGCCGCTCTTATTCACAACTAAATAATAAAGAGTTTGAAATGTTTGCTGTATACTACAATCAAAAACAGCTTATACAAAAAAAAGTGAATGAACATCTGCAGAGAGCACGTACAGTCAAAAACTTTTTGTGACTGGCATTGCACATATTGCAGGGCAGTATAACGTACGTATAACAGATCGGTTTACAGCATATTGATGTGAAAACTAAACAATACATAATACAGCTCTCAAACAAAAAAATACTAAATAGGTAGCAATGACATTTTCCATACGTTAGCTTTTAACGAAGAGGGTGCTGTTCGAATTTGGTGCTGCAGCCATCATGCGTCTGTTATGTGCGCACCACAGAGTGTCCGCGCACTGCACGTCCGCTTTAGAGTTCCGCCTTTTGCGTTCCGTCAATATTACATTATTAGGAAAAATATATATATTTTTTTTAGAAAATCGATTTTTGACATTTGTGAATCGACTCAGAATCGTCCACGTCCGCATCGATCGCGATGCATCTAAGAATCGATTTTTTCCTCCACCCCTAGGAACGGGGGCCAATCAGGGGCCAATCAGATTTCAGCAGGGGCCAGGGCCCCTGTGGCCCCGCCTCTAGAACCGCCCCTGTTTGTGTGTATATAGATCTCATGTTCCCATTGTCTCGTCTAGTTTTGTTGGTTGTAACACGCTTTTGGTGAGTCTAGTCAGTCCAAGTTACGTTCTTAGCCAAGCCAAGCCAAGCTCTAGTCATCTTCTTGTTTTGTTTATCTGTGTTTTGTTTAATAAACTGCACTTGGGTTCTCACTGCAACTCTCCTCCGTAGACTATACTTTACAACATCCTTTTGATTTTCCTGGCAAAAACGTCCAAATTCTTTCACATAAAAATCAGTCTACAGGCTTTCATAGACAAACTAGGAAGCCAGGGAAGACCTTTTTTTAAGTTTCGTTACAAGCTGTTCACACATTGGCAATAAAAAGCGATTAATACATGACAATTCTTACCTATAGCCCCTTTAACAGTAGTAACTACCTGATTAGGTTAAGTGAAGATGCCACAGAACAGACCGAGTTCACTGCTTTGTGGTCAAGTTAATTTGCTAAGGTCAGTGATATCGCAAACTAAAACTAGGCTCTGACACAGGCGCTCTTGAACATTTTGAACACTATTTGGCACCTACGGGAATCAAAAACATGTGAAGGAGCACCAAGAGCCTAAGAGAAAACAAAGTAGAGTACGACTATGAATGAAGGTAAACAGTACAATGATTTAAGAGAAGAAGATTCTTTCCTATATTCAAACACAATATGTGGTGTATCGGCTATCATGTAAGTGTGACTATCCTGTTGTGAAACATTTTCAGGTAGCTCATAACAGCAATCTTCTTATAATGGAAGCAATAGAAACGGGAAAAAATGTGGTGGTGGTTGGGGTTCATTTAGTCCCTTTCTTTGAAATTGTTTTTGTTTTTCTTTGGCAATGAAAATGCTTATTTTTTGTGTACATGCTTTTCTATCTGTTATGTATTATCAATTCCCCCCCTTAATGTAGCGGATTTTAGTGGTGTCTTAGTGGTTTTCTTGACAATTATTACTTTCGTTTGTAATTTCATCTGAGCAGGTGTGTTTAATTAGGCTGCTTTGGGTGAGAACCTTTTTCTTGAGATGGAGGGCCTGCCCCAATACCTACACTTGCGGTATTTTCCTGTATTTGGCCCAAGTGTTCAAGAGGGCATATAACTTTTGATTAGCCAAAGGGACACATTTACATCTTAGTGTTGTAAAAACATACAAAAATACAGAGCTTTATTTACACAAATTTGTTTAAAATACTTATACTTGTATTTTTAGTTTTTTTTGCAAATTTTTGTGATTTCGGGGCACACAAGTTTCTGAACATGATGAATGATGGGATATGCTTAGCCTCAAATGCTGCTCCGAAGCAGTATTAGAGATAGTGTGGATTTAGTGTGCATTAAGGGCACTGAGCTTTGGCATTTATTAGTCTTCTGCTCTTACCTCCTGTCACATACACATACTCTCAAGTGGCCAAGACCGACAAAGATACTTTAATATATTCTAGGCATACTTACATGAGCCAAAGATACACCAGGAAGCCCCTATAAACCAATGAGAGATAAAGAAACAGAAAGCACTGATTACTATGAGCTTCAGCTAAATGCAATTCAAGCATGACACATACTGTACTATTCATTGGTTTGTTAAAATGCATTAAGACTACTTACTGGAGGTCCAGGTGGTCCACGAGGACCTGGATGTCCCTAAAGGTTGGCGAAAAGAACATTTTTATGTTGGTTAAATAGTACTACTTAATTTATATGAATATACATGGGTAGTAACATTGAAGGACATTGGGGAAACATACCCTGGGTCCCTGAACACCCTATTTAAAATAAAAGGAGAAACACGAAATGTTATTTTTCAGTGGCGAACCCTTTTCAAACATGAATTCACTTGGAAATTGACTAGAAATGGTTCTCCCTACTAATCTGAATGTAGTTTGAAAGTGTTATAGGCTAAGTCTCATTCCACTCTCTAGTTCCACATGCTGTGAATCAGTTCATGAACATAAATGATTCAATTACCTGCAACACAAGTTCCCAGTTACAAGATTCCCAGTGTATTCAGTGAACTTGTAGAGTGAATGTTTGAGTGCACTTAGAACAATTTTGAGTTGACAATGCGACAGCCTTAGAAATGGTTTAATCCCTGGGAAGTGCACTTGAGTGGATTGAGACACACCCCTAAGGCCCCGATATACTTCAAGCAAAATCGAAGAACAAACCAATGTGATATCATTTCGAACAAAATTAGGCCACGCATTTCAGGAGTTCTAAACATCTTGCCTTAGTGATCTTTCCAGAAACGTTACACTGATAAACACCTTTGAACTACGTAATTACGTTGTGATTACATAATACGTAGCTGTGCTCTTTCATTTCTTCTGTTATGTCAGTCAAGGTCAGACGCAAGAAAAATTTAATAAAAATAACCTAAAAAAACACACTGGAGAGCTGCTTTATATTGAAAGTGACACTGACACTGTTTTTAATACTGTAAAGCTGCTTGCTTTGCTATGAAGTGCTATAAATAAACATGACATGACTCAAATGGACTGCCAAATTGCAGAGGTCATGCAAACATATCCACATCCCTATACTTAGATGCTTTCTTAACTGCTGTTTTCTCACTACTATCATTTGTGTTGTATGTTTATTTTGTTATTGAGAGAAAAGCGCTCAGCACATATTCATATATTAGTCTACCCAGCAGCGTGAGTTCTTTTTACCCCTTAGCATAAAATAAAAAGGAACTTTGCTGCAAGTATATCGGGAGTCCCATCTCAGTAATGTCACTGAACGGAGATGATAAGGCAGGAAGTGAGCTTATGCCAAAATCAATGCCAGTCTAAAACAGGATTATATAGGAACCATACGTATTAGAAGTTCAGCATTTCAAAAGGATTCTTACCATTTCGCCTTTATTTCCTTTATCTCCTTGTGGTCCCTAATAAAAAGAGGATCTTTTTAGATTATGCACCCAATTAGAAGCCACCTGTGAAACATCTTGAGTGATTCAGATCATACATACTGGGTTACCACTAGGCCCAATGATACCAACGGGTCCGATGGCTCCTTGCATCCCCTTAAAAGAAGAAACACCTACAGTAGTTGCTGATCAAGAACTCTTCATCCAACTCATTGGTGTTTTAACAACAGTTCTCACAGTGGTACTTACCATTAAACCCAGAGGACCCTTTGGCCCCTGGATACCCACAGAGCCAAGGTCTCCAGGTGGCCCCTGTAAATGACAGAAACACTTTAGAGGTCAAAACTGTTTGGCCTTAAACTGACACAAATGTCATCACAAAGCTTTTGGCTATACTGCATGAATAGATCTCTCAAAGCTGCTTAAAGAAGCTATTTTTCATCTTACGCTACAGTGCTTCTACAGCTGTAATGAAATGCTACAGTAGATTGCACTGTTTGCTTGAAGGCTTAGCATTTAAATGAGAAGGAAACAATTACTGCTTGCCTGATTAACTGGATTCTGATGAATCACATAAATGTGCTCTTTCTTTTCAGTTTAGACTGTTCATTAATCACAAGACTAGTCACTGGTTTTATGTACTGTAAGCATCATTAAACATTATTAAACACCTAGCAGCTTTACTTTGTGTAATAGATTTGATCTGTGGTGAAATCTACCCTTTTTTTAGCCTCTGGTAAAACAGGAAATCATTTCAGATACTCAGAATAAAGAGGACATTTCCATGTGAAACAGGGTATTCAAGGAAGGGACTTGATTGGTTCTCATCTTCTCAGTTCTCGCGCATGCGTTGTGGCGCTCTCGTGAACTCACATCAGAGGCCTACACAGAAGAAAATCGCCGCTTGATAAACTTAAGGTTGAGCCACTGTAGTCACTTGCACTATTTTAACAATGTCTTTACTAACTTTTCTGGGCCGGCAGATGCAATTATCTAGCAGCCTATGAAGGAGTGAGCCAGCTCTCAGATTTCATCAAAAATATCTTAATTTGTGTTCCGAAGATGAACGAAAGTCTTACGGGGTTGGAACAACATGAGGGTAAGTAATTACTGACAGAATTTTTGGGTGAACTATCCCTTTAAAAAGGATGTGGAGAAAATACATTTGGATGAAAGATTATGAAGACAAGCTTTTTTTTTATATTTGTAACATGCACAGATCATTCACAATAAGACCAGCAACACATATTAAAGTAAACACGGCAATTTTTATAATTTTTTTAATTTATATGATAACAGTAGTACAATAAGTGTGTTAACCTGTGGTCCAAACATTCCAAGAACTCCAGGAAATCCCTGTTCACCAGTATCACCCTAAAGAGAAAATCAAACAGAACAGTGTCAGTGACACTTTGTGACAATAAGTGTTAAAGAAATGTCACTGTCATTCATTCATTAACTGATAAATAGACTGAAAACATGTATATACACTACCTTTCAAAAGTTTAGGGCCAGTAAGATTTTAATTATTATTTTAAATTATTACATGGCTTGGTTGAATTCTAATGTAGAATGCTAAGTATAACACACCGTTGCCATGAAAAACAGAGCGTTGCTATGGACGCAGGATTCTAACCGTAGAGACGGAACAGACTATTTTCTTTAGCGGAAGCAATACAATCGTTTCTAAATCAATAAATTCCTTTTTAAATCAATATTTTGTGTCAAATTATTGATTTATTTGGTAGGTAGCCATGTAATAAGCGGGATAAGAGCGAGGAGGTTGTTATAGCGAATACAACCCCTTCAGGCTGATCCCCTGAAGTCCTGATCAGCCTGTCGGGGTTGTATTCGCTATAACAACCGCCTCACTCTACATTATCCCTTACTTAACACTTGGATGCATTAAATAGATCAAATGTGAAAGTAAATTAAATGTTTAAATAAATGTTAAAATATTTCATTGCTGCACTTTTGCCCCTCTTTTTCTATTCATCAAAGAATCCTGAAAGAAAGTGGAATCTCAGTTTCCACAAAAATATTAAGCAGCAAAACCATTTTCAACAGTGATAATAATAAAATAATAATGTTTCTTGAGCAGCAAATCTAATATTTCAGAATATTATTTATCAAATAAATGCAGCCTAGGTGAACATTAGAGACAAATAATTTCAAAAAATGCTGAATGGTAGGGTACAGTATATCATCTAGGCAGGTGCACTGTGTCATTGTTAAAAAGTTAAAATGCTGTAATTGTCCAGTCAGAATCAAGTATTTTAAAGAGTTGTGTAAGAAGTTACTGCCTGATTGCAGCAATTATGTTTGATTTTTAGAGGTTTATCATTTAAGCAATCTGACATCATTGGATCAACACTTTGTTGATGTGTTTGTCCTATTTGAATGGATCGATAACGGACAAGTGATACTCACAGGTTGCCCTTTGACCCCTAGGTCACCTTGTTTTCCAGGAAATCCCATTCCTCCATTAAATCCTCTTTTTCCTGGGGGTCCAGTTTGGCCAGGGATGCCCCTGTCACCCTAAATCACAACATAGTGGAATGTTTAAGCTAACACCAGCATATATTGTGAAAGATGCAGATAGTAGTGACACACAAACACAAAGAGCAGGTCACTATCCATATAAGCAAGTTACCTTTGGGCCAAAAGAGCCTTGAATTCCTGGCAAACCCGGTACACCTGCATTTCCTTGAGGACCTGGTTTTCCAGGAAGACCAAACTCCCCATCACTTCCATGCTCACCCTAACGCACATAACAGAGGAGGAAAAACAAACCAAAACATCACAAACCACAAAAAGCACCTGGGCCATATAAAGTGTTACATTGAGAGCATTGAGAATTACATTCATTGTCTTACTGGCATTCCTTTAGCTCCATCTTTCCCGAGGGCTCCATCAACCCCAGGATCACCCTCAAGACCCTCACGACCAACAACTCCTCTGGGACCAGGAAGACCAACAGGACCCTGTGGGAGAATCACAACTGTTGTAGGTTTATCATGATGTCACTGAACTCAGTTCAGCGTGTAAGAAACGTACTTACAGGGGACCCTCGATTTCCAGATTCACCACGAGGACCGTTTTTGCCTTTTGGACCCTGAATAAAATCGGTTATTCAGTTGAGATGGATATTATGGCCTGGTTTCACAATCAGGGCTTAGATTAAGCCAGGATTAGACCTTAGTTCAGTTAGGACATTTAAGTAGATTTAATAAACATGCCTTAGAAAAAAAACATTACTAGTGTACATCTTGAGACAAAACAAATGGCACTGACATATTTTTAGATATCTCAGTGCAAGTTGCTTTCAGTTAAAACAGCTCAAACATGCATTTTAGTCTGGGAATAATCGTAAGCATTGTGTGTGACACCGGGGGTATATGATTTAAAATAGAGGCCATGTGTGTGCATTATAGACAAAACAAAATCCACATTATGTTTTTGTTCACATGGTAAATTACTTTATTGCCTTTGGATCCTTTAGGCCCTGGAAACCCTCTTGGCCCTGCATTTCCCTGTGGTTATAGACAGGGAAAGTAAAATGAAGAAAAGTATGAAAATTTATATTTTATATGATTTGTTAACTAAAACCATGAATATTTTCTGAAATAAAATAAAATTATAAAAAACTTAAACATACTTTTTTTTATTTCAGCTAGTTGCCATAGCGACATTTCTCATTTTCATTTAGTTTAAGTTGAAGTACTAAAATAACTAAAACTAAATAACTAAAAACTATTATTAAATTACTATAAACTTAATACAACAATAAAAAAGTATACAGAGGTATTTTTTTTAAAAAAGACATAAATTACTTTAACTACAATAAAAATGAATTTAAAATATGAACAAAACTATAATAGCATATCAAATATATTAAATAACACTGGTTTAAAGATGTAATTATTGGTAGATTTACTCACAGGGAGTCCAGGAGCCCCCGGGTTTCCTCTTTCTCCATGAACACCTTCATGACCCTTTAGATTTATAAATTGACATAAAGTATATGTAATTAGTGATCTATATATTCAAAAACAAATGTGTATAAAATAAAAAACAAAAAACTTACTGGGTATCCAGGGTCACCTGGCTCTCCCCTTTCTCCTCTGTTGCCGACAGTTCCCTGAATCCCAATGAAAACCAAACACATTGATCAGTTTAGCATCCAGAATTCTCCCAAAACAAGACATAAATGTGTAGTAAATCTAGCGGACTGACTCACGATGTCACCTGAAGGACCAGGTGGACCTTCAACCTTCCCGTCATCTCCTTGCTCTCCCTGAAAATAATAAAAATGTATTTAAGCATTAATTTCTGAATTTTTCTACCTAAAATATTGTATATAGTTGGCCATGCGCTGTGTATGTCCTAAGGTAAAACAACATCAATAAATTAGAGTTTATAAAAATCTGGAAGGTGATTTAAAAGAAGGTTATCCTCCAAAATCTGTTTAAATTTTTGGAAAATACAATGTTTGTTTTTATTATGCAAAAACAAAGAAATCATCTGTTAGATTTCTTGGGCTTCTGAAACTAGCTTCTAGTTATAAGCAATCTTTTTAGATTTTTTTTTTACCTTTTCACCTTTTGGTCCAGGGGATCCCATTGGACCTTGTGGTCCTTGATGACCCTAAAGTAAACATTAAAGAAAAGAAGTGGAGTATGGAACTATTTGAGCACTCAAAGACAAGTCAACTAGCTCTAACAAGCCCTATTAACTCAGAACTTCACATGATGCAGAGCAGATGTTTTGACTTTGTACCGCTTTATGCTGAGGTAAAATTAAGTTTTATAAGGCATGTCTATGTTAAATAACTCTTACTTCATATCCCACTAAACCCGGTTCTCCTTGCTGACCCATTTTTCCCGGAGCACCCTGAAAATGATAGTCATGGAATCTGAGTTAGTTTCAGATAGCAAAATCAGACATTGCATTCTTGCCAAAAAAGCACACAAATACCAGCATTTTCTGTGGTATGTTGATGTAATATGAGATGTTTAAAAACAAACAATATATCTCTGGCAAGGCTTTTTCCGAGAAAAGCATTTGTAATTATTTCTCTCTTCCTCTCTTAATGCCGGTTGACGTCATTGACGTAGCACATTAAAATATTAAAATAAAATAGATTTTGCAGAAGACAGCCCTTTGAAAACAACAAAGTATGTACCATAAATCCAGTAGTTCCTCTGCTTCCTTTTGGCCCGATGAAACCCATGGCACCTTGCTCTCCCATTGGTCCGGTCTCGCCAAGGTGACCCTGGTGACCTTTGCTGCCCTGAAATGAATTTAAGCATCATTTATACTATACATTTGGAAGAACACACACTGATATCTAATGATATGTACTGAGAATGTTGATGGGTAACCATGTAAACTGAAATGCCAACATAAAATACCTTCTCTCCAGGTTTTCCCCTCTCACCAATTTTTCCAGGTTTACCCTCAGGGCCCTGAAATGAACATGACAGAGTTGACAAACTGCAAAAATGAATAGAGTGATATCTCTGAATGAACACATTCAGTAATGACTTATGAGTTTGATCATTCAGCACAACCACAAGGATGTGCAGTTTGTCTTTGCTGTCATCCAACATCACTCAATTTTCAATAAAACTTTAAAGCATGTGGTACAGCAATATAAAGTGACCTAGTGTGAAATCTAATTTAGTGGTAAACAATTTTTTGTAGCAGGCCTAGATTTGCTTAATTTTTTTAAATTGCTAACACGCTGCTATTGCTAAACTATAAACACAATCTCATGAATACACCAACTAACAAACCTCAAACTTTCCGGTCAAAATCAAATATTTTAGTCAAAATGATATTCTCTTTTGACACACAACCTAACAAATACACAGACTATCTTCCTGCCTAGTGAACACTAGTAAGATCATTCATAACACTGTAACAAAAACATCTTACTGGGATTCAGGAATAATTTTGCAGATCAGTGGCTATTTACACTACAGTAAAGTGATCTTAAAGTAGATGAAAACCACCAGAGAAGAAACGTTTAAATACCAATGCAACATAATACAGTATACTGCCAATTACAGTACAGTACTAAATAAATAAATTCAGCATCCTCTGCAACTTTGGCCAAATTTAATTACAGTATACAGTACTATAGCAGTTCTGCTACTTCATTATTCATGGATAAATGTGTGCTGCTATTTGAGTTCACATTGTGACACTTGAGTTATTTATATTACGTGTTTGTTTTATGAATGAGAAATGGTTAAACCTGTGTAAAATTAGGGCATTCTTATGTAGTTTTTCAGAAATCATTAATACAATTTGAATGTGTGTGAAAGCAGGTGAAATGTGTTGAGCGTTTTGATAAATATTTATTTGTTTTGAGAACTGAATGAATGGTTTGGGAAATTGTGCCAAATGAATCAGTATGTTAGAAATCGAGGAAAACGGGAATAACAAGCAAAATACCACAATCAGTAACTTTTTTCTTACTGCTAAATATGCAAAAACAATAGCGCTGTAAGGCGCACATGAATATCTCAACAAAATGATCAGCTATTTCCAAATAGAAAAGAGCAAGCACCTTGATGCCTATTAAGCCAGGATCTCCAGGACGCCCTTCCGTTCCTTTAAATCCGATGGCTCCTTTTTCACCTGTTTCTCCCTCCATTCCAATATCCCCCTTTTCACCCTAGAGACAACAACACTTGTTGAGACTTAGGGTCAATAAAATATTATCTATCCAAGCAAAGGACTTAAACAATGTTTACGGACACTTTCTTAATTAAAGTGATCATGTGAAAATAAAAAAAAAGTTTTGTCCGTTTTCTGACCTTAGCTCCATCAGGACCGCTCAGACCAGCCTCTCCATCAAGTCCAGGGTCACCCTAAACGAGAGCTTTGTTTAAATAAATTCACTGTACTACTTTAAAGAGACAGATATGGACTTTCATCTGGGTAGATGCCATATTTAACTTGACACAAATGAAAACAATGCTGTGAGGGACAAACATGTAGTTTCAAGGTTGCATCTAATAAACCATCCCTTGTGAAAAACAAGTACACTTTATCCTACTTTTAAAAAGAGTACGTGTTAATTAAATAATATACCTTAAAAAAATACTTAAGTATGAACTGAATGTAAAGGTTTTTTTTTTTTTTTTTACACTTAATTGCATGTTAATTGAAATTAAATGCAATTAGCTGAACTTTACAGTGTTTTTTTTGACCCACTGAAGTAGGACTTAATTACATATTTATATATTATTTTATAATTCTATTGTCTTTGAAATATTGTTAAAGTGTACTGCTGTATACATATACATGGTAAACAAAAATATAAGTGTCTTAAGTATACTTAAGTGTATAAGTGTAATTTCTATTGAAACTTCACGTATTTAAATAAGTACCTTACAATAAGTACCTTACATGTGCTTTAGTATGCCAACACATCAAAATGAGTGTACAGTCAAATTTTAATTTAACATTATTACAAAGTGCACATTTTAACAGTGTACTCTCTTTAAATACATTTTTGAAGTATACTGCAAGTGCACATTCAATATAATTAAGCACAAATACTATAATGTTTTGTGTAGGAGTTGGCTGGTTATAGCCACTCCCACTGGTTACTCAACTGTTTTGATGATCCACTCATTGCTAATAGTTTAAAGAATGTTTGTGTGAACAATGGATGTGCATTCTGAAGAAGGCTGTGCCGAGCCGAAACACTTGTGCCAAGTTGATCAACATTTTTGCCCCTGGTTAAGGACTTAAGCCTAGTCCCAGACTAAAATGCATGTTTGAGCTGTTTTAACTGAAAGCAATTTGCACTGACATATCTTACATCTTCACACCTAACAACGTGAATGCCTTGGAATTTTTGTTGTTTCATAATTAAGCACACTTCTTTTTCATAAAGAATGTTTTTTATTCTGTCCATTGTAATTTTTTTGGAAATATGTATGTATTTTAAGTGTTATTAAATTAAATATGGCATCTCTCCTGAATAAAGCCATTTGCAGATAAAATGAAGAAACCTACTCGAGGTCCAATCAAGCCTTTCTCGCCAATATTCCCAGGAGATCCAACTGCACCCTAGAAAGTGTGGAAAAAAGTGACTCCATTTTGTGACCAAAGAAATTTCATCAGTATACGTTTTATTGTGCTTATTGAACATTATGTTTTCATTTTCTCTATGTTTAACTTTTCTCTGCTGATGTACTAGAACAAAAAGAACAGTTATAACAGAACAAAGAACAGTTATTGATCTTATGGATGTATATGACCATCGTATGTGTGCGTGATAAGAGAGCCTCTGAACCAAGTCTAAACAATGGTCCATGTATGGTTGAAAATACTTTGATTGGCCTAGAGCAGGGATAGGCAACTCCGGTCCTGGAGGGCCACTGTCCTGCAGAGTTTAGCTCCAACCCTAATTAAACACACCTAAACAAGGCAATCAGTTGCTGAGTCCCAATTCGCATACTATCCGTCCTAAATAGTATGCGAAACTAGAATTAGTACGTCCCAAATCGTAGTATGTTGAAATGAGTATTCCAAAGATACCCGGATGGTCTACTATTTCCGGTTAGAATTCGAAGTGCAGATCAATGCACACTCTAACGGCTAATATTACACACAACCCATTGCGTGCGGGAGGGAGGAGCTTTGCGGTGATGGTGGTGATGTAAACCTGGCAGTCGGATGCAGCAGCGGAGATGCGTCCTCAGTTTTTAAGTGTAAGAATTCAAATGTTTAACCCTAATTAAAGTTATATTTTATTGTCTCGTAATATTAATGGGTTTATGTTGTGCCAAAAAAGTACCGTGTTTATCTTGTAGGGTCCGATGAAGATACTGAGCGCCATTGCAGGCTACAAAACAATAAATAAAAAGGCTCTAGTACAGTGTCATGCAAGTGTCTTTTTTATGTTTTAAACCTGCTTCACTCCTCAATTTGGTAAAACACATTGTAAATGTATTGTGGAAAAAAAGATGGGAATAGTAAATAAAATTGTATTGGATATATAAGAATGAATGAAATGTAAAATGTTTTGTTAACAGTCGCGGTGTGCGTAACTAGGAAACCACATTCTCGTTTACGTTGCATGACGTAAGATGTCCCAGAACGTGCATACTCTTTTGCTACACACTCAAAAGTATGTACTTTTTCATCACAAAAAAAGTACATACTTTTAGGTCGTAGTATAAGTAGGCGAATTGGGACTCAGCCAGTGTTTTCAGGATTACTATATAGATACAGGCAGGTGAGTTTTTATCAGGGCTGAAGCTAAACTCTGCAGGACAGTGGCCCTCCAGGACCGGAGTTGCCTATCCCTGGCCTAGAGTGATAACATTCGGGGAGTCAAGAACTATAAAAGAGAAAGGATGCCCTCCCTTCACTGTCCCACTTCTGCAGCCACTCTGTATGACTGTATTATTGCTGGCCTTTCCTTGCAAGGGAATAAATAAAAAGACAATTGGTAAATGTTTGTCTCTTATTCAGTGATATAATTTTGTTTGCCACCACATTCTCAAATAGCCCAAGATAATTATGTATATCCAGATAGGCTTTGTATAGAACATCTGCATATGATCACAGTAACCTCACTATGGTAAATGTTGGACATGACATCATTGCACAGCGGCTACAGCACACTAATCAGCATTCGGTACCATGTATGAGAAAACAGGGGATTTTACCTTCTCTCCTGATTCACCTGGTAAGCCCCGCTCTCCAACCTTCCCAGGTAAGCCCTGTCACACAAACCAGGAAACTAATGAACGCTGAGCGTTAAGCTTTCTGAATCTTGCTACAGTCTTTGGTCCCTCACAGCTAACAAAACATGTGGGAATAATGGCTAGGTAATTAGAAACAAAGCGAATATGTGGGACAAAATCTGTTTCTTATTGCTCGTAAAGTATTTTAATTAGCAAAGCCAAGCTAAGTGTTGTCTAATGCCACTCAAGGACATTGTAATTGTTTACAGGAACAAAAACTAATTTGGCATTGGCTAAATTTGGGCATAATGATAATTGTTTGTTTTAATAAAAACATAAAGAGAGTAGGGCAGATGGTCATAATGGGAAATAACACAGCTGGAGAAGTAAATAACAAACTGACTTAACACTGCTGGAAGTACAATATAAAAGCAACACGTTCTCACACCCAACTCGTCACATACTGACGCTTGGTCAGGACCCCTCTGCGTCACTTTTTTAACGCACAGGGTATCCCTTTAGCATAATTTTTCCAAAGCAGAGGGTACTCCATTCCTTTCCGTTGTTTGCCTTATGCGTCAGATCAAGACGCATAATTCTATGCATTTGTAAAAGTAGACATGATTTTATAAATACTTATAAGCCACTTTTACAGTCAAACCAAAAATTATTCAGACACCAGGTATAATTTTTTATATTATTTTATTAGTGGATGAAGGACACTATAGTTAATTTATGTAAGTGAGGATAGCAAGGTGTATGAATACATTTTGGTTTGACTGTATATTGTGGAGCAACTAACCCCACTCCTACCCTAAACCTGAAGGAGGAACTGAAGGTGTGAGTATAAACACGAAACACGTGATCATTGTCATGCGGTGAATCCGGCCAATCGTGGAACAGCTGTATCGTCATCAGAGCTCGTGCAGCCACTCTTGAGAAGCTGTGCAGAATGAAACCGAATCGCTCTCGCGGTACTTTGATGGCATACATCACAGTCACGTAGCATCGGCGCTGTCTCAAGTCGGACAAAATTTCTTAAAAAATAGAATTTTTATTGTTGCAAACTGCATTTTTGCATTTTATACCACCCCACCCTCAATAAACAACCCTACCCAGCCCCAACAAAGCAATCCCCAATCTGAAGATAAAATAAATAAATAAATAAATAAATAAGTAAATTAATTACATACATGCATAATTGAGAGGATAATATTAGTAAAAAATAAAATAAAAAATAAAATAAAATAAAAATATACCCCCACTCAATCCACATCTAAGGTTTGTAAATCATTAAAGAATGTAATAAATTGTTGCCATTTTTCAAAAAAGATTCCCCCCTACCTCTGATATTGTACTTAATTTTTCCAAGTTTAAAAAAAAAGGCCAAATCTTTGAGCCAAACTGAAATAGAAGGGGGTTGTGGGGAGGTCCAAGATAACAGTATTCTGCGCCTAGCAAGAAGAGATGTAAAAGCAACGGCATCAGCCTGTCTACGGCTTAAAGGCTGACACCGAGATGAAACACCAAAGATTGCAATCAAAGGGCAAACAGCTAACTTGACCCCTAGGACATCAGAAACTATTTTAAAGATACAGACATATGGCTAAGGTTACTTGGGGAAAGTTTATCACACAAATCTGAAACATTGGGATATATTTTAGAAAGTTTTATCTTCGAGAGATGAGCTCTATGAATAGTTTTAAATTGTATAAAGCTAAATCTAGCACACAAAGTGGTGGTACGTACATTGTCTAATACTCTACTCCAGTAGTCATCCTCAAACTCTAAGTCAAGTTCCTCTTCCCAAGCCCTGATAGTTTTAATGTTGTGAGCATTATCCTTTGACAAGATAATTGCATATATCTTTGAGATAATCCCACCCATATGAGGATTCAGTTTAATGCCTCTTCCCATGTAGCCTTTGTAGGCAAAGAGGGAAACAAGGAGAACAGAGAGGAGACATAGTGCCTAATTTGAAAATAACGAGATAGGTGAGAGGGGAGCAGATTAAATGATGAGGACAATTCAGAAAAACTTGCAAACACATCATTAATGAAAAGATCTTCAAAGCATTTCAGACCTTTCTTTTCCCAAAAAGAGAATGATTAGACGATTATTACGTATAGGAGCCATGGTTGAGTCGGACAAAATTTCTAACCAGCATGCACTGCTTCAGCATGAAGTTGAACAAGCCTAATGCCATTTTACAATCAAAGCTGACGTGATGACGCAATTGGTCACAAGACAAACGAGAGCCAATGAAATTTTACTATCAAAACTGACGTAACGATTCTTCGGGCTGCAATTTTTTAATCTGTGGCTGTGTATAACATCTATGGTAGAAGGTTTCTCATTGAAAACAATTGAGTACCCTGCGCATCAAATAGTGACGCCGAAGGGTCTTGACCAAGCATCAATATGTGACAAATTGGGAGTGAGAATGTGTTAAAACACATCGACACAAATCTGAAGATAATATAAAGAATCTTACCACTGCTCCAGTCTCACCCAATGGACCTAATACTCCAGGTGACCCTTGAGGACCCTATTAGGAGACAGAAGACATATTAAAAAACTGCCGCTCAAAAGTTTGGGGTCAGTATGATTTTGCATTAAATTGATAAAAAATTACATTTATAATGTTACAAAAGATTTAGATTTCAAATAAATGCCATTCTTTTTGAATTTCTATTCATCAAAGAATCCTGAAAAAAGCATCACGGTTTCCACAAACTGTTTTCCACAATGATAATAAGAAAAATAATTTCTTGAGCACCAAATCAGCATATTAGAATGATTTCTGAAGGATCATGTGACACTGAAGTAATGGCTGCTGAAAATACATATAATTATATTTTAAAATTTAAAATTCTATTACTTTACAATATTACTGTTGTTTACTGTCATTTTGATCCTATAAATGCAGTCTTGGTGAGCATATGGGACTTTTTTCATCAACAGCCAAATAGCTTTTCAGGCATTGTTATAGCCAACTCTTGTCCAAAACTGGCTCCATTATGGTATGGAACAATCACTTATCACAAATTCCAGATGGATAAAATCAAATTCTTTTCTAATTTTTTTTCTTGTTGAAAATCCTGTTTCACTTGAGAATAGAATACATGCTGCCATTAGATGTGTCACATCACAATGACGTAATCAAACCTGACATGTCATACAGCATGTGAAGGCACCATTCGTAAATTGATCTGAACAGCGAAGGGGAACATGTTCAGTTTCTTACACAAAGTTACTGTATAGCTTTAGAAGACTTGCAATTGATTGACTGATTTATGATGCTTTTTTTGGTGTTTTGGAGCTTGACAGCCCAAGTCTCAATTCATTATATGGAAAAGAGCAACCAGTACATTTTTCAGCATTTCTTCTTTTGTGTTTCACAAAAAAAAAGAAAAAAAAGAAAAAAAAGACAGAATTACTCCTTTTTGCAGATGTACTTACAGGTTCTCCTAAGACGCCCTTTGCTCCAGGAGGTCCAGTTCGTCCTTGAATACCCTAGAAATGGATGAGTTTTGTGAACATTTAACAAAGTTTATGCTAATAAGGATGCCAGTTACTTCATTTACTTACTATAAATCCAGTTGGTCCTGTTTCACCAGTTTCACCAATTTTACCCTAGTACACAAGAGAGAATCTCAATGCTCCACTTAAACACTATACTGCCTGCATGGCCATCTTTCCTATAATAACATTGTCAGCAAAACTAGATCTTCTGTGAAATGTTTTATTGATCTTTCATGATCTGTTTTGCTTTCTGAAGACCTAAGCATCAGTCCAGTATGCAATGATATCAAACTGACAGTTTCAAAATAAAACAAATAAAACCTGTAACTTTACCATTTGTCCATTGAAACCTTGTTTTCCTGGTGGGCCCTCAGGACCCTGCAGAAAAGGGACAAAATCCGAAACAGTCACCAACTATTTTCCATTGCAACACACTGAGAAACAAATAAAATGATACTTCTTTATTCTGTTTGATTAAACCAAAACCAAGTATTTTGGAAATGTTTTGGATAAACCTTCAATGCACACTGTTTCCATCATTGAAAAGTTGATAAAAATGTTGTGCTGACGATTTAGATGTGTATCATATGTTGTTTTGTTCTGTGGTAGGAAAAATGCAGTGCATGCCAGCATGGCGGAAGTCAGTTTCTTCATCTTGAAACAGCATAGCATCACAATGCTGCTTTCAACATGCACTATTTTACTTTATACAGCTGTATCATGCACAGCCAGATATACTTTTTAAAGTTAACATAAAGTATGACAAACCCATGAGAATAAGATTGCTAACAATTACTAAGCCAAATGTTCCAAAATCAAAAAATTAAGTTGCCAGTGAAGATCAATATCAAAATAATCATATGCAGCTTCTAATTGTGTTTATAAAGAATTGTGAAAACAAGGAAATGCAATAATATAAAATTTTGAGTTAGTCAGTTTTTGAATTGTGCACCTCCATGCCCGTGGACCAAAAAGAAGGTGTCTATTAATAACAATAGTTTAAGAATATGTTCTAATCAAACTCATCCGTGTGAGATATTACACAGTAACTAAGCTCTATAAGATCCATTAATGAACATTTCACCTTCATTCCCATTACTCCTTTTTCTCCAACTGGTCCATCTGGTCCCCTCTCGCCCTGCATAGATTATATCGAGGTGGGAATGGCATTAAGAAGCAGACACATATGGGTGTAAGAAAATAATTAGTTGAACAGCAGAGGGCACATTTGTACAAAAAAAGTTATTCTGAGATATCAGAGGTGATACACGGCCCGGGGTCAAGGGAAGGAGTTACTATTACTATATCTAGCAGATGTACATTATGGCATTTTGTCAAAGGTTGACAAACCCATATAACAAAAAGGCAACTCATTCAAAGTAATTTGTATGACTTATGGTCTTGAACGAGTCAAATCTCCGACTCACCAGGGGCAAAAACCTGAATGAATGCAGCTTTAAAGACCACTGTGAAACATTAGCCTTTCACATCATGGAAGTTCAGTTACAGCAGCCATTATATTTCCATTGTGATGATTCATAAGTTTTATGAAAAATGTAGAGCCACAGCTGGGTGATCTCTGACTTTGAGGGATTTCTTTGTCTGGGAGGTGGAAACAGTGATCAATGGGGATATTATTATGGCTGCAACCACTGTGGCTCCTGCCGAAGAACAGACGCATGGTGCTCCTTTGACAGCACTGGTTTTGAGGGCCAACACAACACTGTTGCCTCTGTTCTCCTGATCTGATGTCATTTAGGAAACCTTTGACCTTTCAGGGGCTAATAACAATATTTGAACTGATGGGAATCAGGCCTGGACCAAAACTTCATCATAAAATATTTAAAGGGATAGTTCACCCAAAAAGGAAAATTCTGTCATTCTGTTGAATCATTTACTCACCCTCATGTTTTTTTCAAACCTGTATGAGTTTCTTTCTTTTGCTAAAGAAAAAAATAAGATATTTTGAAGAATGTTGGTAACCACCAGACAGTTGACGGTAGCCATTGACTTCCACAGTATGTTTTTTTTCCTACTATGGAAATCAATGGCTACCGTCAACTGTCTGGTTGTGTTCAACAGAAGAAAGAAACTCATACTGGTTTGGAACAACTTGAAAGTGAGTAAATTATGATAACATTTTCATTTTTAGGTGAACTATCCCTTTAAGGGTCTTTCTGAATCCAAATTCTAAAAGATTGCTTTTCCTGGTTTCAATGGCAATTGTAGATTTTCAACAACAAAGAAACAACAACAAAAGAACAAAACAACAAAAATAATTTTAAATAGCATACTTCGAAACAGATATACCCAAACTTAAAAAAAAAAAAAAAGTACAAAAGGGCATCACATACAGTGACCAATTAATTCTATAATCAGCATTTATCAAATTATTTTTAATTTGTCAGAGAGGTGAAACGACTTTCTATTCCTCAATAAATTACATGAATATTATCCTCTGAAGAGCAGAGAGATAAATGCACATGTCCATGGGAACTAACAGCACTGAGCCTTTAGAAAATGAGGCTCAAATCCCAGACCTCAGCGTTCTCCGTCATTGGTAATTCAGTCCATACAGCCGTTCATTTTTTGATTGTTGAAGGAGTAATGTTTCATTTGTAATGGTTAATTTAGTTTAAAAATGTGTTTTTGTGATGTGAGGAAAGACTGCTATGAGTGCTGAAATTTCTGATGGGAAGCCAACAAGCTATTAGAGAGGATATTAACAGATAATGAGTATGAAATTAATTTAAGTGTGAAGCCTCAATGAAAAAGTCCTCATGTAGGCCGTGCAGGCTATTAGATACGTTTAGCCAATAAGCCAGTTAGCTAACAGAATAGTAGCTTTTTACAATCCGATCAATTCCCGAAAAATAAAATCAACCCGTCCTGCAATTTTTCTCATGAAACATCGTGTTTCATTTTAAAATACGCCAAACTACAAAGTAAAATGGGTTGCAAATGGCAACTCATTGTGACTTGAAGAGTTTTTCCACTCAATGTTCTTGTCTGCTGAGAATCATCATTAATCTGACATCATTGACATAATCCAATCATCAGGCTTGGGACTTTTCCAACTCTTAAGCAACCCGAACAGGTTCACATTACCCATAACACCCACCAGCACGACACACATCCAAAAGACAAAAATTTGACTTTCACAGTTATTGTAAATGACCAAGCTGCTCATGAGTGCTGTCACTTCTCTCCAGATGACGCAAGTCTGTCCTCTGTTTGCCCACAACTCCCGTTGCTCGCTTTGATTCGGAACATATCCCTGTGGGTGGCGTTGACCCCTTCATTGTGATAGTATGGTTTCACATCTAAAGAATGCCTAGTCCAACTGCAGCTGGACTTATTTTTTACTTAATGTAAAGTAATACTTTCCCCAATCAGTGATAGATTTGTCTTAATGTGTTGTGGATAAAGTTGTGCGTAAAAGTGGTGTGTAATTTTATAATTTTGATTACTTTTTAATGGGAATGTAATAAGAGCTGATGTAAAGACATCATCTGTCAAGGTCTTCTACCATGATACTGTCATTGACTGAATATTCAGGAAATAAAGCCCGATTTAGCTTCCAGCAACCACTGCATCAGCATGATGCTAAACTATCCAAAGATGACAGAACTATATGCCAATAAAAAAACTCATTACAGGCCTACAGTATGTGAACTTGAATAGCTTCCATTGAGAATCTTGAGTATACAGTGATAATTATCTAGAGAGGTTACAAAAATACATTAATGGATAAAGTTGTGAAATTAAGACTTCTGCAGATGAGCGTGGCTTGAACACTAAACTGCTTTACTTATCAAAACTGTCTAAACTTTAATTGAGCATTTTGACTTTCCAAAGCACGTTTATGCAAGAATCATCATTGCTGTTAATAATAACTAGTGCAAAATGCCCGTGCAAAATTAGTTTTTGTGTGTGTGTTTTTAGTAATTATTGGTTTGGTGTGTTTGAGTGCTCATTGTTACAATTACACAGCAAAAGTTCAGTGACATTTTTATTTGTGCATGGTAGAAAGCACACATGCAGTGAACTCCGAGAAAACGCTATGCTTGAGCAAACAGTTTGTGAATAGGCTACTACAAATGATGCCCGTGAAAGAGACTGTGAACGCATTGAATAGGAAATGTTTAGTTGGTGAATAGCATAGGCTACTATTACACAGTATCGATAACTTTAAGCGCACCAGAATTAAATATAATATTCAGAAGTAAACAGCAGAGCTGACTTACAGATTCAGTTAACATCCACAAATGAATAAGCGCGTCGATTCAGGGAGCAGTGCAAAGTGCCCGTGCAAAATCAGTTTGTTTTTAGTAATTGTTGGTTTGGTGTATTTGAGTGCTGATTGTTATAATTACACAGCAAAAGTTCAGTGACATTTTTATTTGTGCATGGTAGAAAGCACACACTCATAATGACATACAATAAATGTGGAAAATTGAACTACATGATTCAGGGAGCAGGCTACACAGTGAACTCAGAGAAAACGCTACTTAAGCTCCGCTGCTTTCTTCGACCCTCTCTGTCTCTGGTCCTGGGCTGTGCTCACTCAGTGTGCAGTGTGAGAGGGGGAGCGGCCAGCGGCTAGAGCGGCAAAAGCCAGTGTGTGCTTCTTTTACCGATATATATTTAACAATATCTTTTGCATTTCTAATCCAAACAATCTTGGCACTGCACTTACTCATGCCCGTAGCAAGACACCTGTCAAGTTTGACACACACACACACACACACACACACACACACACACACACACACACACACACACACACACACACACACACACACACACACACACACACACACACACACACACAGACAGACACACTGACAGACAGACAGACGTTTCTGTAATTTATAGATAGATAGATAGATAGATAGATAGATAGATAGATCATCTGTTCTTACCCTTCTGCCTTTGGGTCCCCTGGTGCCGCTGAGGCCCCTAGAACCGGGAGGCCCCTAGAGAACACAGAACAGAGGACAAGAACAGAGTCCTGAATCAGGCAGCAAGAGAACGTTCCCTCAGAAAACTCAGCTAGAGCTGGCAAGAGTCTCCCTCAGGCAAACAAACATCACTTGACCCGATTACAACTGCAAGGTCAAAGCTCTGTCCTTCAAAGGCTGGTGTTTATGTTTGTACTTCGCTGCACTCTGCCCTCTTCACAGGGTCATCTGAGTGCCTCTAAAAGTCATTTCCTGCCAAATGCTTGTATGACGTCAACATTTGTGTGAGTAGAGCAAAGAAACGAGACGAGTTGTCGGGTTTCATTTAGTAGGACAGTAATTTCGTTAGTGTCTGTGTCTATCATCAATGTGCATGGACAGCTCTAATGAGAGAATGTAAACGGTGCTGTGCAGAGGTAAAATGTTAATTTGATTATTGCACAAAATGAGACAGACTTGACTTTTTAAGATGCTTCTGTACTTTGGGTTTACCTAGAAAGATTCATACCAGATGATTGCACGGAACCTGGAAGTTACAACAGCAGAGTAAGACACAAAACTGTGCTGCTGTTACTTTTTGCAGAGACTCTTGGCCAGGCATAAATAAATTCAGTTTATATATATATATAAAATACATAACATTGACTTACTGGTGTACCTGCTGATCCAGATGGGCCTCTTTCACCCGGAACCCCTGGGTGTCCCTAAAAAACAATCACAGACACAGACATCATTATAGAATAATCTCTAAAATAAGCAATCATTTCTGATACCTTAACATTTTTAGTGTGATTCTATTTATTCAGTTGTAATTATTTCATTGTACCATTTCAGACTGAATGCTGAATAGCATTAATACAGTAAACTTGGTGGTGTGGCAATACAACATTTTTCATACTGTCATGTCATTTAGTAATTGACTAACTAACTAATTTGGCTAAATACACTGCAAACATCCTATTATTAATGGGTATTTTGTCCATTTAAATATTTAAAAGTCCTTTCAAGATACATTTACTTGAGAAAAAACTAAATGCTAAAACTTGCTTTCAGAGAATATATTTTGTCTTGCTGCAAATGACAGATTTTTTCATTTATTGAGACTATACACAAGTTAAAAACAAGTAAAAAAATCTGCCAGTGCAGTAAGAAAAAATACATCAACCTATGAAAACCTTGATATCTTATGCAGTGTTGCAAGTGTTGTAAGGACTTTTAGATATTTTTGCAGTGTAGAAGAAAGGGCTCTCATAAGCATGATGAAATTCTGATGTAAACCTACACGGAGGAAAACTCCCATGTTGTTTGCTGGCAAGTGCACAAAAGTTAACAATTAATATTTTTTTGGATTGCCATGGCCACCAAATACATGCAGACAGTTTTAAGTGTTATAGGAACCGCTGAAACATTGAAATGACGACAAAGCTTCTTGGAAAGGCAGGAAGGTTGCTCTTGGATTTCTTTGGAGTGGCCCAAACCACTTTACACAGCAAATGGCCACAGTTTCCTTATGTCATTGAAAGGGAAATGACTCTTGCAGTGGTCTAGCTGATTATCTCATGAATGGAAAATGGCTGATGAGGCATTTTCCCACATACTGCTACTTTCCAACCATTGTAGCTGTTATAGTTATAGTGACTGCTCAAGGTTAAGTGGGTATTAGAGTTCCCCTGAGAGCAGAGACGAGATCCAGACTTACTCCTTACCATCGCTCCCTTTTCTCCAGGTGGCCCGGGCAGACCCATCTCACCACGATCTCCCTGACAGCACAAGAAACACATCTAAGCCAAACAATACAGTAAAAGATAATACTAACATCAAGGAAAGACAACATTGACCATCATAAAAAACCAACATAAATGTCTGACGTTTGATTTAAAACACATGCCACAGAAACAGGAACCAAGATTAATTGGAATTTAACATGATTATGACCTACTGACCTTTTCTCCAGCAAGCCCCACCTCACCAAAAGGTCCGATGAAACCATTAAGACCCTTTTGTACACAATAAAAAAGGACAAAAACAATCAAAGAATATTAACTCTAGTTTAAAACATGTTTATTAAGGTACCAGAAATTTATACAAAAATGTCTTTACCCTCTCACCAAGCATCCCAGGATTTCCAGTGATTCCAGGCTCTCCCTAGAGCAAAGGGCCAAGATTTATAATACAAAAACTCTCTTAGTTGTTCATTTTAATCATTAACAACATAATAACATTTAGTTAAAAGAGGACTTATTTATGCTTTATTGGGAACAAAAAACGTAAAGGGTGTTTCTTCAACTATGACCCTATATATTGCTGCTAAACCGCTGGTCAATGTCAAAATGTTTGAGATGACCAATCAAATCAAGATAGGTGGGATTTATGTTAACACAAGCTGTTGACAAGAAACAAAACACCCCAAACCTACCAGCAAGCTCAATTATGGGACCCATTTATTTAGAAAACCCTGAGTACGGCCCTGTCTGTTAGTTTTCAAAATATAGAAAAAAATAGCTGTGAAATTAGCCTTAAAGGCTTGAAGTGCCTTACAACAATCAGCGTTATTCAATGTGTTGATGTAATTTCCACTGAAATAGGAAAACAGGACAGGACATATTGAGCAGCCCTTTTAAAAAATTACCAATAGCTTTTCATTTATATCACAGCTCGCCCAGAGCCTTTGAGCTCGGTAAAGCTGCATTTGACAGCCCTTATGACAGCCACAATATATTCCCCTTTTAGATTTAGGGCCCTATCTTACACCCGGCGCAATGCAGTGCCAGGCGCGATGCAAGTGTTTCTTGCTAGTTTCAGTCCGACACAGTTATAATTTTCTCGTCCTGTGCCACGTTGTTTAAATAGCAAATGCATTTGCGCCCATTTGTGCGCCCATGGGCGTGCTGGTCTGAAAACGAGGTGTGTTCTGGCGCATTGTTGGCACGTTGCTATTTTGAAGCAACAGAAATAGACTGCGCCATCGACCAACTGAAACCTGGTCTAAAGTCAATGGCGCAATATATATATTTTTTGATATTTAAAGAGCGTGTTAGTAATGTGCGCCTATAGGTGGGTCCACAACGCGTGTACACTCTGCTTATTACACACACAGGGACGCACGTACAGCAGCACACAAACATGCCAAATATTTTAAATAAAAGGATTACAATGTAAAACATTATTATTGTGTACATAAAGATATGGTGGAATCCGGCTTGTCCCGTAGATGGTCTGCTTGCGCACTTTTACCTCGCGCACGAGCAGTTCCGTTTGCGCTCTGGAGACGACTTCGGTCTTTCCACTATCAAATTCCTTCATGTAAATAGCAAATCTGCCATGGCGCGAACACAACTGGCATTTAAAGGGAATGGGAGATGAGACTCTGATTGGTTTAACGCACGTAAATCCCAAAACACACCCATTACTCATTAAGAGAATAGGGACAACCCTTTTAGACTTTTCCAGTCTTGAGTGGATCAGTGTGCGGTTAGCCACCCTTTTTGTTCATTCTTCAATATACCATTGGCTCTACGCACCTGTAGTACAAGGACCTGCAGTACCAGGACTTTTTTCCTGTTTGGAGCGCTACATATTTTTTCTAGTTTCTTTATTCTGTGTACTATTCAAATGGGTCCGATACGTTTTGCGGTCTGCTCAGACTTGCGCATATGATCCGCTCTGAGCTATTGTGTCTCTGGCTCGGAGCAGACTTTGTGCGCACTGCAGCGGTTCGCGAGACACTAACCCAAATCCAGACTTCATTTACCCCAAAGGAAAGCATATTACACTGTCTGAATCGTTCCCTATCCCCTATATAGTGCACTATGTGCCATTCACCTTGTAGAAAATAGTAAATGTGTGAACAATTGCAAGATTTCAGCCAGAGCTTCAGTGTATATCTATAGTGTAGGGGGCGGGATGCTTCAGATTCTAGAGAGCATTTGATTAGACAGAAAATCTGATGAGAAGCTGAAGTGCAGAGTGATGTCATTAAAATCGTTAATCCATATTGGTGGAAGTGAGAGACTGTAAGTTTTGAACCCTTATATCTTCTAAATGTGAATTGTGTTATTGTTTTGGAGCACACTAGCTTATAGATAACAGTAAGGCCAACATATTCATACTAAAAGCCAAAAAACTTACATTTTGATTTCATGAGGACTTTAAAGTTTTCAATAAATGTATTACAAAATAGTATAACAAAAATACAGAATGCTGTTAAAAATGATACACCATTGTGATGATGAAATAACTATGTGGAAGGAATAAACAATGAGTGAATGTACTGTATTTACATGGTTTAACAAATTAAATCAAGTAGTCAGAGTTTGAAGATTTTCCATAGGGCCATAGGCCATAGTTGAAGAAACACATTTAGAGGACTCTAAATTATAGTGGTCATTTGGCTGTCATGAATTCTTACCTTCATTCCATCATCCCCTGGATTTCCAGGGAAACCCTTCCTCCCAGGTCTGCCCTGAACAGAAAGCAGAAATGACCCATAGTACTGGACTCCCAATCCTCTAAATCTACTCCCTGACATCTCATTATCTCCTGTTCCTGGGACCAATCTCCTCCACTCACCAACATATCAGCTCTCCCAGTGAGAGCAGCTTCATGAAATAACTCAGAAACAGAAGCATCAGTCACCCTGAGTCTCACAAAGAAGTGTTTATGTTGGAGATGGGATGGATTTTCTCTGGTCATCTATTATCTAATGTCTGACCCCTCTTGTCTTATTAGCTAAATTATCCATACTGCCCCAACTGTAGGCTCTTTGGCAAGGTCTGTGCATGAAAAACTGGGTTAAATGCAATGCACTGTTAATTTGGATTCATCTCTTGCTGCTAGGTACAGGACAGACTATTTTGCACTATAATTTATACTATCATTGCTGAATCTGGGGCCAAGTCCGGATGCAGCGTTCAAAGCAGCAAACTCTTGTGAAATTGTTTTGGGAGAGAGGAAAATTGTTATATTTGGAGGGTATGAAACTCACACATTATAAAAGTCTTTGGAGAGTGACATAAACCAACAGGAGTGTGTGAAGCCTATTATTTATCACCAATGCTCAACTGTAACATAACAAAATTATATAATTACAAGAAAAAGAGGCAACCGATGCTACAATCGCAATATGAACAGGCTGGAATAGACTGGTCAAAAATACTGTAAGCACCATAAGCAATCATACCACATTTCAAATGTGAAGATGTACATACAACGGAGCTTATCATTATAACAAAACATGAACCAGCGTCAATAGCTTTAAAGGAAAACCTCTGGTCATGAGCCATGGAGTACCTTACAGTGTCAGTAGGTTATAAGGCTAATGTGGCGATAGCTAAGATGTCTAATTCAAGTTTAACTTATCTAGTGGGTATCTCAAGAGAGCACTCACCTCTACTCCTGAAGCCCCTGCTGGTCCTACTGGGCCCTGATCCCCCTGTGATTTAAAACAGAAATAATAAGCATATTATTTTAGAAATAATAAGCATCTACAAAATTATATTGATGAGGATGTTCATCTTTTTATCTTTGTTTCGATATGTATATGCGCAAAAGTGTTCTGAAAACGTCTTGGATTCTAATTAGCTTCTAATTAGTAGAGATATGTTTAATATACACTATATGGACAAAAGTATTGGGACACACCTCTTTATTCTTGAATTCAGGTGTTTCAATCAGACCCTTTACCACAGCTGTATAAAAGCACCTAGCCATGCAGTCTGCATTTACAAACATTTGTGGGGGAAAAATGGGTCCTTCTGAAGAGCTCAGTGAATTCAAGCATGGTACTGTGATAGGATGCCACATTTGTAATAAGTCAGTTCATGAAATTTCATCCCTGCTAGATATTCCATGGTCAACTGTAAGTGGTATTATTGGAAAGTGGAAGCATTTAGAAACAGCAGCAAGCAACTCAGCCACAAAGCGGAAGGCCATGTAAAGTCACAGAGCGGGGTCACCGAGTGCTGGGTTGCAAGGTGTGAAAAGTTGACTATGCTCTGCTGATTCCACAGCTGAAGAGTTTCAAACTTCCACTTGCATTAATGTCAGCACAAAAACTGTATGGCGAGAGCTTCATGGAATGGGTTTCCATGGCCGAGCAGTTGCGTGCAAGCAACTCGCATCACCAAGTACAATGCCAAACGTCGGATGGAGTGGGGTAAAGCACGCCGCCAATGGACTCTGGAGATGTGGAAATGTGTTCTGTGGAGTGATGAATCACGCTTCTTTGTTTGGCAGTCTGACAGGCGAGTCTGGGTTTGGCGGATGCCAGGAGAACGTTACCTGCCTGACTGCAATTTGCCAACTGTCAAGCTTGGTGGAGGAGGGATAATGGTATGGGGCTGTTTTTCAGGGGTTGGGATCAGTGAAGGGAAAACTTATTGCTTCAGCATACCAAGACATTTTGTAAAATGCTATGCTTCCAACTTTGTAGGAACAGTTCGGAGTAGGCCCTTTTCTATTCCAGCAATGACTGTGCCCCAGTGTACAAAGCAAGGTCCATAAAGACATGGTTGGAAAGTTTGGTGTGGAAGAACTTGACAGACCCGCACAGAGCCTTGACTTCAACCCCATCGAACACCTTTGGGATGAACTGGAAGGCCGAGCCAGGCCTTCTTGTCCAAAATCAGACCCTGACCTCACAAACGCTCTACTGGATTAATGGGCAAAAATTCCCACAGAAACACTCCAAAATATTGGGGAAAGCCTTTCCAGAAGAGTGGAAGCTTTTATAGTTGCAAAGGGGCGACCAACTCCATTTTAATGTCTTTGCATTTAGAATTACATTACAGTCCCTGTGGATGCAATGGTCCCAATACTTTCGTCCATTTAGTGTACATTCATTTGAGTGTTAAAACAGAAATGATCCATATAAAATGTGGTGTTGTTTCTGAGACATTTAAACATTATATTCTTGGCCATACACAGTAAAAAAATGAACAAGTTTAAAGGTAAAAGCCTGTAAAAATGCTATGGTAAAAACCTGTTAATTAGTTAACGGTACGTTCTTTTACTCAATACGGTGAAAAACTGTAATATATCTAATGATATATTTAATGTAATTTTACAGTAAAATACTGCTAAATGTACAGTTTTTGGAAGAGAAAAAGAACAAGTAATCTTATAATTGAAAATAATTATAATTTATTGAAAAAACATAAATTGACATTAACCAGAATTCTCTTTATGACAGCTCAAATGTAATGATTTTTCAATAAAATTGAACTGTTCCTTCTTAGTTTTTTTCTTCTTATGTTGTTAAATTACTATTTATTGCATTATTTTATTCATATAGGCTTCATGCCGAACGTCACATGAACAAACTCACTGCATCCGCTTGTCGGATAAAGTGTTAACGGCATTACTAACTGACGGCGACATCTGTTTTAATCAGCTAACCTGGCTAGTTATTTTTATTGTTGGGGTTTTATTCTACTTAAATGTCTAAATGTTTGTGATAAGAAAAAGAAAAAAACTTTTAGATATCAATCTGCATATGCAACGAACATCGGTTGTGCTCATCTTTGCCTGCTCCTTTGAAGGTATCTTGAGTAAAACGGCTTTATATTTAACGAAGCACATACAAAAGACCTGAACCAGAATTACAGTGAAATGTCATTTTCCACACCAAGTAATGCATAATTTCTCTAAATTGGTCTCGTTCACTTGATTTAATTTTGTGAAAGATGTGCTTCAGTGTTCTGTTAAAGTACCAACAGGCACAGCTTGCAAACAGATGTTTCTTTTTAACAACAATCTAAACAGTTAATTTATTCATTAATGTCATATTTTTTCTTTAGAAAAAATATTTACCTAAAACATTATAGAGTCCAGAGCATGCTAATGGAATTTCAAGGATGTATATTGGTAAAAACTAGTTTACAACTAGGCTACATAAAAATCCTGCTTTTTACAGAAAAGAATGTGTCTTGTTTTGATATGTCGCCAAACATGAATAAATTTGCCTTCACCCAAAAGCAAATATTTATTAATTCTACTTAATTATACAACTGGTCCTATTACATATTCTTATTTTGACTATAAATTCCTCCCTTGTACATGCTAATAGACTTACAAATGGGGATGTATTGAGCTTATTTTCATGAAATTACTTTTTATGTTTTTAAATGACACATACAGTAATACTTCTAGGATAATTATTACTTTTTCCTTTTTACATTGTACAACAGTTGTACAATAAGATTTACAGCTATAAATTCAGGATTTATATGCAGTTTTCCTTGTAAGGCCCTTCACTGGTTTAGGAATGAGCAGGTCCTACCTCAAGTCCATGAACTCCTCTAGGGCCTGGAATCCCTCTCCCTCCTGCATTCCCCTGGAAAGTATCTAAATATTAGCATATCTGCCACCATTTTACAATATGGGACACAATTACAAATTTTGGGAACCTTTAAAGAAGAAAAGAGATGCACACCTTTGGGCCCTCAATGCCATTATGTCCTGGTGGTCCAATATCCCCTGGAAAACCCTGAAAAAATGTAGCAACATTAGACAATAAGAGAAAGTCTTCTCTATACTTCTAAAAAGACTCGCTCTGTCACAGCTACTCTATTCTCCCTCCCTCCCTCTCTCACAACTACAACTTCTCACTCTGAAAGTTATTGCAGGACTGTGTGAGCAAATTAATGGCTATTTCTTTGTAGTGACTTCAAATGAACACAAAATGAAGGAACCACTAAAGCCAAAGTGCTCAACAAGCACAGTTTTATGTGGTAAGTCTATGACTTTGCAGTTTTTGGTGCAGACTTAAAACATGAAAGCGCACTTGTTGAACAGCTGCAAGACATGTCTCCGAAGCCTTTCTCATCCATATACAGCGGGGAAAATAAGTATTGAACACGTCACCATTTTTCTAATTAAATATATTTCCAAAGGTGCTATTGACATGACATTTTCACCAGATGTTGATAACAACCCAAGGAATCCATACATACAAAGAAACCAAAACAAATAAGTTCAGATATTAAGTTATGTGTAATAATGTGAAATGACACAGGGAAAAAGTATTGAACACATGAAGAAAGGAAGGTGCAAAAAGGCATGGAAATCCAAGACAACAGCTTAAAACTATTAGTAATTAAAAAGCAATCCAGCCCCCTGTCCATGCAAATTAATAACTGCTGGTTCAGTCCCAACTGATGGTCTACAAAAAGGTCTCATTGCCAAGGTGTCACACAAGACACATCTCATGATGAGTAAAAGCAAAGAGCTGTCTCAAGACCTTCGCAACCTAATTGTTCCAACACATAATGATGGCATTGGTTATAGGCGCCATTCTAAGCTTCTGAATGGTCCAGTGAGCACTGTTGGGGCCATAATACGGAAGTGGAAAGACAATAATTTCACCATAAATTTGCTTCGACCAGTGCTCCTCGCAAGATTTCTGACAGAGGAGTGAAAAGAATAATCAGAAGAGTTGTCCAAGAGCCAACACCAAGTTCTATGGCGTTTTTAGGGTAATGTACAATGCCATTTCTCCTCCAAACATGGTGTGTATTATGGCATCCAAACAGTTCAATTTTGCTCTCATGTGACCACACTAAATTCTCCCAGTATTTTGCTTTTTTTGCTTACTGGCTTTTCCAAATGTTGTGCAGCAAACTTTAAACGAGCTTCAACATGCTTTTTTTTCAGTAATGGAGTCTTGCGTGGTGAGCGTGCCATGGCCATGGCGGTGGAGTGCATTACTTACTGTTTTCTTTGAGACAACAGTACCTGCTATCTGCAGGTCTTTTTGAAGCTCTCCACAAGTGGTCCTTGGCTCTTGGACAACTCTTCTGATTATTCTTTTCACTCCTCTATCAGAAATCTTGCGAGGAGCACTGGTCAAGGCAAATTTATGGTGAAATGATTGTCTTTCCACTTCCGTATTATGGCCCCAACAGTGCTCACTGGACCATTCAGAAGCTTAGAATGGCGCCTATAACCAATGCCACCATTATGTGTTGGAACAATTAGGTTGCGAAGGTCTTGAGACAGCTCTTTGCTTTTACCCATCATGAGATGTGTCTTGTGTGACACCTTGGCAATGAGACCTTTTTGTAGACCATCAGTTGGGACTGAACCAGCAGTTATTAATTTGCACGGACAGGGGGCTGGATTGCTTTTTAATTACTAATAGTTTTAAGCTGTTGTCTTGGCTTTCCATGCCTTTTTGCACCTTCCTTTCTTCATGTGTTCAATACTTTTTCCCTGTGTCATTTCACATTATTACACATAACTTAATATCTGAACTTATTTGTTTTGGTTTCTTTGTATGTATGGATTCCATGGGTTGTTATCAACATCTGGTGAAAATGTCATGTCAATAGCACCTTTGGAAATATATTTAATGAGAAAAATGGTGACGTGTTCAATACTTATTTTCCCCGCTGTATATATATATAATTTAGTGCATTAATTTGTGTGAGAACTTAATTAAACTTGGGGAGGAATATGATCCAATTATAGACACAGCTGGATACTGCAGTGTGCAGCTGCAGAGAAGGCGATGACCATAGAATACACTATGGTCATCACAATTACCTCAGGGCCAGGTGGGCCTGGTATACCATCTGGGCCTTGATCTCCAGGCTTACCCTAAAAGACAAAAGAGCTTGGTTTAATTTGGCTTTTTGTCAAATCAACACTAAAGATTTTAGATAAATAAACATGGTAAAACACAATTAAATGTAAGCCTACGAATTAACCTGTGGTCCCGGCTTTCCTCGAATTCCTGGTAAACCTGGTGAGCCTTGAATACCCTGGAAAATCAGCACATAGTTATTCAAATAAAAAACTCTATTTGGGGTGTCTGAATGCACAAAAAATACAAATGCATGCACATACATATACACATACACTCTGTGTGGATAAATCAAAAGAAAAGCCGTTAGCTGAAATACCTTGTCACCTTGAAATCCGGGTTCCCCCGGTTCTCCGGGCAACCCGACATCACCCTGTCAACAGAGACAATGAAACGTCACTCTATGGCCTTTAAAGTCACCATGAAATCAAAATTGACTATCCTTGTTTTTTTATAGAAAAAAAAAAAAGTGCCCTCATAATCAAAACAACTTAAAGCGGCAGATGACATAACAGCAGCACATTCTTATAATAAACAGAACGCTAATATAGTGATCGCTATAGTTATCTGTTTTGGCGTGAATGGGCCTTAACACAACTTCCCTTTCATGTCCATTTTATGTCTGGATGTCCCAGTAGTTCAATCACAGCATTAGTCAAGTTCAACTATATCTTTGGTCACATTTGGTTACAATGTGCCTGAAGTTCACTGTAGATATGGAGATCAGAGTAGCTGTCCAAAACAAAGCCTTATGCATATCTTGCCTAGCAGCAAAATATGACATTTAAGTACAGAGCTGTCAGCACCTGGCCACAAAAATGAGGATCAGCAGGACAGAGGCTAAACTGATGACACCTTGACCAGCCTGCACTGAACCTCAAATAAATCCATGCCTCCATAACAATAGCATTGCTTTATTGTTTATCAATATTGCTGAATTATTAGTCATTCAGTCATCAGGAATAGTGAGTAGGACCTACATTCAAAAAATTATCTGATATGTTAAATCTGTTTTTCTATTTTAAAGTATTTTAGTATTTTAAAGGAAAAGTCGCAAATATCTCCAAATCTATTTATTTATTTGTTTGTTTATTTGAAGAGTTCAGATGCAAAAACATCTAAGTGCCACCTGAAATTTTCTTCTAGAATGATTATTTTTATCAAGCTCGTTTATTTAAGTTCAGTTATTTCACTTAAATGGCAATTAATAGGTAATTTGCATTGCCATTTAAGTGAAATTACTGAACTTAAATATACGAGCTTCATAAAAATGATCATTCTAGAAGAAAATTTCAGATGGCTCTTAGAGGCTTTTGCATCTGAACTCTTCATTTACAAAATGTTAATTACTATTACTCAGAAATGTAAAATTACACTGTAACAAGGGCATTTGTTGACTTTATTTTATAAGTTTTCTATTTATAATATTTTAAAATGTAATTTCTTCCTGTGATAGCAAAGCTGAATTTTCAGCATCTTTACTCCAGTCTTCATGATCCTTCAGAAATCATTCTAATATTGTCACGTTTAGTGTCTGTGTTCGTGTTGTGTTTGCCTGTGGCACACCCAGTTTGTCCATGTGTTTCATTGATGTTATCCCTGTCACCTGTTGTCTTGTCAATTGGTCATTGAGTTCATTTGTCCCAGTTGTGTCTCGTTTCCCTGATCTGTTCTCTGTGTATTTAAGCCCTGTGTCTTAGTCTGTTCCTTGTCTGTCATTGTTGTGTTATGTTTGGTTGTTCTGTTCCCGAGTCCTGTTCCCTAGCCTGAGTCTGTATTTGTCTAGTTTTGAGTTTGTTTAAATAAAGGCTGCTGCAAGTAGATCCTGCATCCTTCCCTGCTTCAACCTGCATTTGTGACAAACATGCTGATTTGGTGCTTAAGAAACAATTATTACTGTCATTATTAACCACGTTAAAAACGGCTTTTTATGCTTTTTTAAAAAAAATTCAAAAGCACTTTTTTTGAAATAGAAATCTTTTGTACCATTGTAAATGTCCTTACAGTCACTTTTTTATTAATTTCCTTGCTAAATAAAAGTATTAATTATCTTTAAAAACATCTTACTGAACACAATTTTTTTTTAACTTTCTGTATCTGTGACTGATGACTTGTGGTATGTTACAGCTGACCTCAGTTTCCCTCAAAAGTGGCTCTGTGCAATCAAATACAGAAGAAGCAAAAGCTAATAAAGGGCATTCAGATCACCTTATCACCTTTCAGTCCAGGCTCCCCTGGGTTTCCTGGCACACCCTGCAAGACACCCAAGAGACAAATGTTATTAAGAAGAACTTGTACAATAGGCCATTGTTTTATGAACTGATGCCCAGGGAAGGCAAATGGAATTTATACTTAAATCCATATTAATATGCTAGCTAAAAAACAAAGTCACAGTATTATGTAATACTCTCCGTGCTGAAAAATCCAGCATTAATTCAATGTTGGTCTAGGCTGCTTTATACTATTAGAGCTGGTATAGTGCTGGTCTAGCTGGTGGACCAGCATATTGATGCTGTTCTCAAGCAAAACTGAGATGGTGTAGATAGTCCACCACCAGCAACCTGCATCCCACGCTGGTCCCAGAATGCAAAACATACCTTATGCTGGTGAACAGCAATGTTTTTTTTTTTTTTTTTTTTTAGATGTATGACCTAGTATTTATTATATCATAATATTGATTTCTGAAATTCAGTTTCTGTTAAAAGAGTTAATATGTGTCATTTGTATGTTAAAATAATCATGTTAAAATTCTTTTTGTTATTCCAATGTAGTATGTGAAGATTTCCTTTGATTTCTCCCAGCCTGGCCAAGCTGGTTTGTTTTTCTGGTTTAAGAGGTTTTCTGGGTACTTATCAGGCTGGGAGACTAGCCAAACCATCTTAAATCAGCTAAGATTAGCAAATCCCTTTAGGCTAGACTTTTCAGCATGGATATTCATAATAATTTCAATGCAATCACCTTTGGCCCTATTAGTCCAGCAAGACCCAAAATTCCAACAGGACCCATATCACCCTGCCAAAAAAAAAACATAAAAAGCATAAACAAGTATAAAAATGTACACTGCATTATTTTTTACATGCCAACAGAAATCACTGTCAGCAAGGTAAGTACCATAGCAATGAGGTTAGATGTTAATAACTTAATGTTGGTTCACTTACAATAAAACCAGGGATGCCAACAGGACCTGAGGCACCCATCTCTCCCTGTGAGAAACAGAGAACAGATACTGAGCGTTACTGGCAGGACGCTGGGGAAGGGGGGCTAGGGGGTGAAACCTCTGTTCCCTGATAGCAAGCTAATCTGTGGCTTGCATCTACCCCTCAGTGAGCCAATGAAAGAGACACGCTGTGGAGTACAGAGAGGGGCTTGTTGTGTGGCGTGACTGGCCGGCTGCTACCTGCCATACCAACTTCCTCCCTCAGCAACAGGCCAAAAAAAATCCCCTGTGTATTTTCGCTCTCCTTATTCTTTGAAACAGAGCAGATAGATGTTACGGGTCTGCTGCTCTTGCCGAGTGACTGCTGATGAAGGAAAAGGATTGAAGTGAAGGCGTGCATGTCTTGTTCGTTTTGTGATATGGTTAGGGTTACAGTGCAGCAGCGTTGACAGGGTCAGCCGCTCAGGTTAGCGATAAGCTAAGCTACTGTTTGCTCAGCTACAGACAGCTAAAGTGGGTTAGAGAGGACAATACAAAGTTAGTTCACATGAGTGTGTATTTAAAATGAGTAGTTTTTAGAATGTTTCCACATTGTTGCTAGGGAGATGTGAATCATTTCTAGGATGTTGCTAGGTGGCTTGTAATTAGCTCAAGTAAACTGACCTCACCAGAAAGTCTTAATGATATTCTGCATTACAAAAACTTTAAAAGTCACAATGTAATGGAGGTAGTGACAGATCTTTTATACTGTATTGTGACTTTCATCTGAGTGAAATGGATTATCGAAAAGAGAAATGTTGGACGGTGACTTGATTCTTGATTATATTATTTTAATGCTATTTAAAGAACATAATTATAAATACTTTGCTTGTTACATATACCTGCCACATTTCAGCCGTAAATAAATAATAAATGTTAGCTATTATGTTCATTACCTGTCTAGCGACGTATATTTATGCTGACATATAATTAAATAATGGTTTTCATTTAAAAAAAACATCTATTACGTGTCATTATGCATATGTCACCAGAGAGAAGTCTGTCGTTTCAGCGAAAGTTATGACATTTTAACTACATTGTGGTTAAAAAAAGGGGTAAAAAAAAACATATGCATGCACAAATTGTTCACAATAAGACCTATAACATTCATTTATAATTAATTATATGTCAGGATGACTTTAGATTAAGAACACTTACAATTATTACTCATAATAAGAATTTTCTTAACTTTGAGGGACAGTTCATCAAAAAACTAAACTTCATTTACTCATTCCCATGACTTACTTTCTTTTGCAGAACACAAAAGGAAATCATTTAATACATATTCAGTGGAGTGAACTCAGTACATAAAAATCAAAGCCATACAGCTTTGCTGATCATATTTCAAATGCTCTGAGAAAAGCAACCAGATATTTAAGCAATTTTAAAAGGTAAAATGAAAGGTGAAATGCATCAATTATGTTGGTGGGCAGAAACAGCAGAAGCAGCAGGTGAACATTTTCACCACCTATTGGATTGGAGGCTACTATTTTACTGATAAAATTGATTAAAGAAAATGGGGAGTTTGGAATAACAGAATTTAATTTTTTAGTCATTTTTTGGGTGAACTATACCTTTGGGGGAGTAGTTGCAACATGGCTCCCATCCCCATTTGGGGATCATCTGCCAGGTAAATGTTTGATCGCGCATATACTGAATCCTCAACAAGTCACAAGACTGAAATGGTGTGGGACGAATTATGTGCTGAAGTCTAATACTCAACGTTAGAGGTAAGTAATTGTGATGATTGGCTCAGGAAATAACATTAACAATCTGGTGAAATGTGGTTTTGTGGTCTTTCCTGCAGAATCATATTTGACAATACACATCTATACATTAATAAAATATTACACTTACGTCTTTCATAATATGCAAATAAGTGACAGAAAAAAAAAACTTTTTATAATATTATGGTACATGGAAACATGAATAACAAGGATGAAATATTAGGTAAAGAATATGGTAAAACGATCAGAAGTGAAGCAACCCCTGTAATGGCAAAAACAGATTTCTGCTGTAGACTCCAGTAGTGACAGCTGATTTCCTCATTACCAGTATTATTCAACGCTGAGCGGCACACACTGGACGCCCCCACTGGCTTGTGTGTGTTATTGTGGTGGCATAAATCAAAGGTATTTATTAGAGTGTAGCGGTTGAAGTGGCCCGGTCAGCTTGTATAATGGTATGTCCATAACAGTGTATGACCGGCAGAAAAAGGGCATGCAGAGGCTAGGAGACTATGGGATGACTTTTTTGGTGAACTTTTCACCAACTGTGTGGTAATATTCTGATACACTAAACTTGATAATAAATATAACCTCAAACATCAATGGTTAAAACTCTCTGAGCATTAGAAAACTGGAGTTGCCCCACATGGCAGTCGACCAAATGGTTGATGTAGCACTACTTACTGGGTTTCCATCAGGTCCTGGTGGTCCTCGCTCCCCAAAATCTCCTGGAAAGCCCTGAGCACACAAATGTGAGAGACAGCAGAGTTTAGCAGAGCAAGACGTGGAAAAAACCGCACTTAGACTCAGGGCAGATACCATTTGTGCATTGCTGTTTCCAGTTTCCCACATGGTAAACATTGTGCTTTCGCTTTAATCCTGCACAAACCTCTGTAACACCAGAACCATTCCATAATCATGGGATATTGAAAAACTGGATCTCAAAAAGCAGCCACAGGAAAGAAGCAATTGGATAGAATAAGTTCTAACCACCAACAATATTTCATATACAGCCTAGAAAAGGGATATATCAGTGGCCAGAATTTTTTTCACCACTATTTTGAGTATGTGACTAAAACAAATTAAAATGAATGTTTTTGTATTATTATTACTGTGGTTAGGTTGGTGAGTTAGGACAAATATCAGATTTTTCATTTTCATGCCACCCATATAGCAATGATTAATAATAAATACTGACCAGACATTAAAATATCTCATCTGTTGTAATGCATAAATAAACTGCTCTATACAAAATATAGGTAGAAAAAATTAAACAAATCAAAAGTAAATAATTATATATATATATATATATATATATATATATATATACAATGTGTGTGTGTGTGCGTGTGTGTGCGTGTGTGTGCATGTGCATGCATTACTTATACAGTTGTGGTCAGAATTAATGGCTAAATATGAATAAAGAATAAATAGTAAATATGATAAAAAATGGCTGTAAAAAATAAATCTGCATTGTTTATCCTTATGATTGTTTATCCTTATGGGGGGGGGGGGGGGGGGCATGTGACTAGGAACATGAAATTGTCCAGCTATGACTTCTTGTTTCACATGAGTCTAAATATGAGGAAACACAAAGGCTAAATTCCCTTAATCATCCATCACAATGAGTAAAACCAAAGAAAATATTGTTCTGATGTGCTGCATCAAAAGATTGTTGAGCATCACAAAATAGAAAGTGGCTGTAAGAAAATAAAATTATTTAAAATCCCCATTTTGACCATCAGGGAAATAATTAAGAAGTTCCAATCAACTAAAGATGTTACGACTCTGTCAGGAAGAGGATGTGTGTCTATATTGTCTTAATGCATGGTGAGGAGGAGAGTTTTAGTGGCCAAAGACTCTCCAAGGATCACAGATGGAGAATTGCAGATATTAGTTAAGTCTTGGGGTCAGAAGCCTACCAAAAAAAAAAAAAAAAAAAAAATCAAACAACCCCTACATCCCAACATTTGGGAGGGTTTCAAGAAAAATCCTCCTCGTTCATCCAAAAACAAACTCCAGCAAATTCAGTTTGGCACAGGGTTCTGTGGTCAGATGAAACAAAAAAAAGAGCTTTCTGGTAGCGAACACGTTAGATGGGTTTGGTGCACACAAGGATAAAAAGTACTCCATGTGTACAATTTAATATACCGTTGGATCTTTAATGTTGTGGGCATATTTTCCTGCTGGAGGTCCTGGACATCTTGTTCAGATACATGGTATTGTAGATTCTATCAAATATCAACATATAAAAATGGGAATCTGAAGGATCTGGAGAGAATCTGTATGGAGGAATGGTCTCTGATCTCTTGTCAGGTGTTCTCCAAACTCATCAGGCATTATATAGGAGAAAACTCAGAGCTGTTATCTTGGCAGAAGGAGATTGCAAAAAGTATTTATAAAAGTGTGCCAATTGTGGCCAACGTGTTTTGTAGAAAAACATTTATTTCATAATGTGATCCCCCCCCCCCACACACACTTTCAATTGTTTTACTTCAATGAAAGGTTACATTTTTGCAAATTCTTTGAATGAAAGATCAAAAGGATAAACAACGCAGATTTATTTTGTACAGCCATTTTGATCATATTTTCCAGGGGTGCCATTAATTCTGACCACAACTGTAGTCATATTAGTTCACTGTTTCCACAAAAATATATTAACCAGTACAGCTGTATCAAAGATCGATAATTATATGAAACGTAAAAAAATAAATAAATTCCCAACAGCATATAAAAAAGTACTAATAAAAAAGCATATGGCTGCTGCACTGAATTTTGGTTTTGTGAAAACAGAGCCTGATGTCGAGTCACAGAAACAAGCTCAGTTCTCGTCTTTGTCAGCCCTGCAGGAAATTCCATGGCTGAGTGTTTCCTTGCACTGGCAACAGCCAGAAGAAGCAAGAGGAGGACCGGCAGGGATTCGCTGACAGCGCTGTTTCCCCTCTATCTACCGTTACGTTATATAAGAGGACAAGAGCTATGACAGCGCACTCCACTGTGTGCTAAACGTGTGCTTGTCTGAAAGCCAAAGTCAACACTTGCACTGTGTGGAGATCTTTTTTTGGTCCTCCAACAAGGCAAACAGTAAGTTAAGGCTGAGGGGCATGTGCTGCCTATCAAACAGAACTGCAGAGTTAGAGAACTGCTTATTAAAGGAACACTCCACCGTTTTTTCATATTAAACTATGTTATTCCCTTAACTAAGACGAGTTGATACATACAGATCCTTTCCAAAAAATTAGAATATAATGGAAAAGTTTATTTATTTCCATAATTCCATTCAAAACGTTAAACTTCCATAGATTATAGATTCAAGGCCCACAACTTAAACAATTTCAAGTATTTAGTTGTTTATTTGTACATAATTTGGGCTTCCAGCTCATAAAACCCACAAACAGGATTTCAAAAAATTAGAATATTACATGAAATCACACAGTAATTACACAGTGATACCATGGTCATTGAACCAGGTTTTGGTTCTTTTGGCAGTGTGGGCAGGTGCAAATCCTGCTGGAAAATGAAGGAAGCATGAAGTGCTCTGAAAATGTCCTGGTAGACGGCTGCGTTGACTCTGGATTTAATAAAGCACAGTGGACCAAAGTCCTCTTTTCTGATGAGAGCAAATTTTGGAATCCAAGGTCACAGAGTCTGGAGGAAGAATGGAGAGGCACACAATCCAAGATGCTTGAAGTCCAGTGTGAAGTTTCCACAGTCTGTGTTGGTTTGGGGAGCCATGTCATCGGCTGGTGTTGGTCCACTGTGCTGTCCACTCAACGCAGCCGTCTACCTGGACATTTTCAGAGCACTTCATGCTTCCTTCAGCAGACAAGCTTTATGGAGATGCTGACTTCATTTTCCAGCAGGATTTGCACCTGCCCACACTGCCAAAATAACCAAAACCTGGTTCAATGACCATTGTATCACTGTGTAATTACTGTGTGATTTCATGTAATATTCTAATTTTTGAAATCCTGTTTTCGTTTAACGTTTTGAATGGAATTATGGAAATAAATAAACTTTTCCATGATATTCTAATTTTTTGGAAAGGGTCTGTACCTCTCTCGTCTCAGTGCGTGCACTCAATCGCTCTGGTGTGCGGCGACACTTTGATAGCACTTAGCTTAGCCCAGTTCATTCATTAGGGACCAAACAGAGATGAAGTTAGAAGCGACCAAACACCTCCACGTTTTCCCTATTTAAATACAGTTACACGAGTAGTTACACGACCAAGTATGGTGACACAAAATAAAACGTGGCGCTTTTCTAAGCAGGTAAAAAGGATAACTATAATGTATGGCGGAATAGCACTTGGGACTCGGGAGCACTTCGACTCGGCGCAGTAAAAAGTCACGCCTGAAAAATCCTCTCACCCTCTCCCTCTCACTTCTGTCATTAGAACCAACGTGACTTTTTACTGCGCCGAGTCGAAGTGCTCCCGAGTCCCAAGTGCTATTCCGCCATACATTATAGTTATCCTTTTTACCCGCTTTGAAAAGCGCCACGTTTTATTTTGTGTCACCATACTTGGTCTGTAACTACTGTACTCGTGTAACTGTATTTAAATAGGGAAAACGTGGAGGTGTTTGGTCGCTTCTAACTTCATCTCTGTTTGGTCCCTAATGAATGAACTGGGCTAAGCTAAGTGCTATCAAAGTGTTGCCGCGCCAGAGCGATTGAGTGCACGCACTGAGACGAGAGAGGTATGTATCAACTCGTCTTAGTTAAGGGAATAATATAGTTTAATATGAAAAAATGGTGGAGTGTTCCTTTAAGAACAGATGAATCTGTGCTTGGCACCACGTTTGTGCTTTGAACTGTGCATAATTGGTAGTTGTTTTGGAAAAAGATGAGCTTGAATTCTTAATGTCTAGTTCTTTTGAAAATAAAATATGCAGACCAACACAATTTTGGTAAATAGAGAATGATTATGGGTGTACAGATGGTAAAGACATTTGCTAATAATTAGTGGTAATTCAGTAGTATTTATCCAGACAGAATAAGATCTATCTATCTATCTATCTATCTATCTATCTATCTATCTATCTATCTATCTATCTATCTATCTATCTATCTATCTATCTATCTATCTATCTATCTATCTATCTATCTATCTATCTATCTATCTATCTATCTATCAGTCTGTCTGCCTGTCTGTCTTTCTATCAAATTCTCTCAAACATTGCCTTTTTAAACAGTGTAAATGGGTCACAAATCAATGAACACAGAGGCAAGTCATTCAGAGGTTATCTAGAGAGGATGGTGAGAGAAAACTTTACCGGCCTACCCATCTTGCCCTTCTTCCCAGGAACACCAGGTAAACCCTAAGAGGAGACAGCAGAGAGAGGGAAAGCAAGGAAAGACAGGTAAAAAGAGACAGAAATGGCACAAAAAAAAGCAATTAATCGATTCCCAATCCCAGTGTATGCAACAGACTGTGTAAATGCTGAAAGGTCTTTAGTTTCTATTCTTCTGAACACAAAAGGGTTTCTCAGATCTCTATGAACTCTGTCCCTCTGGGCTTGAAAATAGAAGACATGATCTGGCTAATCTGCAGCAAGCCATATTCCAGCTCACGGGGGCTTATATTGCCATTTCCACAAAGTTGGAATTTACCAGCTTGAGGTTACTGAGCAAATATTGTGAGAACTGAGACTAACTACTTTTTTGAAGAGGGATCGCTGTGTTTTTAGTGGAGCGTGCCCCTTTCACCAGGCTTCCTATTCAAAGCAAGTGCTTTTGATTTACAAGCCACCATTAGAAAGGAATAATGATACATGAATGGCATGTGTAATAGTGCAGGGTTTGTTCCAGTAATATTTCCTCTTGGGGCAACTAAAACCAAGACTATACATCTCCATCATGCCATACAATTTTACTAAAGACATCAGGGAACATGAATGGACTTTTAATGAATACAGTATTTTTTGGTTTGTTTGCTGTGTTCAGATGTACATGTATGCTTATGCTTTGTAAAAACTGAAAGCGCTATTTAAAGTAAACATTTTTGACATGGCTAATCTCAATATGGCGGCGCCCATGAGGGGTTGACCCGCTCCATGTAAAATAAAACAGATATAAGACTGTTATGTCTGGACTCTCTGTCTGTACATCACTTAAATATTTCTATTCTATTCAAATTCAAAAACTATTTGCTGTTCAATTCTGAACAGTGTACAACTTTCATAATTAGAAAAAAAAATACTTAAGTGCAGAAACAACAGCAAAACTCACTCTTTCTCCATCAGGTCCAGGGAGACCGAAGACGCCTGGGATTCCAATGAAGCCCTAAACCAGGGGAGTGTAAGAAGACAAGAAACAAACAGAGAGACTTTAGAGTTATATGGTCCAAATATCCCTTGCTAAACAGCAGACTGACTTGCGAAGGTCTTTTGAGGACAGTGGTCGCTCGGTGAAGATCTAGGCCTTGAGGCAAGTGTATATGCCCATGGACTGCATGGTGCTGGCTTCCACGATGTAGTCCAAGGGCACATACCCTCACACCAGGGATCACGCTTGCCTTCAGCAGGATGGCTAAGGATGGGTCACAAGGTTAATACAAATGAACATACAATGAAATCATGAAGAGAAAAAGACAAAAAAAACATGAGATGATGCACATTATTATGTAATATTAAATAAATCAACATAAAAAATAATTACAAAAATATAACAATGTTAAAACATTTACATAAAATCATGTTTTGTGTTCTTATATACAGTAAAATAAAATAAAAAAACTAACCAACTTACACACAAATAAAATCTTTCTGGCACCAAGGCAGAGAATAAAAAGAATAACAAGAGAGAAAAGACTTCGGATGTACACTGCTGCCATATACTTTACAAGACCAAATTGGTTTTAAAATTTTAGAGGAATTATAATGTAAAACCCATCTGACAAATCCCTGAAAGCAGTATACTTTCAGAGCTGATGTTCTGAGGTTTTATAATGAAAACAACTTCCAATAACTGATCCTTAAATGTCTACAACCATTTCCTTTTCTGGTGCCTTTCACAGTTTCCAAACTGGAAAACAAGCTTTCAATACCAAATATGCAGAAGCCCTTACAAAACTTTCCGAACATAAATGCGCAATCACTTTAAAGCAAATTTATAAGTAGGAGTAAACATGGAATGCAAAACATCTTAACTGTACTCAGTGAATACATGATGATCAATTTATAGCCAAGACAGTTGGAATTATTTCTGATAAAAAACAAAACAAAACAAAACCCATCCCTTACCCGTGTGCCTTTTGGTCCCATATTTCCTATAGGCCCTGGTAAACCCTACAAAAACACAAACAATGCAATATTTCATGCCTGCAAATTGAATCAATCATAATGTTGTGCCTACAGAATTGGAATCACAAAATGAAGCCTTCCATTTTATGGAGGCCCAAACAGATTTATGCTGTTGAAATTTTGCAAATATGATCTAGTGCTCTAGTCTAACTTGGCCAAGTGATTAAAGATCCACTTTATTTGTTTGGTCACACTTTAGTTTAGGGTTCAATTCTCACTAATTAACTATAGTTGCTTATTAGCATGCATATTACTAGGATATTGGCTGTTTATTAGTACTTATAAAGCACATATTAATGCCTTATTCTACATGACCATCTCTTAATCCTACAGTACCTAAATTAACAACTACCTTACTAAATAAGCAGTAATTAGGAGTTTATTGAGGTAAAAGTCATAGTTAATTGTTAGTTAATTGTGGGAATTGGACCCTAATCTAAAGTGTGACCATTTTTTCTCCAAGGCTATTTACACAGCCATGACTAACACATTTTTTTTTTTTTCTGCACACACACATCTAGCAAATATTAACTAAATAGTTTTAGTTGTTGATTTAAATTTTTAACAGTGTCTCTCAGAGATCGCTTACTTCACCTTTAAGGAAACATTAAAGAGTTATATCAGATGAAAAACTAAATTCCAGTAGGATTTTCTAGAACATGCCTAATGGTAAAGGTATACAAGACTAGAAGCTACCAGAAACATTTATTAGGTTGTTGTAGTTGTTGTTGCTTCCCAGAATAAGTAAATATGGTAGTTCACAAAGAAAAGCTGGGGCCGATCTATTTCCACCAATTACATTTAAGCTCAGCAGTGGGAGAAAATCTATCAAAAAGGGGAGGATTTTCTTTTGCAAATGACTTTTCCAAATATCAGGTATCTTTCATGCCTTTGGCACCCCAAAAATGATTATTTTACTGCTAGCACATTAAGCTCAAAATATAAAATCCATTTTCAGTGCCTCTTAATTCCAAAAACAATTCTAATTTCTCAAAAATGATGTCAAAATGAGGGTCATATTGGCAGAGCAAGCTCTTTTAGTCTCCAATACAAGCCCTGACACTTTGCTACTAGTCTCATTATACTCATATCTGTGAGTATTGTGCAAGCCAGCAGCACAACAGAAGATTTACTGCACCTGCCTGCCAGGATAACCTTTGGCACCCGGACTTCCATCCGGTCCTCTTTCTCCCTGCGGTGAGAGAGAATAAAAAGTATAAAGAGGAAAAAATACATTACTATAAATATGTCATTAGCATTGCTGCAAGCTCTTCTTGTAGAGAGCCATAACAAACAAAAAGAAAGATAAAAAGCATAATGGAGAGAAGAGAGAGGAGTGAAAAGCATTTCTATTAAAACAACATGTTATTCTTATGCATGTCTGTAAATAGTTTCAGTCTTTTTTCATGTGTTGTCATTTATGTCAATATGACAAATAGTCTGGTGTGTGGCCCACCACAGAATTATGAGATTATGAAACAATAATGAAAGAGGTTTTAAATATTATTATACTACTATAACTCAACAACTCTAAATTACAGAAATTCATTCAATGCTAGAAATCGGAGGAAAGTCCAGACCGTCAGATCAAGTGTCAGACAGACTGATGCTGCCAAAACTCAACTTAAAAAAAAAAAAAAAATCACATCTTCAGTGTCTTTCTAGTTTTCTGTGTCCACCGCTTAGTGTGTAATTTATGTATCCTAGAGTGGATGCTTTGGAGTGCATCTCAATTGAGCAGCAAAGTAAGACCGTCCTGATTAGATGAAAGATATGTTGTTACATGCAGATTTTAATAGGAATGCCAATTTAATGTGTTAATTTAGTGTCATTAATTGTGTGACAAAATAATGTGATAAAAAAGAATGCATTTATTCTTTTATGTGATTCTGTCCTCTTTACAGTATATCCAGTAATCTGGGGCTGTATTACAGAAACATCTCATCTTAAGTCTTAAAAGTCTGAGAAAATCTGAGAAGTTCTTAATGAATTTCTAAATTTCTGGTCGAAAGAAAGTGTGACCATCACCGGATGTGACAAAATTCCGTGAATGAAATAATGTCTACTTGGGAATAATGACAATAAAAAAATTCTATTCTGCCAGCTAGCAAACTTGCTAACTTGAACCAGATGCAAAATTTACGAAGGGAAGTTTCTTTGCTACCAAAATGCCATTAGACAAAATACTTTGTCATGTTGATTCCCCTTGAAATTAATGGATTTGGGCTGTGAAAGTTTGCAGAGGTATGGAAAATGTGACCGCACCTTTATGATTTTTCTGTAATATGGCCCGTGGAGTGTACTATGGTATTAGATGTAAAAGTCATAGTTGTTAATTCCTCTAATTCTCCTCTTGTGGAAAGTAAAAAAAAATAAAAAATGGTGTGAATGGGAACTCACTTGATCTCCGGGGTGGCCAGAGGGACCAGGATGGCCTTTCTGTCCCTAAGCAGAGAGAAAGAGAGACTGAGTGTTGCGAAAGGATATGATAATTTATAGTTGGAGGTCAAACAAGAGGAGGTAAATTACAGCAAGGATAATGTGCCTTTAAGGGAGTCACTTCTCAAAACATGTGCTTAATCATATCCTGGGGGGTTTCCACATAAAGAGGCAGCAGAAAATGTATCATGATCTCTGAACTTTAGTCATTCTAAAGGAAGTGAATAATTTTCCGCGAATTGCTATTAAATGACCATAGGCTAACAGTTTGTTCTCATTACACAAGCAATTTCATTCTTTTTGGACATGATGTGATGAAAATTTGCCTTTGCATTTGATTTGTTTGCCAATGAGCTCAATCACAAGAACAAAGTGAAACCATGTACAATCCCAGCGGTTAACCAATGTCCCCAGGATGGAAGGATGGAAAAGTAATAAATGTAGAGAAACTTAGCAGGTCTCAAAGCGCACATCAACAGATTCTACACCAACAGCAAACCACTTCCAAACCAATACCAACTCATTAACAGCTGAGCAGATGGTTAAACTGTCTGGGGACAGGCCAATTAACTCTCATATCAGCCCATAATGAGAGGAAGACAGCGTTTTATGCTTATTTGGTAGCAATACCTCTCTAGGTATTATTTTTATGAGAGTTTACCGCATTACTGAACTATGTACTGCAACTGCTTCATTACATCTGCAACTGCTTCATTACAAATTTATCGTAAGCGAAAAATAAAATGTTGTGCAATTGGTGTCACGAGGGACGTCATGCACTTACTTTTATTTATTCAATGTTGAGGGGGCACCACAGCCATTGCTAGTGTTGTGGTCAAAACCGTTGAAACCCAGACATTTCATAGAAAATTTACTTTGTATTTAGGTTTGTAATGACTGGTGAGTATGTGAAAACAGACTTTTCTATTGAACAATTACTTTCAGAAGAACAAGAACCAATGAACAAAAATATTATCTCCAAAACAAATCAGAATCAACCTATGGAACTCTTCAAAGGGACAAGTGGTTTAATGCAAGAGAAACATTCATGAAACTCAATCTTCAATGTGCAGAGGTACCACTTTAAGAACTTCTCCTTCTATGAAAATTTATAGGGACTGTAAAAGTAATGAAGACATCATCGACACCTTCACAGTGAGTGAAAAGTCATGTGGTGTTATGTGTCTTGGCTAGGCAATTTGGAATCACAATAACAGAGAGGAAACTTCCAGTGACTAGAATTCAAGAAGAGGAATGGAAATTCTATGGTAAGATTCAGCTCTCTGAAATAAGATGTACATTGTGAGTATTACTCACACACACACACACATTATATACGTAAGGGATAATATACACAATATTACACGTGAGCTCCTGCCCCTTTAATCACTAATAGTAAAGTGCCCTTTCGGTCGTATTGCGGTGTCCCCAGGAAAGCAATTTCACCCCTGCAACCCAGCAGAGGTCTGTGCATGCTACTGGTCCTAGAACACAAAACATACGACCGTGACACAAGAATGTACTGAACTGATTAAAAGTGTTACAAAATATTTTTATTTTAAATAAATGCTGTTCTTTTGAACTGTCTAATCATCAAAGAATCCTGAAAAAAAATTAATCACATACAAAATGTTCCTTGAGCTCCAAATAGAGTAATGGCTGCTGAAAATTCACCATTTTAAAATTACATTTTAAAGTATATTCAAATAGAAATGTTACATATGTAACCCCAGTTCCCTGAGAAAGAGAAAGAGATGCTGCATCAGCTGCTGACGCTATGGGGATGCAGCCTTGCGGAACCCGGTGTCTGAGGAACTGGTACAAACACACCATAAAATGGCAGATGCAGTGCGAAAATATTGCAAGGTGCGCCCCAGCGAATAAGAAAGGTGCCTGAGAACACGTAATCAGATTCGTATTGTCATGACCGAAGCATGGCAGCGCAATGCAGCGTAACCCTAGAGGTCCTTTATCCTTTTGACAGAACTTCTATGCTGCATCAGCTGCTGATGCTATGGGGATGCCATACCAACTACACCATGCTAACAAACTACAGTGGGTGAGTGGGCCTTGCAACCAAAATAGCCTTCTCTTTTCCGACACAGTAAGAATTATAGCTCACACTTTGGGTGAGGAGTGGGCCCAACCTCCGTTTAGACGCCCTAGCCCTACTAATAGCCACAAGAGCTAGAGGGGGAGGGGAGACACTTGAAGAAAGACAGCCTTTTCCCACCACTCCTCGGAGGGGGAGGTCGGGCAGCCACACTCGTCTTCTGCTCTTATTCCTAGGAACTCATTCCTGGAAAGGGCGTAGACAACTTAGTAGGGGCCTGAACCCGGTGAGGGATATACTTCCCAAAGGGAACCACCTGCATTCTCGTCTCTCTAAACCTGTCCACCACCGTCTCAGTGGCAGTGCCAAACAGCCCCGATGGCGAGACGGCATCAAGGAGGTCAGCTTTATCTTACTCGGAGGAAGGAACACGGCACTTGAATTTTCTGCTTGCCATTATTCTGCTTACCTTCTATAATTTCTTCACACAATGCTATCTTTACACAGCATTCAAAAAGACAAAGAGACTTCTTCCTGAAGACAAAGAAGCGGTTCTTAGGCGACGTCAAGGCCGGACTTACCATAGGCCTATTTCACAAAAATGGCCGCCGAGACCGGAAGTAGGGTAAACTCTTTTCCGGTGAAAGCGCTAGCAGTAGCAGTCGGAGGACAAATGCGGAGACTAAAAGCGGCCAGTCCTGTTGCGTACCTTTTTATGTTTGCACTCACAGAAGAAACAACCCTATTTATAATTGCACAGCTTTCCTTGTGACGAAATGTTGAAAATTTTTTTGAAAAAGCGCTGGATTTGGGCTATACCGAGAGAAGAGGGGCACTTTTTTGTGTGTTAAGCACTTCACGGAGGATGAAGTCCGTGTAACTTACGAGTCTACGAGAGTCCGGTCGTAGATATCTTACACCGCAGGCCGTGCTTTGCAGGTTTTCATGGAACAACTGGGGAGAAGTTAAATCACGCCAGACACAGACGGCAAAAAGACATGTTTGTGGTGTGAAGGAGTAAGCAGATGTTGAAAATGGAGTGTTGATGCCGGTTCGAGAGTGATGCCCTGACAAAACATGTTTATATTGCACTTGATTGTTATCTGATTTGCACGTCATGCACTTTTATTTATTATTATTAACTGTTGGCAAATTAAAATTGTTTGTAGAAGTTGTTTTCTGTAACTTTCTTAAAAATGAGTGAACACGGAGCAGTTTTTCCGTGAGCGGGACTGGAAAACCCGGAGTGGATCAGGAGCGGAGTGATAACAGAACGCTTAGAGTGGAGAGAGGAACATGCTTTTGCTCCACTCCAGGCTTTGACCACATCCCCCTAAGCAGGGTGAATAGCCTACACCTCGTCTTTCCCATTCAAACTAAAATTAAGACATTTATTACACTATTTGAGAAATGTAAGCATATTTACAGCATTAAAATTATGAACAGTGAATTTAAGATATAAGGACAGGGGGAACCCTGATATTGACGGAAATCCGTCGTATACTCTCGTAGCGACTGAGAACTTCAATCCCTGTATATATTATGAAGCGTATTACTGAATATAAAATTACATACATTATGATATATTAGTAAATATATGTCTCACATTTTTAAATATATGAAAATTCTTTATGTATTATTCAATATATTGTAATATTAACACAATATATTATTCTGTATATTTTCAAATATACTGTTAAACCATTCAATGTATTGATCATTCATATATAGGGAAATATATTTTCTTTTCATAAGGGGACCTGACAGTAAAATGTGATTTTGTAACATCATGATTTTTTAAAACATGTAATATCACTCACTTCATTCATGTTTTTAGTCTAACCATTTTTTAATTATTTGCCTTAATTTCATTATTTTCATTAAATTCACTGTAAAGATGTACAATTCTTAGTTTCATTGATGGTGGTAACATGAAAAATGAGCCATAATCTAGTCACTAGTGGAATATTGCTGCAATCTCCGGGACAAACTAACACTTAATAACATGAAATTTTAACAAAAGCCACTAGATTTCAAACATAGCCTACAATCAGACATAATTTCAATTTATTTATTTATTTTGTTTAGCTATAGTAAGTGTGAGCTTAGTCATCAAGTGCCATGCCAAAATGAATGGAACTTTTTTTTTATGTAAGCAAACGTCAAGAATAATTTGTAACATTTGTCCAATTTCGATCTTGTCACAGCTCCCTGAAAACTACCAACAAAACGGACAACATCTGCTATTCTTACTTTTGTAAGGTATATTAATGATAGAGAAAACAAGCTGTTCACAGTCCATTTTGAGAATGAATGGCGATCGTAGCGGGCGGCTGCGCGACCGGAAGTATCGCTACCCTACTTCCGGTCTCGGTCGCCATTTTGTGAAATAGGCCTATTGGGCTTGACTGGGCTGCAGCCCATGGCCCTGCCCTGTAGGAGGCCCCACCTATACCCGTTTATGTTTATTTGATTTGTACAGTTACCGTATATGCCAGTCAGAAATTATTAGCCGCATTTCCACTGTCGAGCCAGTACGCGCGAGGGCTATAAACGGGCCAGCCGGAGTTTACGACTGCGATTGAGGCCATAATCAAACTGCATAAACTGGTATTTATAGTTATTTCACATAGAAGGATACACTTATTGATTCGCATCTGCTCTGATTAATTTGTGATCACGTGGCTACTTTAAACAGCTCCATTAAGGCTACAGTCCAAAAGAGTGCACATCTAGAAAGATAACGATAAATTCTCATATGTTCATGCCTTATTTCTTTACAGAGGATGACAATTTATATTAATGTTCCACTAAATTATGCGATCTGAAGAGTTTTGAGCGCTATCTCCCGTCTCATTGCCATCACATCTCATTGCTGTTTTTGCTCCATCAAAAGCCGCTTTTCCACCGTCTGGCCAAACCGCTCTCTTTGCTTAACCATTCTATTCGGTGCTGATCTGGCCCAGCCAGTACGGATATGGTTTATTTTTCCACTGTGGTGCTGATAACGGAGCTCTTTGGAATGTAATACAAATGTGTCAGTCGTTGCCCTGGTAATACAAGAGTTTACAGATGCTATGAGATGTAAAGAGTGACTGCGTTATGGAGGATGATCAGATATTTCTTTTCATTTTATTATTCATTTGTTTTTACGTCACTCAAATACCGCCCTTAGCCAAGATCAAGTAAAAAATACAACTGAAACCGTAACATTCGGCCCTACGAAAAGCGGCTAAAAAAATATAACAAACAGTACCGCTGCGTCTCCGAGCATCATAGTGTTTTGTTCCTCAGATTAGTAGCCTAAATGATTAAATTATGCTATAAATAAAGTATGAATCTGTAAGGATTAAACTCACTCATTTGCCACCACCTGGCGGGTTTAATTTAATTTCATAGTAGCCTATATCGTTATTTCATTTTTCCAATCATTTAATATTTCTAGCCTACATAAAAATGTTATATTTATTTAATCTCTTAATATAATTTATGTAAAATCTATGTATGGATTTTGTTGATAGTGATTTAATTTGATTGTAGACATACAGTGTATTTTTATTCAGATTTAATTTATTCATTGAATTTAAGAATCAGGGTTTTGATCTTCTCTCAACTGAGAGAGAGCAGATCCTGTATTTTATTGTGTTATATAACGACTATTTAATATTACATCTATACTTTGATTATGAAAAGCAAGTTGCATATTAATTGTTCTATGAACCTCAAGCATATTAAAATTTTTGTGTATTTTGTGATACTCAATATGATGTTCTTGAGGTCATTTGTAGTGTAGGTATAGGGCCCAAATGTAACCACAAACCCAGGGTCCTACCCTGGGCGACGTGTTCTCAGGCGCCCCTCTTATACGCTGAGGCGCACCTTGCAACATCATCGCACTGCGTCGGCCATTGTATGGCGTGTTTGTACACGTGCCTCAGACACCGGGTTCCACGAAGGCACGTCACCATAGCGTCAGCAGCTGACGCAGCGTAGAAGTTACCTCGAAAGGGAACTGTTATTTAAAATCGTAATAATATTTCACAATATTACAGTTTTTACTTTATTTTGAAATATGCAACCTTGCTGAGCATAAGAGACTTCTTTCAAAACCATTTAAAAAATCTTACCGACCCCAAACCTTTGAATGGAAGTGTTAATATATATATTTATTACATGGCTTGGTTGAATTCTAATGTAGAATGCGGTCTGTTATTTCTTGATAACAGACCGCTGCTAAGTATAACACACCGTTGCCATGAAAAACAGAGCGTTGCTATGGACGCAGGATTCTAACCGTAGAGACGGAACGGACTATTTTCTTTAGCGGAAGCAATACAATAGTTTTTAAATCAATAAACTCCTTTTTAAATCAATATTTTGTGTCAAATTATTGATTTATTTGGTAGGTAGCCATGTAATAAGCGGGATTTACATTTTACATTTTAGCTGACGCTTTTATCCAAAGCGACTTACAATTGCTATATATGTCAGAGGTCGCACGCCTCTGGAGCAACTAGGGGTTAAGTGTCTTGCTCAGGGACACATTGGTGTCTCACAGTGGATTCAAACCCGGGTCTCTCACACCAAAGGCATGTGTCTTATCCATTGCGCCACACCACGGGATAAGAGCGAGGAAGTTGTTATAGCCAGGGGTGCACATAACATGTTTGGTCTTGTTCTCAGGGGAGAACCTGGGGTTGTTGCTTGGTCCTCACATTTTCAGGAACAAATTAGAGGGATGCATGGATAATGTCATGTGACATGATTCACATGAACTTTAATTTCAACTGAAAATTAAGAGAAGAAGTGCAACAGAATGTCTGATCTTTAAAACCTTGTAACTTTCAAAATAACATAACTGTTTCAAGCTCTGGAAATTAAATGTGCAAATATCTGCTTTTCTAACTCTGAAAACCAAAGAAATGACAACTTTAAAGCGCTTACTAGAGTTACTATCTTAAAGCAAGCCTATCCAACACCACAGATTGCGCACCTATCCAGGGCCGCGGGAAGTGGGGGTGCTGGGGGTGCTGCAACATCCCACGACCGCGACCCTGTTTTCACAGAATTGTAAATGCAACGCATATGTTTGTTCATTAAAATGTATTACTTTTTAGCATTTAGTCATTTATTTGTAATAAACACTTTAAGTGGGCTATTTAAAAATGGTTATTTATATGTTAAATTATCTTTTTAAAACATAAGCGCAGAGTGTTATGTAATATTGTGTGTGTGTGTGTCGAAAAGCTGCAAAAAAAAAAAGAAAAAAACCCAGTCAAATACCCCACTGTCAGTATTTTTGAAGGAACAGGCAAATATGTTAAATATAGCAGGAGACATTTTAATTGTTTACTAATAAAACAGTTATTTTTTTATGTCAGTGTCGGCTAGACAGATGAAGTTGACGACTCGCGATCTTCGCAGCACCAGAGAGAAATGCACATTTCATACGAATTAGCCTACATAAGCAGCGCAGTCTGTTTTCTTTCATTTTGAATTGTTCTGCTTAAAAGTAGACATTTAAAGCTATCTATATGTCTCAGATCTGTGAGGCAATAGGCAACCTTATAGGCCTACGCTGAGTTTCGGTTCATTTATGAGACGAGCTCCAGGTTCGCCAGCGCCTCCGTGTCCTGATTATCTATTTTCTAATAGTCTATATTTAGCTACTTCTTATTAAATCCAGACAATTTGTTGACGAAACATCAATTAAAATTAAGATACAATTAATACAAAATAAAATTAAATTTAAAGACAGGCTTTGTGCTTTCAGTTTAAGGTCTCTGTGAAAGTTTTCAAACATTCTTTTAGTGCCACTTTAGAGCGCTCACGTCCGTAGCGAAAACGTCTCGGTTACGACTGTAACCTCGGTTCCCTGAAGAGGGAACGAGCGTTGCGTCGAGATTGGCGCTATGGGGAACGCTTTGCGTGATGACGTCTTGAAGCACATGAAAAATCAGTCCAATGGTGTGGTGGAACGTCAGAGGCGGGTGACGTCACGTACCAGGAAGCTATAAAGCCTGCCCGAAAACAGAAAACGAAAGCTTTGTAAAGTCTGAAGTCGTCGCTGACAGCCATGAAGGAGATATGGCAAGGTGACGCAACGCTCGTTCCCTCTTCAGGGAACCGAGGTTACAGTCGTAACCGAGGCGTTCCCTTTCAAGGGAACTCGCGTTGCGTCGAGATTGACGCTATGGGGAACTATACCAACGCCACCATAGCTCCAAATGTCTGTCCTGTGTGAAATCGAGTGAGCAGCACTAGGAAGACAAAACCTGAGACCCTGGAGTAGAGTCTAAGTCCAAAGAGTAAAACCTGACGAAGGTGTGCGGTGAGGACCAACCTGCCGCATCACAAACGTCCTGTAAAGACACTCCTGATATAAGGGCCTTAGAGGCCGCCATACTCCTTGTAGAGTGCGACCAGACAGCCATAGGAGAAGGCTGCCCGGCCGCCTCATAAGCAAGCGAAATAGCCTCAACCACCCACTTGCTCATTCTTTGCTTAGACACTGGAGATCCCTTGTTAGGGGACCCAAAGCATACAAACAATTGATCACTTTTACGCCACAGGGCAGCTCTGTGGACATAAGCGTCTAACGCCCGGACTGGGCAAAGCAAATTATTTGCCTCCTGGTCCGCATTTCGAAAGGGAGGAGGACAGAAGGCCTGCAGTACAATAGGTCTAGCCACATTAGTGGGGACCTTGGGGATATAACCCGGTCTCGGATGCAAAAAAGCTTTAACCATACCCGGTGCAAACTCTAAGCATGACGGAGCAACCGACAATGCTTGAAGATCCCCTATTCTCTTGAGAGAAGAAATAGCTAGAAGGAACAGAGCTTTCAATTTCAAGAACTTCTCCGGAACCTCCTCAATAGGCTCAAAGGGGGCCAGGGAAAGGCCTTGCAGAGCAATGGACAAATCCCATGGTGGCACCCTAGAGCGAACTGCAGGCCTCAGCCTCCAGGTGCCACGAAGGAAACGAGATACCAAGGGGTCTTTCCCCACAGACATTCCACCCAAAGGAATGTGGTAAGCACCTATGGCCGCCACATAAACCTTTAAAGTGGACGGGGTCAGACCTGCAGTGAACCGATCCTGCAGGAACTCCAGCACTGTACCAATTGGGCAGTTAACTGGGTCCAACCGACGGTCACTACACCATGAAGTGAATACTCTCCACTTCAGGGCATAAAGTTTCCTCGTGGAGGGAGCTCTGGACTGTAGAATGGTCTCAACAACCTCAGTTGAGAGACCTGACTCTATGAGCTGGGCCCCCTCAGAGGCCAAGCCCACAGCTTCCACAGTTCTGGTCGGGGGTGTAAAATCGAGCCCTCCGCTTGGGACAGAAGGTCCCTCCTGACGGGTAGCTCCAGAGGAGGCCCGTCGAGGAGAGACACAAGGTCGGGAAACCATACTCTGCCCGGCCAGCGCGGGGCTATAAGAAGCAGGCAAACCCGGTCCCTGCGAACTCTCTCCAGAACTCCCGGGAGCAGAGCAACTGGGGGAAAGGCGTACAGACGTAGCCTCGGCCATGTCTGTACCATCGCATCCAGTCCCAGAGGAGCTGGATGCGTGAGGGAGAACCAAAGTGGACAGTGAGACGTCTCTCGAGACGCAAACAGATCCACTTGAGCTTGGCCAAACTCCCTCCATATTAGCTCCACCACCTCGGGGTGGAGCCTCCATTCCCCGGGCCTCAGCCCCTGTCTCGACAGAGTGTCTGCTCCTATATTCTGGACCCCGGGGATGTAAGCTGCCCTGAGTGACAGCAGCTTCCCCTGGGACCACAAGAGGATATGGCGTGCCAGATTGCATAATGGGCGCGAGCGCAAACCCCCTTGGTGATTGATATAGGCGACTACTGACGTGTTGTCCGTATGTACTAGCACATGGTGTCCCCTGAGATCTGTGATAAAGCTCCTCAGAGCCCGGAAGACAGCTAACAATGGCCCCTTTCTCTAACAGAGTGTTTACTTCCTGTTCCATAACCAGAACCTGCTCGGGGCCCACCACTGTGGGTAGGACCCCCATAAACCGAGGAGGGCGTTTCTTGAATTGTATTGATACCCTTTTTCTACGGTCTGCAGGACCCAACGAGAAACATTTGGCAGTAGCTTCCACGCTGTCAAAGATTCTACTAGAGGTACCAGCCTCTCGAGACTGGTTTCTGGATTTTGTTGCTGTTGAGTAGTCGGTTCGTCGCCCTGTAACGGCGCACCGGCAGGGAACGACTGAATGGACTGCTCTAACACCCTCCTCAGAGGGGGCGGGCATCCCGAGGCCACTACGTTTCCGGGTGGTCCTTGAGATATGTGCTCACCGGAGACCGCTGCGCCCTGAAACACCGGAGGCGGCAGGGTTGGCAGAACGGTCCCCTGAGGGCACCGTAAAAAGAGGTGTTAACCGCTCTGCTTCGGGGGGGACTACCCTCATTTGTCCTGAGCCCTCGGACATCAGGACTTTTTCCCAGCAGCCTTCTTGGCGGTAATAACGGTCCGCAGATCCGTCTTACCCCTCGAAGACTGCTGGGTTTGAGAGCGCCCTCCGTGTCCCCGTGATTTTTGTGGGGGAGCACGGGAGGACACGCTCTGTTTTTGAGTGGCACGATGTTCAGCGCTCTTTTTAGATGAGTGAGGCTGCTCCCGCTCAGCAGCCTCATAGAAAGAACGGCGGGGGAGAAGTTTTTTAAGTGTGGCTGCCTGCTTAGAAGCTTCTTGAGACTTAACTACAGCACTATTAACTGCATCTCCAAATAATCCTGAGGTAGAAACAGGTGCATCCAAAAGAAAATGTTTTTCTTTGTCCTTTATGTCGCTAAGATTGAGCCACAGATGCCTCTCAGTGGCCACCAGGGCTGCCATAGAGCGGCCGATGGATTTAGCCGTTTCCTTGGTAGCCCTGAGAGACAAATCTGTGGCCCTACGCAGTTCGGACACTGCCTCAGGACCAATCCCCCCGCCCTCATCTAAATCACCCAACAATTCTGCCTGGTATGCTTGCATTAGAGACATTGTATGTAAACAGAGTAAGCAGAGCCCGTCTCAACATCCACTGACAGATCCATTTGCGAACCCCAGGTCTGAGATCGACGCCGAGCCTCGGCAGCGGCGGGACCAGAGCCCTGGGGAACGCGATCCTGGTTAAATAGAGCCAGGCGGGATCGGAGCGTACGCAATGGAAGCGTGTCGCAATGCTGCGAGTGCTGACTGGGCATGCTCTTCACCCAAACAGACAACACAAAGAGTGTGTTTTTGTATCCCCACCCGTTAAATAACGTGGGCAGGGGTGAACACACACTCTAAACTGCTGCTGCTTACTCGCCATACTGAATATATATATATATAATATAGACAGACAACACCAAATAACGGGACAGTTCACAAAGAGCGCTACTGAAGACTCAGAAAGCTTTCGTTTTCTGTTTTCGGGCAGGCTTTATAGCTTCCTGGTACGTGATGTCACCCGCCTCTGACGTTCCGCCACACCATTGGACTGATTTTACATGTGCTTCAAGACGTCATCACGCAAAGCGTTCCCCATAGCGTCAATCTCGACGCAACGCGAGTTCCCTTGAAAGGGAACTGTCTATAACTTTTTTCTTTTTTTTTTGTGAAATATATTTCTAAAAAAATGCAACTTAGTCCAGTGCGACTTAGGCTATATATGTTTTTTTCTTTCTCGTGGCGCATTTTTTGACTGATATGCGTCTCCGGTGCGACTTATAAAGATGGCTACGGTAAGTTATTTATTCTTTTTGTGCAAATGTCCCATAAAGTCCCATCCTTTAAGGATTCATTTATGTCCCATTGACCGGTCCATTGCATTACGAATAAAAGCAGAATCAATTAAGTGAAAAATATAATGTGCAGTCAGGTGGTTGGAGTGTGGGTGCGTTTTTTGACGAGTTTTATAGTCTTGATATTGTTTCTTATTCAAAAGTGGTGACGCCCACAAAAAAAATAAAAAATCAGCACCCCCAACCTAAAACCTCTTCCAGCGGCCCTGCACCTATCTATCCCCAAATCTTAGGTACGCAAATGAGGGTTGCGGCAATTCATCTGGTACGCATTGTTTAATTGGGTAGCGCATGCGCACCTGCGCACCACTTATGTGCACCCCTGGTTATAGCGAATACAACCCCTTCAGGCTGATTCAAGACCCCTCCGCTTTGCGTCGGGATCCTGATCAGCCTGTCTGGGTTGTATTCGCTATAACAACCGCCTACATTATCCCTTACATAATACGTATATATATTTACAGTGTTCCCAAAAGCATTTTGGTCGTATAAAAATGCATGAATTCAATTATATTAGAAAAAAAAAAGTATAAATATTTTGCAAACAAATAATGCCAGAGCTTTTCATGATCTTAACCAAATGGTCTTTTTAGTAGATCTATGACGTCAGTTCCCCTAAAGTTCACACAGGTGTAACATGTATCTTAATTAGTGCTATTATTATCTATTATTTTATTAAACAATTCAAAACCTAACAAAAGTTTTTTTTTTTATCTTTCTTTAAAATAAGTAACACATACCACTTGGTTTGATAGTTTCTTACATAATGCAATGACATTCATACATTTCTAAGTGTGGTTTCAGTATCCAAATACATTTTGAGGCTACTGTATGTGATTAAGAGCAAACGTTCCATCCACAGCTTCTGTGACAGTGCCAAGTCTGCCAACTGTTCCATCAACAGTTTTCTGTGTTTATCTGTGCCTGCTGGGGAAAATCTCCTTACAAAACGCTGCTCACAGAAACCCAATTAGCAAGGATTCTTCAAAGTAAACAAAACAAATCATAGGCTGGCACAAGCGATCAAAGACAGGTTAAATGCATACACACAGGCTTGTGATCTCCACACTGGAACTGAGTGCTCTGCTGCGGCAGACAATGAACAATGCCCTTCCTCCCCCTAAACTATGGAAATAGATTACATAAGGATAGGGAAGTCCCTAGTGTAGAACTAAAGAGTCAGAGAAGGAGTCAGTCTCCATTGCCATGAATTAAGGAATGTGTCTTGCCATTGGTGCTTATGCTTGTGCCATGCATAAACAGAGAACAAATAAATCCCAGATGTGTGAGCAAAAGAGAAAGTAATAAAAGGAAGCAATTATTTCTAGCCTGAGCACATGTATGATGGCGTATGCATGTGGTAGACTTTTAGAAGGTAAAGTCTCCCTTCTATGTTTGCACTTTTTTTGTCCTATGTATTTTTCATGCCATCATGTTTACATTTTCATACGGTTAGAGGTTTGTGAAACACCATTACACATTTTATACTATCACCACTATACATTTACACTATCACCAATAGTTTTGTATGATCTGTTTCTGTTTACCTTATTTATTCACAATTTACAACATAATGAATGCCATGTACAGTAGTTCAGTGAGTGAGTAAACATGAGTGAATGTGGGCACAGCTGTATGGTACATTGTGCATGACATGCCGAATTCCAAACGGCCTGAATGGTGAAATCGAGGCCAAAAGATGGTGAAATTGAGCAGCAGACAGACTTAACACAATATCTCAGCAGCACTTAAAAGATTTAATATTTCCCCACTGGGAAACTGATTCTATTAGTTAGAAATACAAAAATAGAATATAAACAGGGTTGTTTGCCAGGGATGCATCAGGAACGATTCGGAGAGAAAAATGAAAAAAATGTGACCCAAATTGGCTTGGACCAGTATATGGAACTGTGATTTTGGAGTATACTTTGCAGTTTCATCACACAGAAGCCAAGCTGTGTTGTTCAAAGATCGCATATCAAGATTATGCAATAACTTCAGGTGAGTTTGAACCGTGATTAAGATATGGCAGACAAATTTAGTAACTTGATCGGTAACCAGAACAGTCCTGAAACAAATAGTGAGACAGAAGAGAGAAAACACTGTAAGCAGTTGTGCTCTGAAGCTCTGACTTTCAAAAAAAAAAAATTGCAGAAATTATTAAGAAAATGGGTGGTCAGGATTTTGATTACGATTGGCAAGATAAACAACAACTTGACTGGCTACGAACAAAGAAAGAAACTGAAAAAGTACAAAAAAATTTGCCTCGTATTACGTACGATGATTACAAAAAGCAAGTAAATTAAATTATGGGTCGGGATCATTTCCTTGGACAAGTGTGACTAAAGATAAACAGAAACTCTGTGAAAACCCCTTAGAATATTTTGAGCATTTCCGTGCAGCTTATGAAAATTAATGTTCTGCCAATGATAATGATGAAGATTATGATTTGGCTATTGTGATTGAATCCACCACTGTTGGACTGTAATACGAATACAGAGAACTGCTTATCAGTGTCTCTGTTTACATTCCTGATTGGGACACACTGCTTCAAGGGTGTGCAGTAAGTTGGAGCCGTTAGGAAGCTCACAATGATCAAAATGTAGGCAAGGTGTGTGCTGACTTTAAATAAGTTTTTAAAATAATAATATAGACCTTAAATGATAGAAGTGACTTTTTTTCTTTTTTTTTTTTTACTAGGTTATTGTAGGACCAGTAACTTCTTTGTCTCATTTTAGTCTTCACCATACAGGGCTGATGGCTCCGGCCACAGATGTAACAGTACACTGAATAGACGGTTGTGATAATTAAATTCACTGAGTATATTCTCAGCATTGCGATTTTGCTGATTATGATCAAATTTGTGAGCAAGTTGTGAGTGCTCACCTTTTTCAATTGTGGTGAAAATTGATCTCTCTAGAAACATCAAGAGTTATATAGGCACGCCGAGGGAAAAAACACAGAAAAGACTGACCATCATGGAAAAATCTCAGAGTATCCACTGTACGTCCGACTGACTGCACTGTATTCTTCCTTTTGATTCTAAACTGAACTCAAATGGCACTGAGAATTGGGTAAGAGAGAAACATAAACCACTTAAAGATGCTTTAAGCGATGTTGGGTGACGTCACTTCTTGTTGACGTTCGAAGTATTGTTAAACAAAATGGAGGCTAGCTCGACCATCCCTCCTCCTCATCCCATCCCCTCCCCCTCCCTTCCTGAAACAGTTATGTGTCGGCCATACAAAAAATTCAAGATAATCTAATTCTAACGTTAGTCGTTGTCTAGGACATCTCTCCTCTAGCTAACTTCCCTCTTCATGCTTCTCTCTCCTCCACTCCCCACACCCCCCTTCATGTGCATGCGCACTAACCCCCCAACACCCACACCCAAATCATTCTTGTCGGTTATTGGCTGAAACACTGTCTGTTATGTTTCATGGTCCAGGTTGGCCCAGTTTGTTTTTGTTGCCATTTGTGGAGCCTGGGCTGTCTACAGAGACCGCGTTTTTTTACAGTGTGTTCAGGGGACAGGCAGCTAGTGGATAGTGAGGAGATGTTTGCTGTATGTGACAAAAAATGTTTCAGCCTAAAAAACGTGTGACACCTAATTGGGGAAACTGAAAAATGCTAAATAAGATACACCGATGTTTTGCCAGATGAGAAGTTTATTCTATGTACCTCTAATTAATTCCTTTTATAACTGTTTTAATTTCCCTTGCTTTTATTTTGTGCTTATTTTCTATGCAAAGCACTTTGAATTGCCATAGTGTAAAATTTGTATTCCTTTCTATGTAAAGCACTTTGAATTGCCATAGTGTATGAAATGTGCTATATAAATAAACTTGCCTTGCCTTGATTAATAAATGTACTGTAATCACTAACTTCTTGTGATTGCTGTTGATAAACACAGCTTGTAATTGCTGTTGAGCACTACTAAATTAGCCAAGATAGCTCAGCACTTTCTCAATTTAGACTTGATATATTTCATCTCTAGAAACATCTGACAGTTCTAATTTTGGTCCAAAACAAACATAGTCTAAGATAGTCTGTGGTATCTGTCTCCTTTTGACTGTTTTGTACTATTTTTCTTATGTAAACCTTAGCTACAGAAAAAAAACATCATATTTTTTTCCCTCTCTTGACCCGAGAGTGTCTTTTTTTTAAACTATTGCAGACACAGATCCTCTTCCAGGTAACTATGAATGGATGCCTCCAATTCCAAAAAACGCAGCTTGTTCTAGTTCCATTTCACAGTCGATGCCAAAGGACAGTCTTGCTCCCAAATGGTCATTCACCTCTAGCTGAGTAAAAGCAAAAGTATTTTTTTTTCCTGCAGAAGCTGGCCCTTTTTTCTCTCATTCAGTAAATCTGTGACAGGGATTAGCAAAGAATGAAGCTTAATATAATTATGCTATTACAACCAAGGACATCTATGGGACTGATATTCGTTAACAGATGTGGTTTGTTGATGTTGAACGAACATATTCCTATTGCCCAGACAGGTGGCAGGGAATGGCATGTTCAAAAGACCAGTTAAAAAGGAAAGAAAAATAACTAAATTTTTTAGCTGAGAGAATGTGATGTTAACTGTTTTATAGCAGTCTTATCCCTGTCTGAGATTTATTTTCAGCCAATTCCTAAGGCTAAAGATTCCTAAGGCTAATTTCCTTTCAATTCTGCAAGGTTTTTAGCTTAAACCATGCCACATAATGACAGCACATGGTGAAGGAGTAGCAGTTCTTCTTGTCTCCAGTACTGTACGGGTTTAATTATGGTTTACCCATTTTCAGAAAAAGCGCCAGGTGTTTTTAGTCCCAGACTTCTTATTGGCCTTAATGTCAATATTTTTACAATTTCATAAACGCAAGTGGTGTTTTCCCGTACAAAGTTTATTTTGCAAAACGTAATGCTAGGATTTTGTGGATGGTTGCTAGGGTGTTGCCATGCAGCTGCTAAGGTGTTTAATGCTTAAAAGAGACACCTCAAACCAGCCTCAAAACCAGACTAAACTTGTCTTCAGTTGATATAGATGAAATTACAGCCTGACCAGCTTCAAAGCCAGCAAACTAGACCAAAGAATATGTTTTTTTTTTGCCCGTTTTATAGTCCAGCAAGCAAAATCGGTGAGTCTGATCACAAACAAAAGCATTTGCTCACCTCTACTCAAAAAGCCACACAATTTGAGGTCATTCACTTCTGTAGCACAAACGTTTAATGGTGACCCTTTACAATGAGGTTCCATTTGTTAACATTAACTATATTAGTTAACATGAACTAACAATTAATAATACTTCTATAGCATGTATAAATCTTAGTTAATGTTAATTTCAATATTTAATAATACATTACTAAAATAAAAAGTTGTGTTTGTTAATCATTTTGAATGGACCTGAGCTAACATGAAGTAACAATGAACTAACATTAACAAAGATCAGTTAATATGGGAACAAATGTATTGTTCATTGTTAGTTAATGTTAGCTGATGCATTAACTAACGTAACTACTGGGACCTTATTGTAAAGTGTTACCAGTTTAATACTTAGGGTAAGGAGTTACCCGATTAGGAGCAATAATCATGGTGATGCTTGTCTTAGATGCTTTGCTTCGAAAACAAAAACTGGTTCAACAATGTCTGAGAACTTTGATAAGTAAGGGCAACTGAGCATAGAGCAGCTGAGTGTGGGAATATGAGTAATAAGAAAGGAATCTGGAGCTTGTAATGACGAATGAAGTGGAGTCAGCTCTACAGGAATCATTTCAGGACACATCACAGAAACAAATTTCTAAAATATACACTGCGTGCAGCAGTTCACCATTCGCAGCTTGGGTCTATGAAATAGTTACACTCACCAAATGACAAGTACGGTGTATAAAAGACCATTGCCAAAAGGGTCCCAGTGAACCTCAGTGAGAAATAGAAGGGGTGGAGCAGCACAATCTCCAAGCAGACGTTAGTAGCCTACGCTTGTCCTATTACAACACACTGTCCAGATGTGCCAGAGTCCACATCTGCCGATCCCTAGTTTGAAAGGACTGAAAGACTGTACATCGCTCACTACTTTGGAATTAAAAGCATAACTCAATCCCGACCAATTGTTACCTGCTCATATGACCAAATGTGTCAGTGCTACTAACTGTACATGTGTTACTTTACAGTACATTTGAGTATTACTTTTTTTCATTTGTTTTATTGTTACAAGATTTTGTCTCTGGCCAAGACCCATGGATGGAATAACTTTCTGGTGTGCTGCCAGCAGTAATTCAGCATAAGTAGTGTCTGCAACTATTTTCCACCAGCTTTTAATTTTTTTTCTGTGGCTGTGTGATTGGAAACACATGGAGGCAGAGAAAATGCCAGGTAATTCCATTATTTTACAATGTTTCAGAGAGCCGTTTGATCCAAACGTTCAAACAAACACTTTTAAACGTCATTGATTCTGAATATATGTGAAACTGCTGATGTAATATGATGTGCATGTGTGGGTCTCTTTGTGTGTGTTGTTTGACTGCATGTGCAACTCAACAGAACATTCAATTACTTCTTAGAATCATGCCAGTGTACTGTATGCCAAATTCTTAAACCCAATAGAAAATGTCACTCTGCCTCATCGGTGAAAGTTTCTTAAAAGCTTAATAGCACATTTTCCCATTTGGAGTAAGTGAGTATGGACGTCTTTGCAATTTGCCATTAGACAGATTGTAGCAGAATGGCTGTAAGTGTTAGTAAGGGGACCTGGCAGAGACAACTTCATTTCAACAGTGTAGACTGAGCGGTTTAGACTGAGCGGTGTAGACTGTGTACATATTCACTGGAAATATGACTGTTTTGAAGCAGGCCTTCTGCCCTGGCCAAAGTGCTGTCGGTTCATTTGATTTGCTATCCATTTACCTCTTTTGCTGCACTATAATGACACCTATTTGGTCCTGTTCAGTAAAGCACATTTTAAAATAAAATACACATACTACATGGAGGTAAACCACAGTATTTTACAAGGAATTTTCCACAGACTTCCCTTGGAATTGGAATACAATGAGGTCATGCACTGGCTATCCCATTCACAGCAGTGTTTGAGGACATCAAGGTCAGCTGGACATGTCTGAAACAAATTGGGTTTCTCTCCAGAAAACCAGGGGGAATTTTTCTACAAGAACCTTTTCCAATGGGATTTCACACAACTGATTTTAGTTCACAGTTCGAGAACCTGTTTCACATTTACTGAGTTGGACTGATGTACTGCCATCCAGAATATGCCGTGATATGATTTCATGTGAGGGATTACTTTAAGCATCGGCTGATAAAGCAATAATGTTTCCTGGAAAACATAATGATTTGCTGTTGCAAATTAAGTGTGCTGAACAATTCCAAACATCTGGGTTGGGAACTACTCTTGGATCCGTTCTGTGACGTGACCTTGGTGGAGTCTCCCTATAGTAGATGAATCAAAGAATGCCACTTACCTTCCGACCAGCTTGACCAGGTAGTCCGGGTAGCCCTAATATCCCAGGGTCCCCCTATAAAGGAGGATGCTGAAAATTACTTCTGGTATGGTAAATTTGGCAATGTTAACATTTCACCACACAATTCATAATGCTTTGCTCATTGATTCTGGGACTGAGGACAGAACAGGTTACAAAACTTACAATTTTTAAAAACTAAAACGTATGTTAGGGTGTAATCTCATTCTTATTCCATTTTCTCACACTAACTTTGTGTTTTTCCTTGTCTTGAGAAGGTGAAATATAGAAAGAGAACCTTCACGATGAACGCTGACTTTCATGAGTTTATTTTTATAAATATTCAAAGTTGACAAAATTTTAATATACTGTACAGTTGTGAAAACATGTAAGAGAGGAATATCGTTTTTATTAACATCTTCCATCTGTCAGGACATAAACACATTGATATACTGCACACTACTTTTCAAAAGTTTAGGGTCAGTAAAATTTTATTTGGAAAGGAAATAATACTTTCATTCAGTAAAGGATGCATTAAATTTATCAAATGTGACATTAAATAACATTTAGAATGTTACAAAGGGTACAAATAAATACTGTTCTAATGAACTTTCTATTTATCAGAGAATAAAGAAAAAAAAAAAACATTTCAGAAAAAAATAACAGACGGTAAGGTTCTGTCCCATTTCTCAAGAAATCAGTGTGCTGAAAAATGCATAAACATACATAATTGTATCTATACTGAAAAATGTTTGCAAACAACACAATATATATATATATATATATATATATATATATATATATATATATTCAACACGTACATAGGCTAAAGAACATTATGATGAACATTATTAACAATACTTGTAATAAATAAAATGTTTAAATAATGAATAATGGGGGATATGTTAACAGTTACCTTTATTCCATTTGGTGCTCTGCCAGGTGAGATTCCAGGGTCTCCCTTTTTTCCCTGTAAGGCAGAGAGGAAAAACAACTAATACAACTAACACAGAATATGTATGAGGGATCCAAACTTCTACTTGTGGAAAAATGTAAAATATTTTTAGTGTTTAGATTAACCAAAGCTTTCATAAATGTTAAACAGAGAGTGTTGTTTTAAAAGGCTTTTTCAATGAAAAGACTTTACAAACTGCCTACATTGACACACCACTCACCCTTGTTTTGCCAATTGTAAATAAAGTATACATCAAAAAGGAAATGAGGAGGTTACTGGGGAGTTACTGTGACCCCTGTTTGGAACCCATTCCAAACAGAAGACTGTAACAGGATTCCTCTCTGAATTTTTTCTATATAATCTACATGGATAAGGGTAATGAAGGCTCGCAAAGGAAAGGAGTGTTGTTTACACAAGAGAGTGACCCATGTACACTTGAAGAATAAGTTTACAGTAAGTCTGTCCAATGACACTGGGGTTCACACACCACATTCTTCTGCCTTTTCAGGCAATGGGATGAAGCCATGCTTTATGGTTGTGTTTTAAACACATATATAATTAATTATATAAGTAGGATAATTTTGCAATGAATACTTTTTTTCAATGCTTCATTAATTTTTTTTGCAGCCGTTTTACAAAACTATGCAAATCAAGTAACAGTGTAAACATGCCCATGAAATCTGTACCAGTAACCAGTAACTCCCCCATCTACATTTAGCTGTTGTAAATTAAAGGAGAAACAATAAAAGCATGAGTAGCTGAATTCTGATGAACAGTTATCACACTCTTATACATCATTTGATGAACTACTGCTCAATGAAGGGAATTTGCATGGCATAATCTTGCGAGTCAGTTTTGAATTTGGTTGAGGAAGACTCAGGAGACCAATACTTTGCAGAGACTGTACAACATCATTCCATCACTGCGATTCAGACACCTCGGCTCTTAAAAGCCAAAAGCGTGCTAGTCTACTACACCATGTGTCTGGATGTGTCAGTTATCACACCCTTATACATCAGTTGATGAATTACTGCTCAATGAATGACAAATTTACTGCTATTTCAGAGAGAAACACCTGCTTGGAATCCCACAACAAATATACTGCAACTAAGTGTTAATTCTGTGGGTCTCATTCAGTCATTTTTGTCTCATCTTTGTCCCATTTGGCAGTAATAACAGTAAAAAGCAGTAAATAGTAAAAAGAGGGAAATTTTATATGGCTAAGAAAGATCTTTGTTCTCCTGGTCTATCGTAAGACTGCCACAAGCAGCCAGATGTGGTAAAATGAACAACTGTGAAAAACATGAATGGAAATAAACAGGTCCAATAATGTCGTCAAACTCATATATCATCCTATATTTCTTGCCAGTGTGCATCAGAATTCAACTACTCCTGATTTTATTGTTTCTCTTTTAATTTACAACTGCTAAATGTAGATGGAAGAGTGACTGGTTTTCTATTGGGTCCCAAAGTAACCATATTTTTATTGTAGTACTGTGGTAGTATGCTTTTTTTTGTTTCGGTCCTTCTAGGTGTTATAAAATAATACATAAACTATCTTGTGATATCACTGTTGTAAAAAAATTAAAAAATATAATAAATAAATAAATGCACTTATTAAAGTGCTAATTAAAGCACATGTGGCTTATAAATTGAAGCCATTGAGTAATCAAAGCTCATGTATAGAGGTTGGACAAGGAAATTGAAACACTGGCCAATTTAGTGTTGGAGCTTTAAAGGTCCCATTGCATGGATTATTTTATTATTTTAGAATGTTTCCTGGGGTGCCCTTATAATATTAGTATGTTTTTTAGATCAAAATTTGTTATAATTTAGAAATAAAAGGCATTTTTCCTAGCCTGATTTTAGCCTCTGATTTGAACACTCTGTTTGAAGGGGCGTGTCTGCTGTGAGACTTCAGTGTAAACGCCCACTGCTGTGATTGGCTGCTGTGAGACTTCAGTGTAAACGCCCACTGCTGTGATTGGCTGCTGTGAGACTTCAGTGTAAATGCCCACTGCTGTGATTGGCTGCTGTGAGACTTCAGTGTAAGCCTGTTGATCACGTGAATGAAGATCTTAACATTGCAACGCAGTTTCTGCACTCTCACTAATGATTTCACCAATGCAAACATGATGTACGTACAGTAAGAGCTTTGTTGTGCAGTGTAACAGCGTCATTGATTTCATAACGAGTTTTGGCAAGTGTCCAGATAAACTCGCGCTGTGTGATTGACAGCTTGGGCGACTGGAAAAGGATTGTTCTTTGATCGCTATCTGTATATTAATCACAGTTTAAGTAAGATTATTTTCATCCTACTAAGAGAAACGACGTGAAGTTCATTGTTTAGTCACTGGCTTGATTTACTGATGCATAAACAGTATTGAACGACTTTGAGAGAAAGATTATCTGTCTGAACTTGAACAATTACACATCAGACATTCACATAACCCACTGGTTCTTCAGAGGCTCGGATGAAGGAACTAAAAAAATACTTTTGTGTTCATTTGTACATCCAAACACTGAGCAACTGCCATGCTTCGCTTGTTTGCAAGCCATGATGTCTCTCGAGGAAAAATGATTCGGCCTGGCCTTGAACATAGGCTGGCATATGCAAATTTTTGGAGGCGTACATATTAATGATCCCGACTGTTGTGTCACAGTCGGTGTTATGTGGAGATTCACCTATTTTTCAGGGGTGTTTTTCAAAAACGAGATTTAAATAAGAAGGAGAAAACTATGGTGTTTGAGACTCACTGTATGTCATGTCCATGTACTGAACTCTTGTTATTTAACTATGCCAAGATAAATTCAATTTCAAATTCTAGGGCACCTTTAACGTCTATATTTCACTGATTTTACATTCCATTAGTAAGAGCAGAGTGTGAAGGTTGAATTAGCAGAGCAATAGCACATCTGCACATAACATATTGCAATCCACTACATAATGGGACATATATCAGAGTTCAGAAGGGGATAAATTGTTGCTACGTGTCTTGCTGGCTTACTGTGACCAGGAAAAGGTGTATCAAGAGCCACGGTATTCAGGGTAATGCCAGCATACCACTATGTAGGACGAGGAGTAACTGTCAACGCAAGAGAAAGCTGTCTGAAAGGGATGTCCATGTACTAACCCAGATTGTATCCAAAAAACATAAAACCACAGCTGCCAGAATCACTGCAGAATTAAATGCGCACCTCGAACACCTCACTCGTGCCAGTGCTAAATGTTGGTTTCACTGGGGACAACAGTGTAAATCAGTGCAAAAATGTGAAGCATGCATTGTTCTCTGGTGAGTCCACCTTCACTGTCTTTTCCACATCCGTGGGAGTTACAGTGTGAAGAAGCCTTAAAGAGGCTTAGCATGCCCAGAGTGAAGCACGGGGGTGGATCAGTGATGGTTTGGGCTGCAATATCATGGCATTCCCTACTGTGCTTGATGGGCGCAACACTGCCAAGGACTACCGAACCATTCTGGAGGACCATGTGCACGTACTGTAATGGTTCAAACGTACTCTTGACTTGTATCTGTCATTTCCAAGATGAACTGATACTGTATTGACAGCAAAAGGAGGCCCTACACCATACTGATAAATTATTGTGGTCGAAAACCAGGTGTTTCAGATTAATTTTTCAAACCCTATATGCTTAATGATCTTCTTTAAGTTTGTGGAATTCACTAATAAGTTTAATATTTGCATTTTACGAGGACAGCTTTTTTATGGTATGTCAAAACAATTTGGCAAAATCAATTTGTTGCTTTGCAAAAAAAAAATACATAAAGCAAAAAAAAAAAAAAATGCAAAACTAAACTAAATAAAACAAGGAAATGGTCCCATAGATCCAAACACACAAGTCTAGGTTGATTGCATCCACAAAAGCCACACAGTACTGTATTCAGTGGTACATACCTTGGGCCCGGGGGACCCTGGACGGCCTGGGTTTCCATATGGACCAAGGGGACCCTACAAAACAACACATGTTCACTTGTATTTGTGTGCTTTCTTCTCTATAGTTACTGTGAAATCACTGCAGGACACTTAAGCTGGGTCACAGGCCTTGACCCATATTACTGTTTTTCCTTTTGCCAAAAGAAATGGCTAGTAAAAAGACTAGAATCAAAAGGAGAGGGGCATACAAGAAAAGTAGATTTACAGAGAGAGAGAGAGAGAGAGAGAGAGAGAGAGAAAAAAAAAGAGTCAGTGAAATGAATACTCGTGTAGTGGACTGTTTTATGTGGACATGGCCATCACTTCTGTCAGTTCAATCACTGTTATCAGGGTCTCAAATTAACACTCATAAAGTGTCATTGTGAGTTGAAATTGACTTTGGCAGGTAAAATGAGTAACTGCCCAGTTAGGAATTGTAACATGATTTAAATGACATTGTAAAATGTTAATTTTACCCTCGCTGATGTAAGCGACACAAGCTAATTAAATCAAAGACAACCGCCTATTAAAGAAAACATCTGTCACAACTCATCTGTCTTCAAATTACTTTCTCCTTAGCGGAAATTATATTGTCAGACATTTAGTTTGGAAGCCTTAAACGTTTTTTTCCCCTCTATGTGGTGACACATTTTTTCTTAAATTGTGTCTTCTCTAAAACTCCCGGTTTTCAATTGGAAGGATAAATAAATGTATTATTTTTTAAGAGATCAGGTAAAATTACATCTCTGTGCCAGTGGTTGCATAAACAGGAGCAGAATCTGGTTTCATTTAGGTTAGAAATTTATTTCACTGATATAATCATGCAGTCCTAGGTGAACATTATTTACTATAGATATAAATTAGAATTTAATTGAAATATTTTTAAAATAACAATGCATTAAAATTATTATTTTTTTTTTTAATAATTTACTTCAGTACAGTAAAAATAAAAAGGTGACTCCAGAGCGGAAGTTCTGTAAATTCCTCAAAAAACAATGTGTGGTGCACTTGGTTGCCTTTATACATTTCAGACATACAGTCGTAAAGAATGAAATAAACATCACATTATGTCAGGGCAATAAATCAAGACCTCTCAGCCCTCCACCTTAAACTCAAACACTTGGGGAAAAAAAGGTTTATAAACAAGAATCCGAACGTTTACTAACTAACCCTGTCGGAATCTAAAGGGGAGCAGCTTAGTCCAAGTTAGGGAATGGAGAAATGTTTAAATATCTCATACATTTTTTTATTTATTATTCTGGCCCTCATGATAAGTATTGTACGTAAGTAGCACAGTTTGCCCAAGGCATGCATTCGGAAAATTGCCCTCCACTTAACAAGAAAGTGTTGTGTTTTAAAAGGTACTTCTGGCATATGCTTTTGGCATATAACATATGGACATGATTTTCTTCATTAGCTGACTTTCCAGCAGCGAACAGGGGGCTTGAGTAGAGAAAGAGTGCAAGAAAGCCTCCCAGACACTGATTTACACACTCTGCTAGCAAAGCAGGCAAAATGGAAGTGATCTTAAACAACAAACTGGAAAAGCCACAATACAAATGCCATCACTTTGGAGGATAAGACGTGCTAACTGAAACTAAAGGCCATAATAATAAAATAAAATAAAAAAGATTACAAAAAAAAAACAGTGGGGAAAATGATTTGTGCTTGCTGATATTGTCGTTTGCTCAGGCTTTCTGCATTGTTTTAGCACGCAATTCACTAAAGGCAAAAGCAAATCAGGTAAAAAAGCACAAAATATGTGCTGAAAGCAATTTGCATGATGCAATTCCCTATCTTTAGGGTGTTGTGGAGGATGCCTGCAGACTACAATCTGATAAATATCCACCGCTGTGGTCTAGACACCTCAATCAGCTCTTTAAAATGCAGTAAGTGTGCTTGACTACATTTCATGTCCGTATATATACAGGTTATAACTTTTCTCTATCATTTAATTATCATTTGATAAATTACAAGCAATATTCAATTAGTTAAAAAGAAGGAAATGGGATTTATTGATGATAAATAAATAAATAAATAAATCAGGTTATTGTGTATTTGAAACACATTCAGTTCATTTGTATTTTTAAATATGACCTGTTTTATTGAAGTATGACAAATATGCATTATCTGTCTATGTTAAAACTGTGTAATCCAAATGGATGGAACTTTTATATGCAATTCAAATACATAAATCTTAAATTTACGGCTAAATATTTTTGAGTGATAGCTGACAACCATCAGTGAAGTTATATTGTAGAGCAAATAACATGCAATGGTGAAATTCAAAGACTTAGCGAGAGCCGAGAGGTAATGCTAAGTCTACTTGTCAAGGCAGCGCTATTATTTATGTATGATCCACCTGGGGTTTGTCATGAGTGGGGCTCTTATTCATTGCCTTTCCTGCTGAGTGCACACAAACTGGCCATATGGAGATACTTACAAGAAGCTCATGTACAGATTTCCACCTCGTTTTTTATGTTTGGTCGGGTTCTGAACATGTGGCCGTGGTCAGTGATCAGAGGAGACTGAGAGAGGAGTATCAAGAAAGCCTATCAAGTTACATATTGGTTAATCTCTCTTGCTCACTTTCAGCTCTCCAACAGGCACTCGTGTGGGAAGACGCGCGTGGTGGTTGTCACTTTCCGCCTAATATACTTGAGAATGGCTGACTTATGACAAAGCTCCCTGACCTGGCTCAAAGAAGGCTAATGTTTACCAGTGCACTTGAGAAAATATATTTGTCTGATCTGGCCTCTTGACCAAGTTAAGCTATGTTTAAAGTGAACTTTGTATTGTAAAGAATCTGATCTAAGACAGCTTTAGCAGTGCCAGCGATAGAGACAAACTGTATGCCAGAGAATTTTACTGTGTTGATACAGTATGTCCAGCACTCATGTCTGTCATCTATGAGGCATTGATTCACACCAGACAACCCTTACAGATCACATGACCCAGCACATGGTGACACAGAAGGGAATGGTTTAGAGTTCTGTGCAGTTGTGAGAGACCTGAGGGATGAATTACTACATAAACACTACCATATTTGGTGTAGTCACTAAAGTAGTATGGAAATTGTCGAAAATTGCATGTGACAATAAGGAAGTGACAATGCACCAGACTAAATAAACTAGCCTGACTAAGTTTTGAAGAAAAGCTAACACAGAACAAAGAACTTCAGATGGTAGAAGATTATTATTTTTTTCCTCAGAGAACTGTTTAATTTGCTAGTATAATACTAGTATAATGAATTAAAGATGTGAAAGAATGAGCAAATTCACTAACATGGAATTGTTCATGACCTCTGACCCTCACATTTCTTCAGCCTGCCGATGTTCTTTGCCATTCAACAATTCTTGAGCAGTGTTGGGGAACTTTACTTTTAAAAGTTATATTATTATAAAAAGCAACTAATTATGTCACACCGTTTATTTATTATGGGCAGCAAGTTAGTACTTTTGCATTACTTTTATATTAATATTTTATTTAGATATTTAGTAGAAGCATTTATTCAAAACGAAATATAAGGAATACCAGAAGCGATTATCCTAAAGGTGCAATCACATGTACTATTGTTAAGAATTTTTGTAGGCAAAATATGGTCATTCCAATAGGAAACCCCATTATCAGAAATTTTGTGAGAGGGCAAAAGATTTCCACCCACAGATTTCACAACTGGTTCAAATTGGTCACACTGTGCCATGTTGCTTGGTTTGAAAGTGACTTGTATGTAAGATGTCCTTCATACATCGCTACACTTTTGACAATTTTGCCAAAATTTCACAAATGTGGCCATAGTATGCTTGACTTGGATTAATTTTTAAATTGAAAATGCATTTTTTTGATGAGAAGTTAAAAAAAAATATTTTATTCTCTTCATTTAAATTGGATCAAATAAATGAAGAATGAAAATGAAACACTCACACAGCTTATTGGTGTACAGCCTAAGGATATGCTCTTACCATTGTGCCCTTCAGTAAGATTAGAGTAATGTTTAGAGATTGTCCCTGTATATGATTTCTTCAGCTCTCTAGTGTCATTTTATTAACTTTCCCTATGTTTAGATTGTTAAATTGGGATAAATTTGTATACAGTATACAGTTTAAGAAATTAAATTACATATTTTGTCACGGTTCATGAATCCACTGTCTCCCTCTTGTGTGTTTGTGTGTGTGTGTGTGTGTGTGTGTGTGTGTGTGTGTGTGTGTGTGTGTGTGTGTGTGTGTGTGTGGGCGTGGTTATCAATCTCAGGTTGATTATTAGCGCCAGCTGTAATCACTTCCCTTTCCCTTTATATGTTCAGTGATCACTGTCTCATGTTGTCAGATCGTTGTGGCTTCCCCGAGTTGCAATAATCCAACCGCGATGTAATGAGCGCATGGACAGCAATCTCTAAGGTTTTCTCAGAAAGAAAGGATCTGATCTTAGAGAGAAGACATAGCTGGAAAAAACAAGAACTAATCACCGCATTAATTTGTTTTTCAAATTTGAAGTTCTGATCCCAGAAAACACCTATGTTTTTAATGCAAGATGAAGTTGGAGAGAGGTGATCCAGATCAATGTTACTGCTATTAAAGTTGTCATGGGGGCCAAAGACTATAACCTCGGTTTTGGATTCATTCAGAAATAAGAAATTTTGAGAAAACCACATTTTTACTTCTTCTAGGCATGCAAAAAGAGATTTCAGAGCAGTATCTTTGTTGCGTTTCAGAGGCAAACAAATTTGTGTATCATCTGCATAGCAGTGAAATGATACACCATGCTTTCTGAAAATGGAGCCCAGAGGAAGTAAATACAGGGAAAAAAGAATGGGTGCGAGAATAGACCCCTGCGGCACTCCACAGGAGAGTTGAGCAGGCGAGGAAGAGAAATTACCAAGTTTAACAGAGAAACTTCTATTTGTTAGATATGATTTAAACCAACTGAGGACAGTTCCCTGGATACCCACAAAATATTCTAGTCGGGATAAAAGAGTTTTATGATCAACTGTATCAAAAGCCGAGTCACCAGCGTCAGTCGCTAATAGTATATCATTAGAGACCCTTAATAAAGCAGACTCGTTGCTGTGCAGAGGCTTAAAACCAGACTGGAAAGTTTCAAGAATTTGATTTAAGAACCGTTTTCTCCAAAGCTTTTGTAATAAAAGGTAGGGTCGAGATAGGTCGAAAATGATTAAAATCCCTATCATCAAGTGAAGGTTTCTTGAGAAGAGGTGTAACAGTAGCTTGTTTTAGGCTATCAGGGATAGTCCCTGTGCTCAAGCATTTATTCAGAAAAGACACCAAACTTGTTCCAACTGAATCAAAAATTTGTTTCAAAATACGGGGAGAAAGAACATCAAGAGAGCAGAAGGAAGGTTTCAAGTGATCAACAATTTCTCTGAGAGACAGAAGAGAAACTGGGTCAAAGACGCTCCATATGGCTGAAGAACAACCCAGTTCAGGTGAGACAATAGCAGAAGGTTGTAACTGAGATCTTAGAGAGGTGATCTTCTCACAGAAAAACCTTGAGAAGCCTTCACATAACGATACTGAGGGATTTGAAATCACATTTACAGGAGGATTTAGAGCAGAATTGAACACAGAAAATAAGGCTTTTGAACTATGATGGTTTTTTAAAATTAAATTAGAAAAATACTTAGACTTAGCAAATATAATCATGGCTTTCTGAAAAGCACTGAGGGAGTTTTTCAGCATTTCATAAGAAACTTGTAGCTTATCACTTTTCCATTTACGTTCTGCTCTTCTACATGCTCGCCTCAGAGAGCGGATGGTATCATTGAGCCATGGTTCAGTCTTAGGTTTTGGCTTCTTCGTTTTTAAAGGAGCAGTGGTATTTAGAATCTCGGAGCATACAGTATTAAACAGACTAAGATGTTCTTCAGCATCCAAGTCGGGTAAGGGTGACTCCAGGGACAGAGACAGACACACCTCATTAAAGGTGTTAGTGAATTCATCACGGAAACAGGGAGAAAAGGAACGAGTCCATTGTGCAGTAGGAATAATGTGCGATCTTGAAGGAGGAAAGGACATAGAAAACAGTACAGGCATATGATCAGAGATCAGAGTGTCAAAAACCTGAACATCAGTAATGGAAACACCATGTGAGAGTACCAGGTCCAGAGTATGACCATGAGTATGAGTGGGATCTTTCACCCACTGAACCATGTTAAATGAATTGATGAGATTTAAAAACTCCATTGTTAGAGGTTTTGACTGACAGCACACATGAATATTAAAGTCCCCTAGCAGAAGAATATTGCTGTAATTAGTTACACATTCACCTATAAAGGCAGTAAATTCACTTATAAAATCTTTCACTAGGTGAGGGGGGCGATACAACAGCGCTAACAAAACAGGATCGTCAAATTCCAGTCGCAACAGCTGTACTTCAAAGCTACTGTAGACTGAAGACGGAACAGAGCGTCAAAGATCGAAGATTCTGTCGATTAGCTCCACCGCGGCGAACACGGATCGGAGGGTAGCAGGGGATCGTCGAATGAGAGTCCTGGAGAATGGTCCGAAGCCAGCGAACAGGTGGATCGAGCAAACGCCAACCAGCACATCGGCCAATGCCTAGATTCCACGTCGTCATGGAGACGAAGCTGGACGCGCGGGCGGCGTGTAGCGCCATTTTCAGTTTGACAGCAACCCCTCCACGCTTGCCGTGTCTCCTGCGGCGCTTTCTGCGGGGAACACCATGAGGCCAATTGCTCAGATACTCTGTAATATCCCAGGTAGAGTTTGGAGAGCAGGATTGTGAACCAGCCACAGAGCTTTTTAACTCTGGGTTATATGTGGCCACAAAAGAGTCTCGAATATCCAGAAGTAACAGGCGATCATAAACCAGAAGCGAGTAGCAGTTTGATGCAGATAGAAGCACAAAAATAGCACAAAGTAGCAGAGACATCAGACGGCATGCCACGTACACCGGCGCCATCTCTCCCAACGTTAGAATCCCAGCTTGGTCCATTGTCGCTCTGGCTCCACCTCAGACATCAGAATCAGCAGCTGTGCCTCGACCATCCACACCTCTGGCTCCTTCGGACTCCTCCTTCCCCCCCCCCAGTTTCTCCATTGTTCTCACTCACAACGTCTCTGCCCCGGTCTGCCAAGCCTATGACTCCACCATTGGTCATGCCCATCTGCAGCTCCACCGTGGCTCCCCAGGTCTTTGCCGCCACCCTGGCTCTACGGCTCTGCCTTGGTCTCCACCTCCACCAGTCGACCTCCACACCTCAAGTCAGTCGTCTCCCTGGTTCCACCCGGCCTCTCCTCCAAGGCTCCACCATGGCTCCTCCCTCCATCGGCTCCACTTTGGACCTTCATGTCTGTGCTCGGGGTCATCATCCTGCTCCTCTCGACTCTACTCTGGTTCCTTCTATCTCCGCCTTGGCTCCACCCACCTTCATCTCCTCCCTGGGCGTCGTCCCTTGCCTGTTCCTCGTCCTCCTCCAGAGCCCCCACTCTCCCTCCCTCCTCAGTTTGGGATATGTTTTTCAGAGCGAGGATGCACTTTCCGAGGAGGGGGAGTTATGACATGGTCATGTTTAGTTTCTGTCTTGTTTTGTTTTCAGTCTTAGGATACGTTTACATGACAACGATATGCTTTAAACTAAGACCAACCTCATGTCTGTATTCCAAAAGCATTCATGAATTACAATCGGATCTACGCTTAAAATGGGGGATGACAGTTATTAGGTTAAAGGTGTAGTATGTAATTTCTGCAAAACTAGTGGCACCTAGCGGTATTACAAAAATAAAGCATATTTTCAATCAACCTCGCAAACACCCATTCGTGTGTCACAACTCCTCCAACTCAATCATCACAAATACATCTCTTACGGGTTTCTGTGAAGTCATGTCTCAAAAGGTACTTTCAATATAGGTCCAAAATATTAGAAATAATTTTGATGTTGAAGACAAAAATTTAGGATAGTTTCTTAATATGGATAGTGGATTGTACCATGTGTAAGCATGAGATATACGTTCCATTTTTAAACATAAGCAACATGTTTTTCTACCTTACAAGGAAGTTGAAACTCTCAGTGATGTATATAAGCTCAATCTTACTGTACTACGGCAGAGAAACATCGGGAACACATAGACCTGGCATGAATAAAACATCTTCTCAAGTTTCTCTCCTATGCTGACGAATAAAGATTTTTCTTGGAAAGATAACTGGTGTCCGGTTCCGTGAATCAAATAATAACGGGGAAAAAGGCTTAATTCCAAGTCTACAGTTTGGCGACACAAACAAGGATTGCATCTTCGGACAGTTGTCTCAATCATTCAGGTAAGACTTTTTCTTTCTAAAATAATTCTAAGTCTGCCTGATGATTAGAGACATTGACTGAAACTGCTTAAAAGAACTGTGTTATTTAAAGTACCGGTTGTGTTGCCAATGAATATATGTGTCAGACATAGTACAAAAAAATAATGAAAAAAATATATAGATTTAAATTAAGTCATTTGAATTTGATGTGGCTTGTTTAAGTTGCTCTGATCAGTAAACCTCTAAAATAGTTTAATGATGCTGGGGTAAAAGTGGATCTTTTTTAGAAAGAAGACCATTTAGACGACATGATCACAGTTGATAAGATCGGTCCTGAATTTTCTTCACCTGCGATTAAAAGGGAAGAATCTAAAATTATGACAGAAGAGAGACCATTCACACCAGGAGAATGTCAAGCCATTCTCACAGCCTTGCCTCCTCTGAAGAGACAAGATCCAAACACAGAGTTTTGGCAAGAATTAGACTCATTAGTTGAAGCACATCAAATGACATGATATGCACACCATTGTGAAAGCTAAAATCTCAAGAGACAGATGGGAACGCTTGCCAGCTTCGATAACAACAACCCAATGGATAGACTTGTGGGTTGATGGCCAGGGACGACCCCTGGGTCTTTGGCAAGCATTAGATGAGTTCCAAAAAGAAATACAAGAAATCTTGGGCAGCGGTAAAACTCCTTTCACATTAGTGACATTGATTAAGAAAAAGGATGATGAATCTCCAGATGAATATGCTCTGCGTAAGTGGAATGCTTATGAGAGATGGGTCCTCTGTGCTAAGAAACAACCTGACAGAGATGATGTACAGTTCACTGACACACTTGTGGATGGCTTCAGCACAAAATACCAACAAGCCTTATCACTTGGAGTCAATCCAGGTGAGGCATTTGACCAAATTATGCAATGGGCTGGCCGCCTAGAGATGGCTATGAGATCAAACAAGTAAGAAGGAAACAAGCCATATCAAAGAGGAGTGGCAACAGCTCAATACAACATGGACATAAAGAAGAGGATGATTGTTTGCCTCAGTTGTGGAAAGCCTGGCCACATTAGAAAAGATTGTTGGGCTAAAGGAGGTGGAGCAGAAGGTCAAGGTCCATTATTTAAACAGGTCGGTGCGAAAAACCATGATGAAATCTCTCAAGGGAAGACGTGGACTGAAACACAAGTCTGTCAGCTCATTGGGGGAATTATGCGTCCGCAATAGGAATCAGCGCCCCCACAGCTTCAATCAGCTTCACAAGGAAGCCTTATTGGCATGGACATTCTTCCATTGTTGAACATGATCATATTCACTGACAGTCGTCAAATCGCTACAACAGCTGGGATAATACCACATGAAGATCGCACATGTAATCTAAGGTCTGTTGATACCGCAAAACCAATCATCAGAGACTGGGAAAAAGACGGTATGTGGCAAAGCCAACATTGATCCCATTGTTATCGAGGGACCAATACATGCCCCTTATAAACAATACCCCATCCAACCTGAAGCAAGACAAGCCGTGGAAGAGATAGTGGCAGACTTGGAAGCTGAAGGAATCATCAGACAAACTTCATCTACCACTAATAGTCCTGTCTGGCCTGTCAAGAAATCAGATAACTCATGGCGATTAACCATAGATTACACAAGACTTAACAGTGTAACACCAAAACCGTATCCTATTGTGGCCAATCCTGCCACCATTCTGAATGATATCCCAGGAAATGCAAGAATTTTTACGGTACTAGATGTACTGTCGGCCTTCTGGTCTATACCTATTGACGAAAGATCTCAAGAGAAATTGGCCTTCACAGTGGGCGCAAAACAGTATGTTTGGAACAGACTTTCCCACAAGGTCTTAATCTTTCTCCTGTTGTATTTCATAGAGCTTTGGACCAGTTATTAGCGGAGCAAAAAGCTGAAATTGAGAGTTTAGGAAGTGTTTGCCTCCAATATGTTGATGACTTGTTGATTGCAAGCCCAGATGAAAACAGTCATGCATTTGCTCTGAATGTTGTCCTACATGCCCATAGGAAAGGGGGATTCAAAATTAACCCCGACAAAGCCCAGCTGGCCAAAACCAAGGTTATCTATTTGGGCCAAGAAATATCTGTGGAGGGAAGGAGAATGACAACAGAGCGTGTAGAGGCATTACGGCAACTTCCAAAACCTTTAAAAGTTACAGGAATGCGGAAGGTGATGGGACTTTTCAACTATTGTCATCAGTATATATCTGATTTTGCCAGCATCACTAGCCCTCTCATTGACCTGTACAAGGGAGGAAAGCCTGGAGTGGAACATATAAACTGGACACCGGAAGCTGAGGAAGCTATGAAAGAGATTGGTTTACTTCTGATTGGAAGTGATTGGTTTACTACTGATTGGTTTACTTCTATGAAAGAGAAACTGACTTCAGCCCCAGCCTTGGGACTTCCAGATGGGCGATTGCCATTTAATTTGTGGACCAGGGTGGGAGATGAGACCTACTCAGCAGTACTGTGTCAAAAACCAGGTGATCAGTACAGACCCGTCGGATACTTTTCTACAAAGATTCCTGTCACTATGATTGGTCTACCACAATGTAATCAAGCCCTCGATGGTGCCACATGGCAGAGTCCTGCACGGGTTCGGGTACAGGCGGGTACCCGACGGGTGACCAGCAAATTTTGCTCAAACGAGTGAAAAATATCCAACTGTGTCGGATATGGGTGCGGGTCGGGTCGGACACGGGCTAAACACAATCACCTGCAAACGTACAAATATATGCATATTTTTAGGAACACATCTACAAAAATATGCCTGTATTCAAGTTGATAAAATAATTAAAAATCCACTCAGTTTATTTGTGCCCTCCCAGGATCTATACCTACTTTCACTTTAAAAAATGCATCATAACCGCGCGTGCGATATGCTTGCAGTCGTCGAGATGGATGCTGAGGATTTGTAGAAAAGAATAGCTAGTGGAGATGGTAAAGTTGTCGACAATACGTCATCAAAAATCAAGTCCAGTGTGTGGGAGAAATTTGGAGTTATCTGAAGAAAACAATATTGTGAAAGGCTTTGCTGCATGCATTTTCATGTTGGATAGCCGCAAATGTGGTACTTCATTGCTGAGGAAGGACGCAGATAACTGTGGTAACAAACCAAGCAGTTCTATCGAACAGTATTTTTCAAATTTAACACTGTTAAGTATGTGTGGTGTGCAGGGCGTGTTTGAACCCAAAATTGTCAGATGTAGGCTAGACGAAATTGCGTGGTAGATGTAGTGTTGTAGCCTGTTAATTTGGTAAAATGTTATTAGGCTACTCAGTTTTGTGGTAACGTTAGCCATGTTCCTCATGTACCGGCCTTTTGACAGCTTCGGCTGAAGTTGTCCTTGTGTTAATGGCCGTGTAATAACTTCTGTAGGACCTGGCAATAAATTTTTTTTTAAGTGTATCTATAATGTGATAGTCTAAACTGATTTTATTTCGGTTGCGGGTCGGGTGGTCGGTTCTATTTTAAGCGGAGCGGGTCGGGTCGGGTGCGGATTTTAATTAGTGCTGCTGTCGGAAAACGGGTCGGATGCACCTTTAAGCACTGCGGGTACGGGCGGGTGCGGATTTACAAAATCGGACCCGTGCAGGACTCTGCCACAAGGGCAGTGGATGCTGTTGAAAATCTGATAGGAGCACAAACTATCATACTGCACACTCCACACAGTATAGTGACGCTGTTGAACAACGAAAACATCAAGACCATAACTGACGCAAGGAGAGTAAGATGGGAAGCAACTTGAACAAGGATTTGAGAGTGGAAATCATCAGGGACACTTCTCTTAACCCTGCAACAATGATGCTGGAACCACGTGAGGGAATACCACATGAGTGTGAAAAACAGGTAGAAGAAGAAAGTCTTGGTCCTGTTAATCCAATCCCTCTTGAAAAAACAGACAAAGAGTTATGGGTCAATGGATCCAGTTACTATGTTGATGGAAAACGACATACTGGATGGGCTGTAGTGGAAGCTGATGGAACTGTTGTGAAGAAGGGAGCTCTTTCTGGGCAATTTAGTCTATCTCTTAATGGTTCTGCAGTTTGGGAAGTAGTTCCTTTAGATCAAGCCACAGGTGCATGGCAGGTGTCAGAAGCACAGTGTATACATACATGGAATATTTGAAAATATGATATACAGAGGGAAGTTGTGTCCAATTCCTCCTGATCCATTTTGCCTTGAGATTCTCTACCCTCTTCACTTGGGTGGAATTCATGTTCCACATGTGCAATTGTTGCAGTTAGAGTCACAATGGTGGAATAATAAATTAGTAGAAGAAAGGAATTATGAACTCTTTGAAAAGGTTAGAATAGTTAAAAAGAGTGTTAAAGCAGCTCAAGAGGAGGGAATTCAAGCAATGGGTCACGTTATCGTAGCAAACGGAGTAGCTAAATTGATGTCTGAGAGAAAATTAACACAAATTCCAGGAAATCATGGTCGGAATGGATAGTTTTGACTATGGTAGGAGTTTTTGTGTTTCTGTTAGCAATACAACTCATCATATGTGTTACTAGAAGGAAGAGTACCAAACATGTAAAAATGGTTAATACTAACCAAATGGATAGAACCGAGAATGGGACATACAGAGTGAAATAGGAGATTTTACATCTACTACACTACTTATAAAACATAACTTCACAAACAATGAACACCCACTTACTGATTTTCAACCCCAAGGGATAGGATCCTTTAACATCAACGTTTATTTTAGTTTGTTGTTTTGGCCAGGAACTCGAGGAGTTAAGCACTTAACGAGTTGAGGCAATGGTGGAAGAGTTATTCATTAGATGATTGGGGTTTATTTTAAATGCTTACACATATACGTTAAATGACACATAGGGCCCTATCTTGCACCCAGCACAATTGACTTTGTACACCGACGCATGTATCATTCCTATTTTGCACCCGAGCACAGCGGACTTTTCCCTCCACAGACGCACGCCGGTAAACTAAGGAGTGAACTTGCGCTCCCGGGGGCGTTGCAGCGAAAAGAGGAGGCGTGTTTCGGCGCAAACGTTCCCTGATGCTATTTTGCAGGTTTAGAAAACAATTCCGCCACTGACCAGGAAAAACCTAGTCTAAAGTTGCGCATGTTATTCATATGCTATTTTAAGGGCGCATGCTTGGCCATAATCAATGTAGCATGTGCACAACGTGCACAACTTTGATTCTCTCATCTACACAGAAGCAGCAGTTTTCATTTTTGCAAATCATACATTATTACAAGGAAAACTATTAACACACGAGGGTAATCATTGTTGTGTCCATGAAGATGTGAAAAAATCTAGCTTACACATTTACCCAAATTATTATACACCGTTTAACTGAAGCTAATTTGGGTGGGTTTCTCCCATCCCCAATGTCACTTCTCTGTGTTTTACGGCCCTGACGAGAACGTCGGTCTCCTCAGCTGTGAACCGCTCCTGGCGTGCGCCTGGCAAATCCGCCGTTATAATAGCAACCCGCCATGGAACAAGCACGTCTGCTCTTAAAGGGAATGTGAGATGTCGCTCTGATTGGTTTATTTCACGTTACGCCCAAACCACACCTATAAATAATGAAGCTACTTCAGACCAACCCATTTTAGATTTGCGTCGGGCGCAAGAGTCATTTATCCCGCCGGTATAATAGCAACAGCGCCCAAGACCCGCCCACAAAGTTACTTGCGTTTCGCGCTTGATACTTGCGTTTCAGATCGTTAAAATAGGGCCCATAGTATGCAGGGACATAACATGGGTTGGAGTTATTTGTTTATTTTGTTTTTCTATCATATTTTCCTTTGGTCTGCTATTTCTCCTCCTCACTATCACTTCAATAGGGTCGCAACCTGGGAATTATGGTGTGGAACTGACAGCCGTAGTTCCAGTGGAGGGAGATGAAGACTAAAATTTCATCTTTTAATATAATTTCATTATTTAATATTATGTATCTGTATTATTATTCTTTATTAGTATTCATAATCAGTTTTATTATCTTATGAAGTTTAAAATGCATGAGTTGGACTATATATTGCATGGACACATTTGTTTAAGGATCATATTTTAGACACAAGGAGGGGAGCTGGGAGAGTTATATATTTTGCTTAGAGGGATGTGTGCAATGCAACGTTCACAGAGCAGAGATGTTCCAATGATGATGATACATTAAATGTGTACAATTGGCATGTTCTTTACAAGGAAAGGAATGTTTTTCAACTGATGCAATTGTACCACAAATGTATACACCGAGGATAGTTTCTTAATATGGATAGTGGATTGTACCATGTGTAAGCATGAGGTATACATTCCATTTTTAAACATAAGCAACATGTTTTTCTACCTTACAAGGAAGTTGAAAGTCGCTCAGTGGTGTATATAAGCTCAATCTTACTGTACTACAGCAGAGAAACATCGGGAACACATAGACCTGGCACGAATACAACATCATCTCAAGTTTCTCTCCAATGCTGACGAATAAAGATTTTTCTTGGAAAGATAACTGGTGTCCGGTTCCGTGAATCAAATAATAATGGGGAAAAAGGCTTAATTCCAAGTCTACAATGTGTTGCTAAGTGTTATGAATAAGCAACTGAGGCTAACACTATGTAGAGTGAATGCAAGCATTTTGCTTATAATAAGCCCATCTAACGTATGGCACTGGTCGCATTTTTTAAAAATGTTTGAGGCCTCTTACACCGGACACATGAAAGTAAATATTATAAAGTGGTGCATGATGATGCTGTATGGTATTGAATCGTCCATTGTAGCTCGCTGTATTGCAATGCCCAGTTTGCTATGATGTGTCCATGAACCGTTTAATCTTTGATGGTCTAAATGCAGCGAATTTTGGCTTGCCCTTCTGTAACCAAAGCTGAATGTCTTTTCCCATGTAACAAATTGTACCATGCATATGAATTGCTATGAATGAAAACTGACAAATAACAAACATTACAGAAATTCAAAAAAACACATATAATTTTTTTTTATATATATCAGGATTTACGTGAAATATTCTTAGTACCTTGGGGGCACTGACTGATGGTGTAGGATACCAGCCACTCTGGAGAGCTTAAGAGCCGGTGAGCACCGGTGAGGCTTTAAATGCCTTTAATAAGACTGCTACAAAGAGCCCTTTCTTTAGCTCAACAGATTGGTTTCCCACAGTCCAGCCCTCAGGGGCCTCTCTAAAGGGCAGTCTCATAGGCCAGGGCAGGTATCTCACACACAAAACATCTAGACTTCCACCAAGAGAAGTCTCTTTGAATCACTGACTAACTGATATCTCATTGTCTCACTCTTTCTTCCACTCTTGATTACAATCTTACTGAGCAAAAAGTAATTTCTACAAGGTACTTACTCACCCTGATGACAAACTATCAGTTTGTAACAAAGAAAGACTTCAATGAGATTTAATAAATTGAGGAAAACTTTTTCACAAAATAAAATCAAGCCTTAACAACAACAACAAAAATGTATTGTAATGTGAACTAATAATTTCATTAAAGATTTTAAATACATTTAATTATATGCAACAAGAAATATGGAAATAACTTTTTTTTTATTTAGTGGTTCAATTTTCAATAATGAATGTTTTGGTCTGGATGTGAATTTGCATACATCTGATTATGGCCAGTGAAAATTATCATATAGTCCCAATGCAAATGGACTAAGCAAACTTTTTAAAATTATAATCCAATTTTAAAAAATTATTTCACAGAAACTGGATTTTACATGGAAATTGAACAAGCAGCAAAAATCTATTTTTGAGTGCAGGGCAGGCCATCGGAAATGCAAAGTTGATCTTGGTTTTATACAAACATATGGCGAATTGGGGTTTAATTGGAACTAGCCTTCCTCGACCATAAATAAAAGAACGCACCTCAGTTCAAAGACCTCTCCTATGCTTGGGCTAGGCAACAGAGACATGAGAAAATAAGTGAAGGATTTTAACAGGCTTACCCTTGGCCCTCTCTTTCCTGGTAATCCTGGCTTGCCAGGAGGTCCTGGAGGTCCCTGAAAGAGAAGGAGGGAGGGAAATCGTGACAAAAAGGCTCATTTAGTGTTAAATATCTACCTGCTGACATTGAATGAATTCTCAAACAAGGCAGTAATCCCCCTATTGGATGGAGGCAGTGACAAGCAACTGAGAATTGTTAGTTGACATGTAACACATTCTGCAAAAATAAATGTAGCCTACTGTAAAAATACAAATGTTCATTTTATTTTTGTGTACTACATTGTTGACTTTTCCAAGTAAATTTTTACCTACTCTCTGAATCTGTATTTACACAAACAAAACTGATATTATTGTAAAGAATAGAAAGCAGTTAGAGTCAACAAAAAAGTAGGGAAAAAAAACATGAAATTTGTATATAACAAATATTTTCATGGTGAAAAAACATCAAAACATTTTGACCAGTGTGGCTCACATGATGACCAAGACTTTTTATTTTGGTGGCATTGGCCAATTTACTGACACAATAACTAGGTTTTTAAACATGAATTAAATGTTTTGGGTGAGTTACTACCAGTGGCGGCTGCTGGTCTTTCAAAGAGGGGAAGCTCATTTTTGGCCTACATCATAAAAATTGTCAATTTATTTATACGGAAATTCTACGTTCCTTTTCAAGAAAATGCTCTGTGACCCTGTCGTACCAACTAGGCGTCTTTTCCAGTGACTTGACCAGTGTCCTCTCAATGGCCAGCAGAGTTAAATATAATTGTATAAATAATAAAGTATAATAATACTACTACTAATAATATATTTTTAAAATTATTTTAATAATTATTTTTTAATTATTACTAATAATAATATAAAAAATATAATATGTAATAATATAATAAAGGTATAAATGTATAATTGTGTGAAATGTATTATGAAAATTGGCTAGCAATTTCGACAAGCAAATACCAAGAAATAGGTCGCAGCAGTTTGTCTTTCGACTACACTTGAAAAATCTGCGATGGGACTGAGCTCAATTAGCTTTAGCATCAGCGACTTTTTATTGTATGAAATTGCTATCAAAAGGAGATGCAGACTTTGAACAGACCCTCCAATCATCACGCAGAAGCCCGGAGTCCAGACCAGCCCACTCCTCCATTCACCCCCAGAGACGCTGAGCATCCGTGGGCGGGACATAATCGCAGCATTTATCCAATGACCGGTTAGTTTCGAAGCACTGAAAAAACCTGTTCAAAGCAGCCCCATTGAAGTCAATGGACGCTAGGCTTCAACAGGGAAATGCACTGTGACGCTACGTGAATGTATGAGAAGGAAATCGAGTCCGTCGACCTGCTATATGTAACTGATTCTGAACGAACTCGTCTTTGAGATGAACGTTTTCTAATGCATTTTTAATCAATAAAATGGTAACACAATATTTGACCATTCATTTTTTGACATTATAGGGGAAGCCGAGCTTCACTTGCAGTCTTAAAGAAATCCCCACTGGTTACTACGTTCCCTTTCGTAAAGGGAACTCCCGCTGCATCGATACTCGATACTTTGGGGAATGCCTTCGGCATGAAGCGTCTGAAGTCTACTATACAACTATCCCAATCTGGATTGGTGCAACGTCATTACGTCACCTGTGACGTCGCATGTGACGGTGATCCGGAAGCTATAAAACGGTCACAGGAACCAGGAAATGTTAGCTTCTGGTCTTCAGCAAGCGCTCTATGTACAACTTGTCTGTTCTATTTGGTGTTGTTTGTCCCGTGAAAAGTATATATATTTATGATGGCGAGTGAGAAACAATTCAGGCAGTGTGCGTCCCCTTGCCCACGCTTTTTAGCTGAGGGTGACACACACTCGCTTTGTGTTGTTTGTCTGGGAGCGGAGCATGCACAGGCAGCGCTCGAGGGTGCTGTCTGTGCTAACTGTGAAACCATGCCCCTAAGAACGCTCCGCTCCCGGCGATCTATGTTTAATGAGGCCGGCCAGCCCCGCGATCCTCGTGGATCAGGTCCCGCGTCTGTCGAGGCAGCGCGGCGTCTGCATTCATGGGGATCGCAGAAGGATCTAGCTGATGATGTTGAGACGGCTTCGGCCCTTTCTCAGCATTCTGAAGCTAGTTCCCGTAGTTCCGCTCAGGGTGCGGAAGCCCGCGTTGCGGCTTCTTCCGCCCCTGTAGAGGAACCGATGCTCGAATTATCTGGTTCCGAGGAGCTAGATATTTTGGGCATCGAGGCAGGGGAATGTGAAAAATCGCCACCCCATTCCCCTGCCTTTGAGGAGCTGCTAGAGGTTGTGACTCGAGCAGTGGCCAAATTAAATATCGATTGGCCCTCTAAGGTGCAGGAAGCGACGGCAAAAAGCAAACTCGATGAGCGCTTCCTGCAGACTCGGTCACAGCCTCTACGCCGGAGTCTGCCCTTTTTTCCTGATCTCCACACTGAGGTGTCGAGATCGTGGAAAAAGCCCTTCTCCTCTAGAATATCTGGCCCCAATGTCCATTTTTATTCTAACATTATGGGTGCCAGGGAGGAGGGCTATGGGATGATGCCCAGGGTTGAAGAGTCTTTCGCAACACATCTCTCCCCTGACGCTGCATCATCCCTGCGGGCTCCGGCGCTTCCCACCAAGCCCTGCCGTACAACATCGGCCTTGGTCGGGAAGGCATATATGGCGGCAGGTCGGGCTGGTAGTTGCCTGCATACTATGGGGCTATTGCAGGCATACCAGGCCGACCTCCTCAAAGAGGTGGACGACAGCGGGGAGGTCGCCTTCGACGACATCAGGGAGATGCGTCGAGTGGTCGACTTGTCTCTCCGTGCTACCAAGGAGACGGCCCGCGCCATCGGCCGCTCCATGGCAGCACTGGTAGCCACGGAGGGACACTTGTGGCTGAATCTGTCGGGCATCGGGGACAAGGACAGGGCTTGTCTCCTCGATGCCCCAGTTTCGCCTTCTGGCCTCTTCGGCGAGGGCGTCAACAATGTCGTCGAGAGGTTTCAGGAGGCGAAACGACAGTCAGCCGCATTCAAAGAGTGCATCCCCCCGCCGTCGTTCCAGGTCTCGTGGGTCTGCTGCCAGGGGGCAGTCCCACGAGGCCGCCGCCAGCTCCTCACACCTGCTTAGGCAGAGGGAGAGTGTTGCTTCTCGCGCTCCCCCCCAAGGGGCCTGGAGACAGAAGCAACACCCTCAGCCGAAGCCTTCTAAGCCGAAAACAGATCTGAGGACTGTTATTCAGGCGAGGAAGGCTTCGGCTAAAAAACCATGATGGGACGTCCAGGTCTCTGAGGGCATCCCCCTCCGTGTGGGCTTTTTAAAATTTCGTTCCGCGGAGCCCTCAGGAAATCGATGTTGCTTTCCGCCGCCAAGTGCGCTTCGGGACGCATCGACTTCCAGCGAATATGTCACAAAGAAGGTTCCTATAAAATCTATGGTTCTGAAACGTTCGCTACCTCTCAAGAGACCTGGAGAAGAAGTGATTCGGTTAGCTCCTGCCAAGAGATTGCTTCAGGTCACCGAAAGTAAAAGTAAAAATGAATATGACAATGATGTTGTGAATCTTACACCTGAGGTCAGTCCTGAGAGGCTGATTCCCTTAGTAGATTATTTAGACACCTGGAAGGGTCTTCAAAATATATCTCAGTGGGTCCTGAATACAGTCGAGAAGGGATATAGAATCCAGTTCCAGTATAGACCACCTAGATTTAATGGTGTTATTCATACGCTGGTATCTCCTGATCAGGCTCAGGTGATGGAAGATGAAGTTCAGACTCTGTTAGCTAAGGAGGCCATAGAATATGTGCCCTTAGAGCAGAGGGAGTCTGGGTTCTACAGCCGGTACTTCATAGTTCCAAAAAAGGATGGTGGGCTGCGTCCTATTATAGATCTTAGGGTTTTGAATAAATCTTTGAGGAGATTTAAGTTCAAGATGTTAACTATACCTATGATCGTTCAACAAATCAGATCTGAGGATTGGTTTGTGACGATAGATCTAAAAGATGCATATTTTCATATTTCCATCATCCCACAACATAGGAAGTTCCTTAGATTCGCTTTTGGGGGAAAAGCTTATCAATATAGAGTTCTTCCTTTCGGCCTAGCTTTATCCCCTCGCACCTTCACTAAATGTATGGATGCATCCCTTGCTCCATTGAGACTTCAGGGGATTCGTATATTGAATTACATAGATGACTGGCTCATTTTAGCCCAGTCGAAAGATCTGGCAATTCAACATTGAGATGTTGTTTTGCATCATTTGAGGTGTCTTCGTTCTCTGGTCATGTGGAAGAAACCACGGTTCCTGTCTCAAGGCCCGGTGTTGGGAGCACCATGTCAGAGAAAGACCTTGACTACGGATGCTTCCCTCACGGGTTGGGGTGCGGTTATGGAGGGCCGTTACACCCGAGATACTTGGAAAGACCATCATCTCACATTGCATATTAATCGCTTGGAGATGTTGGCCGTATTTTTTGCCCTGAGGCACTTCCTTGTAGACCTCAGAGGCCATCATGTTCTGGTTAGGACAGACAATATGTCGGTGGTCTCTTATATCAACCGCCAAGGAGGTTTGAGATCTCGCCCTCTTTGTAGACTGGCGCATCAAATTCTTCTTTGGTCCCAGGACAAATTTCTCTCTGTCAGATCTATTTATATTCCTGGGGTTGAAAATATGGGAGCAGACATCCTGTCGAGGCAGGGGCTGAGGCCCGGGGAATGGCGGCTCCACCCTGAAGTGGTTGAGCTTATATGGAGAGAGTTTGGCCGGGCGGAGGTTGACCTGTTCGCTTCTCATGAGAACTCTCATTGCCCGCTCTGGTACTCCCTCTCACATCCAGCTCCGTTGGGCTTGGATGCCATGGTACAGGTTTGGCCGAGGTCACGCCTGTACGCTTTTCCCCCGATCGCTCTGCTCCCTGGGGTTCTAGAAAGGGTCAGGAGGTACGGAGTGAGACTACTCCTTGTAGCTCCGTACTGGCCGGCCCGAATTTGGTTTTCGGACCTTATTAGTCTCTTGGAGAGTCCTCCATGGGAAATTCCTATTAGGAGAGATCTTCTGTCTCAGGCTGATGGTACATTATTTCATCCCCGACCAGAGTTATGGAGACTATGGGTCTGGCCCCTGAGGGGGTCTCACCCATAATTAGGTTGCCCTTTCCACCGAGGTGGTCAGGACATCCATACTAGAACCCCACTCTACTAGGAACTAAACAATTAAGTTAGGGAGGGCATTGAACCCAGTGTTATTACTGCCCACTGGCTTCAGTACTGGTGTTCCATCCTACTCTCTAACGGGATCTCCCGTTCATGCTTAGGGCCTCTGTGGCGGCCTTAGTGCCCTCCGCAAGCCTCTAAGGGTGTGCACGTAGGGACATTCCCACTCAAACTCCATGTTCCTGTAGATTGGAGGATGAATCCTTTCATCCAGCCTATTGGCATCAGGCTGATGGGTTATCCCTGGCACCCATCATGTCCTGTGGATGACATATATTATATATATGAGTATATATGAATATATAGAAGAATCTATTGAGTCTGCTTCCTGCTCGTCTTACTCCCTGGAAGAGTGGTGGTGCTGCCCCCTCTTACTTGCTAGCGTGGGAGCCACTCTGCTTTATCTTTGCCCCGGTACTGAGGTGCCTGTAGGCAATATCATGATTCTTCAGGTATTCCATCCTCCATCGCATGTGTCGGATGATCAAGGTCATAGCCTTGGAGGTTCCTATATAGGCCTCAGGCTGAGAGGAGTCAGTCCATCTAGTTAGGTCGAGGGTTAGGAGCTATTCCCTTCATTAAGAGAACAGCTGGTTATCTAAAACCATTCATATCTGAAGTACAAGGTGCGCTTTTGCCTTCACCTCTTATCTAATGCTTTCTTCTGTCTGGGGCTCCCATCCAGTAGGTCGGTCGAGCCTCCGGCTCCAGACCTCCTCTTCCTACACCAAATCTTATGACAAGCTAGTTTGGATCTGCCCTCTACTCATTTTATCGTCCATGAGTGTACCAGATGCTTTATACCAGGGCGTTTTTCTCTCAGTGTGGCGGCGTGGGTATTCGTTCCCCAAAGTATCGAGTATCGATGCAGCGGGAGTTCCCTTTACGAAAGGGAACGTCTCGGGTTACTAATGTAACCCTCGTTCCCTGAGTAGGGAACGAGACGCTGCATCCCTCGGCCACACTTTTCGCACCCCTGAGAACGACTTGCTTTGACCAATTAGAAGCTAACATTTCCTGGTTCCTGTGACCGTTTTATAGCTTCCGGATCACCGTCACATGCGACGTCACGGGTGACGTAATGACGTTGCACCAATCCAGATTGGGATAGTTGTATAGTAGACTTCAGACGCTTCATGCCGAAGGCATTCCCCAAAGTATCGAGTATCGATGCAGCGTCTCGTTCCCTACTCAGGGAACGAGGGTTACATTAGTAACCCGAGACGTTTTGCAGAGATGCCATAGAGTTCTGATGTTCCAGCAGCAAATGGTTGTGACAACTGAACTTACAGTTTAGAGAATGTTAAGGCTGCTTCGAAAAGTGTGCCAAAGCGATTGAGAAAAATGCAATGTTTTTGCAAAATGTTTTAGGTTGAAAACAGGCATAGAACAGAGAGGACTTTTTTTTTAAATGTCTAAACTGAAGTTATTTGAAAAATAAATAAAAATTGGACTGCTGTTGTTTTCAATAAACTGTCCATACTGCTGCACTTTCTGGCTCGTTTTACTGGCAAATGACTGGTTTCAGTCATAGGCGCCCTTGTTAATTTTGCACATCATCTAGCTTTAAATCAATTACACACATGAATCAACTGAGCTTGCATTTAAGAGGTCAGTGTTTTCCTTTTACTTAGTCAAGGGAGATAAAAAAGAGCACATACAGGTCTGATATTATGATCCAGCAATTCATGTGCATCTGGCTCGTAGTACATGAAAGTAAACTTTATGAAAGTAGACTTTCATAGTTAATTACATATAAGGAGTATTACACTAGTAAGAATTTGAGTAAATAATTAGTTTCTGTACTTAAGTATCTTTTTGGCTACTTTTTAGTTTTACTGAGTATCAAAAATATTAGCAACTTTTACTCTCTACTTGACAACATTTTTGAATAAGTACTGAGATGAGTAATCCAGTTACTCTTTACATTTAGCATGGCACCTAACTTTTTCTGCAGCAGTTTATTTCTGCTACAAAAGAAGTGATTTTGCATCTTTACTCTTTACTCATCCAAATTAGTTAACAAGGCTATACTGTAAGATATTTGTACTTTTACTCAAGTGCTTTACAGGTACTCTTTACACCTCTGCATATAAGCTTATTATGTTGACCTTCATTCTTGAACATGCAGAATTACATAAAGTATTGAATGAAAAGTCTTTCTGTTTCTAGCCAAAAAAACCTCTAACCAACTTCATCTGCAATAAAAGACAGCAAACACTGCATAAGAGTCACTATGGGAAGCAGAAAGAGTGACTTTAGTGCTCCATTTTCATATTTTTCCTCAATTTCAAGCGGCAAATCTCACCAAACGGTAAGTGCATTTGAGATCTGCCAAACGCCTGGCTTGAATGTAGACGAAAGTAGGCGGCTGCAGTCATCCTCTAACTGTATTTGTGGCAGTGGCAGATATACAAATATTGGGTGTAATCCATTCAAGTGCTGCTAGTATTCCACTTTCAATATACTGACGCAAGTAAGAATACACAAAACAGAAGTTGCGTGACGTCATGTGAAAAGGTGAAAAGGTTAATGTGCCTATTAAGCCAAAAAAACATTTAGTTGTTATATTATTATATATTCTCTTTCTATCAAGTTCACAAAAATCTGGCAATGTCAATGAAGAACAATCATCATCAACATTTTTATATAATTTACCTGCAATTTGCTTTGGAATTTGCATTGTGTTAGTGACAAATGTGTCAGCAGCAATCCAAGTTGCATACACATCTGATGGCAACTTTGAACTAATGAAAATCACTGCTTGCAAATAAATTATACAAGACAATTCCTGGCAATGTTTCGTAACACCTGCAGACCTGGCAAGATCCCATATACTCATACTGAGCGATGCTGCCAGAACTCCACAATGTTTAATTGCAAGCTTCCTGTTTCTAATCATTTTGAAAGCAACACACTAATAAAAGATTATTCAAAGGTGTACACTATTAATGTTTTCAAGAAATCTACTTTAAAACTACTTTTAATAAACATGAACTGCATTTACTCTGCCTTTAGTTTTTATGCAATAAACTTCCTTGCTCAAGTAAAATGAGCTTCTATGGAGTAAGATCAAACATAATAGACCAAGAGACATTGTGCGCACAGTGTCTGCTTGATATGAATTACATTAATATGGTAATTTTGATTTCCAGAGAGAAAGAAAGACAGAAGAGCCCATTTGAGCCCCTTACTCTCTCTTCCACGTGGCAAATTTCCTGAATAAAAGCAAAAAAATCTTTCTCTCTCTGCCTCCAAGAAGGAATGAAAAGATTAGAAAAGAAGGAAACAAGACATTTTATAGTAATTGCTAAAGGGGATATCTCCCGAAAATGCACAGTGCTATCTGTGTGACAGCCATACTGAACAGCACATCTGGTTGTTGTTTGTTGTTGGAAAATAGTTCAGAACTTCACTGTGACTGTATTATACAGCACCATAATACACTGCATAATAGTGCTGGATGAGGCCGGTAGACTTTATAGCAAATATCAGCTCACTTGCACAGTTCCGCTCCCACACAAGCCTGTAGTAAAAATCTTATGCACAATAAATGGAAACTTATCCAGGAAGACTTATAGTTGTAAGTCTGTTACAAGATTGATTGATTCATTCTCATGCAATCACAGTGCAACCTTTATTTAAAAAAGAACTTTCCTTCAGGTTGTCAGCTAAAGGACATTATTCCTATTACAAAATCTATATTTTTTATAAGCATTTTTGTCTAGTTTTCCAGCACAAATATCTAAACATTTGTGAACCAAGATAAATTTACTTGACAAAAATATGCACATATGCTTTGTTTAAGCATAAAGGTACATTTAGTAAGGTTTAGTTTTAAAGTAATAATAAAAAGATATGACAATAGGTTAAAGAACAATAAATAATTCAAGATATATATTCTCTGAAAACAAGTCCCATAATGTACACAATTTTGCTGCTCAAGTGAATTTTTCTTGCTTTTAAGTTTCAAGGATGTTTAGATATGTTTAGCGGAAAACAAGACAAACTGCTGATTAGGTCTGCTGTTTTTTGGGGGGTTTTTTTGTTTTGCAGTGCGTGTCCTCTCACCCGCTGGCTTGTGACCTCATTATTTAACTACAAGGAAAAAGTGTGTAAGCATTACACATTACCGGCCTGTAATGCCCTTTCAAAGGATTTTAAAAACTAGGCTTAAGACCAAGACCACCAAAAACTCAAAGGCAACAATGATGACACCATTTTCCAGCCTTAAACCAGCATTTTGCACCCAGAGAAGATGTTTAACTGGTAAAAGGTGTAGTTTTGTAGTGTGTGGTATGTTATGTATTGAACTCCTCAAGAAGTTGGAAACCAACTGACAAAGAATCCCTACTACTATGCAATATGTATAGTATGCAATACTACTACAGTCAGCACTTAACTCTTTCCCAGCGATTGACGGAAATTCGATCATTTATGAAACAACGTTTCCTACCCATTGATTGAATTTTCCGGCTTTCCGTGTTTTCACTGTTATACAAGCAGATGCATATGTAAAAGAATGCGTTCGTCAACATTAAACAGCATAGAAATCAAATCTGCCTAACGTTACCAAATGAAATGTCGACCCAGGACGATGAGTAGGACTGTGCAAGCTTTGTTGGTGTTGATGGACTGCATCTACTCCATCTATATTTTGATCATCGTACTGAATCAGTCTTTGACAAAAACATGATTTTCTCAGCTTTTTGCTGAAAATGTAGATTTTTTTTAAAGAAACTTACCCACATTCAAGTGTTGATAAGTTGCATTAAGCAATAATAAAACAGGCTGTTTTTGATTAAAAGCAGAGAGTCACTTCTTTCTTTTGATATATTGGATTTACAACAAAATATTCTAGAGGTCATGAAACTTTTGTGAAAATGATCAAAAATGCTGTCGCTGGCTGGCAACTTTTTTCTAAAAAGCTGGTGAGGAAAGAGTTAAATATAACATATGGAGGGAGATGACAAGGCCAATGCACACACAAAAAAAACATGGCCACAGCCAATAATTCACATTTCACCATTCTTCAAAATAAGCAAAGCAGCACTAGCCATCTGGCCACCATAAGACACTGTTTAAAAAAGAAAGAAAATGGTCTTCAGACTACAAAGTTCTAGTGATCTGTTGAAAGCTGAAGACCTTGTTGTTATGGATCTGTATCCTGACTTAGCTTTGAGTATTTTAGCAAGCAAGTCAAAAAAAAATCATCTGGGAAAATCCTGCAATAATAACATTTTACTGTAAAATAAATGGATAATTTTGCTAGCCTGACAGACAAATTACTTGAAGTTGTTTCTAGGATATAATAAAAAAACATTGTCAAACTACTAAATAAGGTTTTCTTGCTCTTATTGAGGAGAGGAAGAAAACTTTTTTTATTCATTATGATATCCGGACAGTTATATCAACCCAACCTTTTATATCTAACAATATGTTACCTTTGTTACCAACCCAGTTACAGGTTGAGACCACAATCGTTTATTATATATATATATATATATATATATATATATATATATATATATATATATATATATATATATATATATATATATATATATATATATTAGGGCTGTGAAATGATTAATCGTGATTAATCGCATCCAAAATAAAAGTTTGTGTTCACATAATATATGAGTGTGTACTGTGCATAATTATTTTGTATATATAAATACACACACATGCATGTGTATATTTAAGAAATATTTGCTTAAATATACTATATAATTTGTATTATATATAAATATAAATATTTTATGTATAAATAAAAAAAAAATCTTAAATATATACATGCATGTGTGTGTATTTATATATACAAAATAATTATGCACAGTACACACACATATATTATGTGAACACAAACTTTTATTTTGGATGTGATTAATCACGATTAATCGTTTCACAGACCCAATATATATATATATATATATATATATATATATATATATATATATATTTATATATATATATTTATTAATTTTTTAAACCTTCAACCGAATCTTAACTACTACTTAATTTTTCATGAACTCACTCATCATGTATTTCAAACAAATCTATGAACAAGTTGTCAATACCTCAGCACCAATGACTAGGTCATGTTAGCAGAACATTTTACCAATTTCAATCCATACAAATGTGAAAAATACAAAGAGCATGGTTACAAAAAATATTAAAGAACATCCTACCGGTGGTCCAGGTTCTCCTTTCAGTCCAGGTGACCCTGCCAAGAGGGAGTATTGGGTTGGTTCATAGTCAAAGGTTTGGAAACCATCTGTGGCCGCAGGGGTGACAGGCTCAAAAGAGGTGGATTTGGTTCTGAAAAAGGAGGTCTCCTTTTGTAGAGGTCTCCGTGATGCTAATGTTGTAATCTCAGACATCGTGAATGTGCTAGAAGTTTTAGGGTGTGTTGTGGCAGGGGTCTGGATATCCAATTTGTTCTTCTGTTGGCCTGTTGGTCCGGCAGTGTCAGCCATCCTGTCCTCTTTTAATATCTGTGGCCTTAAAGTAGCCCTTACAAGGTTCTTCCTGGGGTTGCTTTGTTGAGTTGGCTTTGGAGATATTTGTGATGTCCTACTCCCAAAGGAGGCCATGGCAGTTTGTGCTGTGACCTGTAGGGGGGGCTGTAACGTGGGCTGGGCTATCGTTGGTGGCACTGTACTTTGTACTGACTGAGATGTCATTAAAGTAGACATGTTCAGGCATTGTGAGGTTTCATGATTGTGTATCTTGTCTTGTGTTAGTGAAGATTTAGAGCTAAAATGTCTGTCATTTATCTCTGTTACAATGTTTGGAGTCTGAATGGTGACAGACATATTGAGGTCCAGGGGTAATAGTGGTAAAAGAGGAGGGAGGTTAGGCCGATAAGTGTCAGCTTCCCTGCACTGTTTTTTAATGTACTTACAATAATTGTGAGCTGCCTTAGCAGAGGGATGAATATCAAACTGGCAGATGGCTCCTTCAAACTGCACAGAGTTCTGGCTCATTTTTCCCAAGCGAAAGGAGCCCTCTGGATCCAGCGTTTCTTCATTTTTAAAATGCAAATCTGCATGCATACTTGTCTTCCCACAAGAAGTATATAACGTAACCCTTTGGGCTTGGATGTCCAAAGCCAGGTTGTGCCACTGGCCATTGTGAACATCATAATCAAAATTTACAGTGTTCATTTGGCCCAAGTAAACTAAGATCTTCCCAGGGATGAACTGCACCCCTAGTTGCAGTCTTTTCCTCTTTGTCACAACGGTGAAGAGGAAAGCATTGTTTATGCGATGCGAACATACGCTAAGGATGAGAGTGAACGCAGAGCCCAGTGATGGAGGGATGACAGAGCTCACTGGGATGTCAATTCTCGCCCTCTGGGTTAGGATGACTCCAGATTTGAATGGGATGACACCTTGAGGTGTGGAGCGTGTCCCAGGTGGTCTTTTCCCAACCAATCCAAGTCTTTGTAGCACGTCCACATCTACAAAAAGGAAAACCACAAATAATTGCAGGAATAATTAATATACATATATGTACTGTGAAAAAAGAAAAAGAAAAAAGCATTTAGATCAAAATGGATCTCGTCGCAGTCGACTGAAGGCTTGCAGCTGTTTCTCACACACTGAGACACTGAGCTCATTATAGGAACATATCATTAACAAAAGCATGTGTAGAACATATGCGGCAAAGGTAATGTTTCATCTGGGGCAATGCTTCAGTTTCCCATTAAATACTCTACTGATATTGTTACAAGTAGAAAAATAACACTGTGTGGGCTTATGTTTTACAGATTCATCAACTGTACTACAAATTCATTAGATCGTTAGAGGTCTGCAATAAGTTAGGTCAAGTAAAGTGAGTGGGAGTGCAACTCAAACGTCCCTGTAAAATTTACAAAACCACAAGCACAAGCGCATTCCAGTTTATATGTCGATTTGTGTATAAGATGGCAAAAAAAAAAAAAAATGCACATAGTATATATACTGTAGATCCATTCTTCTAAATCTGTATTTTTGTCTTGTTTCCCAAAAAAGAAAAACAAGATAAACTTACTTAAGCAAAAGATAATAAGCCCTTCTTTTTATGTATATTTTTACTGGCAATATTATAAGCATGAGCCTCACTATTTGTTTTCATTTTTTATCAAAGCACTGGGGTAAGCAAAATTTACTTCTATGAAGTTTTATAACAATTTTGCTACTTTTGCAAGATTATAATTTTACTGGAAATCAAGACAATAACATTGACTATACATAAGATTTTTTTTTCTTTGGCTGTTAAACAACTGCTATAACCAATATCAATAATGCCTTATGTGATCCCTTTGCTAGAAAGTAGATATGATGCATTAAGTGGTAAAAGAAACAGTCAATGCCATCTATCTTAGGGCTGTCACTTCTAAACAGTCAGTAATGAGTTTAGAATAAAAATAAATTAGTGTATGCATTACAAAACCAAATCTAACCCAAACACATCCCGACTAAACAAAATCCAGCTCAACATTTGTGGTTATAAAATATACCCAATGAGCACTAAATGAAAAGCACATGTAAATGGAATAATGCGCATGGACTCTCCCCCCCCCCCCCATAAGCCCAGATGATGATCAGCAGATTGGACGGGATTGTTGAAAGAGAGCACTATGTCTGCAGTAGTATTGTAAGCAAATCTAAACAGATTTACTAACATAATGGCCACTTCATTATCAAGCATGTCAGAAAGAGGTGACAGATCATCTCCTGACAAACAGCTGGAAAACAACTGCTCTGAATTTAGAAAATTAATGATGTGAATAATTTCACATTAATCACATGAGATCCTGACATAAAACTCGAACAAAAACAAGACTCCTGCGATGCACCTCAAAAGAACATATGAAGAACAGCCGCTGGTTCTACTCACAAATCACTGTAAGGAATCTGAAACAGCATGAAATAAACTTCTTTAAAGCAGGGCTCAGCGATAAGCATGACCCACTGACCTAGGGCCAGTGTGAGCGAGTTTAGGGCCAGTTGACACAATTGATCTTGCCACATCAAACCATTGATGCATTGTCATTACATCTTACACTTTTTTTCTTAAACACACTCTCTTCCACTCTCATTACCCACAATTGAGGTGCCCTTGAGCAAGGCACATAACCCCCAATCACTCCCTGGGAGCCGCAGCAAAAATGGCTGCCTACTGCTTTGGGTGTGTGTTCACGGTGTGTGTGTGTGTACAATACTCACTGCTGTGTGTGTGCACTTGGATGGGTAAAATGCAGAGCACAAATTCAGAGTATGGGACGCCATACTTGGCTGCACCTCACGTCACATTTGTATGCCTTGCTTTGAACATTGCTGTTGTAAATTCTGGTCATTTAAACATGTTTTTGTTCCTCGGGTAAAAGATTGTCTAGCTGGCGACTGGTCTGGCTCAAACAAACCACTGGTCTGTGCCTGTGCCGTTTGATCAGGACTGGTCAGCTGCCCCAGACTAAAGATTTTTCTAGTTGACTAGTAGTCACTCATTTAAGCTATAAGTTGACTAATCGGACACTTATAATATTAATTATATACACTGAACAAAATTATAAACGCAACACTTTTGTTTTTGCCCCCATTTATCATGAGCTGAACTCTTTCTATATACACAAAAGGCCTATTTCTCTGAAATATTGTTCACAAGTCTGTCTAAATCTGTGTTGGTGAGCACTTCTCCTTTGCAGAGATAATCCATCTACCATACAGGTGTAGCATATCAAGATGCTGATTAGAAAGCATGATTATTGCACAGGTGGCCACAATAAAAGGCCACTCTAAAATGTGCAGTTTTATCACACAGCACAATGCCACAGATGTCGCAAGTTTTGAGGGAGCATGCAATTGGCATGCTGACTGCAGGAATGTCCACCAGAGCTGTTGCCCGTGACTTGAATGTTCATTTCTCTACTATAAGCCGTCTCCAAAGGCGAATTTGGCAGTACATCCAACCGGCCTCACAACCACAGACCACATGTGACCACACCAGCCCAGGACCTCCACATCCAGCATCTTCACCTCCAAGATCGTCTGAGACCAGCCACCCTGACAGCTGCTGCAACAATCGGTTTGCATAAAAGCAAAGAATTTCTGCACAAACTGTCAGAAACCATCTCAGGGAAGCTCATCTGCATGCTCGTCATCCTCATCGGGGTCTCGACCTGACTGCAGTCCGTCATCGTAACCGACTTGAGTGGGCAAATGCTCACATTCAATGGCGTCTGGCACTTTGGAGAGGTGTTCTCTTCATGGATGAATCCTGGTTTTCACTGTACAGGGCAGATGGCAGACAGCGTGTATGGCGTTGTGTGGGTGAGCGGTTTGCTGATGTCAACGTTGTGGATCGAGTGGCCCAAGGTGGCGGTGGGGTTATGGTATGGGCAGGCGTATGTTATGGACAACGAACACAGGTGCATTTTATTGATGGCATTTTGAATGCACAGAGATACCATGATGAGATCCTGAGGCCCATTGTTGTGCCATTCATCCACAACCATCACCTCATGTTGCAGCATGATAATGCACGGCCCCATGTTGCAAGGATCTGTACACAATTCCTGGAAGCTGAAAACATCCCAGTTCTTGCATGGCCAGCATACTCACCGGACATGTCACCCATTGAGCATGTTTGGGATGCCCTGGATCGGCGTATCTCGGATTATCTCGGCAAAGGAGAAGTGCTCATTAACACAGATTTAGACAGATTTGTGAACAATATTTGAGAGAAATAGGCCTTTTGTGTACATAGAAAAAGTCTTAGATCTTTGAGTTCAGCTCATGAAAAATGGGGGCAAAAACAAGTCTTGCGTTTATAATTTTGTTCAGTGTATATATATATATATACACACTCACCTAAAGGATTATTAGGAACACCATACTAATACTGTGTTTGACCCCCTTTAGCCTTCAGAACTGCCTTAATTCTACGTGGCATTGATTCAACAAGGTGCTGAAAGCATTCTTTAGAAATGTTGGCCCATATTGATAGGATAGCATCTTGCAGTTGATGGAGATTTGTGGGATGCACATCCAGGGCACGAAGCTCCCGTTCCACCACATCCCAAAGATGCTCTATTGGGTTGAGATCTGGTGACTGTGGGGGCCATTTTAGTACAGTGAACTCATTGTCATGTTCAAGAAACCAATTTGAAATGATTCGAGCTTTGTGACATGGTGCATTATCCTGCTGGAAGTAGCCATCAGAGGATGGGTACATGGTACATTACGCCAAATTCTGACTCTACCATCTGAATGTCTCAACAGAAATCGAGACTCATCAGACCAGGCAACATTTTTCCAGTCTTCAACTGTCCAATTTTGGTGAGCTCGTGCAAATTGTAGCCTCTTTTTCCTATTTGTAGTGGAGATGAGTGGTACCCGGTGGGGTCTTCTGCTGTTGTTGCCCATCCGCCTCAAGGTTGTGCATGTTGTGGCTTCACAAATGCTTTGCTGCATACCTCGGTTGTAACGAGTGGTTATTTCAGTCAAAGTTGCTCTTCTATCAGCTTGAATCAGTCGGCCCATTCTCCTCTGACCTCTAGCATCAACAAGGCATTTTCGCCCATAGGACTGCCGCATACTGGATGTTTTTCCCTTTTCACACCATTCTTTGTAAACCCTAGAAATGGTTGTGCGTGAAAATCCCAGTAACTGAGCAGATTATGAAATACTCAGACCGGCCCGTCTGGCACCAACAACCATGCCACGCTCAAAATTGCTTAAATCACCTTTCTTTCCCATTCTGACATTCAGTTTGGAGTTCAGGAGATTGTCTTGACCAGGACCACACCCCTGAATGCATTGAAGCAACTGCCATGTGATTGGTTGATTAGATAATTGCATTAATGAGAAATTGAACAGGTGTTCCTAATAATCCTTTAGGTGAGTGTATATATATATACAGTGAGGAAAATAAGTATTTGAACACCCTGCTATTTTGCAAGTTCTCCCACTTAGAAATCATGGAGGGGTCTGAAATTGTCATCGTAGGTGCATGTCCACTGTGAGAGACATAATATAAAAAAAAAAATCCAGAAATCACAATATATGATTTTTTAACTATTTATTTGTATGATACAGCTACAAATAAGTATTTGAACACCTGTCTATCAGCTAGAATTCTGACCCTCAAAGACCTGTTAGTCTGCCTTTAAAATGTCCACCTCCACTCAATTTATTATCCTAAATTAGATGCACCTGTTTGAGGTCGTTAGCTGCATAAAGACACCTGTCCACCCCATACAATCAGTAAGAATCCAACTACTAACATGGCCAAGACCAAAGAGCTGTCCAAAGACACTAGAGACAAAATTGTACACCTCCACAAGGCTGGAAAGGGCTACGGGGAAATTGCCAAGCAGCTTGGTGAAAAAAGGTCCACTGTTGGAGCAATCATTAGAAAATGGAAGAAGCTAAACATGACTGTCAATCTCCCTCGGACTGGGGCTCCATGCAAGATCTCACCTCGTGGGGTCTCAATGATCCTAAGAAAGGTGAGAAATCAGCCCAGAACTACACGGGAGGAGCTGGTCAATGACCTGAAAAGAGCTGGGACCACCGTTTCCAAGGTTACTGTTGGTAATACACTAAGACGTCATGGTTTGAAATCATGCATGGCACGGAAGGTTCCCCTGCTTAAACCAGCACATGTCAAGGCCCGTCTTAAGTTTGCCAATGACCATTTGGATGATCCAGAGGAGTCATGGGAGAAAGTCATGTGGTCAGATGAGACCAAAATAGAACTTTTTGGTCATAATTCCACTAAACGTGTTTGGAGGAAGAAGAATGATGAGTACCATCCCAAGAACACCATCCCTACTGTGAAGCATGGGGGTGGTAGCATCATGCTTTGGGGTGTTTTTCTGCACATGGGACAGGGCGACTGCACTGTATTAAGGAGAGGATGACCGGGGCCATGTATTGCGAGATTTTGGGGAACAACCTCCTTCCCTCAGTTAGAGCATTGAAGATGGGTCGAGGCTGGGTCTTCCAACATGACAATGACCCGAAGCACACAGCCAGGATAACCAAGGAGTGGCTCTGTAAGAAGCATATCAAGGTTCTGGCGTAGCCTAGCCAGTCTCCAGACCTAAACCCAATAGAGAATCTTTGGAGGGAGCTCAAACTCCGTGTTTCTCAGCGACAGCCCAGAAACCTGACTGATCTAGAGAAGATCTCTGTGCCAAAATCCCTCCTGCAGTGTGTGCAAACCTGGTGAAAAACTACAGGACGTTTGACCTCTGTAATTGCAAACAAAGGCTACTGTACCAAATATTAACATTGATTTTCTCAGGTGTTCAAATACTTATTTGCAGCTGTATCATACAAATAAATAGTTAAAAAATCATACATTGTGATTTCTGGATTATTTTTTTTTAGATTATGTCTCTCACAGTGGACATGCACCTACGATGACAATTTCAGACCCCTCCATGATTTCTAAGTGGGAGAACTTGCAAAATAGCAGGGTGTTCAAATACTTATTTTCCTCACTGTATATATATATACACATACTGTATATATATAAAGCTTGCCACAGCACACCGGCAAAAGTAATGATTATGAATGTGTTGGAAAAAACAGCAAGGAGACTACCTGAAAATTTTAACAATTTATTAATAAACTAGTGATTTCTGAGTCTGTGTCGGTTGAAAAGATGAGCGATGTCAGAATGAAATATCAGTGGAAATTGGAATGTCATACCCTGGAAATCATACTTACCACTAAAAGCAACAGCTAGAGAAGTATTCCAATAACTCTCCAAGGTAAAGTTGACCACACAAACTCGTCATCTCCACAGTATAGTCGATGCGCATTTAGAGAGAAATGCACCTTAAGTTTAGCATGCAATACTAATTTATCTTCCACACTCTGCATGAACACTTGGATTTGCGGCTAATAATAGCGCACATTAATCTAGGTTAACGTTTGAGTAAGCAGCTATGTAAAGTGGCTAACATTAGGCTACTGCTTAGATGTTTCAAATGATAAACCATGTTTGAGGTCAATGAATGAAAGTCAAGTGTTTGGATTTCCAGCCAGACATAATTACCACATCCGGACTAGCATTGTTAACGATCTGTCCATTACGAACTGCGTAACTTCGCCACTTCCTTTTTTTTGCGACTAATTTAATTAAAATTTGGTCGACTAAGCCTCTTCTCGTCGACTAAGGTTAAGTCGACTATTAGGTGGCAGCCATAGTCAGGACGCAATGTAAAAGTCAAAGTAAGAGCCCTGTTACAGACTCTAATGTTCCATGGAGTTAAGTCAAGTCAAGTCAAGCCACCTTTATTTATTTAGTGCTTTATACAATACAGTTTTGTTTCAAAGCAGCGTTACAGGGATCAACAGGAAAATAATGATTCAATGATGCAAACTGTTTAATTCTGCTGTAAAGCATCTCTAAAAAGAAAATAGTGTCATTGTTCAGCTGAGGTCAGTTCAATGTTGATCCAGTTTTGTTCAATAACTATGTAAAGATAATCAAATATGAAATGAGTTTAATTCAGCTATAAAGCAGCTCTGTAGAAATCAGTAATGTCATTGTCCTGTTCTGTTCAGTTCCCTTCTCATCTAATAATGTCAGTTTGTTTAAGTCAGTAGATGCATTTGAAATGGGACAGTAAGGTGAAATCTATCATAATTTCAAGGGCAACAGGACGTTATGTCAGAATGAAATGTCAGTGGAAAGTGGAATGTCATACCCAGGAAATCATACTTTAAGATAAGAGCAAAGGCTAGAGAAGAATTCCAGAAACTATCCAGCAACGGCTCAAAAAGATGACTTGATCATAAGTCATGCAGCGGATACCTGGATAAATCTCAGCCAGCAGAGGGAAAATGTGCTATATGGACTGTTTCACATATGGTAAAAACATCAAACATACACTCAAGAACAAAGGCACCTTTCATGACTTGTTTAAAACATGATGGCTGTTGCATTTCATTAATGTCTGACACAGAAGCACCACATGTTATGTGTACATGAATGAGTTAGGCTGAATGTGACAGATGTTATGAACCACCCACCACATTAAATCTGGTCAAAGCAGATGTGGGAAATCTAGACACACCTTGAATGAGAATCAGTAAGTTTAGACCACTTGATTGAAACAAACATGTACATCTTAACATCTTAAAAAGTGCACATGCTAGTTCTTTATGTCATGCTCAGTGCTGTAATTTCAATGAATCTTTACAAAGCACAATACCTCAATTGAATTGACAGTTGTATATTGCAGGAATAGACCACCAGCATTATTTATGCTAGAAGTAAATACAGGATCTGTCCAATACTCAAAGCTACTACAGTAAGCAGACTCAGTCAGTGACAGGCACAATGCCATTCAAATGAGGTTGGAATCAAACACAAAGCATATAGAATCACAGAAGCAATGGCTTCTGATTTACTATAGAAAAATAAACAGACTCAGACCAGTCATATGTTGTTGATCAAAGGCTGCTCCATATATCATCTGAATATTGTTAACACTGGCAAATACGGAGCATACTGCTTCTTAAAAACTAAGTACCTATAGCCTCTTTCACCTCTGACTCATGGAAAACTCCAATGGGTTGTAACATTAGAGGTCTATTTATCCAAGTCCTGTCAAGTATCCTCAAACTTTATTGCAAGGCAGTGTGAGGTCTTTGGACTTCAATGAACCCATGTGCTCATGTAACGTACAGGGTTATGACACAGATGTCAAGACCATGGTGAAAGTGAACATAAGCATAGTTTGCATGCTGATCAGGCACTAAAATTGTGTTAGAAAATATAAAAAATATATGAATGAAAATCACTTACCTGCAGACTGTGCTTGTGAAAACCTCAGACAGCATGTACAGTAAAGAACCATGCAGAAAAAGACAGCTCTCCTGTTAAAAAAACATAAATTACAGTTACAAACTGACCAAATCAACATTTAGTTTAAACTGATTTGTGATTTTACAATGCCTCCTGGCAACATCACAGCTAAAGCATTAATATCAACAGTAGATGCAACTTAGTAAAATTAATTAATTTCCAGTCATTTTTCTGCCAATATTAATGTTATGCCTTATCCACAAATTTGAACCACAGAAGAACTTCCCCAGACAATGAATTTAAAATAAAACTGGTTTACACAATACCATTCAAAAGGTTTTTTTATTAATATTACTTTTTAAAGAAGACATGATCAATCACCAAGGCTGCATTTATTTGATCAATTTACAATAAAAACAGCAATAACGTGAAAAATTTAAATAACTGTTTTCTGTTCTAATATATTTTCAAATGTAATGTATTCCTGTGATTGCAAAGCTGAATTTTCAGCATCATTATTGCAGTTTTAGTGCCAGATGATCCTTCAGAAATGATTCTAATATGCAGATTTGGAGCTCAAGAAACATTTCTTATTATTATCAATGTTGAGAACAGTTGTGCTGCTTAATATTGTTTTGTGAAAATTTAAGCATTTTAGGATTCTTTAATGAATAGAAAGAACATGCTGTTTTTGTGCATGTATCTTTAAATGCAAATGAGCTGCTGCTCCCCACCCTGCTTTCCAGAAGAGGGCGAAGCCTGTACCGCTCATGTATTGGATTACTCTGCCAAAAAACGAAAACATCTGTTTGGTTTTGATTATCATCTCTATCGCGGTCACGCTCACGTGACATTGCAGTGATTCATCATAATGAAAGTTTATTATCGGCATGTGTTTTATCAGTCTAAACTTCTGATATATGGTTTTCGTCCCGTGAGTATTAAACTAAGTTCTCTTTTACGGCTTATTGTGCTCAAACTGTCAATAACACACACAAGGTTATGAAAAAACACAAAGTTCACATAAACACAGTCGGTTATGTCTGTGAATGTAAATAGCAAGTAAAGAAATTGCATGTGTATATTAGATCTGTGTATTAAAGTGAAAGCAGTGTAATATACAGTACCTTCTGCTATATATGACGTTAATATGAATAAAATAACAAAAGAAAAACAGAAAATCACTCACTGCTCTTGATTGAATTAACTTTAGTAGCTTTAATAAGAACACATTTCTTACTTAAATGCTGCTGGAAAATGCTCTGGCGAGCAGATAAACATGGCGGACTGTGTACAGCTCACACAGAGCGGAGTCTATTCTAATAGGGCAGAGTCCATCAGAAGCTGTGGGCGGGGCCTAAGCATATGTGACATCACATTGCATAGAAACTGAAAACGGCTTATTCTGAGACACTGCTTATGAATTATGGGGATTAATAAAAATGAGTGGGTGGATTTTTACCATTATGTGGTTGCGTACACACATTGTGTATATGTGGTTGCGTACACACATGCTGACACAAATTTATGTTCAAACACCAAGTAAAAGTGAATTTTGCATAATAGGTCCCTTTAATGCACCATTGCTGAATAAATATTAAATTTATAAATAAAATGTTATTTTATTTTTTTACATTTAAAAAGAAAATCTCACTGACCCAAAACTTTTGAATGGTAGTGTATATCCTAAGAGTTTAATAAAGTTCAAACATTTATTTCCCACATGCATACTGACTAGAAATCTGTTTTCAAAGTTTATGTTATGTGTCCAGTCTCTCAAATGACAATGAGTGACAAGCAGCTTAAAGGTCCAACAGTAGTGTTTCGCAACAGCTGAGAAAACAACAAGGCCTCTGAGAGAGTTATTTAAAACCCATGAAAGGTCAAACCAAAGAACCAAAAACTCTTTGCCACTGATCTTTTTTTCTCTCCGCTACCGAAAGAAAACAAAGTATTGGGATCACATTGTTCCATTCTACACTAAAGCATCATCACATCCATCTAAATTATCAGTCTAGTCAGTGTCCAAAAGCAACGCTCCATCTGCCTGTAGACCCAGTAACACTTGGCAGCAGCAGCAGTATTTACTGTAAAGCCCTAACAGCTGTTTCTGCTCAGTAGTCAAAGCTTATCATCTGCCTGGATACCAAAAATTTGCCATGCTCCATATAGAAAGTGAGTGTTTCCTCTCAGTATGCCAAGGCGAGGAAATTCTGAGAGCTTCATTCTAAAAGCTTGTAAATCAATCAAAAACCGATACACTAAAATGAGTGCATTGAATTATGGTCAATGATTCAATGCACTCATTGACTATAATTCATAATTCAATATTTAGGTTAGTGCAGATCCAATATGAGTTGATTCTTCTTAAAATCTTAAATTTGATCTATCACCCAAGAAACATGAAAGAAAAAATTGTGAATTAGGGGTGGTCCTGCAGTGTCACTGAAATTCTAATGGAGACTCCATAAATGGATTGACGAGTGCAGATATATTGAGGTATTTATAATGAGTGTTGATCAATTTGCACTATGCAGCAAAAATGGTTGATTCTGTGACAATAAGCAAAGATGGATTTGCATGACATCGTAAGACTCCTCTGTAACTCTGGTGTTCAGTTATATATTCTTTTTCTGCCCCCATGTGCTGACACTGTGAATGTGGGAATGCCATTCGTGACCAAATTTTGTATTTTACTTTAGTAAGCATTTTCTGTCATAGCCACAAGAACTAAACACTTGCCATGGACAATGATACAGTTCAGAGAGTGTAAGAGAGAGACAGCACTAACCTAAGATTTCACCCCTAATAAGGTATATAAAATGGAAATTGTATACAAATGCAATCAAGATCTGTAACAACTGATCACTCTATGCCAGTTATACAAATGAGAAAACTTAGGCTAGAGAAACACCAAACATGGATCTGGAGAAAAACACAATCAAGATAATTATACTCATAATATATTTTTTTCTTAAATTATAGGCTACCTCACAAAATGCTGTCAGATATCTTTGCTTAAAATAAAGAAAAAAAAAGTTTGCCAAACGAGGTAAAAAAAATGTATTACATTTTTTTTTCTTTTTACAGTTCACTGAAAAAGTGTGTTATGCATTTTAGCTTCTCAAGCGAAACAATCTTGTTTGATTTTAGGTATATTTTACGGGAAAACAATTGAAATACTAAGTAAATAGCCTCCTGACAAAACAGCTGAGCAGGACACTAAAAAACAAGTAAATAACTCCTAAACTAACCACTGGTTACAAAACACAATTTAAAGCAATTAATTCATTAAATCAGAAAAAAAAAAAAAAAAAAAAAAAAAAAGTTAATCTAAAACAAATAGGTTTATTTTGCTCAAAACAATCTACTTCTGGTTCTGATAGAATGCTGTTCAAAAAAGTTAAACACGTTTTCTCTGTCCCATTCATTCATCAAGTTTCCCAAAACTTCAGAATGGACATCATAACGGACCTCCCTTCGCGAACTCATTCTTCCTTATGTAACCGAGCTGACAGCCAACAGGCTAATTTATGACCCATTTAACATTTGTGTGAAATCTATCTATCTATTGACATGACGTTACTCACCCCCCGACTCCAGCTGCTTTGAGTCTGGAGTTCGGGGCATTGTCCGGCTCCATCGCGCTTACTTCATTCTTCCTCGGGAGTGTTTGCTGCAGTCAAGACATGACAGAGTTGCTGATTTACTTCCATATCACCACGTCCCTTAATAACTGCTGAAGGTCTTAATGCACCACTGTATTACAACACTACATGCCGTAGTCTTTCCCAATTGACAAATGTAGTGCTTTCCAAAGAGAGAAACCTGCGAGGCGCAATGCAGACTTTTCCATCTGACAGTAATAGATCCAATGATGCTGAAAACTAGAAAGTTAAGTCCAAAGAGGCACAGACATCGTTTGCAGAAGTGAAGTACAAGCGTTTAGTCAAGTCGCCGAATCTCAAGTACTTAGTAGGCATGCTGAAGATTTGAGACACTGGAAGCATATTTCCCTCTGTCGCCCTCAACTGTCTTATGAGGAAGAAACACTTCGCTCTGGAAACTAGAAGGGATTCAATGGAAGGTGTGTCTTTCCAAACCCACGCGTTTATTTTCGCTTTCGTCGAAAAAAAAAAAAAGCCAATATATGTAGGCTATATTTAATTTATCACAGATGTGGATCATTAGTTCCCTCATCGCACTTTCATGCTGATTTGGGCATTTGCTCTTGTAAAAGTCTATCTTGTAAGGGTTATTTAACTTTCAACAATAAATAAAACTTTTTTATGTATTTAAAGCAATTACAAACTCCTTTCTTTCTGTGCATTAATAAGGAAGTCCACAGTTAAAGAAGTCCCAGAAAATATATTGGGCTTCGCTGAATATTCTTAAGAGAATGAAAAGTGCTTTTATTTAATTTATTTACTTTTGTTTTGACCCAATTTCACATTCAATGCTGCTAATACATATCCCAACTTTATGGTTTTGCTGACTGAAGTATAGGCTGCACACAGCCAGTATTATTAGACTCTTTAAAAAAGAAAGCAGTAAAATCTTTAAAAGTTTGTGGGCTTAAAAGCCTTTAAGATTTTATTTTTTATTTGTTATACCTGATTGTACACTTACTCTTATTTTTATATTATTACCCTCACCCACAACAAATTGATTTCAAATGACATGGCAAAAATTGTTGTCATTAACGTAATCCATTACATTACACATTTAAAGTATCTGACTACTTTTCGATTACTTTTCGATTGCTTGTGACCTAACTCGTTTATCACATTGATTTGAATAGGAAATTCTTGTGCCATATCCCATATTGATATAAGAATACAAAGAGTGAGAAAATATATTCCATTCTTTGTTATCAACAACATGAAGTGCATTATATATTACATTACGTCAGGGTTTCCAAGATTGGTGTTAGAGATGGAACTGCAGGGGTTTGTGAGTTTAAAGGTGCTGAGTGACGTCACTTCTTGTTGATGTTCGTAGTATTGTCAAACAAAACGGAGGCTAGCTCGACCCTCCCTCCTCCTCATCCCGTCCCCTCCCCTCCCTTCCGTGGATTTAGAAAAAACAAACTGGATTTACCCACCTGTCCAGCAAAAACAGAGCCACCTGAATGTCGGACTGGAAGCCAATCTGCCGGCGGAGTTCTCACCACCTTTTGAACGCTTTTCCGATGTAAATTCGGGACTTCGTGTTCCTTCTCCTTTTCCCTATTCTTTGTTATTTGTTCATCGGAACGTCGTCTCTTTGGTCGTGTGTCGGCCATATAAAAATTCAAGAGAATATACAATTTTAACGTTAGTCGTTGTTAGGACATCTCTCCTCTAACTAACTTCCCTCTTCATGCTTCTCTCTCCTCCACTCCCCACACCCCCTTCATGTGTATGCGCACTAACCCCCCAACCCCCACCCCCAAATCATTCTTGTCCGTTATTGGCTGGAACACTGTTTGTTATGTTTCGTGGCCAAGGCTGGACCAGTTTGTTTTTCTTGCCGTTTGTGGAACCTGGGCTGTCTACAGAGACCGCGTTTTTTTACAGTGTGTTCATGGGACAGGCAGCTGTTTGCTGGATGTGACAAAAAATGTTTTGGCCTAAAAAACGTGTGACATCGCTTAGAGCACCTTTACTGAAAATCTATTAAGTAGGCCTCATCTGCCAGTAAATCTTCTGCCTCGATCTTAATAGTTCTGCTGCCGCCATGTTTCCAACACCTTGCTCTGCCTTGATGCAATAATTGACAGGGCAGGGCGGGGACATGATTGGCTCGGATTGCATTTTCAATTCCACATTGAATTTTGCTACATTTATTGCGGGACATTTAATGAAAATGCAATCGCAAGTGTCTTAACTGTGAGTGTAAATGCAATTAAGAAATATAACATTTAAATGTTTAAATTATCATTTTGCCACAATTTTTGCTTCAACATGTTAAACATATCTGATAATTTACGTACATTTTCATTTTGCAACTTATAAAACGTTAAAATATATGTGTGGGACGTAAAAAACGTAAAAAAAAATAGTGTAGGAAATAGCAAATGTAAATTATATTATTGGATTTCAATTATAATTTTTCTCCAAACGTTGCACATTATGGTATGGAAAATGTAAATTTAAATACAGAAATGCATTGTCATTTTACATATTGCATTGCCATTTTGCATATTACATTTCAAATTGAATATTGCTACCCATTTATAGCTCATAATGTTTTCCCTAGCAGGGGTTTTGCATGCTGATCGTACTGCTAATTCAAATACCTTAAATGATGACGTTGTGAATGATAGTCCAAAGTTAATTGTGTTACAATTGTCAGAGAGCGGATTTTGGAATTGCTGTTTGTAATCGCGGGATACTGGCGAAAAGTCACGTGAGAGGAGGCAACGTCTTCCACGTTGATGTTTGATTGCAGATTGATTACTTTGTTAAGGGGTATGCTTGCTTCGTGAATCGTGGTGAGTGTGCTGCAAATCGCCCTGAATTGATTCTCCCATATCAGCATTTCCTTTCATCGAAATTGGAATGAGCATTGAAATGAAGATCTGTGAGTGACGCGGTTTTTAGTGAGTACTCAGCTTGGTAAAATGCATCTCCGTGTCTGTGACCATGAGGACACACTTGAAATCAATTAGTGAAAAAAAGTAATCAGTCAGTAATACAATAAAACCAAAGAGGAAAATTATAAACAATAGAACATAGGCTTCAATAGAAGAAAAAAATATGAAATAAAAATGAAATTAACAATGCTTCAAGTTTTTGAAGTCAGTATAGCATTCAGCTAATAGCCTAGAAATTGAATAAAGTTTTAGACGAACTGTATGGAAGGGTGAGTAAATGATGACAGAATTTTTCTTTTTGAGTGAACTATGCCTTTAAGTCACTATGAAATTAAAATGGACAATTCTTATTTTATATGGAATGCTGCAGTGTTTATTATAAGTGGTTTATCTGAGCTCATATTTATTTAATTATTTAAATCATGTGCCCTTTTAATCTTAAATCAAAATATCTTCCCCTCCCACTTCGACATCAATTTTTTTTCTCTGATGACGTGTTTGCTGGTGCGAGGGCAGGACAACCTTTCACTCACATGAGATCACAGCAATAGCAAACCACAACGATCAATTCCTGATGGACAAAATCAGGTCCCGCCCTACATTTTTTCTCATTCGAGAAGCCATGTCACTCATCACAACAGGGAAGAATAGAGGATCGCGACTTCCGTTTCATGCCAACTTTAATCTTCAGTTTGTACACAGATTCTAGGATACTGGATATTCTCTCATCATTTACTAATCCTCATGCCATGTCGATATGACTTTCTTTAGATGAGCACATGTGAAATCTTTTAGAAAAAGTAATCCATCTGCGTGAGTTCATATAATGCAAGTAGATGGCAGAGGTGTAAAGAGTACCTGAAAACCATACTTGAGTAAAAGTACAGATACCTTACAGCGAAAATTATTCCATTAGGAGTCATTAATATCAATACGACTTGAGTAAAAGTCTTAGAGTATTTGATTTTAACAGTACTTAAGTATTTTACTCATACTGAACGTAAACTCAAAGAGGAACTAGTCCTCAACACCTTAAATACATGCCAGTGAAAATGACAGATGACGAATCTCTTGAATCTGGTATGGATTACGAGTTGCCTACCTCTAAACGTTCTTCACATGATGATAAAGGAATTACTCAAGGTGGTTACTCGCGCGGTGGCCAGGTTACAGCTAGACTGGCCACACGAACAAGAGACTCCCAAATGCTCTAAACGGGAAGATAGACAGGAGTGGTCTCTCCCCTTCTTTGGAGACCTCCATGATGAGTTATCTCTTTAATGGGGGAAACCATATACTTCTTGTGTCTTTGCGCCTTCCAAGTCGACATATTCGACAATCGTGGGTGCGAAGGCACGGGGGTATTCGATAATGCCAAAGGGTGAAGAGACGCTCGTGAGCTATCTCTCACCTGGTCCGGCATCATCATTAAAGAAACCAACACTCTCCACTAAGCCATGCAGATCCACCTCAACGCTAGCGGGGAAAGCGTTTCAAGCGGCATGGTCGCTTTGGGCTCAGGACAAGCTCCTGTCACTGAAAGCAGTCTTTATCCCTGGACATCTGAAGGTGGTAGCAGATTTACTGTCCAGACAGAGTATACCAATGGGAGAGTGTAAACTCCACCCTTAGGTAGTGAAACAAATCTGGGAAAGATTTTACGATGCAGAGATGGACATCTTCGCCTCTGAATAGACAGTGCAGTATCCCCTCTACTTCTCTCTGAGTCACCCAGCCTCCCTGTGTCTGGACGCAATGGTGCATACATGGCCCAACATACGCTGTATGCGTTTCTCCTGGTTTCTCTGCTACCGGGAGTCCTAGCCAGAGCTCGCCAACAAGGGTCTAGCCTCTTACTGATAGCGCCGCGTTGGCCAAACAGAGTCTGGTTCTCTGAAATAATATCTCTCCTCGACGGCTTGCCCTGGGCGATAGTGGAAAGGAGGGACCTTCTGTCTTAAGCACAGCGGACATTATTTCATCCCCGGCCCGAGCTGTGGAACCTTCATGTTTTGGCCCCTGAGGGACACTGGGCTTTTATCTGAAGTTATAGAGACCCTTCTCAGTGCTAGGGCTCCCTCCACTAAAAGTAGTTATTCCAATAAATGGGATGTCTTTGAAAGGTGGTGCACTACACGTAATGCAGATATAGTTAGCTGCCAGATTGTTTCAGTTCTGGACTTCCTGCAGGAACAGTTATCAGCAGGCACATGCCCCGCCACTCTCAGGGTTTTATGTGGCCACTTTATCGGCTTGCCACACTTTGATTGACGGGGTCGGGTGTCACTCGGGAAGAATCCTCTGCTCGCCTGCTTCGTTCGTGGGGGCCAAGCGACTGAGGCCTCTGTTAGAACAAATATCCCTTCATCGGACTTAGCTACAGTCCTTGAGAGGCTGGTAGAGACCCCCTTTTAACCTCTACAGTCAGCGCCTGACAAGCTTCTGACTCTAAAAAGGTTTTTTCTTATGGCTATCACTTCTTTGAAAAGAATTGGGGATTTACAAACTTTGACTGTGTTGCCATCTTGCTTGGACTTTGCCCCAGGAATGGGGAAAGCAATTTTGCATCCTCATCCTGACTACCTGCCTAAGGTTCCTTCCTCAACCATACATCCGGTCACTTTTGAGGCCTTCTTTCCTCCGCCGTTCACAATGCCAGATCAGGAGAAACTTCACAGACTGTGTCCAGTCTGTGCTCTTCAGGCCTACGTCCACCACACTAGCCAGTGGGGTAAGTCAGAGCAACTAGTCGTTTGTCATGGGGGCTGTAACAGGGGGCGGCAGTCACAAAACAGACAATTTCACAGTGGGCGAGTAATGCTATTGCCTGATGCTAAAAGCGCTATTTAAATAAAGGTGACTTGACTTGCCAATGAGGCGCACGGTCAAGCTTCGCCAGTAGGCATCAGGGCTCATTCTACCAGGGGGGTCGCATCTTCCTTAGCCTTGGTGGGGGGTGCCCCCTGCAGCATGTTTGTGATGTGGCAGCCTGGTCATCTCCACACACAAGATTTTAGGTTTGGATGTTCATGCCACTCCGGGCTCACACGTCCTTGAGTCAACATCACAAGCTCATGTCTGAGACCTTTCGCATTCTTGTGAGCACACACTACACAAACATGAAGGGTCCAGACACCTCCAGTGCGGAGGCGTGGGTATTCTCGTTCCCAGAGCATTGAATCAAGTGCAGCATTAAGTGTAGCTTTTGAAAGGGAACGTCTCTGGTTACTTCACTGTAACCCTGTTCCCTGAAAAAGCAGGAACGAGGTGCTGCGCTTCATTGCCGCACTGAACATGTCCAAGGACTGCTCTTCAGACAAATTTATACCTGTCGATTCACCTGTGGCACATCTTATTATAGCCTCTGATGAGCGTGCATTCCGATGATGTCACTGTCCGAAGCTATAAAAGTTCGAAGTCCATTGACCTGTTACACACATTTCACAGCTGGTCACACAAAAATGTTCCCAGAGCACTGAATCAAGCGCAGCATCTCGTCATCTACAGTGAAGTAACCCGAGACATTCCAATTAGTGAGCAGTGGTTTCTTAAGGTTGAGTTATTAATATGGACCTTAGCCAATGCTAGAGAAACCTACAGTTTTGTTCAGTTCAGTTTTGCTTTTGTTTGGAATTACTGTTTAATTAATTACAAATAACTTTGTTTTCCTGTCGTGTCCGGAATTCTGTTTTTGCCTTCATCTCGTGTTCCTGGATTTACTTTTGGTATTATTTGTTAACAAATGTCATCTAACTACATTTGGATCCTTCTCTCTATTGTTTCTGAACCACTCTGCATTACAACCAGGCAGGTTAGAGTTTGTAATTGGATTTAGGAGATTAACACAGCAAGACTTGATTGCAACCTGTCATGTTGAGTTAAAGTTGCAAATATAGTGAACCGTTTTATCTGAGATAAGTCATCAGCACAAAGCTTCAACACATTACCAAAGTTTGAGCCATTACTTCTAAATGGACAAGAATATTCCCAGAATAGGCAAACCTTTCAAATTTCTCCAAAGCCTTTCAAACGATATGGAAAAGAACGCACATGAAACAACCATAACGGACAACACCAGATCAGGGAGCCTGAGTAATGTGGATTACTCAGTTATCTGGATTTTACTGTTGACAATTTTATATGATCCAGGATTGTTAGGTTCTTCGAAGATCATCCCGAAGTTGCTGTCATAGCAACAGGTCCATAAGCTCAAACCTGCTCGAACCTGCTTAAATACACAAAGGTTAACGAGGGGCTGACCAGGAACATGTGTAAGTGATTAGTTACCATTGGAACTAACTATGTTTGCTATGGGGACGCACAATGGTAACTATAGAAACTAACAAAGCAGGCAATGAGAAAAACACTTTAACATAAAAGTCCTTAAACACAAAACGGGAACACGAGACCATAATCATTACACTGGTAAATCTTTTAATCAATTAAGTGGATTATAAAATGAGGAAACTGTATAAATAATTCAGGTATCAGCTGCTTTGGCATACTTGTGATTTTTAAACATGATACAAATTTTAGCCTTTCACCAGCTGTCTCATAAATGGCAACATACAGATCTATGCGCAGGTGCCAAATAAGTTTTATTTTTTATTCTTTACTGGAGGATAATAATGGAAGCCTGCTGGTTTTATGTCTTATCATATTGGATTTCATAAGGTTAACTTGTGCAAAAATCCAGTATGATTTTTGTAGACAGATATGACAGATATGATATGAGCCAAGAAACAAATGCTGTGTGTCAGTGATATGTAAAATTTGCATTCATTTGCATTAATGTCTAAGACAGCACATGAACATATTTATAGTTTGCACATGAATCTAGAAATTTGATTTACTAGTAATTTTTTATGTAATCACATCCCTGTAAGCAGATGAGTAAAATGGCATATAACAGTGACTTTGAGACAAACACTGTGAGACAAAATGAGTGTTACAAATGTTGCTATCAAACTCCACAAACCCTCTCTAATAGCAGTAATCACCTTTTAAAGAGACTAAGACTTGAACTGCTGCATCTATAAAGATTTGATAAACCCCATGCACAGTACAGTACCACACAGCTAAAACATCTGTCTGTGGTACAGCTGTACTCAAGTCCACTTCTATTGGAGTATTTATCCTTTCCACATGTAAACAGGACATTTGGAGGGAAGATTGTCTGCCTTCCTACTGAGGTAGATCTACAAAGGGCAGAATCCTATCCCAGCAATGTTGTTACTGTCTGAATTGTGAATGTACCAGCAGTGACTATTGACCTACTTCCATAACTTCAAGATTTTTAGACTACAAGTTGAGAATATTGAAATTCCTAATTACAATGATAGACATTTTGATCTTCAATCCACAATATATTTTCACTCAAGGTTTGTGATTTTGAACTTTCGTCCTACACAAACACTTACTGCCTTTCAAATATGTATATTTTCCCGTTTACAGATTTACTTAACCTGATTAACGGACACTGGAAGCTTATGATGTCAGCTGGATCAGAAGGGTCTATGAAGGGTCTATTTGTCAAAGAGGCATTTCAGGCATCTAGGCCTGTAAGGTATTTGCATAGATCCTACTTGTGAGAAGGTGTGATGTTGGGCCAAAGTCAAAGAAAATGGGGTTAGTGTGAGGTCATTCCTCCTTTTGAGTCTTCAGAAATGTGTGCTGTTACTGACAGAAACATAAATGGTACTCATTTTTACACATCTCTATCACAGAATTGATGAGAAGGTCAGTTTAAAATGACTTAACTGCTACAGATCCATAAGATTTAAAAACATAAATTCAACTAGAAACTGCGAAGTGTGCTTGCTCGGGTGCGGTTCACTAACGTTAGCAGGTAGTGGATAAGGGTGCGTTGAAGTTTGCTTGATCTGAGAATTTCAACAATAGTACTTTTTTCAAGATTGTGCAAAAAGGTGAAAAGTTATGTGCATTAAGAGACATGTCTGCAATGTATACTAGTGCCAAAGGCATTGTTTATGTGGCTTGGTTGTTGGTTTTGAAATAATTGGTTATGAATATACAGCAGAGAGTGGGAGTGTTTTGGGTGATGAAATAGTAGCCTATTGAAAAGAAGTTGACAGTCTTCATTTACTGTATCCAATAAGCCAATACAAAACTACACCCAGCTGTTCTGTGGTTGAGTGTTCCCTTTGATTAGGAACAAATGTACTATCTCAAATTAAGGTCTACCGTAATTAGCGATGCTTTGATTGCTGCTGCTGTCAAGATGGTTGTCATCACCTACCTACACAGAAACGCTTATTTTTATAGCCTACCGTCAGTCCTCATATATTGTAATTAAATGAAAAACGCTATCAGTTTCACTATTAGCTTACTCTAGCGATGCAATTGCAACAACATAGATAACGCTGTTTGGCCTCGCCTAACTTTATATGGCATATGCGCCATATGCTAGAGTTACACATCCCGCTGCCATTTCAGAGCTTGAATTTCGGTGCGGGAATGTGGGGATTGCGCATAATTTAAACCATTCCCGCAAGGTTAGCTTTTATAGTGCGATAAATTCAAATGATTAAAAAATAAATTCACAGATGCGAGAAAAAAGATGTCAAACTGTCTTATTTTCGAATTTAATTCCTCAATTAGCGCTGGACCGGCATTTTCTGTCTTCCGCTGAGCCCTGGCCGTAGACAGATCATATGTTTCACGCTGTCAATGCAGTGGTCTGCGTTGCGCTGATCTTATTCACCTTATTGCCTTATTATTTTTCATCTCCATAAATATATCTAGTAGTAAAGCTAATGCAAGGGCTAGAAATCAATTAATCTTTTGCTGATACTTCCTTGTCATCATGGAGAGCGCAGTTCATGGTTGCATAGCAACGACAGACGCCACGGGAGAGCAAGCGCTTGTGGAAAGGAGAGAGCGGCGCACACGCTTTCCACTTGTTTTTACCATAGACGGTAAAAAATAGGTTTTTACACATCTAGAGTGACGTTGTTGATTGTTTGAGCATGTGACTGCGCAGCATATTTCAAGCGCGCACAAACACAGCCACAGACAATGAATTGTTTTTTCGGTTAGCGAAGAAGAGCATGATGTATTTTGTATAAAGTTTTTTTTTTGTTATGAACTGTTTTGAGAACTGGAAATGCACAATTCATGCATACAAATCTGTAGATATTAATAAATTAAGATGATTAAATTAGACCAATGCATCAAAAGTTATCCCCCCCCCCCAAAAAAAAAAAATGAAATTCAGGCCCCGCATTTATTAAAACAAACCTAGTAAAAACGAATGCAGTCTATACACTGACTTGCCAGCTCTGTGAAATGTAATACAACAGTGCCACCTACTGTCTAAATGCATTAACATTAAAAGTGTGAGGTGAAACTCTTTTGCATAGACATAAGTAAATGGGTTTGTCAATTAGCCTGAAATAAAAAAAAAAAAAAAAAATTCAGATCTTGTGCATCCTCACATTGGAGTCCCGAGTTCATGTACAAAGTTTGGTTTCGATACGTGACAGAGTTCCTGAGATATGGACAACTTCCTGTTTGGCGTCTACGCCGCCGATTTCGTTTGGCTGTGACGGGCAAAATCAAAAATCCTTCCAGGAACTTTTGTGAGGCTTGGTCCAAGGATCATGTACGTCCAGTTCGGAATGAAGTTCGGACCAAATTTGTGACCTGTGAAAATTTTGTTTCGCTTTCTGTTCAATCCAATATGGCGGACGAATGACATGGACTTGTGATGTCATCTTCGCGAGCAACTTACACCGGTACTGACCGGACGTTTTAAAGTTGGAACGGTGTCTCTGTCTCAAAGGGCCTAGGCGCAGGAGCTGGCCAAAATTTATCTCCTGGGAATAATAAGAAGAAGAAGAAAACTTAAGAAGAACAGTAAGTGTGCTGCTTTCAGCAAGCACACTTCATTATTTCTCTCTGCTCTTGAGAGCTTCTACAGCTATGGGAATATTTAAAAGCAGAATGAAAGTTAAAAATAAAATCCAAGCAGCTTAGTCCACCCAGTCAAAAATTGTCCTTTTCGCAATATTTTTGTTATACTTGGGTCCTAGTTGTCTTATGATTAACTTTAATGTAACTAAACAAACTTGATGTTGATTATTTCTTTTTATTGAGGGCACTCTGATGAATTTAAGAGTTACAGTAAGTTGTACATGTAATGTATTAAGTACTTTGGCAATATATTATTATGATCAGAGAAATTATAAAGTAATTTTAATAAATTTTTTATGGTTCATAATTTCTGACTACATTTTACAACAGTCCTCCTAGTACAATCATTAATGCGTACATGCATGTTCCAGTGGTCTGTCAAAAACGCCAGAACATTTCACAGAGAGATCAAGCAGCAACAGCAGGAGCAAATTAATAAAATGTAAAGTAGAATTTTTAGAAAATGGCTAACAAAAGTTAAGACCAATGATGATACTTTGTTGCAGAAAGAAACGTTCATCTTTCTATGGGTGCATCAATGCAAAGTCTGTCAGTATTTTAACATTTTTAGCATGTAAACAAATTCATAGATCAACCTGACTTTATTCTCTGCCTCTTGGTTGGCTTTCCATCAGCCTAACAAGTGTAGTAGTAAATGTAACGATTGTCTGGCATGTCATTGCTCAAATTTCAAGTAACTCTGTTGCTGGGTCACATCAGTATCACCCTAGGAAACCTTGGATAAGAAATATTTAAAATGTAAACTTATCATAAATTGGATTTCAAATTTAATGGTTGACCAGCTCTAATCAGTGAATAGGTAAAGAAAAATGTAATTTTGAGTTTATCAGCCATTTCACATTTCTTCATTTCAATCTTCAATCATTTAGTTACCCACCTGGGCATAACTCAATCCTAACAAACAGATGAGGACATCAAATATTTTTTTTTCCAGTACATTGATCTGGAGCTAATTGGAATTCATTGCCAGGAAATTCAATTTCAGATTAGCTGATAGGTTGCTGGAAATAAATTAAGCCCACTCAATCGAAAACCAGACAGTTTAAGAAATCCATTAGAGAACTTACTTTTTCAGAAATCTGAGTTAGCAGCTACTTGAACTCATGCCAGTAACACCATGCTGATAAATCTCACTCTCTTATCTTCACCCAAACCCATGTTGAATCGGATTTGAATTCCACTCTTCATTAGGTGCCTGTCTATTGCTACTACAAAAATATTTGATATAAAAACTTTCTCATTAATGAGTCTACAGAAAAGACAGCAATAAGTTCCTCAGTAAATATACAGGATAACATTGATCCCACGTGGGTTTATGAAAGTGATATGCAGTTAACCACATACCTTGAAAATAGAACTCTTGTGAAACCACTTACTGTAGCCAGTAGATTGGCCTGTGCATTTTATTGACATACCAAAAGTGGAAGTGCTAAAATTGAGCATTTAGAGGAAATATATGCTGCTTCATACAGTCCACAGAGGATTTTGACAGATGTTTGTGGTCAAATATTGCATAATTTTGTGCATTTATGAGACCAAATACTGTGAAATAAATTACTTATGAGCCTATGGAAAAAAGTTTGCATGCAGTGCTAGACTCTTTAATTTGAAAAGGTTTAATTGAATCCTTTTTTATTTTCTCACCATCATTTCATTCATTTCTGACTGACTTTTGGCTGTGAAACACAAAATGAGAAATTTTGAAGAATTTTCGAAACAAAGAAAGAACTGGAGCTGTAAAATTCTAAAATGTCAAAAAGCTCCATAAAAGTGGTCCATGACTTGTGCTTGATATTCTCGGTCAGTGATAGGTTAGGAAAGTTCTGTGTGAGGAACAAAACAATATTTAAGTAATCAATTATTCACTAAAAATCTTAAAATATAAGATGTATACATGGATTCATGATGGAAGTACTGGTGTCTGATTCATAAATGAATCATTCTTTTATGTCAGATCTTTTCAATAAATCGGCAAGAGAAAAAAAACAGGTTCTTAAGTTAACAGCTCACTGGAGGAGAAGACTAGCATTAATGAATAAACAAGCTTAATTTTCAGCTTAATTTTCTACCTGGACATAAGGGTATAAATATGGCCCGCATGCACTTCTCATTCATATTTTGCTGATGAGCCGAGACAGGGATTGCAACGGGCCATTCAGCGGTGGTTCAGGGCTGTGGAAGGAGGGACGTAACGTCATTAGTAACCAAGACGTTAGCATTCAGTCAGTCACGTTCAACGTTACGTCGATACGGACATATTGGGGTCCCTATGGAAAAGCGCCACAGCCACTGAACTGTATTACGAGTATTGGAGACACAGATGCTGGCAAGCTGTAGTGTGCCCTCTTGGCAACTGCCCTAACACAGTTGTTACCTTCCCAGTGCCCCATGTAAGCCCAAGGAGAGTTGTCCTCCATACCAAAGGGATGGAAAGGATGGGGCTTACTCTGGTGACTGTTGTACCTGCTGTTCCTCTTATGACAGAGTGCTCAGATCTGACAGATCAGAGTGCTTCGGATCTCAATTCCCATGTTTTTCAGCCATGAACAGTGTTGTTAACGCTGGGGAAGCGTGCCTAGTCCAATGGAGAGGGATGCTACGGAGGCCACACCCTGGCGAAAGGGAGGACTGAGCCGTGGGGCAGTACTACATATGAAAGATCTCTGAGGTAGGGCTGGGACAATCGACAAATCGATACATCGCGATTCTTCAAATGATTCTGGATCAATTTTGAGATTTTCAGTATGCATCACGATTCTCTCCAATTGATTCTGAGCTTAGTTTATAACAGCAGATGATGCTGCATGCTTTAGAAACAGCCATACTTTGCCTGCTTCCAATTCCTTACATACACTGCTTGAATCCTCCATAAAATAATCTTTCATAAAGTTCGAAAAGGTTGATACAAATTTACAAGGGTTTTCGCAGTGGGCTGTGTTTAGATTAATTTCACGTCATAAAAGCATTCTGAGGTGAAAGTACATGTAACCAATTATGTGGACTCATCTCGCACACAGCCGAATGCGCAAGTGCTCTTCGTGAGCATTTGACTAGCCTACAGTGCCATCTGCTGAATCACGGTGCATACCGAAAATCTCAGAATCTGTCCACGAATACATCGATTTATTGTCCCAGTCCTACTCTGAGGTTCAGTAAGTCCTGCCAAGCCAGGGAGGAGCTTCTACCGATGCAGAGATAGGGGAGGAGACTGAGGAGACTATATTTTTAGATTGTTACCGAGACTTTTTAGGTTGTGTGGAATCTGCAATCTCTGACCAGTTTGTTTGCTCGTTTCCAAGGCTGCGATACGCTGTGTTTCCTGCCAACTGGCATCCCGGGGGGTCAAAATACTATTGGGTGAACAGGCAGATCACACAGACCAAAACAAACCCCGACTGACAAAACAGAACGTGTAAAATAATAAGTAAAATAACTGGCTGTTGAAGTGTTTTTCAGAGAAACGAATATGTGAACTAAGCATGTTTCCTAAATATCTGCAAACATATTATGGTATTTTTATGCTTTAGTAGAGTAAAAAAGTTACATACAGCACCTTTAAGCCTTAGCAGCCAGGGCTGCTGTTGTCTTACAGGACTTGAATGGGAGGCGTGGACAATTCCGCCATGTGGCAGCACTTTTTGGGCATAAATGCACCACAACTGCACGTTGCACGGTGGAATGTCCACGTAACCCTTGGCGGCTCTGCCATCAAGTGAAGTGAGAGTGGAGGAGAGAACAGAGTGGCTTCGGGCAGTAAAAGGTGCCTTCCACGGCTTTTGAAACTTCTCATGCACTTCTGGGAAGATAGGCACTGGGGTGGATCGTGGCTGTGAACCCAGGACCCAGGAACCGATCATCCAACCGCGAGTGCTCGGGGCAAGGTGGAGAGTTCCACTCTGAATCCAATTCAGCTTGAGCAACCATCCCAGAGGGGGGCAGCTCAGCTTCATCATCCTCTTCAGGGGACAATAGTCCTCTCTTTGATGCAGCGATTGACATCTGGTCCTCATCCAGAGCACAGAATGAGACACAAGCTGCCCCATGAGAGGGTCCCGCACCATCACTCGGCACCCGACGGTACATGGCATGCTAGAGGAATGGGAAGTCGGTGTGAGCTGGCCCGGCGGAAGATCTCCCACTGTGGTCTTCCAAAGTGTATACCAGACCCACAGCTCTGCTATGAGAAGCATCATAAATTGGAGCTCATGGCCTGGGTAACAGCATAGGGGACTTGTGCCTCTGTGAAGGAGAGTCAGGATGGGCAAACAAACTGAATTATTAATGCAGGACTGAATGTTGACTAATTGTTAAATAACAATTTAACAGTGATAATAATGTATCATTACTGCTTAGCTAAAAATGGAAACTTCAGTATTATACAAAAAAAATCTGTATTTTTGGGCTAAATGCCAATGTATGGTATAATCTCAGTATTAAATTTTTTTTTTCTATTTGAATTTTAAAAAATCTGTACTTAATTAAAAAAAAAAAAAATGTTATTTCATATCCTGATCAATATTGTCCTACAAACAATGTTCATATTGAAGGCTTTGAAAACAAACATATATGCAATATGAACATTGTTTGTAAGACATGCGAATGTGATTGAAAAAGTCCCTTTCGCACTTTGGTAGTCCGTCGCCCTAATACAGAAACCGCCCCTGCTTATAACCAACCTTAATCTACTATTTTGGAAATCATGTAAAATTATTTATGTAAATTGTAAATGTCTTTGTAATTTCTTGTAGAAAACTCATTTCTTTTTTGTTGTGAGAATAACATCTTTCAGACAGACAGGTCTAAAGCATTGAGTAAACTCAGAGGAAGCAAACAGAGACTCTGCTGTCTGACCCACAATTTAGCAAACAAAAACACTTGCCAGCCGAATCTGCACAAACACACCCTCCTCACCAAGTCTCTGCTGTCTGCTACTGTCAAAGAAGTGCATTTATACTTGCCTTTCAGACAACTGTCCATTGAAAAGGGGTGGATCCACTTCCATGTACATCACTACCATGGAGAGGAATGATTCAAACAAACAGTTTGTTTTAAAATCCCAACATATTTTCTGTATCCTATATGGTACTCCTAAGGCTTTTACTATATATATTGATGAGGGAAAAACAATATCTCGGTGCTGCTCTTCACCTTTTTAGTTTCTAGGATTTTGTTTAACAAATGCACATTTTGTTCTCTCATTTTGTTTTTGAATCTCATGCCAGTAAACTAGCAAAAACTAGTAGCAAAACCTTTTCGTAAGCTGCACACCCATGAAGGCCATGGATGAGCAGAGTGTACTGTCTCTTGGCACAGAAGTAGAAAAGGCTTTTCTCCTCAAAGCAGATTAATTGTTTAAGGCATTAGGATCAAAATCCAGGAATGCCTCAGAAGTTGGGATCTTATTTCATTTCTTTTAAAAGTGTCTACAATCAAAAGTAAAACAATTTCTGTAGTTGGTGAGATTAATACAACATTTTTGACTTGACATAATTAATTGACCTATCGGTAAGCCCCTCCCCTCAAACGCAGATGAGCCAATGGCAGTTGAGTATCAGTTTCACGGGGACTGGAACTCAGACTACTTTAGGTTTCAGCGCCATAGAGAAACATTGGAAGATGTGATGCTCTCATCGTTTTGATGGTGTTTGTGCTACAAAAATGGTAAAACGATATACTTTACCTGGGGTACTTGTAACACTGACGTCATGCACAGTGTAGGTCAAAGCACAAACATGAACGTCTACATTCCAGTGCCTCCCCATATTAAACTGGTTAAATGTAAATTAATGTAATCTTATCCTGCGGTACATGAACAGTGTTGATCCTCGATGTTGTCACCTGCGATCGTAACGACCGTAACATGGCTTCTCCTGCTTGCATTGTGATCTGTAAACCCTCGCTTCCAAATTAATCTTGTTACCCACCATATTTATTTTAGAATCTTTTACATATCCCTCTATGGCCTTTAAGTCCCACTTGAATGCTCCTTGAAGAGAGGTGGTCGTCCTGTTTCCAAAATGTATCAAAAACATCTTGGGACAAGGTTTTCACACTGACAGCTGTCATTGTAAGACAGTTAGCAATTCTGTTTGTTTGTCTGATATAGCAACATTAACTAAAGGGGGTGGGGCTTACCGATAGGTCAATTGGATTATTTATACTTTAGCGGTACATTGGATTTTATTTCCGTATCACTGCACAAAAGTTCATTTTGCAAATCATTCACACCTTGACCACAATTTATATTAATCCTTTCTTTGCACGAATCAAGGGGCAGGGCGGCAATGACACAAACCATGAGTCTTATTATGGGAATGTTCAGACATACATGGATGTGCTTTTTAGAGGGAAATGCCTTTTATCAGTGATTCGAGCTTCTCCATCTCTCAGCTGAAGCTTTGAAGGAGATATGACATGATACTCATCAGCAGATAAAGAGAAGATGAACTATCAGACAGAACACAAAGGCTACGCTAATGTTTCTTGCTGGCATAGCTACAACCTCCAGCAGAAATTTCTGTTGTGAAATGCTTTGATCTAGGTTTATCCAAACGTCCTTGTTGATGGAACAATGTCATTCCACTGTAACGTGAATGTCTGAGACTCATTTAGTTGTCTATGAATCAAGGCATTGTACTCTAGGTTTCACCAAAAGACCCCAGCTTGCCTTGCTCATGAATTATATACTCGTGAACAATTTTCATTCCCATGAATTTTGATTCGGTTAACGGTGAAATCTCACAGAATAGTGATAATCGGAAAAAAGGTTCCAAATTGTTCCGCCATGAATTCTCAGTATTTACATTGTGAATATTTGTCCCAAATAATAACACTTTTATACTGTTTTACTATTAGTTTTGGTGGATGTGGCTCAGGGGGTGAAACGTTCATACGTATAGATGTATAAACGTATAGATAATACCTCTTTTAAGTATTACAAGCAAGTTATTTTTTACATCCAAAGGAGGTAATCAACTTTAATTGTTCATTTTTCTTTGTTCATAATATCATCATGCATAAATACAGTACAACATTTACAATCAGGTCTATATAATGACACAAGTTTTTGACATTGTTGTCAGGCACTAAATTCCCAAAGTTTACTTTTATTATTTCCTTTGGTAGGATGGAAGCACAGAATGTGTGAAAATAACATCTGATATAGAGGTCTGTTCTTATCTTTTGAACCAGAGGCAACAGAAAAGTCAGCTTTTTATGATGTTAACCTAATAGATATAACAGACTTGAAGTCCACTGCAACAATTTTCAATAATGTCTCGATTATTAAGGCAAATTCTTATCAAGAACTATATTTCTGCTTTCCAGGTACAGATGATTTTACTTGTCATCCAATAAATTGTGTATCTTGTATTACCCAGAACCAAATTGAACGTCTCACCTTTCATTAGATGCACGGACAATTCACAAACTTCAAAGACGTGAGTGGGAGAATCTGTTGGCTTGTGGTGTAAAGACCGAGTCAAGAGCCCAAGCAAATATTTCTTTGAAGTTTTGCCTCCACTGTTTAAACTCCCAAGTAGATGAATCACTGAATAAAGCAAACAAAAAAAATAAAAAATTATTGGAAGCCACCCACATACTGGCCACAAAGTTCCTCTCCTCTGTCCTGTGCTAAAGATGTCAGTCTTATTTACATCCCTCTTGCGGTTTGAGTTGTAAAGCAGAAATTAATTGATGATGCATCTCCATTTACAGAGCAGCTGGTCTGTTAGATTTGAGCTCCTGCTGTATGTTGGCCATAAGAGCGGTGCTGATGTAGTTCCCCTCCAGGGTGAGGTGCTCGAGGGAACATTTTCCCCCAGAGTGCAGAGCCTCCAGGAGATAATGTCCTCCAACCTCACCAAAACCATTATTATCTAAGTCCACCTTCCTTAGAGTCTCATTTGATCTCAGCACCTCAGAAAACAGCTTGATACCACTGTCCCCAAGGCTGCTTTCATCTAAGATGATGTGTGTCAGTGAAGTGTTCACTTTTAGGCTTTCAAACAAGACTGTCCAAGCCTCCATGTCTGAACATGATGTCTGTGCCAGGCCCAGATACTGAAGGTGGGAATGATACCTCATGAACGTGGCCAGCACCCTCAGGCCATCACTGCCAAAGCCATTTCCACCTATGTCTAACTCTTTGATCACAATGCTAACTGGAGAGAAGTAGATCTGGTCAGAGTTTCCATGCAGCGCTGCTGTTTTATTTTGAAGTTCAGCCAATCCACTAAGCAGGGTCTGCACTCCAAGATCGCCAAGTTGGTTTCCAAACAATCTAAAGAAGAAAGAAAAAGACCTTCATCATTCATAATGATTTATAACAACCTTCAAGAGTTTCTTTATCAGAGCTGTCCTGTAAAGTCAGCTTATTTTTAGATATATTTAGAATGTATGCATGAAACGTACAGTAGTTCTTTGATCTGTGGTTTGGCTTGCAGAAGGTCTAGTAAAACAGTGATTCCAGGGGGTCCGATTTGGTTCAGATTAAGGTTAATCACCGTGACTTCGGATGGGCTTCTCTTGAGCGCTGTCGCCAAACTCTTCAGCAGTTCATCAGTCAGACCTGTGTTTCTCAAGATTAGCTGCTCCACTTCATCAGAATTGTTCAGCACTTCTGTCATGGCATCCATCTGAAGCAAAGAGCAGATTTTTCTAATAATATATTCTCAGTTTACAGAATATCTAAAATGTTCTCTTGCTCATAAAAGTAATGCCAGTCTTCTATTATTTCATGAAGTGTGTCAAGAATTAAATGTAAAAAAAAATATTCAATAATGTGGTTTTCTGCTCAATAAATTTCAAATGAATATTTATTGTTACTTAGATATAGTTACTGGAATATTAACATTGTAACAAGATTTAGTACATTATCTTGGAATTTACTGATTGTGAAGATATGTTTTATAGGAAGGCTATAAGATAATGTTCAGATACACTGTAGGAATGTTTGTGTGAAGCCAGATTGGTGTAGTGTAGACGTTTTCTCTCTTGGTAGGAAATCATGGGTTCCCTATCTGTCAGTCACTTCGACCTTGTGTCGATTTGATGACACTGCTGCAGTTTGGGCCATGACCATGCTGGAGCAGCTTTTGTGGATGGTACATGCACTCACTGGGAGAGCCTGGCTATGGGAATTTATTCGGCCATTTACAGTATCTGCTTTTCTACACAGAAAGTCACCTCAGTTGCTCCCCATCCTTGACCTTCTGCTACTATGCACAAGGCCTCGGCGACAAGTGCTGAGGAAAACCTGAGGGTGCCAATGGAAGCATTTCCGGCAGGTGAGTCCCCATGGATGAGTTGGGTCTCTTCTCAGAGGTGCACGAGGAGCTCATTAAGTCATGGAAAGTGTCATTTTTACTGCGAGAACATGCTTAGCAGGATCTTCCACCTTCACTACCCTCGACAGTGGGTCAGCCAGGGTTTACTCTGACATTCCTAGTTTGAGCGGGCGATTGCGGTGCTCCTGTGCCCATGAGACGCCGCCACCTGGAGAAAATGTCTGAGATTCCCATCCAAAGCATGTAAGTTCACATCATCCATGACGTCAAGAGCTTACAGTGCTGCTGGACAGGCCACCTCCACACTGCCTTCTGCAGAAAATGCTCTTGTGACCAATTTTGCAACCCTGTTGTGCAAGCTCATCAGAACAATCTGACTCGACTACACGATTCAGTTCACCAGGTGCCTGCTCAGGTTCAACGGCGTCCTTTTTCCATCGATGTGAAGGTTGCAAATCTTAGGCCTATATTGAATCGGGCCCTACATTAGCTCCCGTTCAAGGTTAATGCAGAAACACATTTTCACATGTGTTCACCTTCAAGTTTGGTTTGCTGTGATAGACCAGAAAAGACTCATACTCTCATGTCTTATTTCTCCCTCGATACAGACCGTCCCTATGGCTTGGCCTCGGGGGACGAGCATATCAGTACAAGGTCCTCCCCTATGGGCTGTCCCTGTTATCTTGCGTCTTCACAAAAGGCTCAGAGGCACAACACTGAACTACCCGATGATCTGGCCAGGACACTATCTCAGCTCCTCAGCAAAAACCTGAATCCTTTTACCCATATGTCTGGGGGAGTGGCATGCAAATTCCACTCGCCAATTCTCATTGGCTTTTTCTGAAGTATCAGAGGTGTTTGGGGCTCCCCATCAAATCGACACATCTTGTTCCCTCCATCAGGGAAAGGAGGTTACATTAGTAACCAAGGCAACTTCTAAACTGTGCATAACAGAAGCAGGGCCTAGTAAATCAGGGTTAATATTATAGCTGTATTTGGTTATCTGTAGAAATATATGATGTATTATTTGGTTTGTAGACAAATCATTTTAGCAATTCATTTTTATAGTTAGGATTACCTGTTTTTGTAAGTCTTGCTGCTTCTCATCCTCTGGACCTTCAAAAGAATTTGAGAATGTCATAACGGTCATACGTACTAGCCTTTACACACTGTGTATACTAGTGGCATGCAGTGATGTTCCCTTTCAAGGGAACTCGCGCTGTGTCGAAACGCTGTGGGAACGCCTCTGTGTGATTGTGTTGTGAAGCACGTATGAAATCAGTCCAATGGCATGACGGACCATCATAGGCGAGTGACGTCATCGACTAGGAAACTATAAAGCGTACCCAAACCAAAGGTTAGCTTCTGTGCCTTCAGCAAGTACTCTCTGAGAAACTGTATGTTCCTGGTGTTTTTGTCTGTCTTAGTATTCTGTTAGGCAGAAGTTTTCACCATATGGAAAAAAAACATATGGGGTTTGAAAATGGATCTGGCAGAGGGGTTAGAGACGGACTTCACCCTTTCTCTGCCCTCACCTGCCAGGTCCAGTGTTTCATCTCAAGGTCAGGAAGCACGCTTTGCAGTTACTACAACTATTCAGTTCTGAGAAGCTGGATGTTGTTAGTATCGAGACAGGAGATACTGAGTGCTCGTCACTTCAGTCTCCTGCATGTGAGGATCTAGTGGTTATTACTCGTGCCATGACTAAACAAAAAATTGACTGGCCAGCCGAGAAACAGGAGCTTTATCATAAAAGCAAGTTAGACGAACGCTTTCTGCCATCACAAACAACTTCCACATCTGGACTTGCCGTTCTTTCCTGACCTCCACCCTGAGGAAAAGACTGGTTTCTTATCGTGTGTACTGTTTAGCCCACAAACATCTACATACTCTAACATCTTAGGTCCAAAACAACACGGTTATGGGGCGATGCCCAGGGCTGAAATGACGCTTGCGAGCCATCTTTCCCCTGAGTTTGCATCGTCCCTCAAAGCCCCGACACAGTCTCGAGAGACTGGTTCCCTTAGTAGATTTTATGGCAGAGTGGCTACGTCTGCCAAATATATCTCATTGGTTCCTGCAGACAGTCGTAAAGGACTACACTATTCAGTTCAGGTCTCGCCCACCCTGGTTCAGCAGGGTCCTACAGTGTTGGGCCCTGAGCAGGCTATGGTTATTGAACAGGAAGTAAAAGCTCTTCTACAAAAGGAGGTTATAGAACAGGTTCCTCCTTCCAGCAGGGAGTCCGGGTTTTACAGCTGGTACTTTATTGTTCCGAAAAAGGATGGAGGGTTGCGTCCGATTCTAGATCTGCGCCAACTAAATCGCTCCATGTGTAAGCTCAAATTTAAGATGCTTACTCTGAAGCAAATTGTGTCACAAATCAGGTCCGAGGACTGATTTGTCACGCTAGATCTTAAGGACTCATACTTCCACGTATCCATCCTCTTACAACACAGGAAGTTTCTGAGGTTCACTTTCGGTGGCAAAGCTTACCAATACAGAGTTCTTCCTTTCGTTATGGGCCCGCCAGACTGAGGAGGCCATGGCGGTCAATTCCCCTGAGCACCCTTGTGACAGTGGCAGTGAATCTTTTAGGGGAACCCATCTGGCCAGGTTTTCGGGAACTCGTGGAGGCCGCAGGGGAGGAGGTGCTAGAGGTGAGCACCGGCACCACTCTCCACTTCGGTCGTTCTTTGACCATGGGCCGGTGATGCTCAGCCCAGAGCTCCCTTCGCCGCTGGTCCTGTCCAGCCCGGAGCCTGCACCTCGCCATAAAAAACAGCGGAGGAGGAGGAAGACTTCCTGCCTCTCCAGTGAACCAGAGGCCATCCCGGAGGTCGTCCCCGTGCAGCCCGCTGTTGTCCCGGAGGTCGTCCCCGTACAGCCCGTTGTCATCCCGGAGGTCGTCCCTGTGCAGCCCGCTGTCATCCCGGTGATCGTTCCCGTGCAGCCCGCTGTCATCCCGGAGGTCGTCCCCATGCAGCCCGCTGTCATCCCTGAGATCGTCTCGGAGCTGCCCACCATCAGTCCTGCCACGGCCAAGAGGGCTGTCTTCCTCTTTTATGCAGTGGCGGTACTGCATGCGTGGAGGAGGCACAGGATGTCTGCCGATCCAGAGACTGTTCAGGTCACATCTGCCGATCCCAGAGACTGTTCAGGTCGCGTCTGCCAATCCAGAGACTGTTCAGGTCGCGTCCACCGATCCAGAGACTGTTCAGGTCAGGTCTGCCGATCCAGAGACTGTTCAGGTCACGTCTGCCAATCCAGAGACTGTTCAGGTCACGTCTGCCGAGCCAGTGTCTCTGGACAAAATGGTCGCCGCTGAGCTGGTGTCTCCAGACAAGATGGCCGGCGCCGAGCCTGTGTCTCCGGACAAGATGGCCGCCGCCGAGCCGGTGTCTGTTCCTGAGCCGGTGTCTATTCCTGTGCCCGTGCCGGTGTCTATTCCTGTGCCCGAGCCGGTGTCTATTCCTGTGGCTGAGCCGATGTCTGAGTCGGTGTCTGTTCCTGAGTCGGTGTCTGTTCCTGTGCCTGAGCCGGTGTCTATTCCTGTGCCTGAGCCGGTGTCTGTTCATGTGCCTGAGCCGGTGTCTATTCCTGTGCCTGAGCCGATGTCTGAGCCGGTGTCTGTTCCTGAGCCGGTGTCTATTCCTGTGCCTGAGCCGATGTCTGTTCCTGAGCTGGTGTCTGTGTCTGTTCCTGAGCCAGTGTCTGTTCCTGTTCCTGAGCCGGTGCCTGTTCCTGAGCGGGTGCCTATTCCTGTTTCGTGGCCGCTCGAGGGGTCGTCTCCACCATGGCCACCCGAGGGGTCATTTCCGCCATGGCCGCCCGAGGGGTCGTCTCCGCCATGGCCACCTGAGGGAAAGTCTCCGCCCTGGCTGCCCGATGGACTGTCTGCTCCGCCCTGGCCGCCTGAAGGGTCGTCTCCGCCATGGCCGCCCGATGGACTGTCTGCTCCGTCCTGGCCACCTGAGGGAAAGTCTCTGCCCTGGCCGCCCGATGGATCGTCTGCTTCGCCCTGGCCGCCCGATGGGTCGTCTGCTTCGCCCTGGCCGCCGGCTAAGCCATCACCCCCTGTTTCTGTTCCCCTCCATGGACCTGGCCCCCCATCCCTCCCCCTGATCCTCCACCGTTCCACCTCCCTCCTGGACTCTTGTTTTGTTTGTTTTTTGTGGGTCTTGGAGCGTCTGGTAGCCGCTCCGTAGAGGGGGGGTTATGTCACAGTGTCTGGTTTGTGTTTCCCCGGGTGTCCACTAGAGGTCTCTTCCCCATACTGTCACCATTACTTCTTGAACTGCATTTCCCACAATCCCTGTCTGGACTCATCACTGATCATTGCACTCAGCTGTTCCCTATCACATTGTTAGTTTCTGTGTATATATACCCTGTCTGGTTAGTGTTTGTCACGGAGTCGTTGTTATTCGTCACTACACTTCTGAAGTCTGTTCTCGCCTGTTCTTGTTTTGTTTCTCGTGTTTGGAATGGATTGATATTTGGATTTTGACCCCTGCCTGGATGACTTACGATTTTGGATTACCCTTAAATAAATACTGCTTTTGGATCTACCCTTTTCCCGTGTGTGTTCCGTGACAGAAACTGCTCTCTCTGAAGGCAGTTTACATCCCAGTGTATTTAAATCAGGGAGCAGATATACTGTCAAGGCAGGAGGTGGTAGAGCCCCTGTGGGAGAATTTCGGCCTAGCAAAAGTATTGTATGTATTTGCATCTCTAGAGATGACACGTTGTCCACTGTGGTTCTCCCTCACTCATCCAGCTCCTCTTGGACTGGACGCTATGGTACAGACATGGCCAAGGCTATATCTGTATGCCTTTCCCCTGATCGTTCTGCTCCTAGGAGTTCTGGAGAGAGTTCGCCGGGACGGGGTCCATATTCTATTAGTAGCCCCATTCTGGCCGGCCTAATTGTGTTTCTCGGACCAGGTGTCTCTCCTTGACGGCTCTCCGCTGGAGATTCTGCCTAGGAGGGACCTTCTTTCTCAGGCAAATGGGTTGATACTTCACCCCAGTCCAGAGTTGTGGAAGCTGTGGGCTTGGCCTATGAGGGGGCCCAGCTCATCAGTTCAGGTAGCTCAACCAAGCTCCGTCCATGAGGAAATTATATGCCTTGAAGTGGAGATTATTCACTTCATGGTGTAGAAGTCACCAGTTAGACCCAGTTAACTGCCCAGTGGATGCAGTGCTGGAGTTCCTGCTGGAGCGATTCTCCGCAGGGTTATCCCCCTCCACAATAAAGGTGTATGTGGCAGCCTTAGCTGCTTACCACAATCCTTTGGGTGATGTGTCTTTGGGGAGACACCCTCTAGTTACCCGTTTCCTTTGTGGCACCTTGAGGCTTAGACCTGCAGTCCGTACGAGGACCTGGGACCTGGCCATAGTATTGGAAGGCCTTTCTTTTGCTCCCTTCAAGCCTATTGAGGAAGTTTCTGAGAAGTTACGATTTCACATGGACGAGCACTTGCTCATATGGTGGCATGGGTATAGGATTCCCACAGCGTTTCGACGCAGCACGTTTTCCCTTGAAAGGGAATGTCTCGGTTACGAACGAGTCGCTACGTCACCCTGCCATACTCCCTGGAATGGCCATGAACAACTTGCTACAGGTCTAACAGAAGCTAACACTCTTTGGTTTGGGTATGTTTTATAGTTTCCTGGTCGATGACGTCATATTCCTATAATGTTCCGTCATGCCATTGGACTGATTTCATACATGCTTCATGACACAATCACGCAAAGGTCTTCCCACAGTGTCTCGTTCCCTCTTCAGGGAACTAAGGTTACTTACGTAACTGAGACGTTTTGAAATAAGGATAAAAAAAATAAAAAAATAAAATTCATGTCCCATGCAGTTACACTTAATGTTGTAACATTTTCCTGTTTAAATAAACATTACATCAAAAAAGCGAGAAACCAAATACAATTCTATTTTGTATTTTTACATGAACTATGCAATTAATGATCTATTTATTAAAACCAATTACTTAAATCTCATCAATTTAGTTTAAGCATTTTTACATCCATTTCAAAATAATAACTAAAGGCAGTAACAAATTAAACATTATATTTTATTTGTGAAATAATGTTCAGCTGTGATGATGTTCAGCTGTTTTTCTTAATAGTCTTATTTTCATCATTCATGAAAGCTCGGTAAACACTGGTCACAGACACGAAGATGTACCTTTAATTTCACCAAGCTGATTGCTCACAAAATAAACCCACAGTCATCATATTTCATGCCATTTCAAGTTTGATTTTGATGTGACATAAAGCGGTGATATCTAAGTGGCCGAGTTGTTTGTTTACTTTTTAATTATTCTTCCCATTAATGCCATAATATCCAACCATAACCAATTATATCCAATCATATCGCAATGGAGGCATTGCCTCCTCTCACATGACTTTCCCCCATTAATTCTGATGAAATCAAAGAACCAATTGATGTGACATCATTTCAATCAAAATCAGGCCAAAATGAAGTTCGTATGCAGTTTGTTCTGAGAGTTCGAAAAGGGAACTTGCCAAAGGGAACTTTCTGTAAAAGTTTGCTACAGCTGGTAAACACATTTGTACTATGTTAGTCCGTGGCGATTACATAATAGGTAGGTGTGCGCGTAGGCTCCGGCTTCTTTCTCGTGAAAATCTTTTCCGGTTAATTTCTCCTGTTCAGTCCTTCGAGGTCAGATGTCCGCGAGTGAAAATGTACACACTGGAGAGCTGCTTTATAGTAGAAAATTAAGCTGTTCTGATTAAAAGAGACACTGACACTGTTTTTCATGTTTTACATTTACATTACGTTTGAACATAAATGTGTGTTGACAGTGTGTGTACACAACCAACCTATAATGATAAAAATCCACCCAGTGCTTTTTTTTTAAATCCCCATAAATCATAAGTACTGTCTCAGAACAAGCTGTTCTCAGATTCGGGACAATGTGATGTACTTTTGCACAAGCCCTGCCCACGAATGTTGACTGACACTGCAGTTTTAGCGTAGACCCTCCCTTTCGACGCCAGAGCAGATTTAGACAAGAATGTCTCCTAAAGCGATTGAGGTGTTTTGTTGTTGGATGTAAGAATGAACATAGCAGTCTTCATTTACTCTCGTTGTTATTCGAGGATGGATCAGTACCAACTGTTCATGATCCAGCTTACACTCTCCGGAGATAGGCCTAACGTTACTGACAGCTCATCGAGTCGTTTTACGGATATAAAGTTTACCAGTTTATTAAGCACCCACTGAAAAGGTGTTTATATATTTGTTTACTGTTAGTTGTAACAAGTAGTTTGTGTACTTCGTTGTGTATGATATGAAAGGGAGATTTATGGATAAGACTTTAATGCGCACTTCTTATACTGTGTTTATTCGGCTCTTACTGCGATTCTCTGGAGTAAAACTAACACTTCATTTTTTTTGTGATGTACAATAAACTTCATCGAACTCATCAGTATATTTTTGGCCATCATTCGGACGTGGTCCGCTACAACAGGCTTGTACTAATAGTGGATAAAAGCAAGATGAAAAAAAAGTTATAACCGTAATTAAATTAGACTATACCGGTTATATTTCCATACAGCATTCTCTGACTCTGTGGGCATTATTGTCTGACTCGGGGTCGAAATGAACTCCGCTACTGAGAGTTTCTGTTCTGATATTATCATTCCGTGAGATGAGATTGTCCTCCTGACACTGAGCGCGAGCTTGTGAGGCTCCGCCCTCTGTGCCGGCAGCAACAGCTCATTTGCATTTAAACTAAAATGGTGTGTTTTTCTGAGCCCCAAAAAGGTATTTTGAGCTAAAACTTAACATACACACTCTGGGCACATCAGAGACTTATTTTACATCTTGTGAAAAGGGGCATAATAGGTGCCCTTTAAATACAGCAAAGCTGCTTGATTTTAAGCAATCTATTGTATAAAGTGCTATATAAATAAACGTGGCGTGACTTTACTATAGTGCCGAATTGCAGAGCTTTTGCAAACATATCCACATTGCTATGATCAGATGCTTTTCTAATGCTTTATTATAAAAATGCTTGCTATTTGTAATTAAGATGAAAGTGCGCCGCACATATTTACATATTCATGTAAACGGTGCTCTCAGCAGAGTGGGTGGCGTTGGATGTTCGCTAACAGTAAGTATATCGCTGGTCATGTATTTCTAACTTTGTTTTACCCCTAAGCGAAGAGCGTAAAAGAACTTTGCCGTGCGTTTATCGGGGCCTTAATTTTACCTGCTGTTGTCGCTGTCAAACAGTGTTACTTTAGAAAAAAGTAGAAAAAAGAGTGATTTATACACAATTTTAATGTCACATTTTGTAATGTTTGCATTGTTTTATTTTTTGGATTATTAATTACAATGGAGGCACTGCCAAGGCTTCATTTATTTGATGTGACACTGAAGACTGGAGTAATGGCTGCTGAAAATTCATGCCATCACAGAAATAAATTACATTTTAAAATATATTAAAATAGAAAGCAGTTATTATAAATTGTAATCCTATTTTACAATATTACTGTTTTACTGTGTTTTTGATCAAATAAATGCAGCCTTTTTGAGCATAAGAGAATTCTTTCAAAAACATTTAAAATTCTGCAAACTTTTGAAGATAATGTATTAGATATTAGTCATAAAACAATGCCATATTGTAAAGTCTGATCTTCTTAGTTGTACCAACCTTGTTTGCTATTGATTTTAGGTTTCCTTGCTTCTGTGACACTGCTGTCACTTTCCTCACTAAGCTCCACCTCTGATGCCGAGCCATTGGCAGGGAGTCCTGAAGTGAGCTGCTCTTTGATTTTATTCCTCTCAAACTCTAGCAGATAATACAAACACAACTATTTCACTTTTCATCATATGTTTCAGTTTCGTCAAGACAGGTTTTGAGAATTGTATAGCCTATCCTTTTTTGACCGTGTCCGATTGGAAAAAGAAGTGTGTCTATATATTTTTGCCAATATGTCATCTATGTTATCTGGTACTCTATGACTAAAAATGGTGTGGGTCTTTTTAATGTGAAGCAGTTGTTTTTGCACTGATACCAGACTTATTCGGTTGTTATGAACTTATTTGTTATGATCTTATCTTTTGGTTTGTGTCCATCAAGTTCCAAAAAAAAAGGAAAAAAAAAAAATAGCGAAATGAGACAAATCACCTTTTAGTTGTTAAGTATGAGATTCACTGGATTATTAAGAAAATATGCATTACTATATGCTTTTGTAATAGTATCTAAAACATTTTGGGGCAATAATCTAATACTCTTTTTTTTACCTTAACCATTATATGAATTCATTCATTACCCTAATATAAGATTTTAGCCATACTGCTTAGCGCACATAATACTCAACTCATTAATATAAGTAATTACTATAAAAAAATGAAGATATCAGATCTTAAGTCTAAAGTGGTCTTTCTTTTTGGTCCTTGTCCCAAATTGAGTAGCCTGTCAGTAGAGTAATGGAACCAGTGCTTGTGGCCTTAAAACTTTACACTATCCTTAGTATATGTTTGAATTAGAAATCACTCTAGTCATAACCTTTATAGTAAAATGATTGACTCTCTCTAAATCAGGCTAAAAGTCTCAGGGGAAACCCTGTCTATGAGCAATGAGCCACAGTTCTTGACTCACTGTTTACTTTGAACCACCTCTGTTGGTCTAGGCCTGATTCCAGACCAGTGCTCATTTCAACACATTCTTCATAGAAGTCCCTCAGTCTTCCCCTGTTCCTGCTTTTTCCATTCGACTTCGAAGGATCCATAGTTTTCTCCCCATCACGCTTAGTCAGAGTTTTTCCTTCCTGCAATGAATCTTGAGAAATGGAACTGTCCTGAATCTTGATAGTGCTGTCTTTAAAATAAAATACAACCTAGTGATTTACAGCAAAAGCCTTTCGTGAGACAACTTCAAAGTATTACATTGTGCTGGCAAGCAACTCTATCCAACGGCCTTGTCCTCTCACAGGCACAATAAAGAGTGGAGAACCAAATTGCTGGAAAAGATTTGCACTCACCTGGCACTTTAATTTTATTTTTGGTCACTTTCACATTTTCTTTTGCTGATGTTTGCAGTTGTTCTTTGGTGTTGGAAGGTGGTTTGTCTTTGAGTTCATTTCCATCTTTATGTGGTTGCGATTCCTCCAAACCTTGGCCCTCTCCCCACTGACTGTGTGGTTTTTTAGGGCGTTTGTGATGTCTTCTTTCTTTCACGCTGCCATTCTTGTCTTCACTATCAGTTGACAAAGCACCTTCATCTTTTGAGAGCTTTCTGGCCTTCTGCAGAGATCTTTCCATTCCAAGAGGGATGAACAAAGGGGAAGAAGGGCACAAATCCATAACACCTGCACAGAAGGCATGATTACAGCGAGGCATTTGGTAAATAATGCGCCCTGGATCATTACTTTGAAGAATGCCAGTGGGAAAATGTAACAGTAGCAGCATTAAGACCAACCTTCATTAGAATTGATGGCTCTTGTTAAGGTTGGAGCTGGACTATCGATCGCTGGGGTGCCAATACCGTGCCTTGAATTCACACATCTGTAAAAGGAGAAAATGTTTACAATGGCAACCTATTTGGTCTTGCCAAAAAGTCCTGCATTAAATCGTTTCTTGATCTCACTTGTAGCAGGGTTTCCCTCCATTTAGACGGGTAAGTCTGAAGCAGCTCCTGCGGCCTTGCTGAAAGCCAGGGGCGTATCTGTATTCACAGCAGGAACTGATCCTGGCTGCCATGATTCCATTCACAAAGATAGTAGCACTGAAGGGGAAGCCCAGATGTCTCTGGGATGTGAACTGAATCTGCTCTAGTGGTAAAAAGTAATTCACAATACTTTTTTAACTTTGTAAATATTAATTTGTTTAAACATTTAATTTAATATTTATTTAAATGTGTAATTTATTTCAGTAGTATAATAAATATTTCAGATCTATCCGGTAAAGTAAAAAAATATGAATTCTTATCTTGTTTTTAGCTTACAGTACAAGTAATTGTACTGTAATTGTACATTTGTGCTTTTTGTTACTCTATTATGATATGTTTACTATATTTTATTACATAATTACATTATTCATATTTTGTATTTCAGTTACTTAGTTCAGCATAATACAATTTTTGATTATACATAGGGTTGAAATGCATAATGCTTTCTTTGTATTTCTTTTTTTCCCCTTAGTTGGGTAGAACAAGAAAAACAATTGCTTACTGTATATGTGGTCAGAATTTAGATTTGAGAAAAAAATAGCTTCTTAGATTATATAAATGTTTTTTCTTTTTTTTTCTTGGCATAAGATCTCAAGCAGTGTATTCAGTGTGGTAACAGGATAATGAGCTTTACCTCCCGGTTGGACAAATCCTTTAAACACACAGATGTTCTCCCCTCCACAGATCTGCTGAAGCACTTTCATCTCATCCTGAGCGTTTCCAGGAAGCCCCTGCCCCAAGTACATCATCGTCACAATCACATTTGACTTCTTGGACTCCTTCTGTGCTTTGAGGTAACTCTGGAAGACAGAATTCAAATATTCTACACATCAAGTAACTCTTCCAGAAGCCAGTAAGGTGACATGTTTAACAAATACTGTGGTGAAGATGCCCTGAAACATTTTAGGAACTATTTTTTTCCAAAGCAAAGAGACATACAGACAGGCCAACTGTAACTTATAACTCATCACTTATAACTGGTTCAAAGCTGCTGTGTCAAATCTCTCAACAAAGTCAGAGCCGGCTCACCTGCTTGAAGTCAGGAGCTCTTTGTGAGTTGATGGAGGAGGTGGAGCCGCGGCGTCTGCTAGTGCTGAGATAAGGACATGAGTGACTGAGTTTGGCCCTTGCTGCCTGCAGGTTTGACATCGTTCCTGTGATAGCAGGAAGGTACAAGTCACTCAACCGTCCTCTGATTCCTGGCTGGCTTGACTTGTTGGACTGCACAGATTAAAGCAAAGAATTTCAACATGGGAGACAAAAAAGATTTCTTTTGTTCACTTGGGACTTGTCAAATGAATTTCACTGTTGGTGTGAATCAACATGAAGGTGCTTTATCTGTTGAGTTACTTTGTAAATTTCCACAGCATTGTTTCCATCCAACAGAATGAGGCTGCCTTTACGTGTGAAAACGCTATCCAGAGAATTACGCCATGTGGGAGTCAGAGGTCTCTCGCCCCTATGACCTCGAGATCGAGTCTGCTGTCAAATACAAGAACAGTTTTGAAAGGTTAGTTATGCCCAAGTTTGTTTTTTATTTGTAAGGATAAACAGAATAAAGACCATTTGGTTTCTGGCTAAAATATATTTCAATTATATGCTAAATACTGTATGTTGTAAATAGTGCTGCTTAAGGAAACATATTTTTCAAATTTAAAATACATTTAGTTTAAACCTTCAAATGCCAAAAAAAAAAAAAAAAAGAAAAAAAAAAAAGATATAGGCTATATATATATATATATATATATTTTTTTTTTTTTTTTTTAAATGTACTTCAAGAGCTAAAAATACAATGTACATAAAAGTACAATTAAAAGCATTGCAAAAAACATTTAGCATTGCTAAAGTGTCAGCAACAGGTGTTGTTTAGCACTACTCCATTTTTTCCCCACATTTAAAAATTTGGCAAAAGCTTTAACAAAGGCCTGTGGCAGCAACTAATTTTTTAACTAACTTTCTAACTTTTTTTTTAATTTTTTTTTTACTTTATTTCAGCCAAAAGCCTGGTGTATCAGGGGCCCTTTTAATCCCTTTAATCAAACCCAGAGGAAAGTTTTATTTCTCATATGTTGTAGGGGTTTTTTTCTTTCTTGAAGCTAAGGAATGACACATCTTGCAATAGCATCTTGCACAACAGCCCATTTACAGGCTAAACTATCATATTCTACAATACTTACAACTTTGACTTCGTCTTTGAACCCTTTGAGGTGCAGGTCTTGAAGGACACTCTGACTATGTCTGCGGATACGTTTCATGGACTCTTTCTGATATGTTTCCATCCTTGCTCTCTCTTAAATGCAAATACATTTATTTTAAATGATAATTTAGTTTATCCACACTTGGTAATAAAGTAAACATTTCATTAAAAAAAATATTCAGGTTCAACTCCTGTTCTACAGTAAAATGCATGCTTGAGCAATTTCCTCAGGTTCTCAGTGTCAGTAGCAGATGGCAGGAAAACAGCCAAGGTGCAGACACATGCTTAAATAATGCATGAACAACTTGAATATCCTGATGAAAACTATACATGTATTTTAGAGAGATAACAGTCATCTGCTTTGAAAGACACTGAAATCTAGTTCGTAACTGTTGATTCACATCTGGAATTGTACAAAAATATTATATTGATACATGTTTTTGTTGATTAATTTAAATTCTTGATTATTTGAAAAATACCTTCACTGTATTACTTTGATAAGTAATTTGCATTAGATTTTAAGGTTATTTTGGAAAATAGGAAGCAGTCATCCATCTCAAACTAATTTAAAGGTTGGATGGAAATTTTTCAGACTAAAAAACACAACCAAGTACATATATTTTCAACTAGAAACACATCTATGGTACGATGACATGTTTAGTTTAAAATAAAGTTAGTCTAGTAAACTTACCATATGTATTTTCTTCACAGCTTCATCTGGTTAAAGCAGCAATATTGTTGTCTTGTTTCTTTCTCTGTCGTCAAGGAGTCATCTGATACCTGGATGGGTTTGACGCCCAGGTCTTATACTCTACAATAGCATGTATTTTTAATAGGCTGTGACCTGCCGTCTTCAACTGGTACAAGGGTCATATGCAGGACAGAGAGGAAAGTAAGCTGCGTCTCAGGTGTTGCTTGGTTTTTGCTATCCCACTTTTTTCCACATTGAAAAGTTGAAAGCTTCATGAAGGCCTTTGGGCTGCAACGAAAAAAAGTTATATAATTGCTGCTTTATTTCAGCCAAAAAAGCATCATGTACCATTAGAGGCACTTTTAATTGTTTTAATCAAACGCAGATGAAAATTTTATTGCTCAGATGTTTTTTGTTTTTTGTTTTTTTTTAAGCTAAGGAAACTTGGAATGGAATTCTCAATTACATTTTGTTTAACTTTGTTTTAATTGTTTTTTTCCCTAAGATTCCTGAATGGGGTAATTGTTGGCACATAGTAGTAGTATCAAGCAGTGGTTCTCAACTTTTTTGACTCCAAGGCTCCCCATTGTCCACAACAATATTTAAAAGCCCTATATATATGTCTTTTTCAGTTGTTTGTGATGGATAAGGATTAAGGATAAGGATGTTTTTTGCAAACAAATTCTACCTGAAAAAAAAAAATATTTAAGAGCTTTGTATGTTCATTAAAATGCAAAGAAAAATGTTAATATTTTATTACTGTACATTTTTTTCCAGGTCTAGAAGTTTCACTTTTAAAAATCAGACTTCCTCATATACAGTATCCAGGTTTTTCAAGACCGTGAGGCATTGAGTCTGCCTACAGAGAGGAGGAACAGATGCTGACGGTGTGGTGCACAGAGTGGTTCACAGTAATCACTCATTATTTAGAAAGAAACAGGATGTTCACACACCACTGCACATCAACGAGGAGATGGTGGAGAGAGTGTCAAGCTTTAAATTTCTGGGCAAACACATCTCAGAGGACCTCTCATGAAGGATAAACATCACGGCGCTAGTCAAGAAGTCTCAAAAGCGCCTGTACTTAAGAACGCTCAGGTAGGTAAGCCTGTCACAATGGCTCTCGGTGACATTCTACCGCTGCTCCATTGAGAGTGTCCTCGCACATGGCATGCTGGTGTGGTATGGAGGCAGCTCTGCAGCTGATAAAAAGACCCTGCAGAGAGTCATAAAGACAGCGCCAAACATCATAAACCAACAGCTATCTGCCCTGGACGACATATTTACCTCCCGTTGCCTGCAGAAAAACACATAACATTCTGAAGGACTCGGTCACCCTTCCCATCACCTTTTTGAAATGTTTCCATCTGGAAAACTCTACAGGTCTATGATGCACCACACGATTCATGAACAGTTTATATTGTAAAGCGCAATATGGCCTTTGTTTGTAATATGCACTTTTAACTATTCATTAATGTATACATAGGCAAGTCCATAATTTCGTTGTATGTTTGTACAATGACAATAAAGAATCTAATCTTAAAATCTAAGTTACATTATGAGCCTGGTCATTTAAAGCTTAATTTCTGCTTCATCAATACTCCGTTATCTGTTTTTGTACAGTCACCCCAGGCTCTCTCATGCAGTTGCTGTGAATTGAAAGGATCAGCTCTATTAGCCTCAGAGAGCCTCTGGAGCGGGCAGCTGCTGCCTCCCCGCTGCGCTCGTTATGTCCATAAACAGGCCCAGGTTTCGTGTTGTGCTTGGCAGATCTCGTCTCGCTCCCTGCCAGTCCCACTAAAGCGAGTTGTCAGTCACTGAAGGAGCTGGACTGTCCTTCATTACCTTGAGTAGTTATGCGTTTTGGTTTGAAAATTTGTTTTGAGCGTCTGATTTCCTCTCTTGCTTTAGGCAATGACATGTTTTGGAGCTGTCATAGGTAGTGTCAGGAGGTTTTGCTGATATCAGAACATTCACATGTGGTAGTCATTTTGTCTGAAGTACCATCAGACAGGCAGAAGTGTTGGCCGGTAGTGATGGCGATGAGGGATCCGTGCTTCTCGTTTGTTTAGAAATATAGCAATAACATATGTAACCACTAGAGTCTGCTAGAGAATCAACTCTCTGTGCTGTTGGCCATTACTGGCTCTTTCTGCTAATTTTCCTGGCGTGTGCTGTATCATATTTTCATTTCTGCTAAGGGAATGAAACAAGATCTGTTTAATGGGAACATCTTCAAAACAGAAAGATCTGAAAGGCTTAAATGATGTGCAGTCCAGTCTGCGGTCATATCCAGGGTTTTTTTGTTTTTGTTTAAATCATCAACAATAGGTACTGGTTTTAACACACACACAAAATGTTTCATAATGCGAAACAGCTCTTCCAGCCGACAAATCTGACTAATAGATCTCTTTGTGTTAACTGGCAGTGTACAGCTGATGGAGACCTCAACAGAGAGCACAGTGAAAAGGAGGATCTGGCTGCCCTTCAGGCTTTCTTGTCTCCTGCTGCTCACAACACATGGCACATAGCTTATCTTTCTCACTTGCAGCACAAAGACAGGAGGTAATGAGTTATTCACAAGTCTTGACCTGAAATGTATTCACTACTTTATTTTCGAATAAGTGTTTTTTAACTGTTTCCCAACATTTTTGTCCTACTAACTCTCCCACCAAGTGCAGCTAAAGTACCCCATTCACTGACTCTAAACCAGACATGTGCTTCTTTGGACTGTACTGGGTATCATTAAAATGGCCATTATTACAATAAATCGCTTTTAAAGGGGTGGTATAATGCCCTTTTCACAAGATGTAAAATAAGTCGTTGATGTCCCTAGAGTGCGTGTGTGAAGTTTTAGCTCAAAATACCCTTCAGATATTTTTATATAGCATGTTAAAATTGTCACTTTTTGAGGGTGAGCAAAAACACAACGTTTTTGTGCCTGTCCCTTTAAATGCAAATGAGCAGAGGGCAGAACTACAACAGTTTGTGTCCTTTTACCTCACACAGATATGCACTGTTAGTGATGGGAAGTCCGGTTCTTTTCCCCGAACCGGTTCTTTCGGACAGTTTGTTTCAATCAATCGGTTAAAAAAAACGGTTCACCAGTTCTTTTATGTCCTCACGTAATGATGTCAATTCTATCATCCCGCCGGATAAAAATACATTCAAATAAAGGCATTTGTAATCATAACTTCAGTTAAATAACAGTACTCGTCGTCATAATCATCTTGGATAAGTTTCTTACATTTACGTTTTGCAAATGAACCCTGTAGCCTACAGGCGATGTGCAAACGCAGATGTTTTACATGTCTTAAAGATATAAAGTGAATAAATGGTCTTCATAATTGTATTTGTTATTAAATAAACTTACATTTCGCCAAATTCGGCCCCTCATTTAAGTCCTCGGTTCACCCGTGCTCATGTATCTGCACAGCATGCAGTTGGCCGAAAGAAAGTTCGGTTCAGAGACTGTGCTATCATGCATGCGCAGTATCTCCAGCTCATCGGTTCTCCGTATCGAACGTGTCCGAAAGAAACAGTTGTCGGTTCTGTACTGGTGATTCGAGAACCGCTGCAGCAACCAGTTCTTGACTCGAGAACCGCTGAAGCTGCCTGTGTGTGCTGAGCTGAGAACTGCTGAAACCTATACCATATCGACAAAACTAAAAAGTCGATGCATGTCTCCAGTATGTTTAATACATTATGTTTTGATCAACACATTATAAACTTTTACTTTGCACCCTTAAAACCTTGGCAAGAGTTTACGTCAAAGATTTATATCAACTAACTTAGAAATTAAATTACAAACCACATCAACTGACCACAGGGGTTCCTCAGGGTTCAGTTCTTGGACCCCTCCTCTTCTCCATCTACACCACATCACTGGGACACATCATACAGGCAACATGGTTTCTCCTATCACTGCTATGCTGATGACACACAGCTCTTCCTCTCATTTCAACCAGATTATCCCACAGTAGCTGCACGGATCTCAAGCTGTCTGGCGGACATCTCGACATGGATGAAGGAACATCACCTGCAGCTCAACCTGGCAAAGACTGAGCTTCTCGTCCTCCCTGCCAATCCATCTCTACAACACGACTTCACTATCCAGCTAGATTCATCATCAATCACCCCATCAAGTTCGGTCAGAAATCTTGGAGTAATACTGGATGACCAGCTGACCTTCACAGATCACATTTCAAAGACAGCTCGATCATGCAGGTTTGCATTGCACAACATCAGGAAGATCAGGCCTTTCCTAACTGAGCATGCAACACAACTTCTCGTCCAGGCCTTGGTCATTTCTAGGCTTGACTACTGCAATGCTCTTCTGGCTGGACTTCCATCATGTGCAACTAAACCTCTACAAATGATTCAGAATGCTGCAGCTCATCTTGTCTTCAACGAGCCCAAGAGGGCCCACGTCACTCCTCTGTTCATCTCTCTGCACTGGCTACCACTCACTGCTCGCATCAAGTTCAAGGCATTGACGCTTGCTTACAGATCTATCACTGGCTCAGCTCCCTCCTACTTTCACTCACTCCTACGAGCCTACATCCCTACCAGAAGCCTACGATCGGTCAACAAGTGGCGTCTCGTGGTTCCATCACAGAAAGCCACAAAATCACTTTCCAGAACATTCTCATTCACAGTTCCATGCTGGTGGAATGCTCTTCCCACCCTAATCCGGAATGCAGAATCCCTGACAACTTTCAAAAGACAGCTGAAAACCCTTCTCTTCTGTGAGCACTTAACCTCATAAAAAATAATAATAAAAAAAAAAAAAAAAAAAAAAAAAAATATATATATATATATAATAATTCTCCTTTTTCCTTTAAATCCTCGCTTATTGGGCTTATGCTACTCTGAACAATGCCTGAACTTCGTATTTTGAGCACTTCTTGCATTGTTTCTTGCCTCTTCATGATGACTCGCTTAATTTAGTCCTAATTTGTAAGTCGCTTTGGACAAAAGCATCTGCTAAATGACTAAATGTAAATGTAAATGTAAATTAGCTGTTGTGTGAATTAATTTGGACACTCCAGTAGTAATTAAATATTTTATATTGAAATATGTCATGGAAATTACCTTGTATAAACATTAGTGGCACCACTTTATACTATGCCCTAAAAGTATGTACTCTTTTAAAACTGCCCTGGCAATCATCTTGTCAGTTAAAATCATCCACATTCAATTTAATTTAATTTCTTACTCCTCACCTCATGTGTTTGCAATTTGAATATAATAATGCATTTAAAAAGTGAATGGCCATGCGTATCATTACAAAAGTTCACATTGCTGTTGCAGATTAAATATAATGTGGATAACATTTAATAAATATCTTTTCATCAGGTAAGATACTGATAATTAATCACCCAAACCCCTTTATCTAAACCTCTCTACTTAACCGTCGGACTCGCACATCCGCCGTGTTTGTCATTTTTTTTAACTTTGTAGTTTGTATTTCTAATCGAATCATTGTACAACTCGCAATGGGTTGTGGGCAATATTAGCCGTTAGTGTGCATTGATCTACACTTCGAATTCTAGAAATAGAATTCGGAAATAGTAGACCATCCGGGTATCTTTGGAATACTCATTTCAACTATGATTTGGGACACACTAATTCTATTTTCGAGTACTATTTAGGACGGATAGTATGCGAATTGGGATACACTGTGTCTTTAGAACTAGTATGATGACCAACTACAAGTTAACCAAAGGGGTAATCAGTCTGACTTTTCCAATTCAAATTAGACTGATCTACTGACTTAAAAAAGTTAGTCTTGAAGTCTTGAAGAAAACATTTAGATGACTAACTTTCTTAGAACTTTATGCAACTGGCCCCAGGGATGGGCAACATCAGTCTTGGAGGGACACTTTCCTGCAGAGTTTAGCCTCAACTCTAATCAAACACACATTAGGAGAAGCTAATCAATTTCTTCAGGATTACTAGAAAGCTATAGGCAGGTGAGTTTTTATCAAGGTTGGAGCTAAACTCTGCAGGATAGTGGCCCTCTGTGACTGAAGTTGCCCATCCCTGATGTACACAATGGTTTTGGACACCACTACAACTGGCTGTCCCCTCAAATAATGCACTAGGGTATAGAGGGCAATTATGGACATGGCTGATTAACAGTCACTGTTATGGACAATGAGTTGTGAAAGCCTCAAGTCTGCAGTCTCGCTTACAGTGAGACAGTTGCTGTGGAACTGCAGGTCCGAGATCTAGTTTCATTGCCATCAGGTATCAAGATTTGAATGTAACACTGATCTTATTGTTTAATGATTTCCAGGGTCTGTTCTAATAGAGAATGTCATCTTTTAGATTTTGTAATAACAATAATAATAATAATAATATATATATATATATTTTTATAGCACGTTTCAAGAACTCAAGGTCGCTTCACAAAATAATACAAACAGTTGACAAACAAAGAGACAAGCAATCTGTTTATTATAACAATCAAACAAGCAGAAAAGCAGATGGAGACAACAAATAACTAGAAATAATTAACATGAGAAGTTATAGAATCAAAGAAAACATCAATTTCGATAAAGTAAACGTGTAACAGAAATACTGAAAAAGTGGAAGACAGAGAAGTATAGAGGAAAATTGTTATTTACTGAGAACGGTGAGTTTTAAGTTGAGATTTAAAGGTCTGGAGGTTAGGGGTGGCACGAAGATTAGGGGGCAGCTTATTGCATAGCTTAGGGCCTATAACACTAAAAGCCCTACCACCCACAGTAGAGAGTTTATACTTGGGTAAAGCAAATTGTCATTGCTAGATCTCTAGGTCCGGGCAGGAACATTATAGCAAAATGCTATTGTCATTTTGATGTTTTCACAGGGCAATTACTGGTTAAACCTATTAATTTGAAGGTTCATTTAGATATTAAGGGACCAAATGCAGGTCTAGATGATATCAGCAAAAAAAAATCTGACAAAATTAAATTTTAAAGTCTGTGGTTTTAATATAAAATATAACATTGGTGTCAATATAACATATAACTGCCAATCATTTAGTATAATATGTGGTTATATGAATATGCAAATTAGCCCCGCCTCCACTCACTCATGACAATCACACGTTGACGTGATTGGTTACAAGGTAGTTTGACGTCAGCGATTTCAAACCGCGATTTTGAGACTGTCTTTGGTTCACTGCAGTTTTAAGGAGAAAATACTCCGCAATGGTGCTGACTTATGAATTTGCACATGGTTTGTAACCACATAGACATAAACAACATTTAAAAGCTTGATTTTCACCACAGGGGACTTTAAATAATTGCAGACTCTGGTCTGTATGATGTAGAAGACAGGAATAGACTTACACAGTATATTGATTGATTGCCTGTTATTTAACCATATACTAGCTCAGAGTTTCCCAAGTGGAGGGTTACAAATCCCTAGGGAATTCACAATTCACAGTTTTTTTTTAGATTGTGAAAGAAATGCCAAATTATTGTCAAATGCATTTATAAATATAATGTATCAAATTATCACTAAAATCAATTTACGCTAAAGCAATTGAAGTTGTTCTTCATATTTATTAAAACCTTCTCTGAAACATTTTTAGAAATCCCATGGGGCAGACCTATTTCCAGAAAATAATTTAGGTCATCAAGGTTTACTTTGGCCGACTAAAATATTTGGGTAGCTGTCCTTGTTTTACTCTGATATCCTTGTTCCACTCTCTTTGGGGAGCTGGCCTGGGAATTGAAGGACGTGATCATAATCATATGCCATATGACTGTAGACCAAAATGGACTTTATGAGGTGAGGGAATCTCTTTCCCTAGAATAACATTTAAGATGGAACAGGGCAGAGCCTCCACATCAGTCTCATGCACATTTGTCCCATGTGACTGCGCAAGCATTTGCTGGTCATCATATTCAGGGAACCTGAATATAGATAGTGGCATAAATATGAGTGGTTTCTATTGCGTTCATGCACCTCATAAAATATATTCCTATCTATTATGTAACGTTTCAAGGCAAGGCCATTTTAATGTTGCTATCAAAGACCTTGAAATTGATCAAAATGAAATTCTGTCAATGTAAATTTAATTTAATGAGTTTAAAAAGGGAGTAACAGTTTATCCAGCATAGGCATTCTGGGTCACAAGGTCAAGTGTTTGACCAACAATATTTCTCCAAATGTTGTCCCAACTAGCCTAATAAAGCTGTCTGAACATTTTCATATTGAGCATGTCAAGTCAAGTCACCTTTATTTACGTACATAGTGCTTTATACAATACAGATTGTTTCAAAGCAGCTATACAAAAATAACGATTCAATGATATCAACAGAATTCAACTCAGCTCTAAAAAGATAATAGTAAACAGTCATTATTCAGTTGAAATCAGTTCTGTGTTGATTCATTTCGGTTCAATAACTGTGTAAAGTACATCAGTTACGAGATGAGATCAATTCAGCTATGTCATCATCCAGCTAATTTGAGTTCTCATTCAATAATGTCAAAGCAGTCAAATCAGTAATATTGCTGAATGTTAAGCAGCCCAGGCTCATTAGAAAACGTACCTGTGGCAATTTTTTTGCAAAACGCAAAATATGTTGCGCCGTGCACATTTCGCTACAGCTTCAAAGTGAAATGTCCAGTGAGTGGAGCTAAAAACGTGTTTAGTTTTTTTCCTGAACAGATGAACATGAATATGGCAACGTTTTATTACGTTGGGTTTTTACGTATCAGCGTAGTTCTGAATTGAAATGTCTGTAGTTGAGTGGCGCTAACAGCTTAATGCTCCATCATGTTTTAAAATAACGTAGGCTACACCTACACTAAACCCTAAACCTACCCATACCCGATAATATTTACAAAATCAGATGTAACATAAAAACGCAATTGTAACCAAGGCATTTTAGCTTGTTTTTGAACTCTTGTCTTGGAACTATTTTATTGTGACTCATCTTTCACAAGATTCGTACCCTTGCCCTCCTCATCACAAGTACAATTCTGCAACAGCTGAGCTACAGAGCATGCTAAATACATCAGTAAAACCAAACAAATGGAGCTGGTTGTCATTAATGACTCACCTTCATGTCGTTCCAAGCCCGTAAGACCTCCGTTCATCTTCGGAACAAAGTTTAAGATATTTTAGATTTAGTCCGAGAGCTTTCTGTCCCTCCATTGAAAATGTATGTACGGTATACTGTCCATGTCCAGAAAAGGTAGGAAGGAAATGAATAGTGGAATAAAGTCGTTATTTTTGTTGTTTTTTTGCGCACAAAAAGTATTCTCGTCACTTTATAAACTTAAGATTGAGCCACTGTAGTCACTTGGACTACTTTGATGATGTCTGTATTACCTTTTCTGGACATGGACAGTATACCGTACATACATTTTCAATGGAGGGACAGGAAGCTCTCGTAGTAAGTCTAAAATATCTTAAACTGTGTTCCGAAGATGAACGGAGGTCTTACGGGCTTGGAACGACATGAGGGTGAGTCATTAATGACATAATTTTCATTTTTGGGTGAACTAACCCTTTAAAGTGTTCATTTCTGTTAGATACTGCAGTGATATGTACGATATGGTACGTATTTCGCGTTTTGCAAAAATGTTGCCACACGCAGGTACATTTTTCCAATGAGCTTGTGTTAATATTAAGTGTCCCCAACTAAGCAAGCCAGAGGCGACAGTGCAAAGGAACCCAATTCCATCAGGTGACAGAAATGGAGAAAAAAACCTTGGAAGGAACCAGGCTCAGTCAGTGGGCCAGTTCTCATCTGGTCAACAAACGAACGGTTGTGAACGGCTAATGGTTGTGAATTGATTATTTGTTTCAGTTGCCCTGGTAAAGGCCAATCACCAGATTACAGACCCAACAAACACATGCCGACCAATGACAACACATGCCGACAGGGGTCACACTCTTATTTGACAAAACCCGACAAATTGTCTGTCTGCCATTGGTCGCTATCTTTCGGTTCAGTGTGAATTGGTCTTAAGAATGTTTTGGTTGAATGGGACCTTTTGGATATAGCGAACAATCAAATTCAAATTGGAGTACTGAAGAAAGATATTTATTAAAAACCTTAGACTATGGTAGGAAATTTTACATTTACATTTTTATTTAAATGAGTCTATTTATCTTTTTTCTAAGATTTACTTATTAAGATATATCAGTTTGATATGAAGCCCTGAATCTGTTCTTTCTGTATTGGTCTACTCTTCTTTAGCCTACAGTAGGCTTGACGATGGCCTTTTGATTATACTAATAAATTCAACAAATCTCACCAGTTGGTCTGTTTGACAGATTGACTGTGAAAATAGTTGCCTGTTGACATTTCCAGCCTCAGGTCTCTTAGAAGGGCCAGCTGATGATTAATGTCTGGTTGACCTGATGGATGCGCTTGTATAAATCACTCTGTTATTATGACTTATGCGATCAGAGCAGTCGTCTCACAGACTAGCCTGTTTCTTGATACGGTCACTGCCTACTTCCAGTAATATTGTTTAAATCTGACTGTCACAACTCTGAATGTTGCAGCCTACTGTATGCTGAAGGATGTTTCTTCAAGTCAATATGCTCCACTCAATAGGATGCATTCAGATAAATTGGGCTATTTTTTTAAAGCAATCTCAATGTAAAAGTAAATAAATAAAAGCCTCCGTTTTATTTTTTTCTGATTTCATCCAAAAATATGCAATCCTTTTGCAACAAAAATGTGACCTTATCACCAGCTTCTTTATAAAATGTAGATCCAACAATAATAGTGAAGAGAATTCAGGCCCTATTACAGCTGCTCAGGGGGTAAAACAATCCTATTGCAGGGTCTTTTGGCAAGTCTTTGCATAATCTTCTGCCTGAGCTTTGATAGACTGAGACAGCTGCTCTGGTATTTCAGACGTCCCGCTTGGACGTTCCACCAAGACAAATTGCATTAGTCATCATAACATACAGCATCTTTTATAAAGATGCTGTGTTCTGGCATATGCTGTGAGATGCTACATTTTAAACCAGATTTTTACATGCAGAAGTTTTCACCATATGATGGGATGCTGGGAGTCATTTTTAGATTGTTGTTTCAGTTTCTTGGGTGTTCTGGGTGATTACTTGCCCTAATCATTGATATGTTGTCCGTAGATACTGTGGTGCTAGGATCCCTCCTTTTTCCTGGTTGTGGTGTTTTGTTTCTTAATGAATCAGTGTCTTGTAACGATTGTTTGGGTGAATGATTCAGTGACATACTCATAAAGACAGTCACTTGTTTTATTCCTGAATGAATCAGTGTTTTTCATTGAATTAGTTGAATTGATAATTCCGTTTAGTGATTTACTCATAAAGGCAGTCACTTGTCACCCCCTACTTACTGGCTATCTGGAACAAGTAAACAAGGACAAGCGAAGTGATACAAACAGTAAAAATCATATTGCTGTTGAACTGTATCAGTCTTGGTCAAACAAATTTGAGGGCAAGAACCAATTGTTATTTAATGATATACAGATGTTGGGCATTTTATTTTTAGAACTAAACTGGTTTATGATGTCATATTATGGTTCAGAAACCTCATGAGGTGCTAAATTTTTTTATGAGGGCTAAAACTAAATATGAAAGGCAAACACCCCTGTGATCAAAAGAGGATTATCTGTAGTTATTTATACAGTCATGTGCTCTCATTACAGGATTACCCAATAAATGCTACGTCAGGTCTAAGTAACACATTAAATTCTTATGGCTGTCTTCCCCTTTGCTCTTTAATAACATCCTCAAAGAACATCATGAGCTTTTGATTTGCAATAACCATTCTGCTTCTTTGGTGATGCTCTTTCTTGCAATCTTTGAAAGGACAAAACCCTCTTAAAAAACCTTCTTACTCCCTGGTGTGTTCAATATTGAGGATAACCCATTCCGTCTGGATTTAAATTGTTCTGACATTCAGTGTCTTATATAAGACCACCTCTGTTTTTGTTTGTCTCAGAAGCCCCAGTTTTGCTGTGATTCCTTCCAATGGATGTGCTTTTGAGATGTCTCAAATAAACATACATCAAATACACAGGCTGTGTAAGCAAGCGGTACATTCAGTTTTAGTGAATCTCTCAAAGCCAATCACTTAAATAGTAGTCTTGAGAGAGAGAGAGAGAGAGAGAGTGTCATGAAATTGTAAGTTACACATCTCTTGTAAGAAAAGTGTCAACCACATTAGATATGATTATTTTGGAATATAGGCATTGCATTTTTTGATAGTAAACACGATTTATGTGACAGGGTTATTAATGCTGCTCTTTGCTCAAACACCCAAAAGCAGATCTGACAAGCATGCAGGACTAGAAGTTAATGATGGAGTTTACACTCTGGAGAATCACTTTATCATATTTTCAGAAAAAGGCACAATGGGAAAAATATTCCAATCATGTAGATTTCTGATTGAACTAAGATTTAATGGCTTGGATGGATTCATTTTTGAAGCCCACATTTTCTTAGCACACTAGATTGCCTCTTGTTTAGAACCTGTGAGATTTCAGTTTTCACTCATCCTTCAGGCAAAATTATAGTATAACAAACCGCATTCATCTTAGAACAAGCAAACATACAAATTATGCAAAGAATAAGGTAAATTTACAGCTGCCCTGTGTGTCGTATTGCAGTGTGGCTGGGGAATCTGGTTATGCAATGCATTCTAAATACCAAAGGCAATGTTCAGTTGTAAATCAGTTGATTTATATTAGCAATATCATAAATGAGCAACACCATCACAATGGGGTTCTCTTATTGTGTTCATTCCAGTACACTGTGTTTGTCATCTGATACATTGAGATAATCTTTGGACATTCAAGGTGGTGATATACAGCACTGCGTAAAACTGTAAACTTTATTTTTCTGCAGTGAAAGTGCACATATAAACATGTTGTGATCCTGTCAGAACAAAAATTGTCAAATCAACAAATGGCCCAAGGCTCAACAAAACACTGACATTGCGAATTGTGTGCTGTGATTTTGTACTTTATTTTTAGGACACCAAACTACACTACAATTTAAACATTTGGAAGAATATATTTGTACTATTTCCATAAGTTTTAAGGAAAAATTTAAAACATATATTAATGGACCCTCATTTTTCACTGTTGGGTGATATTGAGAGTTAGGTGAGGTTGACTTTGAAAGTAAAATGTTTTGTCTGAGTGATACGATTATATACTTTATATATCATACTTTGTGAACTGTGTGTAATTTAACTTATTTAACTAAATAAAATGTATTTATTGATTTAATTTATCTCTGTGTATTATATCTCTGTGTACTAACCCTAAACCTAAAAAAAGATACTAAGCCAATTTATTGACAGTTATTCCCCAACATATTCCTTATTATTCATTTTTGAGATCTTTCCTTTATTGTGATGCTTTACGGACCCAAAACACTTCCACACACTTTCTGGAACTCATTCTATTTCATAAGACATTTCAGATGACTTGAGTTTTTATGATTACAGACTGTTAAACCACACTGCAAATACGATATGCATCTCAGGGATTTCTCCAGCTCGTCGAAAGGGCAAAATATCATCTGGGGGGGCAATAAAAGGACACCATCTAATCAAGACAACCGTGTACATCTACATATCTACACACTGCCTCACTAAACAACAGACTAACCACATCTTCTGCCTCACTGAGTCAGTGAACAGAAACAGAGGACATGAAGATACTTGATGAACAAGGGTAATTACTTCTCTTTATGAAAGCTGTGATTGGTTATGTAAAGGGATGATTAGGATGATTCTCATGCGGTTGTCTCTGCATGTGGCTAATACTGCTTCTTTGGAAAGCAGTGAATATTATTATATAATTATGATGAATTGTTGCTAATAAAGAAAAAAGATTCATCTGACAATGATTGAAAGTAAACTTATGACCATGGATTATATTGTTGGTTATTTCAAAAATTATATGGTTGTAGTAGGCTATATTTGAATGACAAACTCATATAGGAATCTTTCCCACAAGCAAATGTTATCTATATTATAAAAGTTTATTTTTATATGTTAAGTTACTTGACAACTCTAAAGATCAAAATGTAACATAGGTGTTTTTTCCCTGTCAGACGGACAATCACTGACCTCATGAAGACACCGGGTCGTTCTTTCAGCCCACACAATCCCAGTGTAAATTCATCCAAAATCTCTCCTGAAAAGCAGCTCATGGACACAATGTTCATTGGTAAGGGTCACTACATTATCTAGCGCAAATTTAAATAATTAAATAATAAATCTGTGAAATGACACTGCTGATGGGGAACTAGGGACAGAAAACAACATTTTCTCATTTATTTTACATTGTGCCAAACAGCCCCTGGCACACATTCAAGCTCTAATTTTCTGTCTGCTGTGAAATTCAAAAGTCAGAGCACATTGGCAATCCGTGACTCAATCAAACCCTGTATAAACAGGATTTTGAACATGTAATCAAATGTTTTGATGTAAAATGCAAGACATACTGAGTATTCAGTACTGTTTCTAAGGCACTAATCAAATAAGCCAATTTGTGACCATCTTGTTTCAGGGTGTCGGAACCATACTGGTCCATAATACGTCCATTTGTCAAGTTCATGATGATGTTTGCTATCATTCACAAACACTGAGCTATGAGGGGTAAAAGCAATGACATAAATCTGTGTAGCACATGTATTTTCTCTTGTTTTAATTTTTACAGTTGGTGGTTGGACCCCAACAGCTACGTCATGCGCTGTGGAACGATTTTATCCTCTCTATAATGAATGGAGAACAATGGCGCCAATGCTGAAGCGTTGTGGAGATGTAGCTGTCTGCTCATTGGGTGGAATGATCTTTACTCTAGGTGGACGTGATGACATCACCAGTGTGTGCAGTGTGGAGAAGTAAGAACGTGATAAAAGGCATTCTTTAAATGCGCTTAAAAAGCTTCTGCCTAAAAATCCTAGTTATTCTGATTTTGGAACTCTTTCCTTTGATCTGGGCCCACCATAACCACACTGTGAAGTGCAAAATAATAATTATCATTGAGATAAAAATAAAGGAGGTCAGTGCACATGAGAAGATCTCTTCATTTCCTAAATATCTCCATAGTACATCATTTTAAAGATGGGCAAAGGTGTGCTGGTCATTATGTACTGCAACACAAGGTGTGAAGGTGAGGTATTTTGACTCTTTAATATATCATGACCTATTTTTGGTCAGTATCATTATAAATCTAATAACCTACTTCAGTGTAATTTAGTTTGAACTCAAATCAACCTTCAGAGATTATTGTTTCCACTGCTTGGACAGGATAAGTTTTGTTTTACTCATTATGCTGTCAGTGATGTATTCCATTCACTTTCCATTAAGAAAAAAAAAGAAAAAAAAAGAAGCATTGCTAAGTGCAAAGGGGGCTTTCTGGTTTCCTTTGTGTGTGTGTGTGTGTGTGTGTGTGTGTGTGTGTGTGTGTGTGTGTGTGTGTGTGTGTGTGCGTGTGCGTGTGCGTGTGTACATGTTTTTCTATCCCGATGGGGACTTCAACCTGAATGTACACAGACTCATGGGGACTCGTGTCACAGTGGGGACCTAAATAGAGGTCCCCACGGGTACACAAGCTTATAAATCATACAAAATTAGTTTTTTTGGAAATGTAAAAATGCAGAAAGTTTTCTGTGATGGGTAGGTTTAGGGGTAGGGTTAGTGTAAGGAGATAGAATATACCGTTTGTACAGTATAAAAACCATTAAGTCTATGGAGAGTCCCCACAAAGATAGTGAACCAGACGTGTGTGTGTGCGTGTGTGTGTGTGTGTGTGTGTGTGTGTGTGCAGGGCCGTGCACAGACATTTTAAGGGGCAGTGGCCTAAACCAAAAAAGGGGCACTATTTTGTTTTTTTTTTTGGGGGGGGGGGGGGGGGTGGCACACTAGTGTGCCAAAATTTAGTTACTTTTATTAGATCTGATCAAGAGTACAATAATTTGATTAGACAAGCAGCTAATTCTAAGAACGTGGATATGTTGTACACAGGGCTGGACTGGGGCAAAAAAATAAAATAAATCGGCCCTGGCATTTTGGCCCAGACTGGCCCACTATATGATCATAAACAGCACCCATCTTTGCACGCCCTTAAATATATGCATACCAACTCCAATTCCTTAAAACCACTAATGCCATGTAATGAGTGAGTATATGAACAAGTGAGAGTTAACAGATGAAATAAGTAAAAATTTGACATTTATTAATACTAGTGATGAATCCTAAAACAAGCTATAAGCTGCACTGGCATAGCAATACCAGTGTTTCTCACAGGATTTTTGGTAAAACTGTGGTGGGACCTCTGTCCTTCTAGGGGGGGTTGGGGGCATGCCCCCCCTGTAAGAAAATTTTGTGCATTTTAATGTTAAATTCATCAATCTGGTGCACTTTGAGAGTTCAAAATTAAAAGCTCCAACCCATATTCAGTGTGCAAATTAAACAAAGAAAAATTCAAACCTATTTTAGTGGTAAAACATAATAATAGTTATAATATTAATCCAATGACAGTAATAGCCATATTTTGTAAAACAATAAAGGAAACTTTCATAATTAGTTTTGTACCAATTTCTATACTTGAAAGAGATAAGCACATGATATTTTATTTTGACGCAAACTGCTTCAAGCTTTTATTTTGGCGGAAAACATGGTTTACAAACGCCTCTCATTAGATTTCTAGTGAATTGCGGTAATCGTCAACTATGCAGATGTGCTAAATAATCTGTAACTGGGTTATGGGTTCCTACACTCATGACATAGCCAAAGTGTTTTGAAAGTAGTTCTGCTTTAATACCGCAGGCTCTACACTCTCTCGTCTCTCTCCTGATCCTCCTCACTATCATCATCTGCCACTGGAGCTGTGAAGGTCAGAAAATATACACTACCATTCAAAAGTTTGGGGTCAGTAAGATTTTTAATGTTTTTAAAAGAAGTATCTTCTGCTCACCAAGGCTGCATTTATTTGATTAAAAATGCAAACAAAAACAGTAATATTCTGAAATATTATTCCAATTTAAAACAGCTGTTTTCTATGTGAATATACAGTAATGCTGTTCTTTTGAACTTTCTATTTATCAAAGAATTTTGAAAAAAAAAATGTACACAACTGTTTTCAACATTGATAATAATAATGATTTTTTCTTGAGCATCAAATCATCATATTAGAGTGATTTCTGAAGGATCATGTGACACTGAAGACTGGAGTAATGATGCTGAACATTCAGCTTTGATCACAGGAATAAATTACAATTTAAAATATATTAAAATAGAAAACAGTCATTTTAAATTGTCATAATATTTCACAATATTACTGTTTGTTTTTTATCAAATAATGCAGCCTTGGTGAGCAGAAGATAGGCTACTTCTTTTAAAAACATTAAAAAATCTTACTGACCCCAAACTTTTGAACGGTAGTGTCTATTTTGACACATTTTACAGTGTCTGCTTCAAGGGCCTGTTTCCATTTTTTCAAGCTGTTTTTCTGCACATTCCTTCCGTTTCTTCTCCATCTCGCTGACTATTTTGACAGATACACACTGACACTGCTGCACTCTCGCTCACTCGTTTAAAGATGTGATTGGCCCAGCCCAGTGTCAATCAAGAAAATAACCAATGGGCCGCTGATCTACGTGTTTCATGGGCTGGTCTGTCAGAAAAAAAAAAAAAAAAAACCTAACGCTGACTTTTTCTGACCAATGCATTACACTGGCACAAACCCGGCACCGCCAATTAAAGGCAGGGTAGGTAGAAATGGTCTAAAAATTTTATTTTTCAAATTTGTTTAAACTTTATGTACATATCAATACATAATTAAAATGTAAGTACTCTGAAAAAGAAAGTATCAAAATCGAGTGTCTGTAGACCTCTCACGACTGTTTTAAAGACATCTCATTATTTCCATTCACTCCACCCCCTCATTTCTGTGCTTCTTCCAAAGCCACGTCCCCAAAACACATGAACGCGCGACTCCGACCGCTGAGCTAGAGGACGCATTATTTACCTGAGACAAGCGGAGGGGAAGGGGCATTTTTTTGCCTGGTTTGCCTTCACTAACTGCATATGCCGGTACTGTAAATTTAGATTGCTCTTTCTCTGCCATTGTTTTGGTATTCCTAGGTTCAGTGCCTTCTTCTTCTTCTTCGATAGATTTTATTGGCAGCTTGCAAACATAGTGCATTACCGCCATCTACTGGACGGAGGTGTGATCAGGTTCCGTGCCTCTCGCACTCCTCAAATCAAACGGTCGCGCGCAAGTGGGTAGGTGCTGTGTGGCAAAAGGGTGGTTGCCATGGTTGCGAGAGAGTGACAGTCGCCTAAGCCAATCCTTTGATTCGTCCCGAATCGAAATAATGAGCTGTGTTTAATACAGATTAAACGGTCTAGAGTCACTTGATTTTTATACTCTTTTTTTCAGAGTTCTTACATTTTAATTATGTATTGATATATATAGAAAGTTTTAACAAATTTGGATCTTTAATTTTTAATAAATCCTACCTACCCTGCCTTTAAGCAAAACAAAACAAAACAAAATGAATGGGCCGCCGATGTACAAATTTTATAGGCCGTTAAAAAGAAAAAGAAAAAATAATAAGCCTAATAATTTTTATGAGTATGAGATGTATCGGCCCATGAGTATGAGATGTGTTGGCCCAAAAAGCACGTCGGCCCACCGGGAAAGTGCGCGGTATGCCCGATGGCCAGTCCAGCCCTGGTTGATATAAATCAAAGAAAGAGCCAGAAGCCAGAAGACCAAGAGCAAAACATTACCGACATAAATACAACAAAAACAAATTACTAATTTCGCAGATTCAACCACTGTCTTGCATAGCCTACCTGTTAATGCGACAGCTTTCGTGAACTGTCGTATACTGTGAATGATGCTGCGGAGCGAGCGGGAAAACCTGGAGCGGATTAGCGGAATCAGCGGAATGCTTTGAGCGGAGCGGTGGGGATGGGGAAGAGGGGCACCTCAGTCGATGAGGGCATAGGGGCAGTGGCTCTAGCCACCGGGCCACCCCCCTGTGCACGGCCCTGTGTGTGTGTGTGTGTGTGTGTGTGTGTGGGTGTGGGTGTGTGTGTGTGTGTGAACAAGATTGGCTATACTTTTGTAGGCAAATTTTTTTTCTTTTTTACTCACAAATATAATGAAATATCAAAAATAGATTTGTGAAGACATTTGTAGTGGCCATCGCTATTTGAAAACCTTATAAATCAGGCAAAATAAGTTTTGCTTCAAATTGGCATATCACCCGGTTTCTGTAAGGCTTGTTAAAGGAATAATTCACCCAAAAATGAAAATTTCTGTTTACTCACTCTCCTGTCATTCCAAACCCGCACAAAACTTCGGAACACAAATGAAGACATTTTATATATTCTCTCATTATTTTGTCCATCCATTTAAAGTTCACGCAAGCAAAAATGTAATGCTTTAAAAAGTAAAAAAAAACACAAAAAAACAGAGAAGACTTCCTAAAAGTAATCCAAATGAATGGAATGGTTTGATCCAAGTCTTTTGTAGAGACACTGTCACTTTATTTGATAAACTGATTTAATTTACATCTTCCATTTACTTATGAAAACAACATGAGGGTGAGTATGAATTTTTATTATGGGGTGGATTATCTCTTTAAGGTTTGGGGTTAGCAAAAAATCATCACATCTGTATGTAAACCATTACATGAGATAATATAATATAATATAATATAATATAATATAATATAATATAATATAATATAATATAATATAATATAATATAATATAACTAATAAAGTGTATATATATGTGTGTGTGTGTGTGTATTAGAGTAGGAATTGGATGAGGAGCGGTGAGATTGTCCTGACATGGAGATGGGATTCAATTAGCAACCTGAAGCCAAAAGCTGAGCAATGCCACCAACAAGTGTCTTCATTAAAAACACACACACACACACACAAACATTATTAAAATGGTTTAAACATGCTGATTTCCCCAGCAACCACACAGACACACGAGACCATCGTGCATATGGCTTGATGAGTGAATGATCAAATTACGTGTTAATGACATCCTGCACTTTTCCTTTATAAAGTTCATCTTCCTCTTTCTCACAGCACAGCAGCTCTGAGGACAGATTCATTTGTCAGATACAGATTCTGCAGTCAATTTATATTATGAATAATCAATTCAATTATATCATTCAGTCTGTATTAAAGAGATAGTTCACCCAAAAATTAAAATTTTGTCAATAATTACTCATACTCGTGTCGTTCCAAACCCAAAAGAATTTCTTTCATCTTTGGAACACAAATTAAGATTTTTTTTTATGAAATCTGAGAGATTTCTATCTTTCCATTGACAGCTATGCAACCACCAGTTTGACGCTTCAAAAAGTTCATAAAAAAATCATAAAAAAATCATAAAACGAATCCATATAAATTGAGCGGTTTAGTCTAAATTTTCTGTAGAGACTCGGCCGCTTTATGAACAGATTTAATTTAGGCTTTTATTCACATATAAACATTGATCAGCAAACATAAACAGAAGCTCAACCGAACCTGCTTGACGCGTGAGAACAAACCTCATTGGTTCTTGCGGAAGCTCAAACATGCTGCGTAACACAAGAATGAACCTCATTGGTTCTCGCACGTCAAGCGAACATGCTTGAGCTTCTGTTTACCACAACTGATGTGTGATTTGATGAATATTTATATGTGAATTAAAGCCTAAATTAAATCTATTCATCATATAAAGCTATTGAGTCTCTTCAGAAAATGTTGAACTAAACCGTTAAATTTGTATGGATTAGTTTTACGATCGTATGAACCTTTTGAAGTGCCAAAGTGTCAGTTGTGTGAACTGTCAATGGAGGGACAGAAATCTCTCAGATTTCATCAAAACGATCTTCATTTATGTTACAAAGATGAACGAAATATGTATTACAGGTTTGAAACGACATGATTGTGAGTTATTAATTAAATAATTCCCTTTAAAGTAGGGTTTTTTTTTATTTTGTTTTTTACTTATAAGCTTTTGCTAATTGACCTCTAGCTATGACTTGATGCCATTGCAATGCAAAACAGTCCCTTTCTTCTCTATAGTGTGACTCATTTCACACTCAGCAACACCAGAAATATGTTTAAATAGAATGGTTAAACCTCCTCGTGGCATTTTAATTCTTCACCAGGTATGATCCAAACACGAATCTGTGGAGCAGAGAGGTGGCATCCCTCAGCAGCCCCCGCAGTGGTGTGTGTGTGGTGTAGATGGATGGGCTCATGTATGCCCTGGGGGGATTTGATGGAACAGTCTGTACCAACATCGTAGAGAGGTAGGCTACTTTACAGATGCCACATGTAGACATGGCATCAGGCAACAGTTCTGAATAACTGTTATAAAACATACCATTTTTGATATTTTGTCTCATATGATCATATGGAGTATATGACATTGGTTTCCTCTTTATTATCTTTTTGGACAAATCTAATTATTTTATTGAGGTATGATCCTGTGAAGGACACTTGGACCAAAATGGCTCCAATGCTCCAGCATCGCTCTGGGGCGTCTGCGGCGGTACTGGATGGGTTCTTATATGTCATGGGAGGAACTGATGGAGACATTCCATTGAATTCAGGTCAGAAGTGAGAATTAATGTTTACTACAACCCAGGCTCATTGGAAAAATGTGCTTGTAGAGTAATTTCTGCAAGTAAAATGAACGTGAACCTGGCAACTTTTTATTACGTTGGTTGTTGTATGTATCACAGCAGTTTGGAAATTAAATATCCAGTAAGTGGCTCAATAAAGTTATATAGTGTTTGAAAATAATGAAAATAATAATAACCTAACCAGTGTAGTGTTAGCATTGATGAAAGTGTTCATCAACACTCAAGTTCAAGTGTGTTAGAGATGAAATGCATTTTCTAAGCAACTATGCCATATTAGTTTGCTTCTACGCTTCTATGCTTCTTGTCATAGAGCTCTTTTACCATGACTCAAGTTTCACTGTACTCGTACGCGAGCGTTCTGCGTGGCAAGCACAATGTTGTACCAGGAGCTATCGAGCAAGATTACTATGTGAGAAATGCTATACGTGTGGAGCTGGTTATGTGATGCAAATGTCAAAAAGTATTAGTTTACAAATCATGGACTATGGTAAAAGTGTTTTTGAGGTCATAACACAGTATTGTGCAAATAATTGTGCAATAACAATTCTTTATCAATTGATAATCTGAAGAAATAAACGTTATTGGTGTTTTAATATTATTTAGGCTGGAAACTGAAGTGAATTGTAGGTATGTTTTTGTATAAATGTAGGTAGAGCCATGTTTTTACAATGAGCCTATGTTGGTTTACTATCCATATTGTCTAATTTTTAAAACAACGATTGTGTCCTGACGTTCAATACATGCACTTCTAATCAGTGCATGTCTAATCAGTCTTCAGTCTAATCGACCAAATATTTTGAAGATTGAGCAGCGAGCTCATTGGCTACTGATAAGGCAGGAACCAATCAGCTGTGCCCTATAGAGAATGATGTGATATCAGGCAGATATCAAAATGAGAGCCTTTTTCTGATTGTTTTAAAAAGCATGCTATTTAGTTGGAGGACAGGACTTGGCAAGACTGGATTTGGGAAATGTATATACTTGCTAAATGAAAAACACTACATGTTGTCACTCTGCACTTAATAATAACAGGCCAGCATTTGTTGATGTTTTTACATCAGTAGTGACCCAAATGCCTCTAATGCCTCTCATTGAGTACCCAGAAAAACGCTATATAAATGTAACAAATTATATTATTATTATTATTTTATAAATTATGCCAGCTCGCCTCGCAGACATTTACACAAACTCAAAAAAATGGTCATAGCAATAAATATATATCCAGAACAAGGGAAAATAGAAGTGTCATACTTGAATGTATTAATGCCTATTTCTGTCTGTGAGAAGTGAGGGTCAAGAAAACTCCCACAACCTTTCCCTGGATTTACTTGTCAGTGCACTGGGAACAATTACAAGCTGTTCAGTGAGGAAAAAAACAGACAAGTGCAAATAAATAAAATAAAAGTAAATATTGTACAGAACAGAAATAAAGATTTAAATTTGTAGATAAATATACAGAGGGTAAACATTATGTGCTGCATTATACACTGCATTAAATATGAATTATTACTGGAACATTTGCTGGAACATCTTTAAAAGTGTGCTTTTTAAAAGTTTTAAAAATAATAATACAAATCTACTCCTAAAGTAATGAATAGTACATTTGTCAAATATGTTGTAGTGTACAATATGATCACATCGGTGGCCTAGAAAACATAATGTGGGTCACCATGTTGACCAGCCAAGTAGTATTATTTTAATTTTAAATAGTAATATGTTCTACTTGTTTTGCTTATGATATTGCTATAAAGGATACAATGATCAAAATATTTTCCATTTGTGCAACACTTCACTTATTCATATATGTGGCAGTATAAAGACTAATGTGGCCATCAAAACATCACTTAAATGAATAATTCACCCTAACATGTTATAGCTGCTCTTTTATACAATAAAATAATAATCACCATGTCTTGGACAATCTGCTAAGTGTCATACAGGTTTGGAACAACATGAGTCAAAGTCATCACCCTCTTAATTTATCTGAAACTTATTCAAATACATGAGGTAGTTCATACAAAAAATTAAATCAGTTTGGTTATCCCCCAAATCAAAGTCAGTGTGGAGTAACCAATATATGGAAACAACCAGCTTTGACATTCTGCTAAATACCTTCTGTTATTTCTACAAAAGAAATAGGAATGGCATGAGGGAGAGTAAAGGCCAAAATATACTCACGGCAAAGTTCTTTTTCATTCTTCGCTTAGGTCAAAAAAGAAGTTCGAAATACCTGAGCAGCTTTATACTCTTAGCAAACATCTGCTATAAAGCTGCTCTCCAGTGTGTGCATGTTTTTACTCACAGATGTCTGACCTTGACGGACTGAACAGAAGAAATTAACCGAAGAAGATTTCTACCTCAAAAAATGCAGAGCCTCAGAGCCACACCTATTATATAATCGCCACAGACCAATGGTAGTACGAAGGTGTTTACCAGCCAGAGCAAACTTTTGCAGAAAGTTCACTTTGTCAAGCTGTTTCGAAATCCTAAAACTCCAAACGGAATTGAAGAATGAACTGGTATGACGTCATTTTGAACAAAATCAGGCCAAAACTACGTTAATTTGAAGTTCCTTTAATGGTGACAGAATTTTTTTTTTGGACTGAACTATCCCTTTAATAATAAAGTATTTAGCACACCTTCAAATGTCAGGTATACTCATAACAGACCAGTCTGTATTTTCCTCACCAGTTGAGCGCTTTAACCCGTTGGAAGGAACATGGCGTCTGTGTCCTCCTATGCGGTCTGCCAGAGAGCAGCCTGGTTGTACGGTATACTTGCGGCGGATCTATGTGGCAGGCGGCAGAGATGAACTACATTTGGAGCTCAGCACGGCAGAGAAGTTTGACATTGACAACCTCAAGTGGACCCCGGTCAAACACATGAGACATAAGCGTTTTAACGTAAGACTATTTTCCTCTTTTCTTCAGTGCCTATTGACTTTTTAGTACACACCTACTGACACACCTATTTAAATTTTTTTGACTGAAGTACACCGCAGCAAAACTGACACTCTATTCACAATATATTCTTGCCTCATGGCTGACAGAGTAAAGTGAGTTTATAGTTCTAAATGTTTCGTTCCATCTCTTGTCATGTTGGCATTGTGTAGGTTTCACTGGCAGTGTTTGATGGGACGCTGCTGGCAGTCGGAGGCTCAGATGGGATATCTACTCTTACATCAGTTGAGGCTTATAACCCTGACTCAAACACTTGGAGGTGTGAACTATATTTCTGTTATGACAACTTGAGTGTTTAGCATGGTAATGGACATGACAGTGTTGATATGTTTGGTCTTGGCGGAATAGATCTGGTATGGTGGTATGGTGCACATGGCTTAACACTAGTGGGCTATGTTATTTGTGCCTGAACCTGCTTTGCCGAATGGCTTAATGCTACTGGGCTATGCTATTTGTGTCTGGGCCTGCTTTGCTGAATGGCTTAATGATAGTGGACTATGTTATGTCTGCCTGAGCCAATATGGCTCAAACGTACCTAATTAGAATGTGCACTATGTGTGGCTTTAACAAATGATATCATGTTGCAGGCTGATGGAGATGAGAAAAGAAACCTCCAACAACCACCTGAGTTGTCAAAACAATCTATTCTTCTATTTGTGTATGTGGAAGTCGTTTGGACCAATAGATATACGGAAAAACGGAGCGTGACTCTGACACTGCGTGCAGCTAAAATGCTGTATAAACATGATAACGTAATCGCTGCTGCTTTTGTGCTTTGTAATTTATTCCTGCATCAAATACAAAATTGTAAAACATAATGCTTGGTTTTTAACCTTGTGCAACTTCTACAGCAAATGCTGACCAAGTATTTGAAGATTGAGCAGCGAGCTCATTGGCTACTGATAAAGCAGGAACCAATCAGCTGTGCCCTATAGATAATGATGTGAAATCAGGCAGATTTAAAGGGTTATTCCACCCAAAAATGAAATTTCTGTCATTAATTATTCACCCTCATGTCGTTACAAACCCATAAGACCTTCGTTCATCTTCGCAACACAAATGAAGATATTTTTGATGAAATCCGAGAGCCTTCTGTTCCCTCCATAGACAGCAACGTTATTGCAACTTTCTAAGGTAGTAGAGACATCATTAAAATAGTCCATGTGACAGTGGTTCAAATGTAATGTTATGAAGCGACAAGAATACTTTTTGTGTGCAAACACCCCCCCCCCCCAAAAAAAAATTGTATTAAACAATCTCTTTTCTTCCACATAATTCTCCTACGCTGTTTACGTAGTAAACACACTGCAGCGCTTCAAGGTTCTACGCCAGAACACAAAAAAACACAAACGTTTTTTTGTCACTTCATTACATTACATTTGAACCACTGTAGTCACATGGACTATTTTAATGATGTCTCTACTACCTTTCTGGGCCTTGAAAGTTTTCTCGAAAGATCAGAAAGCTCTCGGATTTCATCAAAAATATCTCAATTTGTGTTCTGAAGATGAACGAAGGTATTACGGGGTTGGAACAACATGAGGGTTAGTAAATAAATTTCATTTTTGGGTGAACTATCCCTTTAAGCACCCATCAGCCTGCACCATGGAGTTTCATGACAGAACTTTGTATTCTTACACATCCATCAAGTCTTCTATTCAAAACATAAAGGACTATATCTCTTTGTTTTGGTAATGCGTTTTCTATTTCTTCTCTTGACAGACACTTTGGATGTATGAAGACTAAACACACAGGGGCTGGGGTTGTCTTGCTAAAAAGACACAACAAGGACTTGCTCTAAATTTGTGCATTCATAAAAGTCTATTTGATATATCTGTGACAGCAGTAAAATGCGTTATCATTGAGTTTTATGGTTAGTGGAGCTAATATGTCAGGTTATAGAGGTGAGTAATGAAATGAGTAAGCAGAAAAATAATTTAATTTCAAACATGAGAGAAACCATCCATTACATTAGATGGGTCTCTCTGGGAAGGTTTTATTTACAGACATAACGTTTGGAATGAAAAATCAGTGCACACTTATTTAAGTGCCTTGTTATGGACACTTACTAATGGACAGTCCCTCTGGAGCAATCTGGAGTTACAAGCATTGGTTAATGGCACTTTAATAAAAGGAGATCTTAGTACTTCTCCATTTCAGGCCTTTGGGTTTCCATCCCATATCACAATAGTACAACAACCATCTTATCTAGGTTCAACATCTCCCTCATGTAAGAACTAGACACAACTTTTGACAAAGCACAAAGCTTTTAAGCATAAGATTGTGTAAAAATATTAAAGCTGTTCTGTTAAAAATGTTCTCTGACTCATGAAAGTGTTTGGAAAAAACACATTGTTCATACAAATTATGTGAGAACACATTTTCTGTAACTATTTTTGAATTGAAAGTAATTTTGATATTTTTGGGATGTCATAAATGTCTATATTGCACAACTGTCTCAAATACTTTGAGAATTTTCAAATAGAATTCTATAAATCCTATGCACGTTTGGCATAATCTTTCCATATTAATTCTTATAATAATGAAAGCAATGAATCAGCTTGGTTATCCACCAAATCAAAGTCAGTGTTGAGTGTCTAATATATTCGAGAGACATTTTGTTGTCGTGACACATTCTGACAATATAACCCATTTAAACCCTTATGACTGTGTGTCAAGGAAAAAAATAAACATTTTTAACTAATGTTTATACACACATTCAAGTGTGTACTAGTCAATGTACATTCAAGGTCCAAGCAAGAAAGTATTTCCACTTTTTATTTGATGGTTACACCACTCAACATTCTTCAAATCAATTTTTGTTATAAACATTGTTCACAAATATTTAAAAAGCAACATCAATACAAAGATAAAATTTCAATGAACTTTGCGCCCCTTTAAAGACAATAGCCTTATGTCTTGAACCTTGTAAGGATGCTATTATTGGCTACTTTTTATTACCTTATCAGTTTATTGAAAATAAATAAATATTGTATTGTCTTTTAATTTGTATTATTCGTTTTACATGAATATGTCTATGGCCATTTTAATGTCATTGTGTTAATAAAGAATTACTTTGATTGTTAAAGATGCACTTTAATTCTGCTTGAATGATTTTTATTAAATTAATTGCATCTAAAAGTGAATGGTGTGGTGCATATGGGTCAATGACGTGACGGGTCATTTTTTTGTCCAAAGGCCTTAATAATAATAAAAAACAAAGATATTACATCAAAAGTATGTATGGTAGTACAACTTGATCTCTTTTATTGAATCCAAAAGGTTTTAAGTATATTTTACTACATATAAAGGTATTTTAAAGATTATGAAGTGTCAAAAAGTCATTCGGTTTAACCGTCCAAAGGCCAATACAGCCATTTCATTTGTGATTAAAATATCTTAAAATGTAATACTGTCACGATGTAGTTTTGTGTCCTGTCATGTTTAGTGGTTCCCTGTTTGTCTATTAGTCATCCCAGGTGTTTCTGATTAACCACACCCCCTTGTTATCTTGTTTAGCTTGTTTGTCTGTGTATATATACCTCTGTGCTTCAGTTGTTGGGTGTCGGTCGTTGAAGTTGTTTGCTGTTCTTTGTATCCGTTCCTGAGTTCCTTGTTCTGAGTTCTGCTGTTCACCCTGTTTGTTTTCATTAAATTTAGTACTTGCATTTGGATTCTCTGTGCTGTATTCCTGCCTCAGCGTAACAGAACGACCGACCAAAATTATGAATCCAGCAGTACGGATCTCGCCTGATCATAACAGATTAATTCGGGAGTTCGCTGGACAGATCGCAGCCTTGGCCCTGGAGAGCTTCGATCTGTTCCAGTACACATGGGGTTTTGTTCCTCTCGCTGTCTCTTGCTCTCTGGGAGACGAGGCTATTAAGATGTGTTACCGGCTGGGGGCTAAGGAGGTTGACCCGAGGGAGCTCCCCGATCTCTTCGGTCTGGATTGGAGAGAGCTTCCTCCCGTGGCACGCTAGGTCAACACCTGATCTTCACGTCCCGTCCAGCACAGAGCCTTCACCGCTGGTCCCGTCCAGCACAGAGCCTTCACCGCTGGTCCCGTCCAGAACAGAGCCTTCACCGCTGGTCCCGTCCAGCACAGCGCCTTCACCGCTGGTCCCGTCCAGCTCAAAGCCCTCTTCGCCGCTGGTCCTGCCCAGTTCAGAGCCCTCTTCGCCGCTGGTCCCGCCCAGCTCAAAGACGCTTCACGTCACGTCTGCCGATCCAGAGATTGTTCACGTCGCTTCTGCTGATCCAGAGACTGTTCACGTCACTTCTGCCGAGCCAGAGACTGTTCATGTCACTTCTGCTGATCCAGAGACTGTTCATGTCGCTTCTGCTGATCCAGAGACTGTTCACGTCGCTTCTGCTGATCCAGAGACTGTTCACGTCGCTTCTGCTGATCCAGAGACTGTTCACGTCGCTTCTGCTGATCCAGAGACTGTTCACGTCGCTTCTGCTGATCCAGAGACTGTTCACGTCGCTTCTGCTGATCCAGAGACTGTTCACATCGCTTCTGCTGATCCAGAGACTGTTCACGTCACTTCCGCCGATCCAGAGCTTCACGCCAGTCCAGCCGAGCCTGCACTTCACGCCAGCCCAGAGTCTTCTTCGCTGCTGGTCCTGCCCAGCTCAGAGCCCTCTTCGCCGCGGGTCCTGCCCAGTTCAGAGCCCTCTTCGCCGCTGGTCCTGCCCAGTTCAGAGCCCTCTTCGCCGCTGGTCCTGCCCAGCTCAGAGCCCTCTTCGCCGCTGGTCCTGCCCAGCTCAAGGCCCTCTTCGCCGCTGGTCCTGCCCAGTTCAAAGCCCTCTTCATCGCTGGTCCAGGACTCTTTACCGAGGAGCCTCCCCAAGAAAATTTTGGGGGGGGGCAATACACCTCTGGACCAGCCCGATCCGCCAGGGCCGCCAGAAGGGTCGTCTCCGCCGTGGCCGCCAGAAGGGTCGTCTCCGCCGTGGCCGCCTGAAGGGTCGTCTCCGCCGTGGCCGCCAGAAGGGTCGTCTCCGCCGTGGCCGCCTGAAGGGTCGTCTCCGCCGTGGCCGCCAGAAGGGTCGTCTCCGCCGTGGCCGCCAGAAGGGTCGTCTCCGCCGTGGCCGCCTGAAGGGTCGTCTCCGCCGTGGCCGCCTGAAGGGTCGTCTCCGCCGTGGCCGCCTGAAGGGTCGTCTCCGCCGTGGCCGCCTGAAGGGTCGTCTCCGCCGTGGCCGCCAGAAGGGTCGTCTCCGCCGTGGCCGCCAGAAGGGTCGTCTCCGCCGTGGCCGCCTGAAGGGTCGTCTCCGCCGTGGCCGCCTGAGGGGTCGTCTCCGCCGTGGCCGCCTGAGGGGTCGTCTCCGCCGTGGCCGCCTGAGGGGTCGTCTCCGCCGTGGCCGCCTGAGGGGTCGTCTCCGCCGTGGCCGCCTGAAGGGTCGTCTCCGCCGTGGCCGCCAGAGGGGTCGTCTCCGCCCGGGTCGCCAGAGGGGTCGTCTCCGCCCGGGTCGCCTGCACAGCCTGCTCCACCCTGGTCTCTCGTCCTGTCGCAGTCTCCAGGCCCCCTTCCGTTCCACGGGCCTGGCCCTCCATCCCGCCCCCCAGGTCCGCCTCCGCTCCACCACCCTCCTGAACTATTGTTTTTTGTTTTGAGGGGCGTCAGGAGCCGCCCATAGGGGGGGGGCTATGTCACGATGTAGTTTTGTGTCCTGTCATGTTTAGTGGTTCCCTGTTTGTCTATTAGTCATCCCAGGTGTTTCTGATTAACCACACCCCCTTGTTATCTTGTTTAGCTTGTTTGTCTGTGTATATATACCTCTGTGCTTCAGTTGTTGGGTGTCGGTCGTTGAAGTTGTTTGCTGTTCTTTGTATCCGTTCCTGAGTTCCTTGTTCTGAGTTCTGCTGTTCACCCTGTTTGTTTTCATTAAATTTAGTACTTGCATTTGGATTCTCTGTGCTGTATTCCTGCCTCAGCGTAACAAATACATTTATATATTTTTTTATTCTGGCATGATTTTATAACACTATATATCAACATAGTGCAAAATGGTATTAATATTATGTGTAGAAGTCATTTCTTTGTTAAGAGAAAGAATGTCCGTAAAAATTAATTTAATTGATGTCATTCGGAGTAACCAATATAAAGGCACCATTTTGGATAAAGTCATGCGGTCAATATCATGTGACAGGATGTGATATCATTCAGAAACGTGCAAAGGACCACACAGTCTTGAAGCAAAGTAACTAACTCACTCTTAACTATTTAAAAAGTTCAAGTTTTCACTTGCTTATAAGCATGCATGTCCCGAAATATCAGGTCATTCGGTACAACCGCTATAAAACATGGAAAATGTTGTAATATTTTAAAAACTTGTACTAAATATAAAATGCTTGATTGTCTTTTTGCTAGCCAGCTAACTAGCTAGCTAGTTAGATATCAGCCTGTTAGCATTGTTTGAAAATATTGTCATTCTAAAATCAATTACTTGTTCTCTATGGTTCCTACGAAACCTCCCTATACGTGGTTTAGATTACTAGAATCACACATATCCCAATTTCTCTGGAAGAATAAACCCTCTCGAATCAGCCTGAAAACTCTACAGAAAACTAAAGACAGGGGTGGACTAGACTTACCTAACTTCCATCATTACTTCTTAGCAAATAAGTTACAGTATATTTCTAAATGGCTCAAACCTGGAGGGGCGTGATTGGGAGGAACGGCCCCCCTGATCTGAACCCGAGTGGTGTTCTGTTATTGGACTTCTGTGCCAGTTACAGCTTGTCCATAACGAACACCATGTTCAAGCATAAGGGTGTCCATCAGTGCACATGGCACCAGGACACCCTAGGCCGGAGGTCGATGATCGACTTTGTGGTCGTTTCATCCGACCTCCGGCCGTATGTCTTGGACACTCGGGTGAAGAGAGGGGCGGAGCTGTCAACTGATCACCACCTGGTGGTGAGTTGGATCCGATGGCAGGGGAGGAAGCTGGACAGACTCGGCAGACCCAAACGTACTGTGAGGGTCTGTTGGGAACGTTTGGCCGAATCTCCTGTCAGAGAGATCTTCAACTGCCACCTCCGGCAGAGGTTCGACCAGATCCCGAGGGAGTCTGGAGATATTGAGTCCGAGTGGACCATGTTCTCCACCTCCATTGTCAACGCGGCCACTCGGAGCTGTGGCCGTAAGGTCTCCGGTGCCTGTCGAGGCGGCAATCCCCGAACCCGGTGGTGGACACCGGAAGTAAGGGATGCCGTCAAGCTGAAGAAGGAGTCCTATCGGGCCTGGCTGGCTTGTGGGACTCCTGAGGCAGCTGATGGGTACCGACGGGCCAAGCGGACTGCAGCCCGGGTGGTTGTGGAGGCAAAAACTCGGGCCTGGGAGGAGTTCGGTGAGGCCATGGAGAAGGACTATCGGTCGGCCTCGAAGAGATTCTGGCAAACCGTCCAGCGCCTCAGGAGGGGGAAGCAGTGCCCTACCAACGCTGTTTACAGTGGAGGTGGGCAGCTGTTGACCTCGACTGGGGATATCACCGGACGGTGGAAGGAATACTTCGAGGATCTCCTCAATCCCGCCGTCACGTCTTCCATTGAGGAAGCAGAGGCTGAGGGCTCGGAGGCGGACTCGTCCATCACCCAAGCTGAAGTCACCGAGGTAGTCAAGAAACTCCTCGGTGGCAAGGCACCGGGGGTGGATGAGATCCGCCCTGAGTACCTCAAGTCTCTGGATGTTGTGGGGCTGTCTTGGCTGACATGCCTCTGCAGCATCGCGTGGCGGTCGGGGACAGTGCCTTTGGACTGGCAGACCGGGGTGGTGGTCCCTCTTTTCAAGAAGGGGGACCGGAGGGTGTGCTCCAACTATGGGGGATCACACTTCTCAGCCTCCCTGGGAAAGTCTATGCCAGGGTACTGGAGAGGAGAATCCGGCCGATAGTAGAACCTCGGATTCAGGAGGAACAGTGTGGTTTTCGTCCCGGTCGTGGAACACTGGACCAGCTCTATACCCTCTACAGGGTGCTGGAGGGCTCATGGGAGTTTGCCCAACCAATCCACATGTGCTTTGTGGATTTGGAGAAGGCATTCGACTGTGTCCCTCGCGACATCTTGTGGAGGGTGCTCTGGGAGTATGGGGTTCGGGGCCCTTTGCTAAGGGCTATCCGGTCCCTGTACGACCGGAGCAGGAGCTTGGTTCGCATTGCCGGCAGTAAGTCAGACTTGTTCCCGGTGCATGTTGGACTCCGGCAGGGCTGCCCTTTGTCGTCGGTTCTGTTCATAATTTTTATGGACAGAATTTCTAGGCGCAGCCAGGGGCCGGAGGGGGTCAGGTTTGGGGACCACACAATTTCATCTCTGCTCTTTGCGGATGATGTTGTCGTGCTGGCCTCATCAAACCAGGACCTCCAGCATGCACTGGGACGGTTTGCAGCCGAGTGTGAAGCAGCTGGGATGAGAATCAGCACCTCCAAATCCGAGGCCATGGTTCTCAGTCGGAAAAGGGTGGTTTGCCCGCTTCAGGTTGGTGGAGAGCTCCTGCCTCAAGTGGAGGAGTTCGAGTATCTTGGGGTCTTGTTCACGAGTGAGGGAAGGATGGAACGGGAGATTGACAGGCGGATCGGTGCAGCTTCTGCAGTAATGCGGTCCCTGTACCGGTCTGTCGTGGTGAAGAAGGAGCTGAGCCGCAAGGCGAAGCTCTCAATTTACCGGTCAATCTACGTTCCTACTCTCACCTATGGTCATGAGCTGTGGGTCATGACTGAAAGGACAAGATCCCGGATACAAGCGGCCGAAATGAGCTTTCTCCGCAGGGTGGCTGGGCGATCCCTTAGAGATAGGGTGAGTAGCTCGGTCACTCGGGAGGAGCTCAGAGTAGAGCCGCTGCTCCTCCACATCGAGAGGGGTCAGTTGAGGTGGCTCGGGCATCTTTTCCGGATGCCTCCTGGACGCCTTCCCGGGAAGGTGTTCCGGGCATGTCCCACCGGGAGGAGACCCCGGGGAAGACTATGTCTCCCGGCTGGCCTGGGAACGCCTCGGTGTCCCCCCGGAAGAGCTGGAGGAAGTGTCTAGGGAGAGGGAAGTCTGGGCATCCCTGCTTAGACTGCTGCCCCCGCGACCCGGTCCCAGATAAGCGGTAGAAGATGGATGGATGGATGGATGGCTCAAACCTAGTGCATTAGATGAAACATGGATGGATATAGAGCAAGCACTATGCGACAACCTGGAAATTTCTAACCTGCCGTTTTTTAGCTCAAATATTAAGTCTCATAAGTGCTTTAAGAGCATTAACATCAGCACTTGTTTGACAGCCTGGTGGGAATTTCTTAAAAAAAAAAAACTCTGTAGGCTCACCCCTATATGGAATAATCCTGATATCATACTAAACAAAAATATGATTAATTTTATCCAATGGAAAAACAAAGGAATTAAACACTTAGAGCATTTAATCCATAACAGTAATTTTTTACCTTTTCAAACACTCACCTCACAGTACGGGATAAGTAATAACAGATATCTAGAATATCAACAACTCAAATCAGTAATAAGTAAAAAATTCCCCCTTAAGCAAACAAACCTGGAACTCCCACCAAGTTTTACAGAATTCAGGAGCCTTGGTACTCCAAAGCTACTATCGAAAATATATAGATTCATTTCTAAAATAGAAGATACAATTTCCTTACCAATTGCAAAATGGGAGTCAGATCTATCACTGAATCCCACCAATCAGTTCTGGTCAGAAATAATACTAAACAACTTTAATATGACTGACAGCTTAAATCTACAACTTATACAATACAAAATCCTCCATAGAACTTATTACACAGGACAAAGGATGTTCAAGATGGGTTTTAATCAATCAAATATTTGCACGCAGTGCACAAGTAACACAGCAGACGATTACATACATGCCTTGTGGCTCTGTACACCAGTCCAAAGATTCTGGACTAAGGTTTGCAAGGACTTATCAATATGGCTTAAGTGTAATATACCTACTTGCCCAAAACTATGTATATTAGGTGATCTAAATGATATTAATATGGAGATCGACAAAGCACACATGGTCCTCACCACACTATCTGTCGCAAAGAAAACTATCCTCTTGAATTGGAAAACTAAAAATAATCTTAGCATTAACCAGTATAGAAATCTCCTGTCGGATCATATCAGTCTGGAGTCCATGTTTGCCTTTAACAAACTTCAATCAGCTGACTTCAATTCTCTCTGGGCCCCGCTGATTAGTTACGTCACTTAGTGGGAGGGAAGGGATATGCGTTCCGCCCTACTGGGGGCTATGGGGGTCTGCGGTCCCAGATCAGCGGCCTGCAGTCAGCACAATCCCGTTACCAGTCTGTGTCCCAGCTCAGCGGCCTGCAGTCAGCCTAATCCCGTTACCAGTCTGTGTCCCAGCCCAGCAGTCTGCAGTCAGCACAAGCCCGTTACCAGTCTGTGGACCAGCCCAGTGATCTGCAGTCAGCACAAACCAGCTCTCAGTCTGTGTCCCAGATCAGCGGCCTGCAGTCAGCAAAATCCCGTTACCAGTCTGTGTCCCAGCCCAGCAGTCTGAAGTCAGCACAAGCCCGTTACCAGTCTGTGGACCAGATCAGTGGCCTGCAGTCAGCATAAACCAGCTCTCAGTCTGTGTTCCAGATCAGCGGCCTGCAGTCAGCAAAATCCCGTTACCAGTCTGTGTTCCGACCCAGCAGTCTGCAGTCAGCACAAGCCCTTTACCAGTCTGTAGACCAGCTCACTGGCCTGCAGTCAGCGCAAACCAGTTCTCAGTCTGTGTCCCAGATCAGTGTCTTGCAGTCAGCACAATCCCGTGGTCTGTGGACCAGTCTGGCATTCAACAACCCACCCAAGCCAGCTCACAGTCTGTGGACCAGTCTGGCATCCAACAACCCACCCAAGCCAGCTCACAGTCTGTGGACCAGTCTGGCATCCAACAACCAGCCCAAGCCAGCTTACAGTCTGGCATCCAACAACCCACCCAAGCCAGCTCACAGTCTGTGGACCAGTCTGGCAACCAACAACCAGCCCAAGCCAGCTCACAGTCTGTGGACCAGTCTGGCATCCAACAACCCACCCAAGCCAGTCTGTGTCCCAGATCAGTGTCTTGCAGTCAGCACAATCCCGTGGTCTGTGGACCAGTCTGGCATTCAACAACCCACCCAAGCCAGCTCACAGTCTGTGGACCAGTCTGGCATCCAACAACCCACCCAAGCCAGCTCACAGTCTGTGGACCAGTCTGGCATCCAACAACCAGCCCAAGCCAGCTTACAGTCTGGCATCCAACACCTCGCCCAAGCCAGCTCACAGTCTGTGGACCAGTCTGGCATCCAACAACCAGCCCAAGCCAGCTCAAAGTCTGTGGACCAGTCTGGCAACCAACAACCAGCCCAAGCCAGCTCACAATCTGTGGACCAGTCTGGCATCCAACAACCAGCCCAAGTCAGCTCACAATCTGTTGAACTGTCAGGTAGCCTGCTGTCAGCCCAAGCCAGCTCACAGTCTGTGGACCAGTCTGGCATCCAACAACCAGCCCAAGCCAGTTCACAGTCTGTGGACCAGCCCAGTGGTCTGCTGTCAGCATAAGCCCGTTACCAATCTGTGTCCTGGCCAAGCAGTCTGCAATTAGCATAAGCCCGTTACCAGTCTGTGTCCCAGCCCAGCAGTCTGCAGTCAGCACAAGCCCGCTACCAGTCTGCGGACCAGCCCAGTGGCCTGTCGTCAGTGCAAACCAGCTTCCAGTCTGTGTCCCAGATCAGCGGCCTGCAATCAGCACAATCCCGTTACCAGTCTGTGTCCCAGCCCAGCAGTCTGCAGTCAGCACAAGCCTGTTACCAGTCTGTGGACCAGCCCACTGGCCTGCAGTCAGCGCAAACCAGCTCTCAGTCTGTGTCCCAGCCCAGCAGTCTGCAGTCAGCACAAGCCCGTTACCAGTCTGTGGACCAGTCTGGTATCCAACAACCAGCTCAAGCCAGCTCACAGTCAGTGGATCAATCGGGCATCCAACAACCTGCCCAAGCCAGCTCACAGTCTGTGGACCATCCCAGTGGCCTGCATTTAGCACAAGCCTGTTACCAGTCTGTGGACCAGCCCACTGGCCTGCAGTTAGCGCAAACTAGCTCTCAGTCTGTGTCCCAGATCAGCGGCCTGCAGTCAGCACAATCCCGTTACCAGTCTGTGTCCCAGCCTAGCAGTCTGCAGTCAGCACAAGCCCGTTACCAGTCTGTGTCCCAGCCCAGTAGTCTGCAGGCAGCACAAGCCCGTTACCAGTCTGTGTCCCAGCCCAGCAGTCTGCAGTCAGCACAAGCCCGTTACCAGTCTGTGTCCCAGATCAGCGGCCTGCAGTCAGCACAATTCCATTACCAGTCTGTGTCCCAGCCCAGTAGTCTGCAGGCAGCACAAGCCCGTTACCAGTCTGTGTCCCAACCCAGCAGTCTGCAGTCAGCACAAGCCCGTTACCAGTCTGTGGACTAGCCCAGCATTCTGCAGTCAGCACAATCCCGCTACCAGCCTGTGTCCCAGCCCATCAGTCTGCAGTCAGCACAAGCCCGTTATCAGTCTGTGGACCAGTTCAGTGGCCTGTAGTCAGCACAAGCCCGTTACCAGTCTGTGGACCAGCCCAGCAGTCTGCAGTCAGCACAATCCAGTTACCAGTCTGTGTTCCGGCCCAGCAGTCTGCAGGCAGCACAAGCCCGTTACCAGTCTGTGTCCCAGCCCAGCAGTCTGCAGTCAGCACAAGCCCGTTACCAGCCTGTGTCCCGGCCCAGCAGTCTGCAGTCAGCACAAGCCCGTTACCAGTCTGTGGACCAGATCAGTGGCCTGCAGTCAGCACAAGCCCGTTACCAGTCTGTGGACCAGCCCAGTGGCCTGCAGTCAGCATAAACCAGCTCTCAGTCTGTGTCACAGCCCAGCAGTCTGCAGTCAGCATAATCCCGTTACCAGTCTGTGTCCCAGCCCAGCAGTCTGCAGGCAGCACAAGCCCAGCAGTCCAGCAGTCTGCAGCCCAGCAGTCTGCAGTCAGCACAATCCCGTTACCAGTCTGTGTCCCAGCCCAGCTGTCTGCAGGCAGCACAAGCCCGATACCAGTCTGTGGACCAGCCCAGTGGCCTGCAGTCAGCACAAGCCCGTTACCAGTCTGTGTCCCGGCAGTCTCGATTCCAGGTCTTTCCTAAGCCAGAGCAGTCAAGTTACAGGTCTCTTTCCAGTCTTGGTTCCGAACCTTTGGAGCAACCCACTAAAATACCACTTCAAGACTCAGACTCATTCTGATCGCTGGATTCACTCTGCATCAGGACCACTGAAGGACAATGTAAAAGAAGAACAATGAGTTCAGCATCGAGGGAAAAGAAGAAAAAGAAGTGTTATGTGTTTCACTCTGTATGTGGTGCTTTAATCCCCCATGCCCTTATAAGGATCCAGGATCTTACTAAAACATGGTGAAAGGTTATGGTAGGACAACAGTTAAATGCACTGACTATAAATGTAATTCGAATGTAACATATTGTGTATGTACTTAAAAAATATATTGCCTTTACAAAAAAATAAAAAATAAAATAAAGTTGTCCTCCGAAGAGGGGGGGTGGAGGTGGCCAAAAAAAAAGAAAAAAAAAAAGAAAAAAAAAAGAAAATATTGTCATTCGGTATTACCAAAAGTGTCATTCGGTAATACCGAAAATATGGTTATACCGAATGACCTACTGGTTGTACCGAATGACAGCAACGTATGTAGGTCATATTTGTACATATCTAGAATAAATAAATACAACATTTTATTAATAGGAAATGTGCAGAGTATATTATTACATCATTTTGACAGAATTTTACTTTTGCAGATGCCTTTATCAAATAAGGAAAAAGCAGCTTGTTACTGGGAAAGGATCAAAGCTGATCCTGTTAAAAAAGAAGAGATACTACCTAAAGAAGAGAAAAGTATAATTTGTTTTTATTATTTATATTATTTAATTATTATTATTACTATTATTATAATACTATATATAGTAGTAATTGCATCATACCATTGTTACAATGCATACAAGCACTCTATTTTGCATTTAGTAACTAAAGAAAACTTGAGTGATTAACAGGTTTAATTATACAGTAGGCTATAGTTTAATTTAAGTAGGCTACATAGTTTGATTAGGATTGCACGCGCCTAGTTGTCTCTTTAGTGTCCGTGTTGTCGAGGATTTCAGGTGGTCCAGGAGATGGCGATGTAAGCTTTGAAGGGGAGAGAAGAGAAGGCTGTACGGATGACTTAGTGGCTTTACCTAACAGATGCAGAGGTGACAGCGTCTCAAATATTTCCCTGCTGCCCTACATCTCGCCTGACGCGCAGCAGTTGCCGTTTTCTTCTCGCGAATAAAGGCTTTGGGCTCAGAGGATGCAGAGAGAATCTGAACGCGTGAACTTCTAGATGGTTGTATGATGGGGACAACATATTATCTTGCTTAAATAATAACCAACATCATCAGCATCTCATAGATGCAAAGTTGAATCGCAGGCGACAAAAATAAACAGAGATGTTGAAGGTATTGGGAATTTCGCCCAGTGGTGGTCGTCTGTAAGAGGAGGGTTTAATCAGGGTCGTTATACGCCCCTTTGATGCAAGTTTCCATGGAGGACGGATCTATTAGGAGGACATTACCATCGGAAGTCCTTCACGGACTCTTCGCAGTGGCTTTTGTAAAAAATGTGCGGCGCTTGGGTCGCCAGTAACACGGTTATTTACAATGATGGGACCGCGCAGCCAGTCTCAGGCAGGTGAGGACATCGTATCATGTCACGGATGACTAATTCGCGTTTTATTGCGCTGTGCTTCGTACTTTTTACATGTATCATATTGTTTGGTGAAGATTGCTTTTGGGAATAAGTAGTGCTATTGATTTGCTTGTGAAAATCAACCATGCATTGCTTTATTATTATTTTTGAAAACCTATGTTGAGTGGGAAAAAAGCAAACCAATATAAAAAGTAAAACTATGTAGTTGTTACAAATACTGAATTTTATAAGCAATATCAGTACAGATGATGATGATGGTGATGATTTTGTGTAAGTGTCTGAAAACTGATATGCAGAATCGATTTTTCATTGTTGTATATGTTTTTATATGTTTATATTATTTAAATATGTTGTTACCTTAAAGTAGAGCTGGACAACTATTGAATATTTATTACCAATAATAATAATCTTACCAATAATACCAATACAGATTATTATTATTGGTAAGATTATTATTATTGGTAATAAATATTCAATAGTTGATAAATAGAATAAATGGCTGTTATATAAAGGTTGAATAACTGTCCAAACAGTGCATTAAATCTGTTAACTGTGAATATTGTTGAGTGGTATTCTGTACAGCTCCACCAAATGGTGCTTTTTATTTCTAGACTTGATAGTAAGCAACGAGTAACCAATTAATTGTGCATATCGCTAACAAATATTGAACCGATTATCGGTCTATCATTGCTTTAAAGAGCTATTTCTACCTGATTTGACTTTAAAAAGTTACTTAATATATTTGTGATTTTGTTATGTACTGTATTCAGTTTTTTAGTTATTTATAAAACTAATTAGTTTAGATGTTACCATTTGAAGTACATTTTTCAGTTGCCAGTGTCTGCAAGGGCATTTTTTTGTGTGTCACTGCCATTTTTAGCCTTAGGAACACCCATTTTTTTATATCCTCAACACAGTCCTTTTTTATTAGCGTCTGAACACTGTATAACCCTTGAGCAAAGGTACATTTTAGTCTGAGTTTTATGCGCTGTACTTCACTGTACCCCTTGGCCAGCCAGATAACCCTCCACCCACTCATCAGCGATTTGCACACTAATGCAGTGGCTCACTACTGTCATTACACACTCATGTGTCCATGAGAGCGCTAATAGAAACCATACAGGGAACATTCTAGATGACAGTTTTCACAGTGTACAAAATGTGACAAGAATGACATAAAAGGTGAAAATCAGTGCGTAGATTGTAGTTCCTCAAGGGTATAATTATGGCCAAGGATACTGGTGAACTATCTGTGAAAGATGTCTTGTTATTCATTCACTGTTAGATAGAGACTATTAAAGCTTTCCAGCTTAGAAGTTATACATACAGTTACAGTTATGTGAATTAGTCTAAAGTCATGTATTTCTGCTGTAACCCTGCATTAGCCTACAACAGCATGGATTCATTTTATGTTTATGCATGTGACATTAGCAGTAATCCTTATCATTTCTCTCCATATTGTCAGAGCCAAGCATGACTCCGCCACGATGCTCATCCTCCGCTGCTGACAGGTAAACATGCTAAACATGCAAACTGTGTCCACAATCTCACAACTGATTAGTTGTAGTCCTGAAACTATTAATGAATAATACATTGTGTATACATGCATAATGTATACTATATCATATATTTACGATTTACGTCTGTTTCTTCAGGTTGCCTACGGAGACTGTTCAGAGAAATAACAGCAGTAATACTGGTGTTATTCTGGACATTTCCACCCTGAAAATGGCCGATGTGGACTCTGAGGTTCCTCCTCTACCTCCACGATACCGCTTTAGAGATCTGCTGCTCGGAGATCAATCATTTCAGAATGATGACAGGTAACTTCATACTGTGTGTCCTCAGTGGCTCACTCTCAGGAGGTGTACTTTATGAATTCATAAAGCTTTCATAAGGCCCACATTTACAGTACACTGGTATTGCTGTCCACATATAGGGTTTTTCTCGGGTTTTTCTCGCCACCTTTAAATAATAAATATAATTAAATAATTTGTATTTTAACTTAAACTAGAAATGATAAATAAATACATACATAAACATTTAGATGCTTCCACATGCAGCACATTTTTACGTTAAGTTTTCTGTGTGTGTGTGTGTGTTAAAAAAGAGACTGCATTCTAGATATTGTTTCATGATTCATTATATCAATACCACACCTGCAAGTGTACAATCAAACTAGTGGACTGACAAACCAGTGGACTGGATTTAACTGTCATATAATATCAGATATAAAATGCATCTTAGCAAATTGTACATTTGGTGTATATGTTCTATGTTTGCTTTATGGACATATATAATGAGTGTAAAAGTTTGCGTTTGTGTGAGAATAACATGAAGTGTGTGTTTTTTGGGTTATGGGGAGCTGTCCTTCACTGTGGTGCTGAAGTTAAATAGAGGCTGAAATGCAGGGCTGAAGAAACACTGTACATGTTTCTCTTGCTCAATGACTCAACGCTTTGTGATGGATTCAAGGCCGTAACATACAGTACAGTCAAGACTGCCTGCGTATAAGAGAGCCATTGTAACTTATTTAAATAGCTGTGAGCTGTTTCTAAACATGCATACAGAAAAACGCAGAGGTGACATTCAGGGGAACCTTTATGTTTTCAAGAAAACTTTATCATCCTTGGGCATTGAGTGGGATTTCTGTTTCTTTAAATGTTTTTTTTACAATTGTTTACACAAGAAATACGTTATTTCTGCATCATTTAGCTAACAATAACAGACATCATGGCTGCTCTGAGTCTGCTGTGGTTTTCTTGGTGTATTCTTCGTTTTCCCTCTGGTGTGTGAAAATTGTGCTCTATTATCCCTCTGTGGCGCAAGCCACAAATCATTGATCTGTTTTTTTGAAATCCAGCTTCTGTTCTTGTATTACTCCTTCGTTCTGTTGCATATCTCAGCTAGTCAAAGCATGTAGTCACATTATAAGATTCACTGGCTTGGTTTAATTGTCTTACAGTGCTTATGGCAATGGTTGCACACTATTATTTGAGCCCTCTCTGGCAGGTTGTAAGTGGTCCATGTGTCTCAGGGGAGACTGCTGACTTCAAACTTTTCCCTTTCTAAGTTTCTTTTTCAGGCCAGGCCAGGCCAAGTCAATGTAACGAGAACACTACATAATTTATCTTCACACTAAAGCTTAACTGTGACTCAAGCTCTTAGAAATGAAGCACACAGAAAGCAATATCCTGCAATGTGAGCGCTGCAATCATGGACTTATGCCATCACTGATTCGACTTCTTTTACTCGCATGTCCTCTCTGTATTCTCAGCATTTGTTAAGATACTTATACTTTATATATACAGGCATGTGAAAAAGAAAGGACACCATATTGAATGCTATGGTTTTATGTATCAGGACATAATAATCTGGTCCTTGGCAGGTCTTAAAATTAGGTTAATACAACCTCAGATGAATAATAACACATGGCACATTACACAGTGTCATTATTTATTTAACAAAAACAAGGCCAAAATGGAAAAGTCATGAGTGACAAACTAAGTACACCCGTACTGCTTCCAGGAATTAAGAGGGTAAGTGATTTTGATTAATTGATCATTAGCAAGTGTGATTGCCTCTATAAAAGCAGAAATTTGGGCAGTTTGCTGGTCTGGAGCCTTCAGGTGTGTGTTAACACAATGCCAAGGAGGAAAGACATCAGTAATGATCTTAGAAAAGCAATTATTGCTGCCACCAGTCTGGGAAGTGTTATATGGCCATTTTCCAAACAATTTGAAGTCCATGATTCTACTGTAAGGAAGATTATTCACAAGTGGAAAAGACAGTTGCCAATCTTCCCAGGCGTGGACGTCCCAGCAAATTTACCTTAAGGTCAGACCGTGCAATGCTCAAAGAAATCGCAAAACAACACCTCAAGAACTACAGGTAGAAGCTTTTTCTCTCTAAAAAGAACATGGCAGCATGGCTTAGGTTTGCATCTGTTAAGTTGCATCTTAATAAACCTCAAGACTTCTGGAACAATCCTCTGGACAGACAGACAAAGTAGAGATGATGGCCATAATGCACAGCGCCAAGTTAGGCGAAAACTAAACACAGCATAATCAGCAAAAACACCTCATACCGCTGATGGAAGGTTGATGATTTTTGGCTTGTTTTGCAGCCACAGGACCTGGGCCCCTTACATTCATTGAGTTGACCATGAACTCCTCAATACACCAAAGTATTATAGAGTCAAATGTGAGGCCATCTGTCCGACAGCTAAAGCTTGGCCGAAATTGGGTCATTCAACAGGACAGTGATCCCAAGCGAATCTGCAACAGAATGACTGAAAAAGAAAAGAATGAAGGTGTTGCACTGGTCCAGTCAAAGTCCAGATCTCAACCTGACTGAAATGCTGTGGCGGGATCTTCAGAGAGCTGTGTATAAACCAATGCCCGCAAACCTCAATGAACGGAAGCGTCGTTGTAAAGAAGAGCGGGCCAAAATTCCTCCAGAACGATGTGAGAGACCAATACTGCCATACAGAAAATGACTCCTTCAACTTATTGTTGCTAAAAGTGTCTCTACAAGCAATTGAATAATAGGGTGTACTTAGTTTGTCACCCATGGCTTTTCCATTTTGGCTTTTTTTTGGTTAAATATATTATAATATCTTATATGTGCTGGTCATATAATTAGAATATCATCAAAAAGTTGATTTATTTCAGTAATTCCGTTAAAAAAGTGAAACTTGTATATTATATAGACTCATTACATGCAAAGTGAGATATCTCAAGCCTTTATTTGTTATAATTTTGATGATTATGGCTTACAGCTTGTGAAAACCACAAAATCAAAATCTCAGAAAATTAGAATATTACATGAAATCACACAGTAATTACACAGTGATAACATGGTCATTGAACCAGGTTTTGGTTCTTTTGGCAGTGTGGGCAGGTGCAAATCCTGCTGGAAAATGAAGGAAGCATGAAGTGAAGATGAAAATGTGACTGAAAATGTCCTGGTAGACGGCTGCGTTGACTCTGGATTTAATAAAGCACAGTGGACCAAAGTCCTCTTTTCTGATGAGAGCAAATTTTGCATCTCATTTGGAAACCAAGGTCCCAGAGTCTGGAGGAAGTATGGAGAGGCACACAATCCAAGATGCTTGAAGTCCAGTGTGAAGTTTCCACAGTCTGTGTTGGTTTGGGGAGCCATGTCATCGGCTGGTGTTGGTCCACTGTGCTGTCCACTCAACGCAGCCGTCTACCTGGACATTTTCAGAGCACTTAATGCTTCCTTCAGCAGACAAGCTTTATGGAGATGCTTCCTTCATTTTCCAGCAGGATTTGCACCTGCCCACACTGCCAAAATAACCAAAACCTGGTTCAATGACCATGGGATTACTGTGTAATTACTGTGTGATTTCATGTAATATTCTAATTTTCTGAGATTTTGATTTTGTGGTTTTCACAAGCTGTAAGCTATAATCATCAAAATTATAACAAATAAAGGCTTGAGATATCTCACTTTACATGTAATGAGTCTATATAATATACAAGTTTCACTTTTTTAATGGAATTACTTAAATAAATCAACTTTTTGATGATATTCTAATTATATGACCAGCCCCTGTAAATGTATATGTTACTGTTTTTACTGTATTTTTGGTCAAATAAATGCAGTCTTGATGAACATTCAGTTGCAGACTCCAAAAGTTTGGGGTTGGTAAGAATTAATGGTTTTGAAAGAAGCCTCTTATGCTCATCAAGGCTCCATTTTTTATTTGTTTTTTGTTCCCTGTCATTTTGTCTCTATGCAAGTCTCTACAAGTACAGTTCAATTGAACAATTCATGCCATTTTTATTTTATTTTGAAAGTAGTCATAATGTACATGTCCTTAAACATTTGACTGTTATTATCCCTTGACATTATCCCTTGTTTAATTAAATTTTCCCCTGTCAGTTGTCAGTTAATTGTTATGAACTACTATGCAAAAGTGAAAGAACTGTAACTAGTTAGAAGGAAGATGGTAAATTCACACTAAAATGTTTCACACTGTAGTTCAGCTCATGCTGTCTGTGCAACAGAACAGTTTGGTGCTGATCATCCTTGATCATTAGAGATTACAGTGTGTGTGTGTGTGTGTGTGTGTGTGTGTGTGTGTGTGTGTGTGTGTGTGTGTGTGTGTGTGAGAGCGCACTTGAGTCATTGGCTAATGCTTTAACGTGGTGTGATGTCGGGAATCTCCACATGCTGCTGTCATTTCAATTATGAGATTGTGTGTGGGAAAGTGTGCTTGTGTCTGTTCTGAAATTAAGGCTGTTTGTGTGTATGCGTGTGCTTGTAAGTCCTGTGATTATCTCTAAGGTTGCCCAGAGGTCCTTTCCTCTGACCATTTTGCTTTTCTCTCTCAGTTGCATTACTGTTCCCTCCATTTCAGTTTCTGTCCATCCCAACTCCCATGTTTTCACAGTACATGTGTATGTATATATGCGTCTATATATTGTGTGGGAGTTGAAGAGGACAGAGGACATTTTCTCATGCCAAAATGACAGTACAGAGCATCAGCAGTAGTTTGCTCCAGTCAATCATATCAATCTCACCTTTTTGTGGTTGTGTCAGTGGAAGCTATTGTATCCTCATCAACAGCAGCAAAAGCAGTGTTGTGTGTCCTCACAAAGATAGTAATATTAGAAATGTTTGACCTTGTGGGGACATTTTGATTTATGATCATTTTGATCATTTGATTTATAAACAGCTTATAAATTATACTAAATGATGTTTTTTGAAAATGTAAAAATACATAGTACTAATACATAAATACAAGTTTACTCTGAGGGTTGTGTTTAGGGTTAGGGTTAGGGGATAGAATATATAGTTTGTACAGTATAACTCATTATGTCTATGGAAAGTCCTCATAAATCGTGTGTGTGTGTGTGTGTGTGTTGTATATCTGGTTTATGAGGACACAAATGTATATAATGAGTATTAATAATTGGTGTAAGGGGATAACTGAAGAGTTCAGATGCAAAAGCCTCTAAGTGCCATCTGAAATTTTCTTCTAGAATGATCATTTTTATCAAGCTTGTATATTTAAGTTCAGTAATTTCACTTAAATGGCAATGAAAATGACCTATTAATTGTCATTTAAGTGAAATTACTGAACTTAAATACAGTGAGTAAAATAAGTATTTGAACACCCTGCTATTTTGCAAGTTCTCCCACTTAGAAATCATAGAGGGGTCTGAAATTGTCATCGTAGGTGCATGTCCACTGTGAGAGACATAATCAAAAAAAAAAAAAAAATCCAGAAATCACAATATATGATTTTTTAACTATTTATTTGTATGATACAGCTGCAAATAAGTATTTGAACACCTGAGAAAATCAATGTTAATATTTGGTACAGTAGCCTTTGTTTGCAATTACAGAGGTCAAACGTTTCCTGTAGTTTTTCACCAGGTTTGCACACACTGCAGGAGGGATTTTGGCCCACTCCTCCACACAGATCTTCTCTAGATCAGTCAGGTTTCTGGGCTGTCGCTGAGAAACACGGAGTTTGAGCTCCCTCCAAAGATTCTCTATTGGGTTTAGGTCTGGAGACTGGCTAGGCCACGCCAGAACCTTGATATGCTTCTTACAGAGCCACTCCTTGGTTATCCTGGCTGTGTGCTTCGGGTCATTGTCATGTTGGAAGACCCAGCCTCGACCCATCTTCAATGCTCTAACTGAGGGAAGGAGGTTGTCCCCAAAATCTCGCAATACATGGCCCCGGTCATCCTCTCCTTAATACAGTGCAGTCGCCCTGTCCCATGTGCAGAAAAACACCCCCAAAGCATGATGCTACCACCCCCATGCTTCACAGTAGGGATGGTGTTCTTGGGATGGTACTCATCATTCTTCTTCCTCCAAACACGTTTAGTGGAATTATGACCAAAAAGTTCTATTTTGGTCTCATCTGACCACATGACTTTCTCCCATGACTCCTCTGGATCATCCAAATGGTCATTGGCAAACTTAAGACGGGCCTTGACATGTGCTGGTTTAAGCAGGGGAACCTTCCGTGCCATGCATGATTTCAAACCATGACGTCTTAGTGTATTACCAACAGTAACCTTGGAAACAGTGGTCCCAGCTCTTTTCAGGTCATTGACCAGCTCCTCCCGTGTAGTTCTGGGCTGATTTCTCACCTTTCTTAGGATCATTGAGACCCCACGAGGTGAGATCTTGCATGGAGCCCCAGTCCGAGGGAGATTGACAGTCATATTTAGCTTCTTCCATTTTCTAATGATTGCTCCAACAGTGGACCTTTTTTCACCAAGCTGCTTGGCAATTTCCCCGTAGCCCTTTCCAGCCTTGTGGAGGTGTACAATTTTGTCTCTAGTGTCTTTGGACAGCTCTTTGGTCTTGGCCATGTTAGTAGTTGGATTCTTACTGATTGTATGGGGTGGACAGGTGTCTTTATGCAGCTAACGACCTCAAACAGTTGCATCTAATTTAGGATAATAAATGGAGTGGAGGTGGACATTTTAATGGCAGACTAACAGGTCTTTGAGGGTCAGAATTCTAGCTGATAGACAGATGTTCAAATACTTATTTGCAGCTGTATCATACAAATAAACAGTTAAAAAATCATACATTGTGATTTCTGGATTTTTTTTTTTTAGATTATGTCTCCCACAGTGGACATGCACCTATGATGACAATTTCAGACCCCTCCATGATTTCCAAGTGGGAGAACTTGCAAAATAGCAGGGTGTTCAAATACTTATTTTCCACACTGTATACAAGCTTGATAAAAGTGATCATTCTAGAAGAAAATTTCAGATGGCACTTAGAGGCTTTTGCATCTGAACTCTTCAATTAGTAACCTATAACATATTATAGTGTAAGGTAACCTATAATAGTGTAATAGTGTAACCTTTAATGTAAGGGGATATAATATACAGTTTGTACAGTATAAAAAAACCATTACGCCTATGGAGAGTCCCCGTAAACCACATATTTAAGTGTGTGTGTGTGTGTGTGTGTGCATATTGTGATCTCTGATGCCTGTGTGAACATTATATGTTACATAATGAAGACAGACTTTACGCCAGTTCACTTCACTCTTCACACACACACATTTCCATTGCAGGCTATGGAAGTCCCCTGTTGAATAGTTAGACATCGGTCAGAGTTGCAGGTCCCCTCTTGGCATGTTTAAAAAAAAAACATTAAAAAAATATATAAAAAAAATCCATATTTAAAGTTATATTATGATAAAAAACCTTAAAAGAAAATTTTGTATGTCATTTTTGTTTCTTCAAAATGACCAGAAACACTAGTCCCCTCTTGGCCAGTGTAGAGTGATAGTCCCCTGTTAGTAATATAGACATGTATGTGTGTGTGGTGTATTCACTTAAGAATGAATTTTCATTCACATAACTGATGTCAAATGGTCTCAATAAAGGCTTGTTTTGTGGGCATTATGCTGTTTGTTAGTCTAAACTGATGATGGATAAACTTTCTGGCTAAACTAGCAGCTTGAAGTACCTTATTTCATAATATTGCATCAAACTAATTCCAAAAAGCCCATGAGCACAACAGCTACTTGTTGGATTTGTCACAAAGCATTGTCTATATCTATATCAACTAGCAAGATTGGATATAAAATCATTAAATGACGTCAATCTGACAGCATCAGTGTGGAGGTGTTTTGTGCTAATCTGAGCCTGTGCTGGCATGAGTATGAAAGGTGAATGTGCTTTAGGGCTGTTCCTCCTATGCAGTCTAGACTAAAGGCCAAAGTGGCCTCTGCATCACAGTGAATGGGCGACTGCCATTTATTGTCAGAATATCCGTCTTTCACAAAAGCCACCGGCTGCGTTGAACTGCATTCACTGAAGTTCTTCGTCATGTAAATCAACTTTGTATGCCCAGAATGTTCTTATCAGTGTGGCAAATGTAGGTTTGTTTCCTGACAATAATCTATGACTAAATGTCAAGCACAGCAACACCCTTGCCGCGCCGCAACATGTTAGGAACCATTCAGAAAACCTTAGCAACTGCATAGCAACAACCTGGCAACAATTGCATGGTATCAACATGTGCACTGACAAGCACCAATCACATGCTTTTCAAGATAATGTTAAAATATAGCTTGTTGTATTATGTCCACCTGGATTTTGATAGTAAACAGACAACGCCTCTTGTCAAAACCTGGAGATAGAAAAAACTTTATTTATAAATGCAAGCATCAGTTTGTTTTCCTAAGGATCCATTCTGATATGTTGACACACTTCTCCAAATAAAAGATTGTGGTAGTGCTGCAAATGAGACCTCTGGCTTGACAATTAAATTAGCTGCCATTGTTGAAGCCCTGGCTGTCGAATGTGATAAGCTGTTTTAATGAAGGCAGTGAAAGAGAGAGCAAAAAGCGCGAGAACATTTGTGTATGTGTGTGTCACATGGCTCAGCGAGTGTGAAGAGATGTCTTAGAGGTTAGCCAAGAGCCATTCAGTGGAATGGGAGACATGCTGCTTAGTGGAGGTGGAGATTTCAATCCTCTCATTAGAGCCTGAGTAATTTCCCCAAGACTAGAGAATAAAACCACTTGCATTTAATCTCATGTTATACTGCAGTCTCATATTACACAGTGCCAACAGATGATTTTATGTTTGTATATAATCTAGTTTCTGGAACATATTAAGTTGGATCATCATATTGCATGTCAGTTTTTTAAGAAACAATTCAAGCAACAGATTTGCTGTTTCTCATAATATATCTATTAAGTTCCACAAAGAAAATCAGGCAGGTTTGGAATGACATGAGGATGAGAAAATGATGACAGAATTTTTAATGTTTGGGTGACTGTTTGTTTAAGGGTGGTGTGTACATCACATTTCATGACCATGAATAAACAATATTATGGCCACTGAGTGTGTGTTGTGGCCATGACAACTTATATTAGTGAGAACCACTATGATATCTGTTATCTCTGTTTAAACAGGCCGTCTGCCTTGTTTGTGATCAATGTAGCAGTGAGACAGTCCTTCTCTGATTGTGTACGTGTTCATTTCAAATCACTGCACAAAGACAACAGTACAATATCAACTCCCTGATTAATTATTCAATCCCCCTTACTGAAAAATGACAGCCTATTAAGAGATTAGCCAAGAAATCTCATCTCTATTTTTTGGAATATTGTGATGACTGCATAGCAATAAGACATTTCCCTACTAAAATAACGTTCAGTAATAACACGGCTGTTTAATATTACATTTAAGATCAGTTTGTATCCATTCATTCTCCTATAGGTGTTGTTTTCTACCCATTTTAAATACTAAAGAGTTCTTATAAGGACTGGTGTTAATGTCTGTAAATAATATTTCCTGTTTAAAAGTAAAAAAAATTATTAACACAATTAATGCTGCGTCCATTTTTTTTTATTTCTGAAGTAGCTATGTCTTTTCCCCACATCCTTTGGCTGTTATGATCAAGCTATCTGTTGCTGAGAAAGGAACATCACCAAAAACACTATTTAAAAGGCACAGCCAAAAGTGACATTTATTATGGTAGGTTTGTTCAAATTTTTACAATTAAAAGTTGTTATAATATTTTTAATGTTCTATATTTGCAGTTTAGGCCTGGCTTTCAAGTATACCGTAATGCTGAATGGCTATAATTACTCATTTTATACCCAGAAATAAAAAATAAAAATTGAACAGAGGAATCAGTATCACAGTACATTATTTATTTCTTTGTTTCTTTCTTTTGTGAGTACACATATTCTCTTTGGTTTATTGTTTTCTGCACAGCTGTTTTTTAGAAGTCAACTATTAACACTTTTCCTTTTGTAGTGCTCCTGCAATAGGATGCTCAATTTCCTTGTGAAATGCGCCATGAAATCTCAGAATTACAGCCAGCAATGCTTCCTCTCATTTAGATCTGTACTTCTGGACTGTCTCTGTCTTGGTTTTTATATCTCTGCTTGCCTTTAATTAAGAGCAGTAATGCAGAACTTGTGTAGTGCACAGAGGCATATTCTGAATCATCCATCTGTAAAATCCATCAGCTTTCTCTGCATTGATTCTCCCACCAGACCGGAACATCTTACACATGCTTCATCAGGACTGGATAAGGATGTCATATTATGCCAGAAGGCATGAAGAATCCAATACTTTGCTATATCTGTAGAAGAGCATTAAATGCATTTTCTCTCACAGGCGTGTTTGCTGCTGTTTTGGCTGACTGTGCCCAGTGGGGCTCTCGCATTGATTCAGGCTGCTGCTGTAGAAATTTGGAGCTCTCAGCCTCGTGTTAATGTGTAATGACAGGAAATCATCTCTACACTCAAGACTTCCATCTGCTGTTCTGAGCGGGGAAATGGTTTAGTTATTAGTGGTCTGTTCTGTCAGATGCATTGGCCGTGAATTCTCTGACTTGGCCGTGTTTTTTTTTTTTTTTTTTTTGTGTAACATTTGTTTGCTTGCCTTCGGATAATTTATGATTAACATCAGAAAAGAATAATCCGGAAATAAATAGGTCGACAACATGTGTTTTATAAGACAATACCACACGTATTACCCAATCATAAATTTTATAATTAAATCTTCAGCATAGAATGAGTTTAAGGAGCTTTTTTTTTTTACTTAATCAGATAATTTAGTTTATTCAGTCAAATTATTATTAATATTATTATTTTTACAGCTGATTATGTGCATTTGTGAATACAAATTTTCAAACCAGCTTAGACAGTCGGTACAACAGCTGGACTTTCTTGTTTTATTTGACATAAATTCAGAGACCACATCTATTTTCTATCATCTATAATTTACATTTCTTTTCGAAAACATAACAGTAATTTCATCTTAATTACGCACCAATATGATTTCTGAACAATGTGCTTTTGAAGAATATTAATAATATAGTATGACAAAAATGCAATTTTTTTTCAGCTTTTTGTTTAAAAAGTTTTTTGTTGTTGTTGTTTGAATGAAATTTACCCACATTCAAGTGTTGATAAAAAAAGGATGCATGAAGCTAGAGTAAAATGTTTTTAAAATGGAAAGAGTTAAAGTAGCCTACGGTAAAAGGTATATACAGTGCTAATTAAGGCATTAAGTTCAATTTCCAAAAGATGATTGTTTATTCCTCTTTTTAGTCAACTTTAGCATGGGTGTGTAAACTTATTATTCCTCTTTTTAGTCAACTTTAGCATGGGTGTGTAAACTTATGCATAGCACTGTATTTCAAGTATAAATACCTAAATAGTAGTTGTAGTATAAGTAGTAGTATACAGTAGTAGTATAGTTAAAGTGCAAAAATAATATATAAATAGTAAACTATAAGTATGATGTTATGTTCACCTAAAGAAAACTCACAAGTAGGCTATACTTGCAGTATAAAACTACTAAACTAGTAGTTTACTGAGAGTACACTTCACACTTTCTGAGAGTGTACTTTCATAAACTAAAAAATGTGCTACAAGTATTTGACTAGTAAACTATCAGTATACCTAAGTTCACTTGTAGTATAGTTGCATACCCAGTACAAACGAAAAAATTTGTTGTAAACTAGTTGTGTACTCAGTTTACTATTTCACTTAAAGTATAAACTTAAAAGTATACTTTTTAAACAAAAAAATGGGCTAGTATTGAAACAGTACACTTAAAATAAATACTTAAAAATATACTTTAACTTTACATAAGTATACTTAATAAAATGAACTTGAAGTATACTTATTTTTTTGTAAGGGTAGCATGTTTCCATATGCAGTATGACATACTGTATGTACAGGTAAATATATAAAATGGGGATACGTGTAGACACTTAGGCTATGTAGTACAGTATTAGAGCATTAAAGGAATTGCAGCAAGAATTAGAGGTTATTAGAGGGTTTTTTTTATGTTGGAGTTATACGAAAAGGCACACAAGATGTGTAAAATAAACAGTGTAAAATTCATGATTTACTCTAGTAACATGTACTGCAGTGCATGAAGCACAATAAAGTACTCCATAAGGAGATCATTGTTTGTAGTGCTTCCATCATGTAGTGTTTTAACAAGGTCATTGTTAAGTCTCTCTACATGTTAATGGGCGAAAACTTTCCTATGTTATGGCAAAAAAAAAAAGTTAGACATAGATAATATATTGTAAATTACGTTTTTGCACTGTATTGGCTAATGGTTTGGACAATTGACATAAAATCATAAAATCAAAAGGTTTTATCATGGTGAGAAAACACCAATAGAACTATTTCTAAACATGTTCTCCAAAAGGTCTTATCATCTTCACACAATTTAAAGTAAATTTATCTTGTTTTCAGGATATTTTTATATCAAAAAATATAAATATGATTTAAATATATGATATTGGAATACAACATTTAGCAGTGAACTGTAAACTTGATTAGCTAAAAAAAAATGTTGGTGTTGCTTTAAAATAAAAATCTGATTGGTGGTCTGAATGTCGAGTAGATTCAGCTTAGTGAGTGTTTTTCTCACACCTCCTGAGCTCATAAAAATCAATAATTCTCAGGAACAGTAACAATAACACGGTCTCAGGGAAGATTGAGAAATATGTGTATTGCTCTTCCTCTGACCACAGGGTGTCACTGTGATATTTCATTGGTGGAATCCCCTGTCTACTGTTCTCATAGTGTTACGTAATTGTCATCCTTAGTGCAGAGACTGAACAAGAACAGAGACTCCCACTCAGGCAGTGGGCCGTACTCTCTATTCTTGAAGATTTCATGACTGCGTGTTTATGTTTGGTTTCCAGTGCATGTGCTGTTATAATTTATATAAAAGGTGTGTGGTTTCTGGAGGAACAATATATACAGTAGATATTTGAATATTAGTAAGCCTTTAGGACAGGACACATAATGAGTGTCATGATGACAAAAAATATACAGTTCTTTAAATCAAGTGTTGAACTGTAATTGAAGAATCAATTGCATAAAAAGGTTAACGACCTTAATGTGCTTATATAACATGTCTCATTGATTCAGTGTGATCAGTAAACCTCACAACAACTATACAAATAAACATAATTTCACTTGACTTGTTGAGGATGTGTGTGATACTATGTTTTGGCATACTAAATGGGATAAAACCCTTACAGCATCCTAGACACCACCTAGCCATTATAGAAACCACATAGCATCACACTAACAACCACCCAGAAGACTTAGGCAACTGCATAGCAACACCCTGAAAACCAACTAGAGACCAGAATATATTGCAACATGGATAGGCTCTATTAACTTTGGCAATTAGCAACTACACAGAACACCATAGCAATGTGCTAACAACCACTCAAAACAGTTTAACAATTGCATAGCAACACCTTGGCAACCAACTACAGACCAGAATACCTTAGAAACTTGAGGATGGGCTCTATTAACTTTGGCAAGTAGAAACTACACAGAACACCATAGCAATGCGCTAACAACCACTCAAAACAGTTTAACAAGTGCATAGCAACACCTTGGCAACCAACTACAGACCAGAATACCTTAGAAACTTGAGGATGGGCTCTGTTAACTTTGGCAAGTAGAAACTACACAGAACACCATAGCAATGTGCTAACCACTACTCAAAACACTTTAAGAATTGCATAGCAACTCCTTGGCAACCAACTACAGACCAGACTATCTTAGAAACTTGAGTATGGGCTTTTTTAAATTGAGCAAGTAAGCAACTACACAGTACACCATAGCAATACGCTAGCAACCATTCACAACAGCCTAGCGACAAGCTGAATCATTGTTTTCTTAAGAAAATTGTATTCTGTGCTCATTCTGTAACTTAAATTAACACACAGCTGTCCCATTTAAGATACTTTAGTGTAAATCTCAGGTTTTTGCTACACATTTATTTGCACCCTATATTTAGTTACCAATAAAGAATAAATGCAATTTAATCTACAAAAAAAGAAAAGAAAAAAAATGTAGCAGTGTAGATTTCCTGTTTAGTTGAATAAATAGTTGAATTTGTTTAAAAATGTCTTTCTCACCTCACTTTTAATAACATTTCTTAATGCAGATTATGCTGTTCTCAAAAATGCTTAACTTATACAGTCCATTATCTTCACCTTTCATCTCTCCATTGATTTCATACCGGAAAGGATGCTATTCAGCAGCATTATTAAAATGTGTGGCTAAGCTTGATGTCTTGTTTTGATGTGGTAATGTGATTCGGTACAGATACACTTCTGAGCCGGACCTGCGCAGTTGAGGCTGGAGAATCTCGATATTGAGCACTAAAGACTCCACGCGCCTCTACAGTTCTTCAGTCGTATGATAACCCTCATCGACGTCGTGAGCGCGAAACGCGCGTCCGACAGCAGGTGTATTTACGGATGCGACGCGCGGTAAAGTGAAGCATGAACTCGCGCTGACGGTACCCGTCCATCTCTCCTGCTAGTAACTTGTGAGCCTGAAGAATGGCAGGTGCCAAAAAACCCGAGTCGCCGTCCGAAATCGACCCGGACGGAAAGACCGAAGCCAGGAAATCCTTCGAGCAAATTTGGCTCAATTCGGCGGTGCCTGTTCGGACGATGGGTTCTTTTGAGAGCGATGCTGGCCAAAGGTACCGCAGTCCCGTTTCAGGCAGCATGTGTGTGTGAACACTGTTTGATAATAAAACTGCAGCATCCTCCAGCACGCGCCACATTCACTGCGAATAATTTAAAACGAATGAGCTAATGACGATGGTTGATGAAACGATCAAAAAACATATATTTCGTGTTTAGTTGAGCTTGCATGTAAAAGGTGGCGATTTTGTTCCAGTAGTCGTGAGCGAATCACAACAGTGCATCTTTATTCGTTTTGATCATCTAATACAGGAATGTCATATCTGCCTGATTATGCTGTGGCAATATTAATCTGATCCAAGATTACAAAAGCCACTTAAAACGTTTATAGTTTTATATGACTGGCAGGAGGGTGCTGCATCCAGCAATAGCTCTGTATTAGCCTACATTAAGAAATGAAACTGATTTTGTATTGTAGCCTAATGCAACAGCAACTCAGAAAGCTGAACTAGTAGAAACTTCTACTAATGTGTCAAATAGCCTACTTGTTTGACAGTCAAATATGATGCTTTGTGTGAAGCACATGATAGACAAATGATTTACCTACTTCTTTTAAAGAGCTGTTGAACAAGCAAACGGATGTATTTTCATAGTCACATTTGCTCTGTGTGGCCTTAATATCATATTTAATTTTTATTTATTTCATCAATACACCTCCATCCATTCATTTTGAATGCATGTTCTATATTAAATCTCATTATATGATCTGTTCAGGGTGACTGTGCCCAAGTTATGGATTTCAGAAATGTACATACAAATCACGCAGTTAGCTAACAATTAATTAAAGGCAGAAACAATGAGTTCATTGACATAATGAATACATATTGTTAACAAATGATTAAGGATATAGAAGATTTACTATTGGTGCAATATTGGTGCAAAATATTACAACCATGGTCATATAATGCTGATTGTAGTCACTTGAGGCTGTCAAGCACATTATCACTTATTAAGGTGTGTAATAAATCAATATCTCAGTTTAGATGCAAATCTCATCTCAATATGATGTTTTCATTATGGTTTGGTTATAGGCAGATTAATAATTCACAATGCTTTTCTTTATTATTAGTCCACACCCAGCTCTCATCTCACTCTATAGCCGTTCTTTCAATGTGAGTTGAAGCTCGATGGACCTAATGCAGCTTTCTACAGGGCTGGTTTCATATCTGTTCAATGATGTCCTCTATTTAATGTAATCCACTCCAACTACCCATTCAGCCTATTGCTCTATTGTGTACTGATAATGGTGCACAGAGGCACTTGTGTTTGCAGTTGAGCTGAATATGAGAGATGAGCAATGGGAGAGCTGTAGAGTTGTGCAAAAATGTCAAAATAGTTTTTATAAGGAGCAGTTTTTGGTCTTTTTGATGCTTCTTTGAGTTATTATGTTTTATTGCATGTCAACAAATGGAAATATATTTATTTTGGTAAACCTTTATTTTACAGTGTCATTGTTAGATTTGTTACATGTAGTTACTAAATGCATATTACATGCAACTAACCCCAAACCAAACCCTAATCCTAACCCTTAACACATGTAGTTCCTTAATATTAAACAAAGACACCTTAAAACAAAGTGTAACCTTTATTTGTAATTATTTCATGCAATTACCATGTAATAATCCCTGCAATATTGTTTGGCAAGATAAAATTCAAAGTATTTATGGCATTTTATCTGCAGTTTAATCCTCTGGTCCTCTTGTATTACCTTATTCTGACTTCAGACTTCTAATTTCAGGCTTGTTGTGATGTCTAAACTAGGGATGCACCGAAAGTTCGGCCGCGAAAATAGCATTTTCTGGCCGAAAGACAAACACTGCTGAAAATGTTAGCCGAAAATAAATGCCGCCTCACCCCTCAGTGTTTGGCGCTCAGGTTTCACTCTCGCTCTAGCCGTTATCACTGTGTGATGCTCCACACAATATTCCGCTTTATGTACATGCGCTCCGCTCTGGTTATTTTATTTTATTGGCTTGTATTTTTTAAATTCATTATCATTAAAATGACTGCATTTCGTAAAAAAAAAAGAAGAAGGATTTTCGGTTTGTTTCGGCCCAGAATTTTCATTTCAGTGCATCCCTAGTCTAAACCCATAAACCTGTGAACCCCTAAAGATAAATGGTCTAGAGGTTTTTGGTGGCCAGCAGTTTAGTATTTATTGGTCGTTTAAATTAAATGTGATGTTAATGTAACATTCTTTGAGTCCTCCAGGGCGTGAAAGGAGGAAATATGTCTCTCTGTCTCTCTATTGATCCACTCAGTGAATGCCTCAACAACACTAGGTAGGTCTTTCTTGGCATTAGTTGCCAAGAGCAGACTATAAATAGGGCAAACGCTTACACTAGGATGAATAGGAATGTCAATTAACTTTTTTCTTTCTTACCATCATGAGGTCCAGTAAAAATAAATTAATTACAATTTTGTTTTACACAATACAGAATAAAATGGAAAAAAAAAATGGAGTTGTTCATAAAGTTTTACGGCATTCTGTAGCCCCTACAGTGACATGGTGAAGGATAAAAATATGAGATGGGATAAAAAATATTTCAATGCCTTTGTGTTTTCTCGCAAAAGGTTTGTGTTCTTTTGTGAGTGAACACAAAGTTTCTCGAGAATGCAAACGTTTTGCGAGGGAATGAAAAGGTTTTGTTAGCGAACACAAAATCATTGAAATATATTTTGTCCTCCCATCTTAGATTTTTTTCCATTACCATGTGCCTTTAGGGGCTCCGTAGTTATGCAGTGTATTTTCATGTGGTCATTCAAATTCCAACATCAGGGTTAAATTGATTGTCACTATACTCCTTAAAACATTAACTCATCAATTGCATTGGCACTTTCTTGATATCACATCATATTTTTTCAAACTTTCAAGTTTTTTTTATTTTATTAAATGTATTAAATTAATTTATTATTTTTTATTAATTCACATTATTAAGTATGGGAAGATGGTTGGTGCATGTTGAATTCCCAAATGTGCATGTCACATGTTAAAGTTACCCAAACTCAGAGCAGAGATGGAGTTGGAATCAAGCCGCTCTGAGATGCTGCAAACACCATTTTTAGTTTGAAAAGTTTATGTAAGTGCCAACGGTGTCACACTAGTTAGTGATAACACCCACACGTCCATAATCTGAAATACTGAGTACCAGAATTCTGCCTGAATTAGTTGATGACTGGTCTATTTCAAAAGATTTTTTTAAATCACTGCACCTTTGATTGTGACTAATGCAAAACGTACCACGACACAAATAGCCATCTCTGCCTTCACAATTCTAAACAACCCAAATATTAAAACAAAAATCCTGAATGATCTAAAGTGACTTCAAAGCTACTTTTAGACCACTTCATAACATGTTTTGATTATACCAAAGGACATTTCTCTGCCCTGTCAGGTCTTTCCATTTCTTATTTCAGCACTTAGTGTAGACAGCAAGGAGTGAAAGAGGAGAAGTAAATAGTTTGAATGGTCAACTCTCTTTAAAAGATCACTCATTGTTTGCCCATCATGCTTTTTCATAATACAGATGACACATTTTTGTGCTTCAAATATATTATTATATATATATATATATTTCTCTTATATATTTATAATATATCATATAATCTTACATATTTCATAAATTCCTGCCAAGCTGTCAAACGAGAGGCCTATGCTGAGCAGTCTGCTTCATTTTTAGTTTGACAATTTGACATATATCACAATTTTTTCATATTGAGTCTTTTTTTTTTTTTAAATGAGTCTTACGTAAGTGCAGTACACAATACTGTATATTATGAGCCAAAATATGAAATTTACACCAGTTTTCATATAATGACAATGTATATGAATCATCTACAATTGTGCATTAATATGTCAACAACTCCCTTTCTCAGCTTTAAATAGATCAGGTTTGTAAAAGAACTGGAGCTTCAGAGCACCTCACAGTGAGATAATGTTTCTGAGGGTGCTGTGAAATGCTGTGGTGCAGTGCAGGTTTTGTATTTGTACTGTATGTAGGTGTAGCTTTAGACGAGCGAAAAATCATTCAGTCTGACAGCAGGGACTCAAGAGTCTGAAACCAAGACCGAGCACCATGTTCCTTCCTTGCACACTATTTCATCAGTCATATACATGTTCTTTTTGTGAGTAAGTAGATATCCTACATCAGTGGTTCTAAACCTTTCTGACACGTAGGCTAGACCTCACTGTCGTTCAAAACAGTATTGCCCCTATAAAAGATATTTTCTGATGTAATTGTCAAAGCTGCTTGGTTTCAAATATTTTTTTAATAAAAGAAACTGTATAATCTTATATTAAATTAATTAATGATTCATTTTGTGATTTCAGAAATTTCATGAACTGTGTTCTTCAATAAAAAACAATACTTATAGAGGGGAGAGAAAATAAATATGATTTGACATCTTGATTTTTTTTTTTTTTTTTTAGTTTTTTTTTTTTTTTTTTACATTTTAAAGGCAGGGTAGGTAGGATTTATTAAAAATTAAAGATCCAAATTTGTTAAAACTTTCTATATATATCAATACATAATTAAAATGTAAGAACTCTGAAAAAAAGAGTATAAAAATCAAGTGACTCTAGACCGTATAATCTGTATTAAACACAGCTCATTATTTCGATTCGGGACGAATCAAAGGATTGGCTTAGGCGACTGTCACTCTCTCGCAACCATGGCAACCACCCTTTTGCCACACAGCACCTACCCACTTGCGCGCGACCGTTTGATTTGAGGAGTGCGAGAGGCACGGAACCTGATCACACCTCCGTCCAGTAGATGGCGGTAATGCACTATGTTTGCAAGCTGCCAATAAAATCTATCGAAGAAGAAGAAGAAGGCACTGAACCTAGGAATACCAAAACAATGGCAGAGAAAGAGCAATCTAAATTTACAGTACCGGCATATGCAGTTAGTGAAGGCAAACCAGGCAAAAAAATGCCCCTTCCCCTCCGCTTGTCTCAGGTAAATAATGCGTCCTCTAGCTCAGCGGTCGGAGTCGCGCGTTCATGTGTTTTGGGGACGTGGCTTTGGAAGAAGCACAGAAATGAGGGGGTGGAGTGAATGGAAATAATGAGATGACTTTAAAACAGTCGTGAGAGGTCTACAGACACTCGATTTTGATACTTTCTTTTTCAGAGTACTTACATTTTAATTATGTATTGATATGTACATAAAGTTTAAACAAATTTGAAAAATAAAATTTTTAGACCATTTCTACCTACCCTGCCTTTAATTTAGATTAAAAAAATATATATTATTTGAATATATTAATAATTGTCATTGTAAATCTTTCTGCCGTTACATTTTATATACTCTCTAGAAATGTTGTGGTGTTTTGGTTTGGGGGTAGGGTTAAGGGATCTAAAATATATTTATAAAATCGTAAAAACATGACTAAACAAATTTACTTTACTTTAAATATTTTACACTTCCATAACTGTAAATACCTAATAATGTTTGATGGTTAGGGTTCAACTAACAGGCTGCTGAGCATGCTCAGTTTAATCACTGATGATGCACTCAATTTGTGTGAGCATGTGGACTTATGTTTGTTATTTAGAAATAATATATGTTTTAGCATTATGTAGTGTTTTTTATTATTATTATATTTTGCTGTAAAAGTTGTTTCAAGTCACCGTTAGAGTATAATTAGTGTCCTCTTTGGTGAAGTTTCTTCCATTTGAGTGAGTATCTTCAAATTGTTATGGAATATAAAAGTAACTCTATATAACCTTTTCAGTTTGTCCAACAAAAGTTAGACAAAATAAGTAAGTTTTATGTCACTATTGTATAATATTAATGCTCAGCTTAGTGTTAAATGCAAACTTATTAAACTTGGATCGACAAGTAAAAACATTATTATTTTTGATTTGACAGAACTTGTTATATTGTTTGACCAACTTGGATTAAGTTGATACAACAATCAGTGCGTTTACATGCACCCTCATAATGTGATTATAATGGGATTTTGGCAATATTGCGATTAAACTTTACCTCATGTAAATGCAATAAGCAGGCATGTAAACACCTTAATCGCATTATTACCGCTCTGACCAAAGTGCGCATGTGTTCGGTTCTATACGGATGCCGTGTGTTGTTCACACAACTTCATGAATGAACTCTCTCGTATCTTCATCCAGACTGTGCGAAAAACGCTACAGCAGTACTTCTACGTGCGATGGATTCTATGCACGGATGCTTCCGCATTTAGTTTCAGTTGATCCGCCTAATAAGGCCAAATAAGAGAGAATAACCATAGTTTTTATGGTTAACCATTTATTTTATTTCTCTCTAATATCCAAAGGTGTTCTTAATTGCTGTCCTCATTATCAAAAGGCACCACTTTGACTGGTGAATATCCCTGAAGAAAACCCCAAAACAGTGAAATAATATTTAATTATGCAGATAATGAAAATGTACTTTAATCATCCTTTGGTCAGGTAAATTGGTCAAGGAGTAGATATCCTGTAGAGGAACTATGTGGACAGACCTTGGCTTCGACCTTGGGTCCCACACTTGAGGCATGTTGCTGTCGTCGTTACGGTGAAGGTCTCTCTCCTAGAGGTCCTGGGTGACTGTCTAGTGTCTAACCCTATGGGGCTATCCTTTCTGAGGGGGATTGGTTCATAGATTCTGGTCTCTCAATGTAGGTTGTTGAGACCATTTTAAATGCTGGAGCTCCCTCTAAAACTGTATGCTCTAAGGTGGTGTCTCGTTGCATCAAAGTGCGATCAGCGCTACTTGGACCCATCTCAGTACCCTTTTTGGGTCACAGGTTTAGGCGTGGCTGCTTCAGACAGACCCTGGCTTCCACCTTGGGTCCTACAATTGAGGCATGTTGCTGTCGTTATGGTGGACGGCTCCCCTCATAACGGTTTTGGATGACCGTCTAGGGTCACCTGGATACACATGGTTGCTGTCACAAGTGTGACCATTTTAAATGCTGGAGCTTACTTTGCAAGGAAACTATGCTCTAAGGTCCAGGTCTTGGACCTCAGCACCACTTGGACCCAGTCCACTTCCCGGTTGGTTCCTACTGGAACATCTTTCAGGTCCCCGTTACACTCAAGTTACATGGCCACTATTTCGGCCAGACACATTTACATTGATGGAGTTTGTATGGGGAAGCATCCCATGGTATCTTGTTTTTGCGCAAAACCAGATGGCTGAGGTCTATCTGCAGACCGCGAGTTCTTTCCCGGGACCTTGATGTAGTCTTTCAGATGAGCCTCAGAGGAGTTTAAGACTCTCAAGGATCTGTTATTGCTGAAAACTTTGTAAGAGATTTGCACTGCTTTGGGGGGCTTCTAAGGTTCTGTTGTCACCAGGCAGTGTTTATTGCTATGGATTACTGATGCAATTTCTTTGCCTATGAGGTACCCAGCTTGGCTTCACCCCTAGGGATCAGAGCCCACTCTACTTGGAGTGTGGCTTCTTCTAATACACTATTTAATAATACCAGAATATTTTGATCTGGTTAAATGATTTGGTCCCCATGAGATGTGTAAAAATGCAGAAAGTTTTCTTTGAGGGTTGGGTTTAGGGGTAGGGTTGGAGGATAGAATATACAGTTTGACTGTATAAAAATGATTATGTCTATGGAAAGTCCCCATAAAACATGGGAACCCAACGTGTGTGTGTGTGTGTGGTTAGTACTCAGTTCTGCAGGAAAGTTGAGCTCCAGCAGTAAGATTAAGCACCCCTACAGTAAATGATTCTGCTTGAACTTTTATTATATTATTCCATTGTTTTAAAGAACTTGGGTTTTGTAAAATATGGCAGAAATCATCCCGTATCTAATTTTACCTTTATCAAAGCATACATTTTGTGACACTTTGGATTGGAACAAAGTGTTAGACGTGCTATTTGGATAATGGTTGTGTAAAGCTTTATAAAGATGCCCCAGATGTTACTGTGATTCAGATGATATTGTGGTAACTTTGAACACAAATGTTTTTAGTGCTAAAAAAGCTTGAAAATCTGCCACCTGGCCAGGCTCACAGCAATCAGTATAATGGGAGTGTGTTTGTTAGGATGGGGGTAGGGTTCATCCACTCACTTTTTGGTAGACTGTTCAAATCATTCCTACATCTCGTTATTGTGCATAAATCCTACTGTATGTGGCTCCCTGTGTCACTTATTTTGATTGGTCGTTTGGTTTCTTCCTGATTTTCTGGGGATGTAAGTGGGAGCAGTTCCCTGTAGAATAAGAAGTTCTGACAGTTTCTTGGATGGAGCAACAGCAAAAGTTTTTTTTTAGCCAGTTATTTGCTCTCAAGGATCCATACAGCAGAGTCTGCTGCTTTAAAGGTCTTTGCTAATTTGCTGCTGTGATGTATGTGAACTTGTACTTTCAAAACAGATGTTTCTATGGTGGCTGAGAGAGCTTGACGCTGCAACAGAAGAAAACACATGCAAGTAGAAAAAACACAAAATTAAGCACAGCAAATAAAGAAAACATCAGTTTGACAACACGTGCTGCAAATATTCACAACACAACCAAATACAGAAACACGCAGCAAAAAATATTCACAACTACAAAACATGGTGCAGATTTGCACTCGCAATAGTCACAAACCTGTATTCTGAATTTGAAGCTGCAGACAAGTAGTCTCAAATATGTAAAATGGGGCACAAAGGAGTTATTGATTGGCGCCTAGCCAATGAAATGGGACTTCTTTTGTACGCGATGATGTCACGAAACCCCCTTCATCCTCGGGGACGTTCTGATCGTGGCTTAATGCATTATACAGTGATAATAAAAGAACTATGATATTATCAAACTCAGTAAATACCATACTAATTATGCATACATATGTACATAAAAGCAGATGAGCCCAGAATATGAACGCAACACGTTTAATTACATGTTATGAGTTTAAGTTACCTTCATACACAACGCACATTTGATCAGAATGTTAAAATAAACAAAAAACTCACTTTTCTGGTCAACACCAACACATTGAAAAATAAAGGCCCTGATATACTTTAAGCAAAACCGAAGAACGAATTGATGTGACGTAATTTCGAACAAATCAGGCCACAACAACCTTTCTAGAAAAGTTTGCTACGAATTGCAGAGCTCGTGCAAACTTTGTTGCTATGATCAAATGCTTTTCTTATGCTTTATTTAAAAGAATGCTTGCTGTTTCCTCAATTTTATTGTGCGTTTATTTTGTTATTGGGAGGAAAGCGTTCAACACATATACATATTCATCTAACTGTCGTTCTCAGCAGAGTGGGCGGCGCCGGATGTTTGCTAACAGTATATCGCTGCTCATGTATTACAAACTTAGTTTTACCCCTAAGCAAACAACGAAAAATAACTTCGCTGTGAGTATATCAGGGCTTTAAGTGGCCCCAGCCAGTTCGTCACTTTGGGATCCCAAACAAATGGATGCAGATGTTTCCTTAATTGGTGTTTTTTCTATTTGCATGTGTTTTCTTCAGTTGCAGCGCATTGAGCTGTCTCGTCAGCGTCTGTTTCACTCCATTTTCTACCCGTTAAAGTGATAGATCAAAATGATCCTTCTAATGAATTTACTCACCCTTATGTTGTTCTAATCCTCAGTGACTTGACTTTCTTTCTGCTGTGGAACACAAAAGGTTATAGAATGCTTTTTTCAATGTTATGATGGTCAAGAGATGGTCAGGCTTAAAATGACAGAAGTCCTTGAGCTTGATGATTCAGCTCCAGAACCTATTGACTGTAATGTCATGGAAAAGAGCATCCAGTGCATTATTCAAAAATCCCTCCTTTTGTGTTTTACGGAAAAGAGAAAGTCATACAGGTTGATATATTATTCCACTCATGCCTGTATAAACTGCATCTGGGCATAGTTAAGCAGGCATTGTGGAAAATGGACTAATCTGGAATAACAGATTTGAACTGCAGTCACCTGTAAATGAGATGACTCTCTGAAACACTCTATTCTAATTGGTAAATAATTGCACTGAGCCTCAAAGATTTTTTTTTTATAAATAATAATTGATAACAGTATATTTGAATTTCAGCACCATTTTCTCCCTTAATGAAATGTGGATTTTACAAAGTCACCCAACTATGAAGAGCTCACTCATTTAAAGTGGCAGATGGCATAACTTTCTAATTAACGGTCTTTTTTTTAAAGTTTATCTGTGTTATAGCTGTGGTGTGAAACTATTCTCACAGAATTAGCACGATTATTATAAAGTAATAGTTAATAGTTATCATCCTTAGTGTGAACATGAATGACCCTTAAAAAAGTGTAAAGATGCACTTTCACAAGTGTAAAGATCTTTCTGCAAAGTTTTGATGTATGACAGCGAGAGAGAGAGAGAGAGAGAGAGAGAAAGAGAGAGAGACACTTGAATTTGAAGATCCTTTAATTATTTGAAAAATTACATAAGAACTACACAAACATACACACAATTGTGTAATAACAATAAATAACAAACACTGGTTCACTCCCCAAGTATAGTTAAAAAGTCTCTCGATCTTTGACCAGGTGATAATAAGCATATTTAACCTTTAACCTTGATTTTATTTGACCCTTTAAAATTGACACAAAACCCTTTAAAATGGAAACCTTTATGGATCAGTTGACCCCACACCACTGAGTTTACCTTTGCGTGATAGCCAGATTGCCATTTTTGCCTGATGCCCGAACAAAAAATTAAGCAACACATCTGCTTTCTATTTTTGTTATTCTTGGGCCCATAAATAAAAAGTATGGATGAGAACACTACTCCTTAAAACTTACACCATTCTTTTAATTTAGACAACAAAGCTTCAAGTTTCCCACACTGAAACAATAAATTTAAAACATAGTGGTTCCTTTTTTCTTTAGAAAATAATTTTTTTAGACAGAATTTTAACTTTTAAGGCTGGAGAAAAAAGAAAAATCTCATGCACTCAAGTTAGTCACATGATTAAGAACACACTCATTCCACCCACCCATTATTCACAGTTTCTTGCAAGAAAATCACATCTAGATTTTTTTAACCTGATAAATTCTATAATGGTATTAGCCTTCCTCTTATCCCTCATCTCATTAACATTAAGGGATACCAGCCATAAGGCCTAAAAAAGAGAGATTAGTTAGAAAAGAGTCAAGAAGTTGTTAATAAGAGTGAAGATGTTAGCCATAGTGTTTACTTAGTTTTTTCCCCTCTTTATCCTCTCTTTTCTAGTTCCTTTGTCGAATTGCAGTAATGTGTTTCTTTAGTCTAAGCGTTTCTGCTGTGAAAGCTCTTCATAACTGCTAACTCTTGCCCACATTACAGATGTTATAAACGATGTTATAAACTTGTCCAAGTTTGGGAAAAAAATCGATCACTTCAACACTTTTACCCTTAGTTTCATCAAGAAATTCATTAATTTGAGCTACAGTATACAAGTCTCATTTAATCACTTTTGACATCTCTGCCCTTTCAGACCATTGTTCATCATTTTATTATCAGTACAGTGAAAGAGTCCTTCCAACTCATCTACTGAGCCTTCCTCTACTGACTGTATATATGAGTCACATTCTTACTATTATCCACATCCTCAACTTCAGCGCTTAAATGCCTGACAACAGCAGAACTACATCCAGCCTGCTCACTGCTCTTTCACTCACCTCACTGTGCTTGATGACCTTTTTGAAAGCCTTTCGCTTTTATTCTGTCGCTTGTTTCCGCTGTATCAGTATTGTTGATATATTTATAAGATCTGCTCTCAGCTGAACCAACAGGCAACTGCTATTCATTATCCACTTTCTTATGCGGGCAAGAGAAACGTTTGTGGCCTAAATCTTCACATCCAAAGCACTTGAGGTTATTGGTGCTTGTATACAAGATTTAGGAGTTTTCTCTGTGACTTCTCTGTGACTCAAGTGGAACGAGATCTCTAATGTGCGCTCCGGTGAACTTAGAAACATCTGTACCTGCTGTCTGAATAAAAGAACATGTTTCAATGCAGTGATTTTACATCCTAATGGGACCATTCTAACAGGACTTGTGATTTTTATGTATTTAGTCAGTCATTTAATTATGGCGTCGGATGAGATGAAATGTGGCGCATTTGAAATTGTGACTTTAGTTGCCGGGTCCTACAAGAAATTGTTCGCACAAAAAGTATTTTTGGGTGAAAAAAACATTTAAAGTATACAATACTTTATCAGTTGGTATTAAAGAGAGAGAGAGAGAGAGAGAGAGAGAGAGAACGTGCTGAAATAGAGTAATTTTTATCTATAGCGTGAATGTAATTTCAGTGAAAGGTGTTTCGCAATGTCTTTTATCTACTTAAATTTTTGCACCACTTAAAGGTTACTGGGAGATAACATAACACTAATAATATCAGCAGAGCACTTACTGTACGCTTGACTAGCCTTCACTGGAATGGAGTGAATACATTTACAGACTAATGTTTGAGTAAAACATGCAGTGATGAGGAAGGGTACAATCAGTAATTGAATACATTTTGTCATGTTAGTGACCCTAACTATGTAGACTGTGTTTAACTAGGTGATAAAGAAATCATTGAGATAATAGGTTTTTGAATTTGTGATTAATAAGTATGCACCGAACACACACGATATGTCCCTTGAGAAAACACATGCAGCAGTATTTTTGAGTTTGGGTTTATTTGGGGTTATGGCCTCCTGCCTTTGGACTCTTAATATAAATTTCTGCCAGCAAAATTGATCAGCTACACTGCATTGCTTGTGCAAGAGAGATGGTGCTCTTCACAGCCCTGTGGTTGTTCAGCTGAAATACTGCACTGCTCACCACACCACACAGAGGGAATATTTAATGTAATCCATTCACCGAGAACATTTGGCCCATAAATTCAGATAGAATATGCAGTTCATTTGACATGGATATTCACTCAGCCTGTTCCTTCAGGAATGTCTGTTTCCTTTGCTTATTAGTAATAATTGTTTTTCCATTGTCTGTTGTATTGCAGTTACACCTATTTGACAGTTGTACACGCCAATATTTGGTGCAATATTATTTTACATCAATCATTAAAAGCAATATTGCTCTCAATTTATCAAGTTGTTTGTGATAATGCAGTCATCATCTAACCTCCATGTGATCCATATCATGATCATCCATTTTTGTGTCAACTAAATAGCCACACAGAGCAACCCTGTGGCTATGAAAACTCCATCCTCCTGTGGTTTTCATCCAGATTATGGATCCAGCTCAGTGCTCAAAGCTTTTAAATGGCACTTCAAAAAATCATAACCTAAACACATTGTGAAAATGCAGTGTGTCACAGCACAATGACACACATTTGACAAAGATGTCTGTCAGATATTATTTTGCAGTGCTTTTCATAAGGACTGTGGCCAACCCAGCCTTTTCCAGCATGTTTTTGCATGTTTATAATTTGCATGTGTCCTTTATTGAAAACTCTCTCTCCCCTTTTGTGTCGCCCATATCTGCTTTATCCAGGTACACAGAAGAGTACAGTATGGATTCAACCAACGCACAGTAAGTCAGAGCGGAACCGTGGTATCCATCTAGCTTTCCGTGGCGAGTGAAATCTGTCTTTATTGGTGTTGTTGTCACCTCTCTTTGGACTACAGACTAATGACTCATTTACATTTAGCAGATGCTTTTAAAAAGGGTGACTTATTTAGCTACAGAAATTAGATAAAGGCAATTAAATGCTTCCTGTGCATATAATGAAGTACTAACTAAACCAAATAAACCTAATAAAAATACAGTACAATAAAACCTAGCGCAAATAACTGATAAAAGAGGAGTCTTGATCCTGTACCAAGAGTTTGGGAGAGATCTTGCTATTTGAACTTGAGGTCGACTGATATTGGATTTTATAGATACCAATAACTAAGTTAGGTAGTACTTGCTGATAACCGATTAATTAATCAATATTTTCTAAAACATATACTGAATTAAAACATAACACTGAAAGTAAAATAGTGCTGAACTTTATTACAAAAATAAACAGTATTGACTGAACCATCAAATTGTATTGTACTTTTAAATAAAATATATAAATATTAACTTTGCAGCGTGTACGTGGTCGTTGGTCCTCTTAGCAGCATGAAAAACTAAACTTTAATTCAAATTCTGCATGGATTATATATGCAGCGCTCAAAAAAGTGCTTTCTTTATAATCACTAAAAAGCTGATTTCATCTCATTTATAATCAATGAAGCTGTCTACACTACACAATTAATCTCTTTTTTGCATTGTCTATTTTGTTATAATGAGAGGACTTGAGAGCATGCAGATCTCAGCACTGAACTAAAACTTCAGCGTTTGAAACCAGGGGCGTATTTTTGTGGGGACACCTCCCTAAGTGGTGCCCAGAAAAACTATTAAAAAAACTATTACGTTTTATCAGAGCCGATCCTGACCTCCCTGGGGCCCTAAGCAAAATTCTGTTAAGGGGCCCTCCTACCTGACCCATGAGCCATGTAAACCATTTGCCATTGCCACACAGTCACACCTGACACCCCAGTGCTCCCACTACAATCCTCCCTCCTTTAACTACACTGAACAAAATTATAAATGCAACACTTTTGTTTTTGCCACCATTTTTCATGAGCTGAACTCAAAGATCTAAGACTTTTTCTATGTACACAAAAGGCCTAAATATTGTTCACAAATCTGTCTAAATCTGTGTTAGTGAGCACTTCTCCTTTGCCGAGATAATCCATCCACCTCACAGGTATGGCATATCAAGATGCTGATTAGACAGCATGATTATTGCACAGGTGTGCCTTAGGCTGGCCACAATAAAAGGCCAATCTAAAATGTGCAGTTTTATCACACAGCACAATGCCACAGATGTCGCAAGTTTTGAGGGAGCTACAATTGGCATGCTGACTGCAGGAATGTCCACCAGAGCTGTTGCCCATGAATTGAATGTTCATTTTTCTACCATAAGCAGTCTCCAAAGGCGTTTCAGAGAATTTGGGAGTACATCCAACCGGCCTCACAACCGCAGACCACGTGTGACCACACCAGCCCAGGACCTCCACATCCAGCATCTTCACCTCGAAGATCGTCTGAGACCAGCCACCCGGACAGCTGCTGCAACAATTGGTTTGCATAACCAAAGATTTTCTGCACAAACTGTCAGAAACCATCTCAGGGAACCTCATCTGCATGCTCGTCGTCCTCATCGGGGTTTCGACCTGACTGCAGTTCGTCTTGAGTGGGCAAATGCTCACATTCGATGGTGTCTGGCACTTTGGAGAGGTTTTCTCTTCACGGATGAATCCCGGTTTTCACTGTACAGGGCAGATGGCAGACAGCGTGTATGACATCGTGTGGGTGAGCGGTTTGCTGATGTCAACGTTGTGGATCGAGTGGCCCTTGGTGGCGGTGGGGTTATGGTATGGGCAGGCATATGTTATGGACAACGAACACAGGTGCTTTTTATTGATGGCATTTTGAATGCCCAGAGATACTGTGACGAGATCCTGAGGCCCATTGTTGTGCCATTCATCCACGACCTTCACCTCATGTTGCAGCATGATAATGCACGGCCCCATGTTGCAAGGATCTTTACACAATTCCTGGAAGCTGAAAACATCCCAGTTCTTGCATGGCCAGCATACTCACCGGACATTAACATTAAGGTCACCCATTAAGCATGTTTGGGATGCTCTGGATCGCCATATACGACAGCGTGTTCCAGGTCCTGCCAATATCCAGCAACTTCGCACAGCCATTGAAGAGGAGTGGACCAACATTCCACAGGCCACAATCAACAACCTGATCAACTCTATGCGAAGGAGATGTGTTGCACTGCGTGAGGCAAATGGTGGTCACACCAGATACTGACTTGTTTTCGGATTGGGGGGGGGTGGTCTTTTATTGTGGCCAGCCTAAGGCACACCTGTGCAATAATCATGCTGTCTAATCAGCATCTTGATATGCCACACCTGTGAGGTGGATGGATTATCTCGGCAAAGGAGAAGTGCTCACTAACACAGATTTAGACAGATTTGTGAACAATATTTGAGAGAAATAGGCCTTTTGTGTACATAGAAAAAGTCTTAGATCTTTGAGTTCAGCTCATGAAAAATGGGGGCAAAAATAAAAGTGTTGCGTTTATAATTTTGTTCAGTGTAGTACTAATGAAAATGTAATTCCTGATCTCAGAAATAGACATTGTTACTTGAAAAAGTACATTCTTAATATCAAGAATTCACATTTTAAATTGTACAAATTTAATTATTGATATCAAAAATGCATCCTGTGAATTAATAAAAGCTAAAATGGCTTGCCATAGCATGTCACTGTGTTTTAAAATTTAAATGATAAAAGCAATACTTGGTGGTTATTATTTACTGAGGGATGTGCATCCATATTGACCAGTATGTCCAGCCAATTAACATTTTAAATGCAATATAGCCGATAAATCAATAGTCAATGTCAATACATTGCTTTCCATCTTGCTTTATTGCAGAGTTGTAACTAAACTGACTTGGAGACTAGATAATCATTGTCTTGTTTTAAAAGTATGTTCCGCTATAATATGGAGTACCATCACGCCCATATTGTACTGGTCCCCACAGATGTTTTGCTGGAAAGGGGGCGTTTCTTCATATGAACGCATGTTAACGTGCGACGCGGTTATCTTTTCCGAGCTGCAGTTTATAAACAAACACCGTTGCCCTTTGTCGTTTATCAAACGTAATAAATAGTTGTATTTCACTCTCACTTTTTTTGTCAGGCACAAAGTCACAGAACACAGCCCTGGAAGTGGCCGGCATTAGCAAGCAAGACACAGACAGAAGATGCACTGCCCAGCTGGGTTAGACAGACAGACTAGAGAGAGATGCACATCAACTTAACTTTACTGTTCTTTGCTGACATCAAACTTGGAGAGGAGAGAACACAAGTTTACCTGATTGCTGTTCCCGCAATTCACTCTCATGGTGTTTTTTTCATGACCAGAAGGATAGTTCTGCTTTATTTTCACATCGATGTTGTAGGCTAAACTTTGATTTTGACGCGCTTTGACACGAGGGAGAGGCGGGGCCTTGAGTAATTTGCGGGGCCCTACGCAACTTGCATAGTGTGCGTATAGGACTGATCGGCTCTGCTATTTATGATACAAATTTTACTTTAGCATTTACTGTCGCTATTCCAGAATATTACGAATATTAGGCCTATAAGTCCTGCATCGATTCAGTCTTGTACATATTTTATAGAAACAAACAAAGTTAAAGCATATAAGCGCTGACAGCACAATCTGCACCTTATCTCAGCACTTTTTGGGAATCAGAGGCTGTTCGTTGAAGTCCTGCAAACCTAAAGTCCTCCATTACCTAGCATACAGAGAGTTTGTTCAAACAGTACAAGTCATTTTAACAAAAGGCTAAACATTTATATTTTGTAAAAAATTTGGACAGATTCCCCAACCACCCCTCTCATAAAAAAAATCGATGGTTCTACACAAATCGCCTAGGCCGCGTGACATATTTTAGCTTCGAAACTGAGAAATTCACCAAAAGACGACAACTTTGGAGCACTATTCATTTTGTACCTACAATATTCTATGATTAGAGTAAACTTTATAGTTACCTACGCAATGTGTGGAATATTGGGTATCAACTGTTTTGAACAGTTCATGTGTATTCTGACTAGCTTAAACACCTCTGATTGGCTATTGCATTCAAGAGATCAACGGACATGTCTGTGATTAGTTGCATTGCTCAACGCTGCAAAAAACATGTTGTAAACAAAAACCTTTCATGCTCTCCAGAAAGCAAACCCGAATGCGCACTGAGCGTTTGCCGAATCTGTTCGCAAATACGATACCCTAGCAACCTCTATCACCCCCGTAGAACCGGGCCAGACTAGGACCGGGGCATTATACATACCTTCCATTGTTTTAAATCCGCATCGGAGTATTCCGCTCCATGCAGAGTGTAGCGCCACGTGTCAAAACAAATGCCACGAGGCATCAGTGACAGTTTTTAATTCATCAGTTATCAGTGCAGAATCTGCAGATGAATCAGCAAAAACGGTACATCAGTCAACCTCTAATTTGTATCGTACTAGATACATACATTTCTAAGGCACTGTGCTGTGAAGCCTGTTATACGCAGTCTTCAACTGGCCTTCTGTCATCTGATTTATTATTATTATTATAATGGTTTTATGATTTTAATATAATCCTGAAAAGGTCCTCTTTCAGGATGAAATTAAGACAACAAAAAGGCCAAGTACGTCACAGAATCCCCAGAGTCTATTTGTCCGCAGAAGCCATGCAGGCATCCGTGAAGAATGGCAAATACAGCGGGGAAAATAAGTATTGAACACGTCACCATTTTTCTCATTAAATATATTTCAAAAGGTGCTATTGACATGAAATTTTCACCAGATGTTGATAACAACCCAAGGAATCCATACATACAAAGAAACCAAAACAAATAAGTTCAGATATTAAGTTATGTGTAATAATGTGAAATGACACAGGGAAAAAGTATTGAACACATGAAGAAAGGAAGGTGCAAAAAGGCATGGAAAGCCAAGACAACAGCTTAAAACTATTAGTAATTAAAAAGCAATCCAGCCCCCTTTTAATAACAGCTGGTTCAGTCCCAACGGATGGTCTACAAAAAGGTCTCATTGCCAAGGTGTCACACAAGACACATCTCATGATGGGTAAAAGCAAAGAGCTGTCTCAAGACCTTTGCAACCTAATTGTTCCAACACATAATGATGGCATTGGTTATAGGCGCCATTCTAAGCTTCTGAATGGTCCAGTGAGCACTTTTGGGGCCATAATACGGAAGTGGAAAGACAATCATTTCACCATAAATTTGCTTCGACCAGGTGCTCCTCGCAAGATTTCTGACAGAGGAGTGAAAAGAATAATCAGAAGAGTTGTCCAAGAGCCAAGGACCACTTGTGGAGAGCTTCAAAAAGACCTGCAGATAGCAGGTACTGTTGTCTCAAAGAAAACAGTAAGTAATGCACTCCACCGCCATGGCCTGTATGCAAGACTCCATTACTGAAAAAAAAGCATGTTGAAGCTCATTTAAAGTTTGCTGCACAACATTTGGAAAAGCCAGTAAGCAAAAAAAGCAAAATACTGGGAGAATATAGTGTGGTCACATGAGAGCAAAATTGAACTGTTTGGATGCCATAATACACACCATGTTTGGAGGAGAAATGGCATTGCACATTACCCTAAAAATGCCATACAACTTGGTGTTGGCTCTTGGACAACTCTTCTGATTATTCTTTTCACTCCTCTGTCAGAAATCTTGCGAGGAGCACTGGTCGAAGCAAATTTATGGTGAAATGATTGTCTTTCCACTTCCGTATTATGGCCCCAACAGTGCTCACTGGACCATTCAGAAGCTTAGAATGGCACCTATAACCAATGCCATCATTATGTGTTGGAACAATTAGGTTGCGAAGGTCTTGAGACAGCTCTTTGCTTTTACCCATCATGAGATGTGTCTTGTGTGACACCTTGGCAATGAGACCTTTTTGTAGACCATCCGTTGGGACTGAACCAGCAGTTATTAATTTGCACGGACAGGGGGCTGGATTGCTTTTTAATTACTAATAGTTTTAAGCTGTTGTCTTGGCTTTCCATGCCTTTTTGCGCCTCCCTTTCTTCATGTGTTCAATACTTTTTTCCTGTGTCATTTCACATTATTACACATAACTTAATATCTGAACTTATTTGTTTTGGTTTCTTTGTATGTATGGCTTACTTGGGTTGTTATCAACATATGGTGAAAATTTCATGTCAATAGCACCTTTGGAAATATATTTAATGAGAAAAATGGTGACGTGTTCAATACTTATTTTCCCCGCTGTAGACAATGTGTCTTGTACATGCGTAACCCCAGACGTTCCCTTACGAGGTGTTGGTGTTGACCTATGGGAATGTTCCAGTTTTTCTGAATTGTTAAAACATATTTCTCGAAACCATCACCAACTTTCTCAAAACCTTAAACACAAAACCAAATCTTCAAACTACATTCAGAAAACCTGACTCATCTAACAAAATCAAACAATTGACTCAAAACTATTTTATCTGTGCTCAAAATCACATAATTCTTTCAGATCATACACATAGCAAGTCAATATTATAAACACTACTGATCATTCATTAGACACTACGTTAAAAAATGGGAAACAGTTACAGAAAAAAATTATATTCTAACAAAGTAAACAAATTTTGCAGTTATGTAAAAAATTATAGTAATCACAACTTACAGTAGTAAGGTGAATAAATTGTATACTGTATGCACTGCAAGTATAATATTGCACTGAATATTGTACAGTAGGCCTATTGAATGTCTGTATATTCAGCACTTGCATACTGTGAAAATACAGGAACCCAACTGCAAAAGCCGAAAAGTAAAAATAAAAATAAAAACCTCTAAATGAAAAGCATGCTACAGTACAAGAGTTGTGCAATTGCAAAATCAAGGTCAATGAGAGATTTATTCTGCCTCAGCATACATCTTCTTGCCTGAGGACTTTCTCCACATCACAGGTAATGTCTTCCCTTGTCAGGCAAAGGGAAAAAACCCTCTGGTGTGCCAGATCCAGCCTTGACATCATACTCCACAACTTGCTCTTTCTCGTCCTCATCCTCTTCCTCCTTGTTCACCACCTCTTGCATGCACTCTTCCTCCTCTCCCTCTTATATTGTTTCCATCCATTGTTGGTATCAACAATCAGTGCAACGTTTTGAGTCAATTTTGGCACTCTGAACTGACTTTATTATGTTGGCTTGGTCACATCATTAGAAATAAGTGGATTTTACAAATATTTTACCAATGAAAAGGATTTAAAATAGCTTGTGACTAAACCTCGTAATTCAGTTGGATCCTTAAACTGTCAGTAAAACCTCATAACTCCACCCTGCCTTTATCGTGAATGAACTGCAGCACGCAGTTTGGAGATCTCTGCTTGTTTGCTATGCAAAGGTTTTACAGTACAAAAGTACAGTGGTTTTTTTTACTCAAGAATCACTATGTCTATAAAGGCTAATGTTTTTTGTATTTGAAGAGCGGAGAAGAGTCTTAGTATTTGCTGCTAGTTATAGCCAATATGCTGATTTAAATATCCTGCTTCATCTATTATTTGATGATATTTTGTCCAAAACGAATGCGATGCACTGACTGCCTCAGATGCAGCTGTTCCAGTAACAGACAAAATCTGTCATTCGCTGGTCAAAAACATTGCAACTCCATTGTTGATAAAATGTTAATATTATAATGACACATGCATGTGTTTTTTGTTCAAAGTCTTTTTATTGACATTTTAAATAGTATAATACAGTGCTGGTCAGACTTATTTGCCCCCTTGGTAAATATGATCAAAGATGGCTGTAAAAAATAAATCTGCATTGTTTATCCTTTTGATATATATATATTTTTTTTTTTTTGCAAAAATCTAACCTTTCATTGAAGTAAAAGAACTGAAAGTGGGGGGAAAATCACATTATGAAATAAATGTTTTTCTCCAAAATGTGTTGGGAATAATTATTTGCCCCCTTTTATTAAATACTTTTTGCAACCTCCTTTTTCCAAGATAACAGTTCTGAGTCTTCTCCTATAATGCCTGGTGAGTTTGGAGAACACCTGACAAGAGATCAGAGACCATTCCTCCATACAGAATCTCTCCAGATCCTTCAGATTCCCAGATCCATGTTGGCGCTTCTTCTCTTCAGTTCAGCCCACTCATTTTCTATAGGGTTCAGGTCTGGGACTGGGATGGCCATTGCAGATGCTTAGTTTTGTGCTCAGTGACACATATTTGTTTTGATTTTGATGTTTGTTTTTGGATCACTGTCCTGTTGGAAAATCCAAACATGGCCCATTATAAGATTTCTAGCAGAGGTTGTCAGGTTTTGATTTTTTATCTGTTGGTATTTGATCGAATCCATGATGCCATGTATCTGAACAAGATGTCCAGGACCTCTGGCAGAAAATTAGAAAATTATGCCACATCATTAAAGATACAGCAGAGTATTTCATTTTACACATGGGCTACTTTTTTATCCCTGTATGAAGCAAACCCATGTTAAGTGTTTGCTGCCAAAAAACTCTTTTTTTTGTTTCATCTGGTCATAGAACGTTAGAAAAGTAACTGACACTACTGGAACTTCAAACGGGACAGGTTCTATGGTCAGATGAAACAAAAAAAAAGAGCTTTTTGAAAATGAGTGGGCTGAACTGAAGAGAAGAAGCGCCAACATGGATCTGGGAATCTGAAGGATCTGGAGAGATTCTGTATGGAGGAATGGTCTCTGATCTCTTGTCAGGTGTCCTCCAAACTCATCAGGCATTATAGGAGAAGACTCAGAGCTGTTATCTTGGAAAAAGGAGGTTGCAATTGTTCCCAACATGTTTTGGAGAAAAACATTTATTTCATAATTTGATTTTTTACCCACTTTCAATTCTTTTACTTCAATGAAAGGTTAGATTTTTGCTAATTTTTTTTAATAAAATATCAAAAGGATTAACAATGCAGATTTATTTTTTACAGCCATCTTTGATCATATTTACCAAGGGGGCAAATAATTCTGACCAGCACTGTATAACAACAATTTCAAAAACTTTACAAAAAAAAAAGATTAAGATTAAATCAATTCTCTTCTCCAGCAAAGCTCCCCATCCCAACTGCACCATTACACATTATCTTACAGACTATTCTGTACCATATTATTATGGCCTCACAGGGCCAGATAGAAAAAAGGAGGGGGAAAAATAAAGAGAAATAACAAACAAAATATAATACAGAAAAAAATACATTTTGATCCATTTGTAAGTCAGCACTGGCTGCCAAATAATGAAAAAGGTTTGACTACAGCCTTTAGTGGAGTACTGAATCTTCTCTAGTGCAAGATGATACATAAGATCTCTAATCCAATGACTAAAAGTAGGAGATCTGTCCTTCCACTTAAGCAATATAAGACGTCAAGCTACTAAAGTCGAGAAAGCAATCATATTTTTAGCATTATTATCTAAACAGAGTTCTGTAGTCATACAAAATATTGCAAAAATGGGGGAAGGAGTTAACAAGCTTAGGACATGACCAAAACCAGTTGTGTATGATTAGCGATCTCAACTCTACACTTATACACAAGGAATCTGTATTTGGGGAAAATTTAGCTAATTTTGCTTTTGTCCAGTGGAGGCGGTGAACTACTTTGAATTGAATAACAGATTGAGTTTGAATGAATCTTATTTATAATATCTTGCCATGCTTCTTCTGAAAATTGCAAATCAAGTTCATTTCCCCATTGTTGCTTTGATTTTGTTAAAGATGTTAAATTCTATGAAGAAATCAAAGAGTATATCAACTCTATGTTATTCTTGCGCAGATTTTTTAAATTATATCAAGAAGTGATTTAGTAGGTAGAGCTGGAAAGTTACTAGTGTTAGAAGTCATAAAGCTCCTCCCGAACTTTGTTAATGAAACATCATTAAATGTGATTACTACTTTTAATATAAAATCCAGTTTTAATATGCCATTTGGCATAATCCTTGGGATTTACTACTTATCAAAACTGTGCCGTGGCAACAAAAAAAGGTTGGGAAACATTGCTCTAGTGGCTCAAAAGGGGTCCTGACCAGTCCCTCAAGAACTACGGCTAAGTCCCACGAGGGGACTTTTGCTCTGAATGGAGGCCTCAGCCGCCTAGCTCCACAAATGAAGTGAGCGATCAGTGGGTGTTTCCCCATTGGAACCCCGTCAATCAAGCCAGTATGGCGGCCACAAATACCCTGAGAATAGCAGGACGTGCCTTTTGACAACTGTTCTTGCAGAAACTCCAGCACTGAAACAATCTGGCAGTGAACTGCCACCTTTCAAAGACGCACCATTTAAGGGCATAAATTCTTATAGTGGAGCGAGCCCTGGCACTCAGAATAGTCTCTACTACATCAGTTGGAAGCCCAGCATCTCTTAGTTGGTCCCCCTCAGGGCCCAAACGTGATGATTCCAAAACTCAGGCCGGGGATGAAACATTGTCCCCTGCTACTGAGACAGAAGGTCTCCCCTGACCGGAATCGCCCAAGGAGAGGCCGTCAAGGAAGGATATTATTTCTGAGAACCAAGCTCTGGTCGGCCAACGAGGTGCTATCAATAAGAGCAAGACCCTTGTTGATGGACCTTGGCCTTGGACTCCCAGGAGCAGAGTGATCGGTGGAAATGCATTAAGACGCGGTCTGGGCACACAGACCCAGGGAGGCTGGGTGATTCAAAGAGAAGAAGAGGGCCCACCTCTGCTTTGTAAAATCTTTCAGAAATCTGTTACCATTCCCTGTGTGTCACACCCTGTCTGGACAAAAATTATGATCACATATTCAAAATGCCAAGGAATGTAAATCTGAGGGACTTGTCCTGAGCCCGCAGCAGAACCTGCCGTGCTTGTCTGTTCAGACGGCGCAACCGCAGTCTGCCTTGGCGATTTATGTAGGCGACTACCATAGTAGGACCCAATATTGGTAAGCTTCACCCCTGAAAGCAAACCTCAGGAACTTCTTGTGTTGTGGCAGAATTTCTAAATGAAAATAGACGTCTTTGAGATCGCTTGTGACAAACCAATCTATGCATTTCAATGCATCATCTTGTTGGGGGATGTTAAATGTTCTGTGTTCTAGGAGACGACAGGAAGCAACTGAACATTTAACACCGAAGGTGGTGGGGATGGAACAGCGGTGTCATGAGGGTGTCGGAAAGGAGCTACATTTTGATATAAAATTTGTGCCCCTTTCTCCTCCTAGGCTGCTGAGAATGGCAAGCTAGTCCCCAATCTCTACAAGGGGGAGCATGACTCACTACTCACTACTTCTGGACCTCTCTCCGCTTAGGAGCCAGACCGGGTTGGGGCTGGGTGGTCGGCAGCCCTTGAGCTCGGAGAAACTTATCAAATGCCTCCTCGTGCCTGTTTGCCTCCCGGAAGCTGCTGACCACTGCATTAACGGAGTCACCAAACAGAGTGGAGCTCTGGCTGATGATGCACTTCCAGGGGAGAGATAGCCTGCGAGAATCTCTTCCACCTGGTGCATCATCATATAACCACGTGTGTTTGCACCCACGATAGTCAAATAAGTCGATGTCAAGGGCACAAAGACACGGGAGGAATACGGGTTTCCCCATGAGCGAGTTAACTCATCATGGAGATAGAGACCGACACTGAGGCCTCTCCCCCTGGCCACCGGACAGAAATCTGTCATCTAACTTTGAGAGCTTTGGTGTCTCCTGCTCCTGTTGTCAGTCCAGTTGTATTCTGGCCACTGCATGAGACACCACCTTGAGTATCTCCTCATGTGTTTTATCATCACGCAAGGAGCACACGGAGGTGGCACTCTCAAACTCCATCTCAGCAGAAGCAAGAGAGGCGGAATCCTCTGCCCGGTCCGAAGAAACGCCAAGGCGCACTTTGGAAGCGAGCTCAAGGACCTCTCTATCTGGAGAGAGCACGAAAGAAAGAGAAGGACCCGTCTCTCCCTCTATTTCCCCTGGAAATAAGCAAGTCTAGCCCAAAGCCCTTTGATGGAAAACAACTCGCAGTGCTCGCACTTGCTTTCCTCAAACACAAGAGCAGCTTGCTCTTCCCTCAAGTTCTTGGCGTGTTTGCCACACATGCTTCACAACCGGTTGAACAAAGAACGTTCTCATTAGTGTATGAAACACAGCATGGAGAGAAGCTTTTGATAGGGAACTAAGCATTTAAATGTCATCCTACTAAGACATTATTGGGAGATATAAAGTGACGACTGACTTTATATGCATTATATGTAAGGTCTGCTATACTATTAAAAAGATCTCAATGATTTACATTACAAGCTGTCAAATGGCTATATAAATATCAACAGCTGCACCAAATTGCAAGTTGTTGGGCCTCTTTGAGAAAATGTAGGTGTTTTTTTTCCTCCGAGTGTGACGGAGCCAAAAAAGATGGATATATCAAATATGATATTCAACAAAAACACATATGTAACTTTTTTATTTATTTATTTATTTGATTTGTCTAAAAGTTCAATAAACTGTTCCATTTAAAAAAAAAAATGATTTTTTCAAACTATTATTGCATATGTTTACAATGTTAACTTGTGTGGGAAAGTTGATTCCACCATTTGAGTGTGAGGACAGTGAAATAACAGGAGTTGCAGGAGTGAATACTAAAGCAGAATAGCACCTGTGGCTATACTTGAATAGTTGCTGATTAAATAATTTCTGAGGTGGCGGATGTTGTGCAACTTTATACCCTGATTGTGGTTAGTATGTATCCTGCAAACGTCACATTGCTGTCTAGTTTTCGGCTTCCTGACTCAAATGGCTTTCAGTTTGCTCTATATTTACTTGCTGAATGTGGACATTCTGAAAAGTCTCTTGTGAGTTGTGATTGCTCTTTGAACCATCAAGAGGAGGATGTTCAAACGAGGGCACAGGAGCTCTTTTAAAGCACATTTTTTACACAACACATCCTCAGTCTCTGAAAGTTATGTCAGTCTTCGAGCGTGAGTACAACATTCTTTTTTCTGGCTTATCGTGTTTAATAACTCTTTTGAACATTAAGCATGTCCCCCGCTTTATTTTCTCATTCATACACATTTTTTTTTCACCCTAACATGTCATTAATTTTAAGCAGTCCTGCACTGCATTTATTTACATACTGCGATATGCATGATATAACAAAGTCTCCATCAATAGACATTTATATCATAGCCTCAATATATATTGTCCACACATCTGACATTTACAGACGGTATGAGATGTAAATAGCGACCATGTTATGGATATTTAAGTTTTTTTATTAACTTTACGTGTTTACGTCGGTCGAATAGAGAAACTGGTAGTCAGGCAACAGACAGGTGGCCAATCCTGAGAGCGACGTCACTACATGCGTTCTACCAGCACGATTCAGCACAGTTATCCAACTGCCCTGAGAATTCCAGACTGTGAATGCTTGCTAATTTTGCTGTGCCGAACCAGGCTCAAGTGGAAATTGTAATGGAACCATTCCTCACCGTTCTTTGAACCGTTCGGCCCGACGGTGGAAAAGCAGCTAATATGTTCTTTTTTGTGTACTGTATAGGGTTCAAATTCTGTTGAATTTAAACATATTATTTGTTTACAAAGTAACAACCCCAAACAATCAAGACAATGGTGAAAGAAGACAAAACTCTCTTTACAACACCCATAAATGAGAACAACAGAAGCACTCGGAGAACATGTTGAACTATATTGTGTAACTATTTCATCTACCTAAGAGGAGAACAGTTGATGCTCAGTTTCTACACTTACTGTGGTTGTGTATATCTTACTTCAATGGATGTTTTGATTTTGTTACAGTGATGTGAATGTCCGCATGCTAACTTTTAATGATTGTTCCCATAGAAAGCTCTGTAAAGTAGGCTGACATGAGCACACAGGCTCTTGAGTCTTCAATATAAATGATCCTTGCACTATAAATAGAGTATTTGTCTGTTGGAGAGCTAGTGTACGTGGGTGGAGTGACGGTATATTTGGGGCTGCTCAAATCAGAAGACTAAAGATTTTTACAGAGACTAAATTGCTATCAGTTCAGCTATTATTGACCAGCCCTATTGTTTCATGTTGGCATAAAGTGTTATGGATTTCCTTGCAATTATAATTTCAGTCCTTTCTAATGTGAGAAACAGTTTGACAGTCAGGCAGAGCAATTATTTCTGGCACAGTGAAGACTTGCGGACAAGTTTGGAATGTGTGTGTGAGCTTGTTTCTGTTGGTTCTTGCTTGTGCGCACATACATATGGGTGCAAATCACAGATACACACATCCATATAAAATCTGGAAGTGAAAATCAGTCTGGGACTATTTCGAGAAACTGGTATTTGTTTTTTGCTAATATGTCACAATGGTCAACATTTTATGTAAACTCTTTTTTACTTTTTATTTTATTTTTGCCTGACACAAAACAGCCCTCAGCTTTGAAAATGTATACCGTATATGTGTCACCACAGCCTGTTTTAAAGGCATCACCATGGAGACAGAGTCGGGCAAGCTGGAAACAATGGCTTTTCTCTAGGATCTCTCTCTCTTTCTCTGCTGAATATGTTGCTCATAATTACTGCCTACAATATACATCATGTCATGCCCTCGACAGATATAAAAGGGCTTTGGGAAGCTCTAGCCTACCATTAGTATGATGCCTGTGACATCACAAATGTGACCCTGGACCACAAAACCAGTCACATGGGTCACAATTCTGAAATTGAGATGTATACATCATATGAAAGCTGAATAAATAAGCTTTCCATTGATATATGGTTTGTTAGGATAGGACAATATTTGGCCAGGATACAACTATTTGAACATCTGTAATCTGAGGGTGCCAAAAAAAATCGAAACATTGAGAAAATCGCCTTTAAAGTTGTCCATTTATGTTCGCCATTGTGCTGCATTCACTCATACAAATAATTGTTTTATATATTTACGGTTGGAAATTTACAAAATATCTTCATGGAACATGATCTTTACTAAATATCCTAATGATTTTTGGCATAAAAGAAAAATCGATAATTTTGACCCATACAATGTATTGTTGGATATTGCCACAAATATACCCGTGCGACTTCTGACTGGTTTTGTGGTTCTGGGTCACAAATATCAAACATACTCCGAACAATGATTCCCAAAGTGAATGCATAGTGATTTTAGTTTGTAAGGCCAAATGAAATGATTTCTGTGAAAATCATGTATTATTCAAGTTTTATGATATGATATGGCTTATCCCCCGTAAATGTAGGTGTAATTAGAATAAATATATTGAGAAATATTGAGTATTTCAGACCATGCATAAAATGTCTATACCTGACACAATATCCCAGGACTCTAACCTGTATTTCAGTGATATCTATGTCATGACAGTCATGAGCACTGTATTCCAGCAAGGGGAATTGTATGTCTGCTATTGTATGTCAAGGGGAATTGTCTGCTGTGAATCATTAGCTGCGTCCGAAATCACATACTGGCAAATAAATAGCATTTAATAATGAACTTACTTCTTGACCATAAATTACTTTCCATAAGTATGAATGTGTATAGTGTGAACATGGTTTCATGGGATTTCAGAATCTCTTTAGAAGGAGTGGGAATTGTTTACCTTGTGTTTTTGTATAATGGCTATCCAGACCTGCAGTCAGGGCCGTCGCTAGTGGGGTGAAAGGTGGTGACAATTATAGGGGCCCCCGCTGCCCACGGGGCCCCACAAAATCCTGCAGTTATACTATATAGTCCCCTGTTGTATGAATAATTCTAATATTTATATTAGTTGTATGCCTGAGATTTAAATGAAAACCACAAAATCATGCAATTTGGTTAAATATTTTTTCCAAATATTCTCTTACCTCCCTATAAATGGTTTAGTCCGATCTAAAGTATTTATTAATTATTCAGTCAGTGACAAACATCATGGACCCAATAAAAGTCCCACCCCAGCCATGAACAGAACCAATCAGAGTTGAGGCGGCAGTGCCTGAAGTTAACCATGAACTTGGTGGAAGAGCAGGAGACTGACTGACAAAATGTCGGGGAAAAGAAAACATGAACCAGGGTACCAGAAACGCCATGAAAAGAAGGAGAGTGAGGCCAGGAGAGCTGTTGTATCCCAGTCGATCAAGACGTTCTTAAAGACATGTTGTAGCCTATTATTATTTTGCTGGGAATAAGAAAACTACCGTCTACAGCCTGCCGGGTCCTTTCACTTTTCATTATTGGTACGCACCACAATCGACCGAATGATTATGTGGTCAAAATTCCTGTCTTTTTACACTGTTGTAAATAGAGTTAAAATATTGACACGAGTCACGACGCATTGCATTATGCACCTAACCTGCCGGCTGATGATGTATTTATCACATCAATAAAACACGAATACACACTGCACTTAAATGAATACATTATCTTTATTTAATAATATTATCTTTATTAAAAAATAAGAAAATAAATTACTTTTTTATTATTTGAATGCATTCTTGTCAATTTATAAATGTTTACTTTTTGATTTATGAATTATAACTGACTGATGGGGGAAAAAAAACATTATTTTGCTGTTACTTTTAAAAAATTGGTTTTATTATTATTTGACTATTTCTTTTTATTAGTTGTAATTTTTATATACATTTAACTTTTAAAATAAAGGTTTTACAACAACATCACCTTCTTCTGTTATATGTGGGCCTCCATGCTCATCTATTGTACAGTATATGATATATTGGTGGAGGGTGGTGGGGGCCCACATCAATATTTTTTCAGGGGGCCCCGAATCCTCTAGCTACGGCCCTGCCTGCAGTACTACTTATTTGACAAACTGTTGTGCATTCTATACATATAAGGGAAGTATGCATATTCAGATGCTGTGATTTTGTGTGGCATCGGGCTAGATTCAGAGATGCTGGATTTTGGATCATGATGGATTTTGCTGTAATATGATGATAATATATAGAAATTCAAGCATATAGACATGTTTAGTGATATGCTTAGTGAAATATTCAAGGATGGGAGAGGCTGACATCTACTGAGAGTTCATCTGAAACACAACCGTTGCTAATGTTTCCTGTCAGATGTCATGATAGATTTGAAACGCTTGCATACATCTCAGAGATGGATCTGGAGATTAAAAGAAGTTATTTACCCAATAGTTTTAGCTGCTTGAAGTTTTTTAATAGTACATTATGGGATTGCTTTGTGAATGTTGCACAATGCAGAGACATAATAAACAACATTTATTAAAATTATTTAGAATTTTAATCATAAAATGATTTTGGACACTTAACAATGTGTGCATGCCATTACATTAGATAAAGGTGATTAAGTGTCCACATATTTTTGTAAATTCACCTTACATTTACTACTGTATGTAATTAGTGAATTTAAAGAATTTTATTAAACATCATTTTATTTCCTTTCGACAGGGTGCAGGTGGAATTTTATGTAAATGAAAACACATTCAAGGAGAGGTTGAAGCTCTTTTTCATCAAAAACCAAAGGTCAAGTAAGTAAAATCTTTTGACCTTTTGAGTATTTACAACCACTGAGAAACCAACAAAGCAAAATCCATTACTGCAAGTATAAATAATTTTTATGGATCTCAATATCACTATACGTGAACATGTTCAAGGCCTCCATCTTCCTAACAGAGAAGGTGACTGTTTTAACTGTTTGTTTGGATTTATGAAGGTACTGTAAGTTTGCAGGTTTGCCAGACTGCTGAATTATTTCTAATACATTTTCCAGATGAGTTTTATATGGTATGAATCTCCATTTTATAATTTACTTGCAGGTCTCAGAATACGCCTCTTCAACCTCTCCTTGAAGTTGTTAACATGTCTCCTCTATATAATCAGAGTTTCACTAGATGATCCAACTAACCAGGTCACATGTGCACGGTGAGTAAACATTAACTACTTAAAAGGATAATTCACCCAAATATGAAAATTCTGCCATCTTTTACTCACATGCACACTACCATTCAAATGTTTGATTTTTACAAATATTTTTAAAATAAGTCTATTATGCACACCAAGGCTGCATTTGTTTAATCAAAAATGCAGTACAAATAATTAAAAAAATGTATTTGAATATATTAAAAATATATAATGTATTCCTATGATGGCAAAGCTGAATTTTAAATATCCAGTCTTCACTGTCACATGATATTTTAGAATATTATAATATTCTGATAGTATTGTTGCTATCAGTGTTGAAAACCGTTGTGCAATAAGTGCACTGTAACAAATGATCAATTTAAATGCTAATACATAGTAGTTAAAGACCTTTTTTACATGAACTGCCATATTATACGACTGCACTCTTGATTGTGTATAAATTGCTTTTGTTCAGCCTGGTCCAGCTCCACTTCAGGTTTCATCCTCACTGGTGAAAGAAATCATTAGGTTACTTGCATAACCCAGGTTCTCTGAGAACAGAGCTTGCTATCTCAATATTGGAAATACCTCAGGCGTGATAGACTATGGAAGCATCACATCTTTGTACCACGTTACACTACTCTGTCTAAAAGGCGGACGAATCACAGCTCATGACAAGGAGTCCACCCCCTCCCTATATATACCGCTGTGATCCCCAAAACGACCAGTGTTATGCGAGTAGGGAAGCTTGGTGAGATACCTCACAAATAACCTAACATTCTCTTTCAAACAATCTCTCGGTGTCTCACTATGGGAATGATATGGCCAATGCGCTTGCTTTCCAAAGTCGCCGAACAGACCCGACAAGAATGAAAGATAACCTCTCATATCTCCAAAGAGCCAACTTCAACAACTGCATGAGCCATAGTAGGCGTAGTGACATCCAGACAGTAAAATATGAAAAAAGAGTGGGGAAGCCCAGCTTGCAGTTGCACACATATCTCCTATCGAAATCCCCTTAAACAATGCCCATGAGCTAGCCATACCTCTCATAGAATGGGCCCTTAAGCCCATTGGGGAATAAAGATCCATAGATGTATTGGTGAATTCAGTCGTTTCCACTATCCAATTGGAAAGGTGCTGCGAGGAGAACTGCTCATATAGAACACAGAGTGTGCAATTTCCACTCCTCCTCCTCCTCCCTTGACAAGATCAGATGCTTTGATGCTGGTCACCAACGTTTCACTCCCTTCATAAAACGGCATATAAGAGAATGTCGTTCCACCGAAGCACCTTCGAAACCTACGTGGCAAGCCGAAATAGCAGCCAGATAAAGTTTAATAGTAGAAAACGCACACTGAAAATGAATATGTAATTTGAAGGGGCTATAGCACTATGGATAGTGTTTATAGCTTCCTGGGGAAGCTGAGCACATTCAAATTGAACTCCTCACTGGTCAGACCCAAAGATTGACCCATTCCGAGTTGTGGTGAAATATCTGCCCATGCACTCGCTTGTGACAGCAGGTCCCGGCGCAATGGGAGTGGCCAGGGCTCTCCCTGAAGGAGCAGAACAATCTCTGCCAACCATAGCTTCCCCAGGCCAACGAGGGGCCATCAGAAATAGAAAAGAGTTTTCTCTTACTCTGTTCAGGGTGGTTGAAATTTGAAATTTGCCATACCTCTTCCAAATCTGATCTACCACTTGTGGGTGAAGTGCCCATTTTCTGTATAACGGATTGCCCTTTGAAAGGAGATCCACTCTTACATTCAGGACTCCTGGGACATGTGTAGTGCTAAGCGAGCTGAAGTGAACAGTGCTTCAGACAATCAGCTTGTGGGCTAAATTATGCAGTTTCAACAAACATGTTTATTAATATATGCCACCAGCATCATGTTGTCTGTCCTGACCAAATCCCTTTACAAACAGCAGATAATGTTGCAGGGTCACTGCATATTTATATGAAGTTTGTGAAGCTGGGGCATCCAGCGATCTGCCATAAATAAAACAGCCCCCCAGCCCATCAGGGATGCATTCGCTGTCACTATTTTTGCAGAGACAGGCCTCCCAACGGAGCCACTATCCGGAATACACAGGGGTCTCAACACTGATGAAGAGCCTTTACGTATTCCGCTGATATTCTCACCCACAAGAGCCTTACCAAGCCGTACCACACCACATGAGGTGCATAGATTGAGGTCTGTTATATTACAGATTTCCTCCCAGACCACCAGGTTTGAATTGTCGGAGTCCAGCTCCTCCAATAGTTTGGCTTGATAGGCCATCAGCAATGAAGTTGCCTTAAGTGTCCGCACAGATGATTTATATATATTCTGGTACATGGAAGCAGTGAAGCGTTACATTGTCCAATGGAGGGAGGGACTGGTAGATGAGAGAGTCGTCTGCCTGTTTGGATGCAGGTGGTGAGCCACTGACTGTTTGACCGTCGGAGGGTTAGAGAGCCCAAGTTCCTCCATCCCTCTCATATCAATTGAAGAGTAGTTCACTTGGTGAGAAGGGAGTTTTCCCATCATAAATATTGCGTTAAATTCCCTGGTCACCGCCCACTGTCGATGCTTAATTGCCACTTGGCACGCTCATAAGCCTGGATGTTTGGGCGGCAGACAGGATAGCGTCATCCTCCTTATTATCCGGCTCATCCCGGATGAGGCAAGCTAACATCTCCTCATCATCTCCCTCCACCCCAGCTGTTGGTCAAAATGTGACGTAAGCTCTGGGGACTCAGCATCCATGATATCCCCCCATGAAGATAGGTACTGCATGGGAGAGGGTTGAGCCTAGAGCCCGACCGATATGGATTTTAGTTGGCTGATGCCGATACAGATATTAGGGAGTAAAAAAGCCCAATATCGATATATCGGCTGATATTATTAATGTGTATATTATAGTACAGTACCAGTCAAAAGTTTGGACACACTTTCCCATTCGTGTGTCCAAACTGTATACAGAATACAGTATACATAAACAGAATAAATATACATAAACACATTTATTGCAATGATCACTTAAATGTGGTGATCAAACCCTTATAATGATGAAAAAAAGATATGTAATTGAGACACGGTGAATGATTGAATGAGAATGATACATTTGAACTGGAACCGAACTAGTTTGCATTGCATATTCTATTCTATGTTATATTCTAAATACTGTAGCATAATCTTGACTAATGACTTCGTATTTTTTATTTAGTAAAGTTATATAAAAAATAACATAATGTAATGAGTGTCACTGGCAAAACTTAAAAAAGCTTATTATCTTCTATTATTAGTCTTATTTACTCTAGTCTCTACCAGTGGTGGAAGAAGTACTTAGTTCTTTTACTACAGTAAAAGTAATAATACCATAATGAAAACATGTTCAATTACATATGTAGTTTTACGATTTTAAATAAGTAGTCAGCAAAATGTACTAAACGTGAAAGTAGTACGTATTATGCAAAATGCACTACTAAATGTAAATGGAGCGTGCTCTGCTACAAGCATTTTATCAGCGTTATATGTTATGAAAAAAAAAAAGTTCATATCAGCGGCATATCTACATCATATACGCCGATGCCGATATATCTGAGACAGGCTCATATCGGCCGATAAAATCAGTCGGGCTCTAGTTGAGCCCCCTAAGCAGGAATCATCTTTAAAAGATGCACCCACCCAAAGCCTTTTTTTCCAACTTTCCACATCAACCAGTGCGGACTGAGCATGCTTGACACCCATACATACTCAGAAACTTAACTCGCCTTGTTAGCTAGGCTAGGACACAACTCTATTAAAAAGCGAAGCAGAAAAGCTCAGTAACAAGCAGAGAAACCCACAACTTATGGTATCTGCACTACTTTGGCAATGTCAACATTAACGTTACATTTGTGAACTGGAGCAGCTGCTGAAGGTGATGAAGGAAAGTCTTCATAAGGAAGAGAACAAGAATGCCGTTTTGGGGATCACTGCGGTATGGTGAGGGGGTGGGCTCCTTGTCATGAGCTGTCATTGGTCCACTCTCCGGACAGACGTGATGTAATTGGTGTTTCCATAGTTTATAAGGCCTGAGGCGTTTCCCATACTTAGATACCAAGCAATTGTTTGAAAGAACCCACTCTGTGTGATCCTGGAGCGAGAAAAAACAAAGACATTCTGACAAAAAAAAAAAAAAAAAGACCTTTGTTCAATGCAAAATAAGACAATCCCGTTTCCATTCACATACTGTGGAACCTTGTTAACACAGAACAGCAGAATAATAGAAACAACTAAATGTCACGCAAAATATCAGCAATCTTTGAACACTGCATGTCCAATCATCTTAGAGTACCTGAAATAACTGTTGTATAATGTATAATATAATTTTTCTTCAACTCTTCCATGAAACAACAACAGCATCTCACCGAAAAAAAACACATTACAGTACATCTCAAAAGCATAATTTAAATTGCTCTCAGGATAAACCCAGACTACTTTGTCTGAAGTGTCCATTAGAGTCGTCTCAATGCAAGCACCAAGAAAACATTAAGAGACAATTTGGCTCAGTGTGTGTGTTAGTAGGTGACAGAAAAAGAGAGCTGTGTGCACTTGTGTGCGAGCACGGTGGGAGAGGAGAGGGAGCCCTACTAGCAGCAATCAAATAAGAGAGAGGCAATCTTACGCTGTTATATATGTTAAAGCCAGCAGGCATGATCCCTCAGCTTTTCAACTCTGATGTCTTTCACTTTTATGTCTGTTGTGTACTAACTGCCTGTTATCATGGTTATAGGAGACACTGCACAAACATCACAGATGCCCTTTGCAGCAAAGCCTGTGCAAACTACACAACAAACCTGACCACAGATCCCCCGCAAATAAACTGGTGAGACCTGTCTGAACTTAGATATTATGACAGATCACAAATCAGATCACAAATCAACTTACCTAAATAAAGTGTGTTTGTTCTTGAATATTTTCTCTAATTGTCTCACATTTGTTTGTGTTTCTTGTGCTGTGTTTCTTGAAGGGAGTTAATATTTTGGGTGAATAGGAGAGTTCCTGTATGGGCAATACAGGTAGATTTGTTTTTTTATAAACCACACTCTTAAAAATAAAGGTCTCAGGTGGAACCAAAATAATTTTACAGTGTGACTTTAAAGGGGACCTATTATGCCCCTTTTTACAAGATTTAATATAAATATCAGGTGTCCCAAGAATGTGTCTGTAAAGGTTCAGCTTAAAATACCCCATAGATCATTTATTATACCATGCTGTAAATGGCCAATTTTCAGTGGAAGGAAAAACATGCTGTTTTCGTGCATGTATCTTTAAATGTACATGTGCTGCTGCTCCCCACCGTTTTCCAGAAGAGGGCGGAGCCTGTACAGCTCGTGCCTCGGATGCTCTGCCAAAAACTAAAACATCTGTTTGGATTTGATCATGTGACACTGCAGCTCTTCATCATCTTGAAAGTTTATTATATGCATGCTTTTTAACACTAGAACGGCCATTAGGTTAAATTTACCATGCACATGATTACTGTTTTGATATGACTAAAAAACGTATTATGTCACTGTATTATGCCCCTGTCTTCACAAAGTAATGTCTAGAGTCATGAAATGATTATTTTTAGTCATCAACTATGTTTTTGTCCTGTTGTTTTATGTTCAAGGCTATTTTAAGCAAGCTACACTAATCGCTTTTCTTAATGATGAATATTGGCTAAACCAGCCTGCAATGGCAACGAGAATTAGAGGGAAATAAATACATATTTGGGTGGTGTAATATTATAATAAAATGTCATTAATCACATATTAAGATAACCCATGTTATTTAAATTACTAAAATAGACAATAAAGATGAATAATAATTCACTGCACTGCGTAGGATGTATGATGCAACAACAAATTCAAGCACACAGTTAATTATTCATTTGTTTAGTTATATCATTTATAATTTGAATATGAGAACAACACAACTTGGGGTAATCATAAAATTTGTTTTATTCATTACATCATAGATCGGAAATATTTTTTTCAGGAAACAGGTACACTTCAATAAATAGCACCACAGTAGCGATAAAAATTGCAAAACAAAAATGAATAATTAATCCAAAATTTTAACATTAATGAGTAGTCTAAAACATCTTTATTTGAATGTGTTTTGTGTGACTGATTACAGTAAGCCTACACGTTGCTTAAACACAGCGTGAAAATGAAGGCATTATATATTGCTGGCGGTTTTTGATATAAATGCCCCGTTTTTAATCTGGTTTTATCTAAACAATTTTTTATCAACGGGATTGTAAATTACACAATTTTCAAAAGTCAATGACTGGGACACTTGAATATTTTATTGTAAATCTGTTATGTACATTTGAAAAACAGCTGTGGGTAAATCTAAATTCATAAATCAGTCTAAACTTCTGATATACTTCTGAGTGCACACACCCGAAGCACCCGCACAGAAAGCTGGCTGTCAGACAGAGCGTCCCGTGAGTAATTAAACTAAGTTCTCTTTCATGTGTTATTGACCTTAAACTGTCAAATACACGGTGAATGTAAACAGCAAGTAAAGAAATTACATGTGTATTTTAGATCTGTGTATTAAAGTCAAAGCAGCATAATATACAGTACTGCTATATATGCTGTTAATATGAATAAAAATAATAATAATAATAAAAAACAGAAAATCACTCACTGCTCTTGATTGAATTAACTTTAGTAGCTTTAATAAGAACACATTTCTTACTTGAATGCTGCTGTAAAATGCTCTGGCGAGGAGATAAACATGGCAGACTGTGTACAGCTCACACAGAGCGGGGTAATAATAATAGGGCAAGTCCGCCTAAGCATATTTGACATCACATATGCTAGAATCTGCAAACGGCTAATTATGGGGATTACAAAAAGAGAAGTGGGTGGATTTTTACCATTATAGGGTGGTTGTCTACACACATTTATATTCAAACACCATGTAAGTGAATTTTGCATAATAGGTCCCCTTTAAAGAACATTTTTACATTGTAAAACAAACCTTTTGTAATATATATGCCTTTAAAAAGAAACAGTGTTTTAGTGGTTTAGAATCAGAATCAGAAACGCCTTATCTCTACTGTGGGTGTAACATTGCTTTTATACATCAGTTCAATAAACAAGAAGTTAATATTGAGTTATATTTTAGACACAATATTGCCAGGTTTTTGCTCCTCCAACAAAATAATTCCAAACTAAGCCAAAACAACTGTAGAAATGTTTCATCCCTGATTGAATCAGTGTTTTCGGAAACATTGATTGAGTGAATGATTAAAAACAGATTAAAGTGAATTGAATAAAAACAGTAACTTGTTTAATTCCTTGTTTAATTGCTTTGAATGAATCAGCTGCGATGACTCAAATGAGAAATCGCATTTGGACAGTTTAGTGAGTAATTCAAAGAATATACATCATAAAATCAGTCACTTGTTTGGATCCTTAATAAATCAGTGTGTGTATCCTGCATAATTTTTTTTTAAATACCCACCACTACGTAGACTGACTGTCTGTCTGGAACACAGACTAACAGAATGATATAAACTTTATATAAAGTTCACCAATTACTCTCTCAGTCGTCGCGTCTGTCCGTTGCAATCTTCTTTCGTCCTGTTTGCTGCCTGAGACAGTTCTAGAGGACAGACCTTAGGAGGGTTTTGCATTAATGAACCTTTATTTTTAAGAGTGTACATCACTTTTGACATTTCTTTATGACTACTAATTACATCTCTCACTCTGATGGAACTCAGACTGTGACAAGAGTTATTTCTCATTAGACTCTGATATTGATACTCTGCTAATCAAAATGATGATTATGTTTCCTGCACCACAGGTGACAGTGGCCTTAATTAGCTTCTTGCAAGCAATGCTCCTGGTGTATCTCAGCTATAAGGTAAGATTATTGTCGTTATTATTATGCCCTTGTGAGCTTTCTTACCACTGATCTAAATTAAATCTGATCATTTCAGCTCCTCTTGGGCTACTAAAGGGTTCCTTTGTTTCTAGTTTCCCTATAATGGGAAGTGTTCCTCGCTTTTAACAGAAATAACTTCTCTAACTTGTTTTTCTGTTTCTTCATTGATTTATCCAGAAAAGGCGGGTTTTTTCTGTTGTTGGGAGATGATATTTAGTAATCATAGTAATATTTGTTGTAATTAAAGGCTGCATCCCAGTTTGCCCACTTGTATGTATATTATGCTTAGGCTGTATACACTTTTCTGGGAAGTCAATAGGTGTCTGACATATACATAGTTGTCTCTGCACATACAGTAATAGTGGGATATAAGACAACTTGTACACACTTCACCTATAAACTGACATACTTTTAAAATTTGTTACAATCCCCACACAGCAACCTATTTACAATACAAGTACATTTCGACTATTATCACACTGTAATTTGGGATGCACTAATTCCAATTTGTCAAAAACTGTTAATGACAGATATGCAGTAGTGAATTAGGATGCAGACCGTTTTGTGTTCTGATTTTTATTTTATTTTGAATGTGCATGTTAGTATTCTTTGATTCTTCTACAGTGTAACTTATATTTATTTCATATCTAGGGCAACATTTGGGAGCAAATTTTCCAAATCTCCTTCATCATTGAGATGATCAATACAGTGCCATTTATAATTACAGTAAGTAACGAAGGTTCTGGTGGACACAGAAGCACGTATCAAGTTGCTGCCCACACAAAATCTTTGTTGATAGTAATTGTTGAGTACTGTTATATTGTTGTGATTGAGTGTAATTATATAAGTCGCCATTGATACCTGAAAGTCAGTTGTGAGATGGAATGATAATTACTAAAATGCAACAATTAGCCAAGTAACAAATAGCCATTTTTTGACCTGCAGTCATTGGTAACAAATTATAGGTTGTTTAATTAGTTTGTGCTTATGGCATTACAGATGTAAAAGCTATGGAAAAGCACACAGCTTTATTTATTCTATTTTTTTTTTGCAGATCTTTTGGCATCCGCTAAGAAACATATTTGTTCCTGTGTTTCTTAATTGTTGGCTTGCCAAATCAGCGCTGGAGAACATGATTGTAAGTATCCTGTGCTGCTGTGTTGTACATTTTACATGCCTGCAGGAAATCTTATTGTCCTAGCAGAATAACATTGGTGTTGTTTGATGATATTGCTGTGTTGGGAAGCTTTTCTTCATTATGCACTTGACAAATGAAAATGCATCATCAATGAGCAAAATCTGAGAGGGTGCCAGCATTCCCTTCTGTGCCAGATGGTCAGGTCAAATGGCCAGAGAAAACCTGGCAGGGGGAATGTCCTTTTACAAATGCTTTAAGCAAAGATATTAGCAAAAGAGAACGCTAACAACCACTAAAATGTGACACTGCCTTGAAGATTTCTCTGTTTTACCCCCCATACTTTCTTAAAATATATTTTCCTAGAAAGATGATAATTACCAAACTAAATAAAGGATCCATTTAAGTCCTGATCCCTTGGTCACGGCACTGTAATTAAAGGTAGGGTAGGCAATCTCGGAGAGACTAGCAATAGCAAGCTAGCTTTGAAAGCAATAGATCCCACCCTCCCTTCAGAGCGTCTCCAAAGCCACGCCTCCTCCAAAACACATGAACTCACACAGCAGAGTTTGCAAAGAGTCAGAGACGAGAGATGCCGTTAAATTACCTCTTGTCTCAAACCACATAATATTTAAATAATAATGAATGTAAACATGTCCACTTTTTACGTACTGTCCGGGGCGTCCGGGGGGGTTTTATAAATTCATGAAAATAGTTTAATAGGTTTTCACTGTTTTTCATGGGACCATTAAGCGTGTACTTTAAATTGACTGGCGCTTGCCTTTGCACACAATACGGTACTTTGTTGCGTGACGTAATTCCCGAGAGGCTGCCTTGTGGGCGGCTCTGCGACGCGCACATACACAGGGAGCAGAGCAGACAGCGGAGCAGCATTGCACACAAAATGCCGAAGCGTAAGTGTAGCTTCACAGTTGAACTGCAAAAAAAAATTCCCACGTACCGTCTCGGTCGGGACAAGTGGGAGGCGGAGTGCACCATACGGTCAAGTGAGAGATAAGATGTAAGTAGCTAACACAGCGTAAAAAAAACAAATGTAAATTCACAGATGATTTATAGAGAAAATTTCTGTGTTTTTGTTTTGGTCGGGATCCGTGTAAAGCAGAATGCATGACCTGCAAAGCTGGCACGGACGTGTCAGTGTCAAATAAAGGTGCTAGCGACCTAGAAGCCCACATAAAGTATACAAGAGAACATCAGGAGGATTGAAATTATTTTTTACTGAAATGGTGTAGTAGATTTTTTATTTTATTTTAACCTATGGCCACGAAAAGAAACAGTGTCATGTAACAGGTGTTAAAAGCTAAACTATTTTTCTATAGCCTATATATATTATTCTATTGTTGTGGGCCAAACGTTGAATGGAAAGGATGTATTACTTTATGTATTAAAGTACAATAACATAGTTGCAAGTTTGTGAATACATTTGTCAAGTATTTTTTTGATGCATTCACCCCCCAACCACACCCCCACCCCTTTACCACGCCTCCCCAAACCACGCCCCCACCCATAAACCACGCCCCCGTCCTCTTTTCTGAAAACTAAAATATGGTCACCCTAACGTGTAATGTCTGTTGACAGACAGGTAGGGCATCGTATCATATCATTCGGTCATTGCATTGGACAGATTTTTTTTGCCCTGAGACTTCCACAGGAGATACTGTATATGTACATGTTTTAATATTAAGACCACTTCTATTTTTTGATTGCTATCAGGATGTGAAGAGAGTTTTAACCAGTATAACAAAAAGTGTTTACAAAAAAAATGCCTACCCTACCTTTAACATACATGTAGGTCTATATCTCATATATAGCTGAGCAGTACAGTTATTAAAGGGCATTTACATTTCCTTGTATATTTTGCTCTATTAAGGTCAGTGGAATAGAGGATTTAATTGTGTGAGGAGCACTAGACCTGATAATGAAGGTTATTAAGTTATTTTTAAAGCAGGCTCTTAAATAGGCAGACTTTTTTCAGAACTGGGCTTTTACAGATAGCTCTCGTTGCCTGCATTGTGTGTGTGTTATGCTTAGTCTCTTGACGAAAGAGATCTCTCTCACTTATCTCTGTTACTTTCTAGAATGATCTCCATCGTGCCATTCAGCGCACACACTCTGCCATGTTCAACCAGGTCCTCATACTGATCTGTACACTGCTCTGTCTGGTCTTCACTGGGTAAAGCTCTTTGATCTCTTGATATCCCTGATGGGGCTTTTGCCTTTTACAGGCTTGTATCTAATGCTGCAGATCTGAAACAGTCACACGGTTATGAATTAACCATCCTGATCAATAATGTACATCAGTTAATCCAAATTAACTTTTTTTTTTAAAATAGTGTCAAAACAAGGTGCTACCATTCTTTAGTAATATTGTATGAAATCTACTGAGTATTTAATATAGCACAACAGTCACAGCTCCCCTTTTTCAGAAGTCTGGGTTCTGGAAGTATTTTCCCATTCATTTTTTTCCGTAGGGATTTACAAAGAATCCTTAGTAAAGAGATGTAAGCCATAAAGCACCCAGCTCTGAGATGAATCACAATATCACAAACTTTGTTTTAAACAAAAGGTTTGAGAAAAAGACAAAGGTACAAGACTGTGAAATTAACATATTTTATAATACAATGTGGGTCACCAAGCACATGAAGTATATGAAAATAACAGTTTATTGCAAAATAGTCAAATATATGATATAAATATATAATTGTATATATACATAAATATATATAAAAACAGAATCCAAAGAATCCCAAAATGAATCTACATGTATTACATTTTCCATAAAAATATTAAGCAGCAGAACTGTTTTAAACATTGATAATATATTTGAATTATTTCTGAAGGATCATGTGGCACTGAAGACTGGAGTTATGGCTACTGAACATAACATTTTTAAATATATTAAAATAAAAAAACTGTTATTTTAAATTGTAAATAAAATTTCAGTAAAATGTATATATTATGTTTTTTTAAGTATATAAGTCTGTCTTGAACAATATATACTTTTTATGTTTAAATAAAACACTTTCTCTATGGAGAATGTAAATGGTAGGCCTATTTTGGAACCCAACTGTTGAACTCTATTTGAGTGCATAGGAAATGATTGAAACTCTTAAAACTTGAAGTTTTCTTCAAATTTTGTTGCTTTTCAACAAAGTATATTTTATAGGTCCTTAATTAACCTCATGTTATTATCCTCATTAGCCTATGTTTTATTCTTTATTAGCATATATTTGCATATATATTTGATACCCTTTTACCAATATAAAGGGACATGTCAGAATAAAGTTCTTACCTAAGGACTACAACTCCCACAGAATGTGAGTTTACATGATGAATCAGACAACTTTTATAGTCCTTACGTATTTACATTGTTAATTAAATTGGTTTTAAAATTCCCTTTTGAGGTATGACTCTGTGTCAATTTGTTTTGTAGAACAAAATGGGAAAGTCTCTTGAAATAATGCTAACCACAGACCTCATTTTACTCAAATCGAAAACCGCTATTTTAAAAACCCATTCGAAATTCCCGAGGGAGCCCATGGTGAAATGGCCTTCTGGGCAAGCCTACAAATTGACATCGTGACTGAGCAGCTCTACTGAATTCTATTCATGGAATGTCTTTCCAACTATAAAAGTCCCATGATGCCGAATTTATTTTAAGTAATGTATATTTTCGAAATTGTTTCCTGAAATGTTTTGTAATGCTCTTTAGGGCTTGTGGGATTCAGCATCTCGAGCGGGCAGGAAAGAGTCTCACCCTCTTCGACTCTTTATATTTCTGCATCGTCACCTTCTCGACTGTTGGCTATGGAGACGTCACACCCAAAATCTGGCCTTCTCAGCTACTGGTGGTCATCATGATCTGTGTGGCTCTGGTGGTGCTGCCATTACAGGTGCCACGATCAGCCCACGAACAGCACAATCAGCAGCTTCCGTATTAATGTTCTCTCTATTAACTATGACTTTTGCCTAAATAAACTCCTAATTACTGCTTAATTATGAGTACATTTACACAGCTGAATGGTTGGAGATCCAACCTCGCTGAGCACTTTTTGCTTTTAATTTTTTAGATGATTAAAGCAGAAATGAGTGGGACTAGTAAACATGTACTGCATTTACACAGTACTTGCTTTCTGTCTCTCATTTTAACACCAGTTTGAGGAGTTGGCGTATCTTTGGATGGAGAGGCAGAAGTCAGGTGGAAACTACAGCAGACACCGTGCTCAGACAGAGAAACATGTGGTTCTCTGTGTCACTTCACTCAAAATAGACTTGCTCATGGATTTCCTCAATGAGTTCTATGCCCACCCGAGACTACAGGTACATGCATAAACCTGCATATGTGAGTGTTTATTGTTCTGTGTATTGCTAATATGCTAAGCTAGCTCAGTGTGTGATGGTGGTATTCTCAAATGTCTAGGATTATTATGTGGTGATACTCTGTCCCACGGAGATGGACATCCAGGTGCGGCGTATTCTGCAGATTCCGCTGTGGTCTCAAAGGGTCATCTACCTCCAAGGCTCTGCACTGAAGGACCAAGATCTGATGAGGGCCAAGTAGGTTGTTCATTTGGTCACACTTTAGTTTAGGGCCCAATTCTCATTATTAACTATGAGTTGTGCCTCAATAAACTCCTAATTACTGCTTAAGAATTGTTAGTAAGATAGTAGTTTAGTTTAAGTATTGGGTAGGATTAAAGGACAAGTTCGGTATTTTACACTTAAAGCCCTGTTTACAGATCGTTTCTGATGAAATAGAACGGTTAAGATTGAAATTTGGACACATGCTGCTGTCCCGAGAATTTTCGGTTTCTGTAGTAGCACCCCCCCCCACCTCCACAATGGCTGCATAGGTGCACTGGAACAATCCTTCCTAAAACGCATTAAACTTTCGTTTACAAAGACGTGAAACTCACCGAGTGGTCAGGGGTGTTCACTGATATGCTCACACAAAAATCGCTGCAAAAGATGCTTTCCAACAGGTGTTTTACCATTCGTTGTAAAACTGTGGACCTATTTTTCCAAACGCCTCACACCCGTACATTCTTCCGTTGAGAGCTTGAATAATAGACACTCCTACAGAAAGAATACAAACAACCCCATTTCCGTTTCTGGCGGCGGAGTAATTCCGTACCTCACAGCACATCCAATACAAGTCAATGGAGTTGGACAAAAACTGCGATAAAACCTGTTGGAAAGCATCTTTTGCAGCGATTTTTGTGTGAGCATATCAGTGAACACCCCTGACCACTCGGTGAGTTTCACGTCTTTGTAAATGAAAGTTTAATGTATTTTAGGAAGGATTGTTCCAGTGCACCTATGCAGCCATTGTGGAGGTGGGGGGGTGCTACTACAGAAACCGAAAATTCTCGGGCCAGCAGCTTGTGTCCAAATTTCACACTAAACAAAAACTGTATTTCTCTTTTATTTAAAAAAAATTAGTAATGGCGCTTAGTGTGCCAGGATCGAGACCGATGACGAAAGAAAATTATCCATGTAAACCCTAGACTTTTTTTTTATCAAAGTCGCCTTGCAGTTAGTTCGATTTGAGGTTATGACTCTGTGTTTGAGTCTATGAGAGAGCCATTAAGTTGACAGAGAGATCAGTCTAATATATCTGCAAATTGAGCTTTATAGCTGCTAGGGTTGAGCGGTATTGCGGTAATATCATATCCCGCGGGGTCTTAAAATAGCAACGGTATGAGTTTCAATACCGTCATTACCGGCACTTATATATAATATATAAATATAATTTATTTAATGCCTAAAAATGCTTATGTGTGGTTGTCATCAAGTGACAGTGTGGAGGAGAAAGAGAGAGAAGGGAGAGGCGGTAAATACTGATGAGGCAATTTGTAAATTGTGCAATAAAAAGGTGACCGCGACAGATGGAAACACCTCTAACCTAATGTCACATCTCCGAAACAACCACCCACTCAATGCTGAGTTCATTAAATAAGCGCATTAGTTCATATTTGTTAAAATATTATAATGTTATTTTTTTAATCTATGTTGATAATGAAAAATGAACAGCACGAGTAAGATGGGATGCATCGGGAGTCAGAAATTTTGACCACTTAATTAAGTTTCGTTTTGTAAAAGGCCTTTCTTTAAAGTCAATTTCGTTTTGTATAAATTGTATCTTAATTTTAATAAATTTTTCATCAACCAATTGCCTGGATTTAATAAATAAGAATCAATATAGCAGACAATAATAATGACATGATCGTGCGCTGGCTCGCCGCGGTCACTTGCATTGAAATCTCATCATAAATTAACCGAAACTCAGTGTATGCCTCACAGACATGACAGATAGGCCTATATCTAAATAAAGCTTGAAATTTCATGAAACGAAACAATTCAAAACGAAAAGAAATAGGCTACTCGCTGATTATTTAATCCATGATGTGCATTTCTCTCTATGCGCGTTCATACGGAGATGGCGATCATCAAATTCATTAAACGAAACTATTCAAAACGAAAAGAAATAGGCTAGCCTACTCTCTGATTATGTAATCCCAACACTATCTCACGACCAATTCGTACGAATTCGTACGAATGATAAAAAGATGGCTAATTCGTACGAATTCGTACGACCTCACTCGTACGAATTTGTACGATTTGTCTAAACCCACGTGATGGGTAGGTTTAGGGGCGGGGTCAGGGGTAGGTCATTCGTATGAATTCATACGAATTGGCCACCTCGTAGAATTTGTACGTTTTCCCGTGAGATCGGGTTGGTAATCCATGATGTGCATTTCTCTCTATCGTTCACTATGGAGATCGTCAATTTCTTTAAACGAAACAATTCAAAATGAAAAGAAATATAGGCAGCATACTCTCTGATTAATCCATGATGTGCATTTCTCTCTATAGGCGCGTTCACTATGGAGATGCCGATAGTCAATTTCTTTAAACGAAACAATTCAAAACGAAAAGAAAAAGGCTAGCCTATACCTTCTGATTATGTAATCCATGATTTGCATTTCTCTCTATATGCGCGTTCACTAGGAGATGGCGATCGTCAACTTAATCTTTGCAGCAGACGCTGACAGAAAAGTTGTATTAATAAAAATGCACTTCTTGCTTGTTGCACGCACACATTTCAAAATAATGAGATATTATGTTGAAAAAATGTATTAATAATAATAAAGCACCTGCGTTAAAAAATTATTTGGCGCCGCCATATTATAACGGCCCATGTATTAAAAATAGTCAAGTCTAAATCTGGCTCGGGCTTATAATTACATTTAATGCCGTCAGCCGGGCTCGGACACAATGTGCACGGGTTGGGCTTGATTTTTTTTTTTTTTTGCAATTTTCCACCGGACAAAATTGCGATTGTTAACTCATGATTTCTGTTCTGTCTGTGCGCACCAATCTTGCACTTCTATCTACTCCTCAACCAGACCACCTAGAGACTTCGGGTTTTCGGCATTATGTTAAGGAAGGTCTAATCTCGGGAACGCACAAAAAAAATCCAGGAAAAGATTTACTATCTCTTAGTGTTGTGATCCCATGAGGTCAGAAAATTGCGCTAAAACACTCAACGAGTTTTTATTACTTGTTTGAGAGTTGTATTCGCCAAAACCATTTAAGGACAGAAGAAGATATGGTGTGCAGTTCTTTAATTGAACAGTTTTAAATTGAGCGAGATGACTTGCAGCCCTGTTGCCTATCAAATGTAGACATCAATAGTACAACTTGCAAGAACGGTACTTAAAACAGCAATTGTGGCAGTGGGATGTGTCTTACTATAAAGTGCACAGCAATGATTCACCGGTAATGTTTGGCCTAATATCGGGCTAAGCAGTTTAGTTAATTAAATTAGAAAAATCTCATTATTTTCTGTGAAAGACAACTTGTGTTTCCAGCTTTTCAGAGTCTAAGAGTGACAGAGCTGTTAGTAAACTTGAGTCATAAGTATGATGTCATATTTTAACAGTGATATACAGTACATCAATGTGTCATTTCTATAATTTAAACTAGCGTAGGCCTACTGATTAACTGTTTCCAAATGGAAGTTTTGGACAGCCTCCCAAAAAACTAAATTAGTCTGTGTGGAAAAGTGTAGCGTAAACCTGCAAGCTCCACCATCAGAGCCAGATCTGACACCAGTCTCAAGCCCATCTGTCCCTTTATTAAAGCAGCCTTGAAATTTAAGGATAATATATGTGCTTTTTCTTGTAACTGCATTTAAAATCTAACATATTTCTTCATTATAAATGCAGAAAATCTGTCTCAATATGCCTACTTCATATTCCAGTGCATGAATTTCTCATAAAACTCAGTCTGTCTAAAGTTTCCTGGCCAGTTGTGTAATCTCTGCGTTGTAATTGGAAGGTTGGAAATTAAAGGACTTCATGAGGAGATTGCCTTTTTTTGTTAAAAGTCTCTATGCAGAAAAAAAGGCTTTCTAATTTTTTAAATGTGTTCGTTGGTGCTGCATATTGCTGGATGAATTATGCATGTTGTGAGTGCTTTAATTTCTTTTGCCAATAGGAATTCCTCACAGTACAGTATGTCTTTCATCTTTAAATGCTTGGGTTTTAAACCAGCTCTGTCGAAAGCATCTCTGACTTGTCCACATGTCAATGTCTAGCTGTAGCTTTTCTAGCTGTAATTCACTCAATTGAAGTCTATACGATCAAGCATTCTCAAGGGTTTAAAAGCAGAAATGTGCACTACAGCTCATAATTCTAAAGCACTTGTATTAAAGTGCCATGAAACTTGCTGTTTCAGCAAAGGTCAGTTGTCACCAAGGAGTTATGATTTTGCTGCTTAGAACTGTATTGCAGTTTGCCCCTACTGCTAAACTTTAACTACACCAGATGCTTCCCAAAAATATTTTTCTGCTTTGATGACCATTCGAAACTTCTATAAATACTATACTGTATGTAAAACTGATTATATATCTACACATGGTGTTCATCGCTAATATTTTATTGTAGATTTTTCCTATGCCTGGTTATTGTTTGTAGGGCTCTTAAAATCAGGACATGGATTTATAATTTTCCTGTCTGCTGCTTCACAATCACTGTTGTCATTATATAATTTCCCTGCAGCTCCAGAGAGATTATTCTCATCACAGTTGTATTTGCTTTAAAGGACTTAACAGTATCAAAGATTCTCTCAAATGCATGCGGCAGTTCATGCACAAAAATGCATAAATACTTTTTTAGCAATCTCACAAAACTGTACATTACACAAACACACACAGGTAATTTTAACTGTCGCTTAATGCACCAATAAATGCAGAGCTGTTACATTTGCACTCTATGTGAATGTGTGATTTACATTTTTAGTAATTTGTGAGTGTGTATTTTATTACATCTGTCCTATTGCAGTGGCGTACAACACAGACTTCCATTTGTGCATTACGCAAATTTTGCTTGTTTTTACAAACTAAGGGAAGTCAAAAAGATTTACTATGGCTATTGACAGCATGTCACAGATTCTGTTTACTTGGAACCTTAAACACGTCCAGAAAACATTAGGAGTGGGAAAACCAGCAGAATGTTAATGGCACCTTTGTCAATGAGAAAGAACTTACTGCTATAGTGAGGCTAGTATACCGTGAAATTGACCCTCAGTACTGACTGTGAAAAACACGCCAATAATGACCTATCACCAGCACATTCATACATACACATATGTGCAGTCCTTCTTGAGGAATTCACTTTACGGGTGGTATAGATAGAAGATAGCATAGTGAAGTGTCCTTTCTGAGCGATACTGATGTGTCATGATGGTGTGTGTTCTGCAGGATGGACGATGCAGAGGCGTGCTTCATCCTCAGCAGCAGAAATGAAGTGGACCGCACCGCAGCCGTAAATACAGACTTTTTATACAGTTCCTTGCCAAAAGTATTAAAGTTATTAGTCAATAACAAGTCAATAAAAAAATACATTTTCCCAAGCATAAGATAAGAAACCCAATTATTTTGATCAAAACAATATTCATTTTTTAAATGAACCATAATAGAAACTTGAAATCTTAGATGGGATGCAAGTAATCTAAAAGAGAGAGACACTTGAAGCCTATATGCTGATGTTATTCATACTTTATTAAAATTGTACTGTTTTCATCTTTCAAAGTTGTTTTTTTTTTTATCATATTGTATGCTTACCCATTATAAAGGACACTTATTGCATGAATTTTAGTCTGACTATCTACAGTGTTTTTATTGTTTCTCTTCATATATACAAATACATCAACTAATTTTCCCGAACTTAAAGGCACAATATGTAACCTTTTTGCTTTAAAAATAGCAAAAATCACTATATCTATGTTGTATATTTTTTTTAGTTGTGTACTTACATTATCCCGACTGTTTCCAACAACTTTCAAACTAGGAGAAATTTGTAATTTAATTCGAAGACACGTCCCGTTTCTTTATTTCCGTTTTGTCGCCGTCAATGGCGTCACATCCGCGTTCTCCCTGGTATCTGCTCGTACTGCCATAGTAACCAGAGCCGACAGACGACAGACTTGGACAACTGTGTAGTTCGCAATGTCTATTTGCAATCAATATCAATATCAGCGCGGTGTTTTCGAGATGCCTAGAGCTCCCATAGACAGTATATAAACGAGAGCTCCACGTCCGAGACTTCGACCGCTCCTACATGTACTTTATTAAACAGGTGAGCACATTTACATAAAATTAATCAATGTTATATAGTTCAACAATGATAAAATGTTAGAATATGATCTGTATGTTATTCTAATGTTGATCTAGCTTACTGCTAGTCTTATACAGACAAACTAACACATACATTTCAACACATTTAAATGCAGTTTAGTGTGATAGTGTAATGTTAGACCAAGTGAAACAGCGCTGCGTTGCCTCACAAGTTTAATTTGTCTAATAAACTGACCTGTGAGTTGTAATTCTGCACTCGCGTGTAGTTCAGTAGAATGAAATGTCCATATTCCTTTTATATCCGCAGGACTCGCGTCGCGTGTGGAGCTGATAGCTGCCTCTTAGCAATCCCGACCTGCTTCATATCACAGTCATGATAAAAACATTGATGTATTCACTCATCCATAAACATTATTAGATCGGTCGGCTTGACGTTGACGACAAGATCCATAATTCTTAGCAAATGTTGCGTCATCAAACTACGCCTTTGTTATTGTAAGAGGTTAGCGACCCCTAGCGGCAAAAAAATTACATACTGTATGTTTAATCTACTATTAATGTCTGTTTTGTCTGTTCTTATAGGATCATCAAACCATTCTGCGAGCCTGGGCTGTGAAGGACTTTGCTCCAAACTGTCCTCTATATGTCCAGATTCTTAAACCTGAGAACAAATTCCATGTCAAATTTGCAGGTGAGTCTTTTGCCTTCCTGAGGTCAAATAATTTCATATGCAGTTTAGCAAGCATTCATCCGTTCTTCACAAATCTAATGCAGATCTTTTTTCATAGTCATATTTTGTGACCAATATGTCCTTTAAATTTATTTGAATTTTATATAGTCCATTTGAGTTTTTTACTGAAAAAGCAACTATTTTTTTCAAACATTTAAATGTATTTTGATTTATAAACACAAAATACGTCAATAAAAGTGTGAAATGTAAAAACTGTCCTGACGATTAGACATGGGCGTATGTGTATCAGCCATCTGTTAGCAGCAATTATTGTGGTATATATGGTTGTAGCTTGTGTATGTTTGCTGTATGAATAATAAATATAGATCCTTCTAGATTCAACACTCTCCGCCTCCCAAGTCATACATCCTCATTGAAGTCTTTCATGGTTATGAGTATTCACTTTGTAAGTGCAGCACTGCCTCCACCTCTCGGGTCACTGCATTTGCATTTGCATATTTTCATTTAGCAGAAGAAGAGATGAAGTGTTAGAGGGATTAATATGCCCCTTTGTGTGCTATAAAAACCATGTGTTAATTCAAACACATTGAGAAAGGTAAATAATGGAGAATGGAGAAAAAAATACTTTTTAACCATACAGTATTTTTGTGTTTTAGATGAAAATGGTCTTGACAAATTAGTCAGAAGTTAGTACTGGCTGTGATATTGAGATCAGTATTTAGTAAATGTAAGAATATGCTTTTAAATTATATTTTTGGGATCTGAAAACAGTGTTATATGATGGTAATGATGGTTAGGGTTTTATATATTCTTAGCGTCACAAAAAAAAGTCAAGTTAACTCTTTCAATTGCTTTTTCTGCATCTAAAGCTAAGAAAATGATTTGTTTTCCTAGATATATGCATTACAATAAAAGGATAATGTCTCTCATTTGAAGAGTGTCTGCCAGTAATGAAACCAGTTTGGTCTGAGTAAATAAGATTCAATTCAATGCTGTTCTGATTATGTTGATGCCATGTTGATCAGTGATATGGGGTGGCAACGTTGGAATTTCTTTTTCTTTTTTCAGCTTTAGAAGTTCTGAGATTAGGGCAGTTCACAAGTGCGGTGGAACTGAGGTGTTTTTAATTTCATAATGTTTCCGATAGAAGTGTATATAGAATTCAGGAAGTCCATCTGTGCTTGGTGCTTTATTATTTTTTAATAATATATTTTATTTTGTTGAAATTCATTTATTTTTGAGAGAACGTCAAGTGTTTCAAACTGATCATTCTGTAATATTGAAAGTGCGACTGAATTTAACAACATATATACTGTGTGTATATACAGTGCAATGCATAAGTGAATACACCCATGCTAAAGTTGACTAAAAAGAGGAATAAAAAATCATATTTTGGAAATTGAACTTAATGCCTTAATTTAAAAAATTAGGAAAAATCCAACCTTTAAGGACACCAATTTTCTTTGTGAATGAATAATGTATCGTAAATAAATAAATGTTCTTCCTTAAAATACATGGTGCATAAGTGAGTACACCCCTATGTTAAATTCCCATAGAGGCAGGCAGATTTTTATTTTTAAGTATTTTTTTTAAAAAAAATTTAGGATACTATGCATCCTGATAAAGTTCCCTTGGCCTTTGGAATTAAAATAGCCCCACATCATCACATAGCCTTCACCATACCTAGAGATTGGCATGATTTTATTTCAGTTAGCCTAAAAGCTAGTTTGATTTGCATTGAGAGATGATCTTATGGAAAGTACCCCATGCCAATCTCTAGGTATGGTGAAGGCTATGTGATGATGTGTGGCTATTTTAATTCCAAAGGCCAAGGGAACTTTATCAGGATGCATAGTATCCTAATTTGTTTTTTTTTTTAAATACTTAAAAATAAAAATCTGCCTGCCTCTATGGGAATTTAACATAGGGGTGTACTCACTTATGCACCATGTATTTTAAGGAAGAACATTTATTTATTTACGATACATTATTCATTCACAAAGAAACAAAGTGTCCTTAAAGGTTGGATTTTTCCTAATTTTTTAAATTAAGGCATTAAGTTCAATTTCCAAAATATGATTTTTTATTCCTCTTTTTAGTCAACTTTAGCATGGGTGTATTCACTTATGCATTGCACTGTATATATGTGTATATATATATATATACACTTTATACACTTTGCCGTCATATCAATCAGTGCATATTATATTATATTATGTTATGTTATGTTATGTTATGTTATGTTATGTTATGTTATGTTATGTTATGTTATGTTATGTTATGTTATGTTATGTTATGTTGTGTTATGTTATGTTACAACCCCAAATCAGAAAAAGTTGGGACACTGTACAAATTGTGAGTAAAAAAGGAATGGAATAATTTACAAATCTCATAAACTTATATTTTATTCACAATAGAATATAGCTAACATATCAAATGTTGAAAGTGAGACATTTTGAAATGCCATGCCAAATATTGGCTCATTTTGGATTTCATGAGAGCTACACATTCCAAAAAAGTTGGGACAGGTAGCAATAAGAAGCCGGAAAAGTTAAATGTACATATAAGGAACAGCTGGAGGACCAATTTGCAACTTATTAGGTCAATTGGCAACATGATTGGGTATAAAAAGAGCCTCTCAGAGTGGCAGTGTCTCTTAGAAGTCAAGATGGGCAGAGGATCACCAATTCCCCCAATGCTGCGGCGAAAAATAGTGGAGCAATATCAGAAAGGAGTTTCTCAGAGAAAAATTGCAAAGAGTTTGAAGTTATCATCATCTACAGTGCATAATATCATCCAAAGATTCAGAGAATCTGGAACAATCTCTGTGCATAAGGGTCAAGGCCGGAAAACCATCTGGATGCCCGTGATCTTCGGGCCCTTAGACGGCACTGCATCACATACAGGAATGCTACTGTAATGGAAATCACAACATGGGCTCAGGAATACTTCCAGAAAACATTGTCGGTGAACACAATCCACCGTGCCATTCACCGTTGCCGGCTAAAACTCTATGGGTCAAAAAAGAAGCCATATCTAAACAGGATCCAGAAGCGCAGGCATTTTCTCTGGGCCAAGGCTCATTTAAAATGGACTGTGGCAAAGTGGAAAACTGTTCTGTGGTCAGACGAATCAAAATTTGAAGTTCTTTTTGGAAAACTGGGATGCCATGTCATCCAGACTAAAGAGGACAAGGACAACCCAAGTTGTTATCAGCGCTCAGTTCAGAAGCCTGCATCTCTGTTGGTATGGGGGTTGCATGAGTGCGTGTGGCATTGGCAGCTTACACATCTGGAAAGGCACCATCAATGCTGAAAGGTATATCCAAGTTCTAGAACAACATATGCTCCCATCCAGACGCCGTCTCTTTCAGGGAAGACCTTGCATTTTCCAACATGACAATGCCAACCCACATACTGCATCAATTACAATATCATGGCTGCGTAGAAGGATCCGGGTACTGAAATGGCCAGCCTGCAGTCCAGATCTTTCACCCATAGAAACATTTGGTGCATCATAAAGAGGAAGATGCGGCAAAGCATCTTCAAAGCTCAAGACAGTTGAGCAACTAGAAGCCTGTATTAGACAAGAATGGGACAACATTCCTATTCCTAAACTTGAGCAACTTGTCTCCTCAGTCCCCAGACGTTTGCAGACTGTTATAAAAAGAAGAGGGGATGCCACACAGTGGTAAACATGGCCTTGTCCCAACTTTTTTGAGATGTTGTAGCAACAATGGGTTGTACATTAATATTAATATTAGCTCAAATGATCTATAGGGAATTTTAATAATTAATCATGAATATGATTAATATTTTGTATGTTACAGTTAAATTAATTTATCGCAGCTGAACTAGATTGATATATGAATGATTACCATAATGGGTTATGGTTCGTCATTAATACATCAAATAGTCTTATTTCAGCTCGAAGTAATGGGATAACTTTAATGGAATTAATTTAGTTATCAAACAATCTGTTTTGAACGTAAGATTAACTTAATTCTCAAGGAAAATTATCCTTCTTACAAACACGAGAAAGAGTATCTTTTCCAGGCCTTGAAAAGACAACTTTCTATGTTTGTAAAATTAGCTTACTTAAATCGTACCAAGATAAAGCATATAGCTAAGATCGAACATTTCAGGGACTAAGTAACATGGGCAATTAAAACAGAGTCAGTCAAGGACATATGGAATTTAATAATTAGACTAATACTACATTGAAACTACGAGTATACACAGAGTAAATACATATTTACAACAGAAACATACGGATGAAAACATTACAAGACCAAACGGATAACAGATGAGAGAGGGAGAGGATGAAAGGGAGAAAGTGAAACTAAAGTTCAGGATGAGAGAGATCACCGAGATGATCTCTGCATGGCAAAATCACAGGCAATGTAACCTTTTGAGAGACAGCAAGGAATCAAATCACATTAAAAGTTCAATAAACTTATCTTGCAAAATGGTTCTCTTTGTTGCTGAAGAACGCAGAGTTCATGCGTGTGTCCTAAGACCAGCGTGCGTGTGTTTCTTTAAGAAAGCAGGGCTCGCGCTCTCGTGTCTTCTGGTGAGCGCGGTAGCGGGGTTTTCGAAAGAGTCTTTCTCTTTGAGTTGAAGTTGTCTGCTGCGTTTGCTTCGTGGAGTCCGAAGACGAAAATAAAGAAAAGACTTAAAGAAAATGAAAACGCTCCCAAAAGGGAGCCATAAGGTCTTCTCGCTGACGAGGCGGGTTCGTGAGAGTGCAGGAACAAAACAAGACGAAAGGAAATACAGAACAGAACAGAACGGAACGCGGAGTGTAACCGCTTTTCTAGGGCACAGGAATTTCACTCCTCCCTGGGCTTGAGCCAATTGGAACGCGAAATTCCAGGCGGGAGAAAAGTTCTTTGTCTCACTACGAGTTTGATTTGCATGTTTTATGGCAGTCTTAGGATCATGCCATTTCTACGTTAAACAATTATAACTGCAGTAAAATGCATTTTATCATAATTTGGTATCCATATCTTTCCTACGGGTATATGGAGGTTCAATTCAAGACCAAATTTGGTATGTTTAAAAGCTACGGCCTAGAAGTACCTTCTTACTCTGTAAGATAAGTATTAAAAGTTCGATTAACAAACTGGGAATAAGACTAACCTAAAATGTGATGTGCATTTACAAGTGGGAATGAAAATTGGACTTTTAAAAAGACCACATGACATATACCTATGAATTCGCAACAGTGTGCACCTCTGAAACATTATTCCTTTAAGGTTTACAAGAATACAAAAACATATCACAGAGAAGAACAATCGTGGAAAAGAGAAAATACATTCAGGTTTGCATATTTCTTCAATGGTTATACATATAAAATATCTAGGATGAACACTTTAATTCTGCTCTCCTGCCAGAATCTCAGTGAGATTCCTGGGTTGTCGACATTCCGTTAGGACCATAAAATTTTATGGTCTGGGGGGAGTTAGGGTACAAATATAGTGTATCATTCTTAAAATACCCACTTAGAATTCAAAACTACACACTAGGGAATCACACTATAGAATAACACAAAACTAATCACATGCATAATGGAATTGTATATCAAAAAGAATATCTCTAAGTTCTAAGTTAAATTCAAAGGATGTTTGTGTGTGTGTGGGGGTGTGATGTCACGTAGCAGGAGAAGGTTTTGTTATCTCTCTGTGGTCCAGAGAGGGGGAAGGGGGTTTGGAATGCAGAACTTTGCAGAGTTAACGAAAGATGTTGACTGTTTATCCTCCAAGGTACAATAAAGTGTCACGAAAGTCCATTTGCTCCAGTCTTTCTGGAGCCTGGCGTATGATTTGCAATCTTTGAAGTCAGGAGGTTACAAGCTTCGGTAAGCTTAGCAAAGAACATTTTGGACAGGAATGTGCTTAGAAAAACACAGAGTCCGAATTGGTTAATTCAGAATCAAACGAACGAATGATTCAAATAGCCCAGTCGCTACAATGTGTAGATGCCATGAAATTTAAAATCAACTTATTTTTCCCTTAAAATTATACATTTTCTCAGTTTAAACATTTGATATGTCATCTATGTTGTATTCTGAATAAAATATTGAAATTTGAAACTTCCACATCATTGCATTCTGTTTTTATTCACAATTTGTACAGTGTCCCAACTTTTTCTGATTTGTATATTATATTATATTATATTATATTATATTATATTATATTATATTATATTATATTATTCTCACATAGATTATGTGTAGGTATGTTTTGTTTTCTAGATCATGTGGTGTGTGAAGAGGAGTTCAAGTACGCCATGCTGGCCCTCAACTGTGTGTGTCCAGCCACCTCTACACTGGTCACACTGCTGGTGCACACGTCTCGTGGACAGTGAGTACTGATGTCTTTCCTCTTTCATTTGATGGCTGATGTACGAGAAGTGTTTCCTGAAATGCTGTTTAGTTTATTGAAGGATTTACTAATGAATAATGGCTCCTCGCGTAACCTTTCCAATTCCGTCATCCCTAACAAATAATAGTGTCACAAATAATTAGTCAGAGCAGATTTGCCAGGAGAGCCGATCAATGGCATTAAACTTTATGTGATCATTTGTCAGAGCTTGATCTTGCTGGGTAAACCATTTCATAAAGAAAACTCAAATGATCCCATAATAGTTTCCCACTGTTTTTTGGAGTGTTGTCTTAGCGCTTGCATTTTAACTTCTGTTTGGGGTTTCAGGGAGGGACAGACTTCTCCAGAACAGTGGCAGAGGACATATGGCCGTTGCTCGGGGAATGAAGTTTACCACATCCGTTTGATGGACAGCAAGTTCTTTGGCGAATATGACGGGAAGAGTTTCACTTACGCCTCCTTCCATGCGCATAAAAAGTGAGTGATTGTTGAGCATTTAACATTTATTTAGATGCACGATTCACTATTCGGATGTATGTGAAATTATTATTTTATAAACCCTCCGAAAAATATGACATATTTTTTGTGCCTTTTAATAAATGTGCTTTAAAAATTGACTGAGCATGCTTGTATTTTTTCACATGTTCCCGGTTTGCACACCACTGTTTATATTTTACACCTTTTTGAATTTTATTCATGATATTTTTTAATCACAATCCCTACTTACACCACCATTCAATATCTTTATATTTTTGAAGAAGTCTCATATGCAGGGCTGCAATTATTTGTTAAAAAAATACACTGTAAAAATCTTAATTTACTGTATTTATCCAATTGCTTTGTCTGATGTATTTAAACTGACAGAATTAACAGCATATATTTGAAATGGAAATCTTTTGTAGCAACATAAAAGTCTGTACTGTCACTTTTGATCAATTTAATGCATCCTTGCTGAATAAAAGTATTCATTTCTCTAAATAAAAATCTTACAGACACATTATATATGCAATCTTACATGATATATACATCAGTGTGCATATCATGTAATTTGCACTTTGTTGCTCAGTCTGATATTGCTCATACTGTACTAATCTCATTTGCACTATAATGGTCAACTGCACTTTACTACCAAGTGTATACTTAATTTACCATTTGTATGGTAATATTTTTATTCACATAATATATTACTATATGCACTTCTTTTTAGATGCTTTATAGATGATGATTATTATTATTGGCTCACTACTGGTTGATTGCCAATAAAGTTGAATGTAATATAATAAAAAAGCAGGAACAGGATGTAGATCCTCCCAAATAAAGTTGTTACAACTGTGCTTTTCCCTCTTAAACTCCGTGTAAAACACACACAATCGTCTTTTCCTTAGGTACGGTGTCTGCCTAATTGGCACGAAGAGAGAAGAGAATAAGAGCATACTTCTGAACCCCGGCCCTCGCCACATCATGTCTGCCACAGATACCTGCTTCTACATCAACATCACCAAGGAGGAGAACTCTGCGTTCATCTTCAAGCAGGAGGAGAAACACAGCAAAGGGCTGTCGACCACCGGCGTGTATGACGCTCCCTCTCGTCTCCCGGTGCAAAGCATCATCGCAAGCATGGGTGAGGGAACACACCTGAACGTCATGTCACTAACAGAAGCCTTTGACCTTTTAATAATCAAACTAAGGGTGGAATTAAAAAAAAAAGTTTCTTTAAAGCTGCAGTCTGTAATTTCTGGACCACTAGCAGCACCAAGCGGTATTGCAACATAACGACTGATTTAAACATTAATGGTGTTGTTATTGTTACTGTACATAACATCCGAAACAAATGAAGCACAAGTTTTAGCCTCAAGGCCTGTTCACACCGAGCCGATGTTTAACACCTCGTGACTAAACAAAGGGCGCCAATGTGAGTGTGCACACCGACGTGAAAAACACCACGCGTAAAAGCGTCATTTTTTTAAAAACGCCTTGGGTTCGTTTTTTTGGTTTGACGCGCCGCGTCAAAAACTATCCGACCAATGAGATTGGCGCTTTTGCTCACATGTCTGGAGCTTCTGAAGTTACAGTAAAACACAACTTGGGGGCGCTCAAACACAAAACGTTCTTGCCGAGCACACATACGTAACAGCGAAGAAGATAAACGCCAAGTAGCGTCTACACTGCCGGTGTGATGAACAATCGGGTCCGGCTGAAGAAATGGGTCCGGGCTTAGGACCCAAGCAATCCGATTGGTTCAAAGCACGTTTTATGGGTAATCGCTTAAGTGCCTGGTTATAAATCATACAAAATCACTTTATTATAGAAGACGCTTGTACTACGTTATAACGAGTCATCAATGTATTTAATGTATTTTACATTATACGTTTCATATACTAGTATTTAACCGAAGCTATAGATTGTGAAATTAAACATTTCTCGTTGTTAGTGTGTTTTTTAGTTAGCTTAGATAGTAGCATAGCATTCAGCTAACGTTATCCGATGATCGTGCTATGAGCTTTACCTGATATTACTGCACTGATACTGCCTTACCGTATCGCAAGAACAGATTTAGATCAGGCATACTACTGGCATACTAATTGGGTCCTAAGCCCGGACCCATTTCTTCAGCCGGACCCGATTATTCACCACACCTGGAAGAAATAAGACGAGGAAGATGCAAGGCAAGATGAATGTCGAGCTGCTGGTCTCGTTGGTGTCGGAACATAAAGAACTATATGACAAACGCGACAGCGACTACAAAAATCTTGATAAAAGAGAACTGTTATGGAGTGGTATTGCAGAGCAAATGGGCCTTGATGGTGAGTTTCATTTCACTTAATTGTACCGGGGTATTTCTGTTTTACATTAAGCGCCATCTAATGTCAGGGAATGAATTTGCATGCTCACTCGGCTCATCGTCAGCGAAAATCGCTTGGGTGTGAACACAAAAAACGCGCTGAAAAACGCTGGCGAATAACGCGCGCCGATATTCGTTCCGGTGTGTACGGCCCTTCAGGGTTGGTTTAATGCGGTTTCCATATGGTTAACACGTGCCAGTTAGTGGTGTGAAAGTAGCACTCAAAAGCAGCAGTAGCAGGGTGAATATATCAAAATATGCTCATGATAAAATATACTTTCTTTTATTGTTTTTCCTTTGTTGAAGTTGATCAGTCTGCTTCATATGGTAAGTCTGAGCATGTGGTTTTCATAGCATTAGTTAAATCATAAGACATCATTGGTGGATGTCTGTGTAAATGTTAACATTTACAGAAACCTTTCTCTCCCGTTCATTCCCGTTAGGAATTCACAGGTCAAGTCTTTTGTCCTGCAAGCTGTTTTAATGAAGATTTGTTTTTCTAATTGGGCTTGGTAACTGCACTTGCATGTATAAAATATCCCTGGACTACTCTCTAACATAATTATATAAAAGCATTTAGTCCATTATGTTTCTTCACAGGGTTTTTTGTTTTTGTTTTTTTCTACACTTAACATTTTGCAGCAGAACATTCTTCTACATAACAGCAGAATTTCCCTTCAGAACATTTTCTTCCCTTCACCATTTTTAAATGAAACCTCACTGTGCTTAAAGATTTTGGTTGCAAAGCACTGATTTGAAATGTGCAAATCAGTGTTTATTCATAAAAAGCAATAAATCAGGGTTGAGGTCAACTTCAGTGCGTTTAAGAAATGCTATAATTAAACATTCATATCATCTACTCTGTATTCAGGCCAATTGTTCTAGTAATTGACACAAGTTTTTAAAACATGTGCTGGTAGAAATGAACTGGAATTGACCTAAATTCTGAGTCATGTTGGCTAAAATATATGATATTTCTTTGGCAGTTTTCATTGCACTCAAATTTGCACAAAAGCAGCTGAGATATCAGATCAGACAACAGATTTTAGATATTTTGTTTCACCGGGTAAACGCATCTATATGAATTTCCTCATGCTGCATTTTCCATGCTGCAAGCTGAAAAGGAAAACATCCACTCTCATGGCTGATTTGTGTTGTATTGCAGGAACTGTGGCCATTGACCTGCAGAATCCCGATCCGCCGGCTGACAGCAGTAAACTGGCTCTGCCCACGGAGAACGGAGCTGGGAGTCGGAGACCCAGCATTGCCCCTGTGCTGGAGATCGCAGATTCCTCTGCCATCCTGCCTTGTGATCTTCTCAGTGATCCTTCTGAAGATGAGACCAACCAATCCGATGAGGAAGGAGCACCGGCCATAGAGTAAATAATGTTGTCAAAAGTACAAAATTAATAAGGTTTTTAAGGGGAACAGCAATAGAGTCGTTTGACTTTTTAAACAGCCAGCAAATGTCAAAGAAATGAGCCTTAAATCATGAGGCTTGATGTTCTTTTCCTTTACTAAACATTACTTTTTCAAAACAAACAAAATGGCTAATAAAATGGCCATTGGATGATAAAGGGGCCAATAAAATCCTATACACTTCCATATAAAAGTTTAAAAAGTTCAGTTTAAAAGTCTCTTATGCTCAGAAAGACTGCATTTATTTGATCAAAAATACAGTAAAACAGTAATATTGTGAAATGAACTGTTTGCTATTTTGATATATTTTCAATGTAATTTATTCCTGTGATGGCATCATTACTCCAGTCTTCAGTGTCACATGATCCTTCAGAAATCATTCTAATATGCTGATTTGCTGCTCAAGAAACATTTCTAATTATTATCAGTGTTGATAAACAGTTGTGCTGCCTAATATTTTTGTAGAAACCGCGATACATTTTTTCAGGATTCTTTGATGAATAGAAAGTTAAAAAGAACAGCATTTATTTGAAGTAGAAATCTTTTGTAATTTTAGAAATCTCTTTACTACTGTTTTTGATCAATTCAATGCATCTTTACTGAATAAAACTATTATTATGTAAAACTATAGTTATTATTATGTAATCAGATCAGATGAACTTTAAACATATTAGTTGCTAACAGCCTTTCAGCGGTCATGCTGCAGAATAATTACAGCGTTTGCTTATGTCAGACAGAGCCGGAGGAGACATGTGCACTCTCTTCTCTCTCTCTCTCTCTCTCTCTCTCTCTCTCTCTCTCTCTCTGCTGAATGTTCAGTGCATTCACAGTGCCCTCTACTGATCATTTACATGCAATGCTTTCAAAAATAAAGCCTTTGCAGATTGATTGATGTCAGTCTGGGGTTCATGTACTGTATATTCTGTGCATTTTTAAACAGAAGAATTCGTTGCAATTCACACTCAGACCTTTGATATTGTATATCCTTCTACTTTTTCAAGGTGTATTAAAGGCTACCCTCCAAACTCCCCTTACATTGGAAGCTCCCCGACTCTTTGCCACCTTCTGCAACAAAAGGCGCCATTTTGTTGTTTACGACTTGACAAGGTGTGTGTATAACTCTTAATTCACTCTAAAATACTGATATTCCGATTCAGTTTAATTCATTGTTATGGGAAAGTTTAATGAAAGTGGAATTCGTCCAGGAAGTGTTTACTGAAAGGCTTTTTTTGTGTGTGTGTATGTGTAGTTGTGCTAATGCATTTATATGGAGGGATTTAACTGTCTAAATTAAATAATTAAAGGTCTCTTTTCATTTTACATAAATACATTTCACATACTATTTATTTATGTTTACTCCCTTTTCATTATGGTTATATTTATTGATGCAACATTTCATGATGTATTCAGTTCCATATTATATTTATTTTCTTTACTTCACATTCTGTTTAAGGTATTTCAGGTCATATTTCATTTTATTTCTAGACATAATTCACATGGTATTTCACTTTTTGACATAAAAATAAACATATTTCATGGCTTGTTTAATTATTAATGCTTTCATTTCATTGTACTTTATTTATTTATTGCAACATAATAGTGTGTAACAATATTATATGTTTAAATTTTAATATTTAAACCTATCAATGCCATTATATGTTCATTTATTTAGCCTGCCTAAATCCCTCTATGCATTTAAATCTGATCCCTCTTATCATCATTTATTCCAGTCCATCATTTATTTAATTGTGTTTGATTCAGGGTTGTCGGCACAATAGTTTTGAAGATGCCAAGGCGTATGGTTTCAAGAACAAGTTGATTATCGTTTCGGCTGAGACAGCAGGAAATGGCTTGTACAACTTCATAGTGCCGCTGCGTGCCTATTACCGGCCCCGAAAGGAGCTGAATCCCATTGTGCTGCTGTTGGATAACCCGTGAGCGAGCTGCCTCATCACTTTTCCCACCGCATGTTACCGTTCATAGTGATGGCTTTAGATGACTTTGATAGGCAGGCAGAAGCATTACTTAACCCCGACTTTACCACTTGAAAACACTTCCAGGCATATCTGCATAAAAACATACTTCTTTATTGACTTTTCACATTCTAAACTATATTGAAATGATAGCAATTTGCAGTTTACTGTCAATCTTAATGTATTATCTTGCTCTCTAATGCTATACACTTTCAGAAGAGTTATGTTCACAATGCTCCACACATTCTTCCTTTCAGTAATGCAAAATTGTGTACACAATTGTCGTCACGTTGTAGATTCTTCCTCAGAGTTTCCATGGCAACTCGGAGATGTCAAAATCCTTTTTGCAATTACCTGCTCATACATTTTGCACAAGCTTTTACTCCGCTAATACATTTTTATAAGGTTGTTTGCCAGTGCCAAACCTTTAAGAACTTTAAAACTGCAGCTGTGAGTGGATTAGCATTGTTAAACTGCTCTTCCTCTCCATTTCCAGGCCTGATAATCATTTTCTTGAGGCCATCTGCTGTTTCCCTATGGTGTACTACATGGCTGGTACCATAGACAAGTAGGTCTTTAAACATTTCAGTAAACGTGCTCATCCTGAAATGGGCTTTAGTCCAGTCTGAATGGTGGCTTTGTGCTGGTTTCTGTTGTAGTTTGGATAACTTACTGCAGTGTGGCATCATCTACGCTGATAACCTGGTGGTGGTGGATAAGGAGAGCACTATGAGTGCAGAGGAAGACTACATGGCAGACGCTAAAACCATAGTCAATGTGCAGACCATGTTCAGGTACGAACATTAATAACTTTAGCAAATTGGTTGTTATTTATTTTTCTTTAAGCTGATGTCTTTTTCAGAATCAGCTGGAAACATGATGGCATTGGGTACTAATTACTTTTCCCAGCAAAACGTAATTTTTGTCTTTGTTCTGCTCTTATTGTGTCTTCTGCTAGGTTGTTTCCTAGTCTCAGCATAATCACTGAGCTAACCCATCCTTCTAATATGAGATTCATGCAGTTTCGTGCCAAAGACTGCTACTCCCTGGCTCTCTCCAAACTTGAAAAGGTCTCATATCTTAACAGCCACGCCATTTGACTTTCATTGGGGTCCAAACATCTGAGACGTGCTTTTGATTTATTTTTTTAATTATTCCAAATTATAATATCAGTTATAGTTTGAGTAAAAAATTGAATTGCAGAATTAATATGAATTTCAGGATGATTAAATTCAAGCTGCCTGAGCTCCATGAGTTTGTGTAAAACCTCGTATGATCTAGAAATAGTGCAGACATAATCTAAATTATTTTTATTTTCAGATTTAAATTACATTGTGAGTCCCATATTGTCAATGTGATCTCAGACTTTTGGACTAAGAATTTATAATTGTTCTTCCTTGCCAGTAAACAATTTAACTACTCTAACCAGGCCTAACATTAACATAATATCATTTCAAACTTTTCTATGATACAACTTTGCTTGAATTCCTACGAATTTATTATGACATGTTCCATTAGGAATCTGTCAAGTGATTATTAAGTATGATTTATTTGTGGTGATTGCATGCTTCAAAAGGCTGAAAATACTGAAACTAATATAATACTGCGTCCAAGATTTCCAGATGGTCTCAAAATCTATGATCATCAGCGGTGGAAAGTTCCATCAATCTTTTGTTGTGATCTTTTTCCCTTTTCTCCAGATAGAGAGAGATAAGGGCTCTAATCTGGCATTCATGTTCCGCCTCCCATTCGCTGCAGGCAGAGTGTTCAGTATTAGTATGCTGGACACTCTACTTTACCAGGTGAGTAATAGATCAGATGCAAATACTGCTAATTCTGTACAAAAGGCATTCTAATACATTACCATTCAAAAGTGTGGGGTCAGAACGAAGAAATCAATGCTTTTATTCAGCAAGGACACATTAAATCGATCAAAAGTGACTGTAAAGACATTTATAAAGTTACAAAAGATTTCTATATCAAATAAATTCTGTTCTTTTGAACTTTCTATTCATCAAATAATCTTGAAAAAAATCGGTCACAGTTTCCTTAAAAATATTATTATTTTCAACATTGATAAATGTAATAAAAATAAATGTTTCTTCAACACCAAATCAGCATATCAGAATGATATCTGAAGGATGTGACACTCTGTTTGTAGTTTTCCAGGAAAAAATTACATTTCAAAATATTTTAAAATAGTTATTTTAAATAATTCACAATATTACTGTTTATTACTGTATTTTTGCTTAAATAAATGCAACCATGGTGTGCATAAGCCTCATCTATCAAAACCATTCTACCGACCCCAAAACTCTAGTGTATGTGTGTGTGTATATATATATATATATATATATATATATATATATATATATATATATATATATATATATATATATACATATATTAATAAAAAGTTAATAAACTCAAGTTCAGCTGAATGTTTCATTGCCCCTCCCACATTAAAATGTATGAAGTAAAATGTAAAGGTGAGTACATGACTCTGTATATCAATAATGATTATTTTAATGGCTTTGCAATGTAAGCATCATAGAAAAGTATATACATTCATTAATTTGGTACTATATGCATGTTTTGCCCATAGAGGCACAGAAAACAATTATGTACGAAACATAACTTGATGAGCAGTCAGTCATAAGCTGTGTTCGAAATCGCCCCCCTATACCCTCATTCACTATTCCCTACATTACTCCACTAATATAGTTCACTTGAAGGAGTGAGTGGATTTGGACACTGAATGTGCTGCAAGGGCTGCCACCTTTTCACAGTTTGTTGCTGTTTAATAATCATCTGAAAATAAACGGGCAGCTCAGTAGTAATGAAAAGATTTATATTGAACTCTGTCATGGAAATAAGCATGTTTAAACCTTATTAAACAACTGAATAATCAATCAAAAAGGAATTTATACCTTTATGGTATTAAGATGTACCCACAGCAGTTTGGAAAATGGATGGATAGATGATTCAGCTGCGGGCGCCATCTTCTGGTGAGACGCCGAAATTCATTCAGCACGACCCTCACAGTGCGTTATGAGTATTCTCTAACTGTTGAGTGTACATTAGTTTATTGCAGTTTATTTTTGTATCTCTACACATTTGGTACTCATGAAGGCTGATACCTTTCTGTGAGGCAGATAGAAGCAGAGAACATTGAGTGGCATTTGCAGTAGGTTTTGCTCCCCTCAGGCATTGAGTCTCTATAGAGCCTTTATTGATTGTATGAGGTCTGGAGATCATCTGTGTGCTTTCTGGGGACTGTTTCTATGTTTATATATCGTTTTTGTGTTATCTTCTAGTCTTTTGTGAAGGACTACATGATTCTCATTGCAAGACTTCTGCTGGGTCTAGACACCACCCCTGGCTCTGGCTACCTGTGTGCTGTAAGTGTAACCGCAAACAAAAACGCACCCACACACACCATCAGCAGCCAGAACGTCTAGCATCAGTGCGTGATGTATTATGCAAGCTATTGTTTGAGTTAAAATGCACAAAGCTGGTTATTTGAACTTGCCCACCCACAAATCTGTTGGCGCTGACAGGAGTGTTGAATTGAAACAGACGGTGTAAAAATAACATCAAAAGTTTTAAAGGCAGATTAGTATGTGACATGATGGACGACTCTCATTAAAACTCCCACGAAATGTTATATATCAGCCCAAAATCTGCTTATACTATATATATATATATATATATATATATATATATATATATATATATATATATATATATATATATATATATATATATATACCTCAATTTTTTTTAGCTTAGTTTAATCAAATTTGACCTGCATGTTAATGCGCTTCACCATTCACTTTTGAAACAGATGAAGGTATCGGAAGAGGACTTATGGATCCGGACGTATGGAAGACTATTCCAGAAGCTGTGTTCATCTAGTGCAGAAATCCCCATTGGGATATACCGCACTGAATCTCACATGTTCTCTTCCTCGGAGGTAAGATGAGATTAAGAGGAAGAGATCAGAGCATTCAGACACGGATAAATACACTTTACACGGTCCATGCAGCTCCAGACGCTTGCACAGCAGATACGATCCGTCACTGTGCCTTTACTTGATCTTGTGCAGTGTTGAAGATTTACAGCTTTATTTTGGGCTAAATCATGGCTTTGCTGGCTGCCTTATTAACTGTGTTGTGACTTGAAGCTTGTGAAATCCTTGTGCTAATCATTTCTCATTTTGATCATTCACAACTATTGCTCTTTCAAGTATAAGGAGGTTTGTAAAGAGGTAAGAATGCAGACTTCACCCCATTTCTCAAACACATTCTCATATGTTAATGGAATTATGCTATGTTTCAATGGCTCATTGTCTGTCCTGTGTCATTTACTCTTGATATGTTACGGGTAAAAATTTAAAGGTGCATTAAGTAGTTTTCTTAACCAAAAAAAAAAAAGCCATAATTTCCATAATTAAATAATTGTTTCTTCATTATAACTGCACTGAAGTCAAATCAAATAATTAAAATTATTATTAATACAAAAATAGTATTATTTTTATTCTAAAACATCAGATTGACTTTCACTACAAGTTTGGGTGGGGTCAGTAAGATTTGTTTATGTTTTATGTAGTCTCTTATCCTCACCAAGGCTGCCATTTGACAAAATAAAATTATCAGTATTGCGATATAACTTGAAGTGAATTAACTTTCATAAATTATTTAATTAATAATTTATTAAACAGCACCATTATTATTATTAATTGTCCTGCTTAATATTTTTGGTGGAAACCAGGATACTTTTGGTAAACCAGGTTGCCTTACAATTAAAAAAATGAGTTAATACAAGGAGATTGGTTAAATCAGCAGAAACTCAAAATATTATGTTATCTGAACCACATTAATTATCTAAGTTGATTTGACTAAAGAAAAAATGTTGAATTAGAGACAGCTAAAATATATGTCATTACTTAGTGCACTTTGACAGAGTAAAGTGGTTCAACTGCTAATAAACTGATACAAAAAAGTACAACATAATGACTTCAGCCCTCAGACAATGAAAACGTCAGCCCACCACTTTAAACATTGTTAACCTATTGACAACCTGTTGCCATGCTGACCAGTCTCAGGTGTCTATGGAGGACTGTGAGGACCCGCGGGACCGCAGGGAATCCTGGAAAGAGAAAACCGCCCACAGAAACTCCACAGGGAGCGACCAATCAGAGCACCCACTCCTGCGGAAGAAGAGCATGCAGTGGGCGAGACGGCTGAGCAGGAAAAACACTAAACCACCCAGTCGAGCCGAACGCATCAATCAACAGCGCCTGAACCTGTACCGGCGCTCCGAGAGACAGGAGCTGTCAGAGCTGGTGAAGAACCGCATGAAGCACTTAGGGCTGCCCACTGTAGGATACGGTGAGTTTGACAAGGGCAAGTGAGTATTTCCATTTGTGCCTACTAAAATACTGAAGATGTAGAACAAGGCCCTTGCATTGATGTCTTTTTGATGCTTGTGTCATTATAAATGTACTATGGTGGAGATCTGTTTTCACAGTGTTTCTCTTTGTAAATCATTTAATGGTGTCCCCTTGTGTCCACTGCATCAATCATTATTCTTATGAAACATCCTTTATCAGGGATCGCAGGAAAACTACAAACAGAAAGATGAGTGAAATATAGTTTACATGCCTTTATTATTAATCATTGCATAAGGGAATTTTTAATGTTCAAATTTTACTACAGTAGAGTCCAATAGTCTCAAACCACTAGTGAAAATATTCCTGTTGTGTAATCGACATATCACTTTGAGCACAATACATTTTTTTAATGATTATCTGAATTTCTGCATGAAGTCCACATGTTTGTTTCAAACCTAATGATCACGTTCTCCAGCATGTTTTGAGATGATCTATAGAATGTCTTGAGCTTCAATGAAAGCAAGAACATCTGACCATCTGTACTTTTATTTGATAATTTATTAAAAAAAAAAAATTTCTCAGTAGTCTCAAACTGTTGGACCTCACTGTATATCATAGATGTTCCCATATTACAGCAGGTATTATAGCAGGTGGGTTGTATAGCGTCATGATGAATATGATTTATTGTTGAAGGATAGGTGGTCATTTGAATGGCCAGAGCTAACCATCGACAACTTCTGTTTTGTGTGTCCTGCCTGGTCTTTTATTCTATATTAACCTTTCTAGAAACTTCTCACTACTCACTTTCCATCCTCCATGTTGCAAAAAATCATTCTCTGATTTTCACTGAGCAACTCTGAGAAATACTGTTGAAAACTGAAGGCGAAGTGTGTAATTTTTTAATGTTAAAACTAGTGCTGTCAGATTGATTAATCACATCTAACATAAGTTTGCGTTTACATACACACACACATTATATATATATATATATATATAGTTTAAACTAGTTTTTTTCCCATTTTACACAGAAATTACACACTTCATCTTTAAAAATGAGATGTAAACCATAGTGTTCTGTTAGTAATGACATTTTATAGTCCTATAACTAATATAAACCATAATAGTATAAAGTAATATTAATGAAATTTTGAGAATGTGTTTTTTGCATGATGAATTTTTCTTGATCTTTTTCTTTACAAAGTGCTGCTTTCTGCTTGCTTGACCTTTTCTTTCTTATCTCTTTCCACTTTGGCCTTTTCCCTGCACGCTGTAGAGGACGTAGCTAATTTAACCGCAAGTGATGTGATGAACCGAGTAAATCTAGGATATTTGCAAGGTAAATCCACTCAACAACACTGTTCCTGTAGTATAGGATCGTTCCTGTAGAACAAGTCACTTGATTCATGAGCTGATGTTCTGGAGATGTTAATAGGAAACACTGCTGAATTTGTCCAGTGACATTAATTGGAACAACATCAGCAGTCTGTATTTAATAGGATAAGCACCAATATTAGATTCAAAAGTCATATATGCACATTTTTAAAGTACCTGATTCTTAAATTCTTAAGTACCTGATTCTTAAATTTTCCTGGGCGACAGTTTCTTACCAAAGCTACATGAATATGTCTGAAGCCTGCTGCCTGCAGTCCTCCTGTTTTTACATTTTTTCCAGATGACATCAGTAAGCTAGTCTGTGTCCCATGAGCCTTCCTCTTATCTTATTAAAAACAGACTACAGGAAACTGCTGGCTATTGACATTATAATGACGCTGGACAAAACCAGTATGATTTAGAAATGACCCTTGCGCTTATCTGTAAAGCCAACTGATGTTATTCTTGTATTCGAATTTGCATTTATGTATAATTATTATTACACAGCAGCACACTTGAATACTTGATTCTAAATGGTCATGTACAATGAAAACATTTCAAGTCGTTTCAACTGAAATGAATGTTCCACATCCATTTTTTTTTTTAAATTGCTGTGTAATAAGCTGTATAATGCACAGTCAGCCAGTCATTATTGCAAAATAAAAGCCTTTAGCTTTTTGTCACCCGTCCAGATCACAATCAGTTTGCGATCATGGCTGTACATTATTCCGTACATATACATAAATGCAAAAAAAGTGTAGCATTTTATTATGAATTAAATACAATTATAAATAAAGTCTGTAACTTCATCCTGCATAGACTATGTGTGGATGTAAATACAGCATTTACAGACATTGCATTTTTCACATGGCTATTACTCTCAAGTTTTATATTAAAATCCTTTTTTTATATATATATATATACCCAAATCAGCAGTATTGCACCTAACATTGTCTCATTATGCTTGCAAAAACATGCTCCTGAACAACAATGTCATTTGACAGCAGTGCTGACCTGTTTTATGAAATAATGAAGTCTGATTTAATAGTTAAATTAGTGATGTAGTTGTCTTTTTCTCCTCTGGTATGAACTGAAGAGGGTACTTACATGACAGAGGGTACTGCAGGTACTCACTGGCATATGAGCATTGATTTAAGACATGATGAGTGAGGGCTTTTGATTCCAGGATGTTTGGAAAGAGTGGAGTAGAAAGCATTCAGTCTTTGTCGGAAGGGTCCACCTAGTGCAGGTATTTAGGTGCACACTTCTAAGTCTGCTTGCACTGATCTACAGCATTGTTTTTTTTTTAATTCTTTTTAACGGGGTGATACTGGGAGAAGTAAGAAGTACTTGGGTTTCCCATTGGTATAATTATTTAATTTGCATTTGAATATTGACTCCTCCCAATCCCACACTACTAATGTTTTTTGCTTCACTCTGATTGGTCGAGCCTTAGATTGGTGGGCCTGACAGATCTTCTAAGCATGCTTATATCTGTGTGTGTGTCAGTCTCACTGTTTGATGACTTTGGCCTGTGTGTTAGCATGGCAACCGAGCAACATTTATGGGGTCAGCTGTGATTATGATGCAGTATATGGATGGAAATATTGAATTTGTGGGTGGATGCGGACCCTGTCTGCATGTTTCCGCGCATGAGGAGCGCTTGCGGTTGCATGGGCGTTCCGTAAATGCAGCCATGCCCTGTCAGTAACGGTTAGCCCTTCTCTCTCTTTTACCTGGCCTGGCACTATAAGTGGCTCAAACAGGTGGGTTTGGAGAAGCAGAGACACTTTGTCCCAGTCTTGAGTCTCCTTATTTCCAGAACTGCAAAGGTTCACACTTCTCAGTCATTTACAAGCAGGTAAAATACAACAAAGCCTCAGAAACCCAGCCTACAAAATCGTAACACTGTGGGGTTACGCAACTGCCTCCCCTTTTGACATTTTATTGAATATATTTCCCTACTTTTGTTGGCTATTCTGACTCAACTCAACAGTATAGAGAAGTTTCATTATTTATAATAGGGAGTAGGGATAGAGATAAATGTTAAAGATAATTTATCAGAACTGTGTCACATGAATGTTTTTGGCTATTAAGAACTGATACAGGTTAAGTACGACAGTGATGATGTGTTCTGTTTCTCTTGCAGATGAAATGAATGACAATCAGAACACGTTGTCGTATGTGCTGATAAACCCTCCTCCGGACACCATTCTAGAGCTCAATGATATTGTGTAAGTGTCAGATATTAAAGCTGATTTGTGATTGCAATAAGGAGAAGAATGGGATCAACAAAAAAAGTATTCAAATTCAGGTCGGTCGCGTCAAAATCTAAATCGACTATCCTCACCCTCCAGCGCGTCCTGATTTTGCAGAGTTAGACGCGTTCCTGGGTCAACGAATTTTGTTGATCCTAGAACAACATTCCTGTCTGAAAATTTAATCATAACCCTATCCCTACTCCTAAACTAAACCCTAACCATAAGTTATCCCTAAAATCAGAGGGAAATTATAAGTGAATAACACTGAGGTAGAAGCACCTACCCTGGTTGTAAGCCTAAACTTGACAATTTGTAAACTTGATTAAATCTGATTGGTTGATTGGAATGTTGTTCCTGGAACATGTTGTACTTGGTGAAATCAGGTTCTGCCACTCTCCACGGCACTGTTCTTGTTACCGGATTGGTTTATTTTTGTAATTTTGTCTGGCTCAACCAGACAGTGATGGTCGGAGTTAGTATAAAAAGCCTTTGCGAAGAAGACATTTGCACTTAGTGTAAAAAGACACTATGCATTTTTGCTCCATCATATTACCTTCTTGCATAAGTTTGGGGCGGGACTGCCTGTTTGAGCCAACCTTTAACACTAAGTTTTTATATTGGTATATTGTCCCACATAATTTGTGCAACAAAACATGAACAATACCTTAAATTGTCCAGCTTATTGAGCTATTACATCTCAAAGTGATCAGACCACCCATAAAACCCTAGCAACCATCCAGAACCTTATCAATATGGCAACATGCTAACACTCTGAACTGATACTGTGATGGTGAGTTTTGCATTGCTAAGCATATATCCGTTTTCTACAGAACATATACAAATCTAGTTATTTTTGCAATTACACTTTGATGTTGGTTTTTATTTGATTTTTTCAACATTTTGTGATGGACCTGACTTTCATTATGAATCAGCATTTGATTTTAAACAGTGTGCTGGGTCTTGCTGGCTGGTTTTTAACCGTACAATTTGATTTCCACCTTTCCGTAGCTATATCATCCGCTCTGATCCGCTGGCACACGTCCCTGACAATCTCCCAGGGGCTCCAGCAGGAGGGAAGCTACGGCAAGACTATGGAGCTGAAACGAGGGACGAGACCCATCTGTAAGAACCGGAAGTTCTCTTTAACCCTACTTCCCTCCCTCCTTCGCCTTGAGCTGCTACAGTCTGCATGAAGAGTGTCAGGACACACAACCAACCAACCAACCACACAGATACGACCCATGTGCCAACACACTGACAACCCAAGCTGCCCAACCACGCCAAACGGCTTTAACTGTTCCATTGAAACAATTTACAGATTCCTCTTTTCTACCACACAGACATGTAGAATCTCGTGGCACATTTCAGACTTCTCTGAGTGTGACTGGTTATTACATTTTTGTATTTGAGACATGGCTCAGTGCGAATCACTTTGGACCAAACAGGCTGTCCAAGCACTTTGGATTTATAGGGCAGTGTATATCAGAAACAGTAGGTAAAGCAGTACTGAAGAGGGCAGCTAAAGCAGAAAGAAACAACTATTACATCAGTCAGCTGACCTGAGTGGACCAGAACACTGGATACTGCCCTGTAATACATGTGAGGGTTTTCAGTATGATATTGAACAGAATTAGTTTACATCAGTGCTATTTTTTTTACATATATAGCACATATATAGTACACATATTTGTACATATATAAGTTAGTCACTTATTCTTTTACATGATCAGTGACCTCTTAGTATTCACAGTATTTTGTTGTGATTTCGTCCTCAAAGCACAGTTTTACGTTTGAAGTTTGAAAAGCTAATCCCTAGCTAAATCTTAAACGCCATGATTATTTACTGTTAATTGTCAGTTATCACTACAAGTGTGATCATATACCAGTTTCCATGGGCCGAGAACAGAACGTTAAGTTCATCGCCATATGATTTTAAGTTTACAGCAAAAAATGGAACCTCTTCAACAGCAAACATGAAGATTCGCAGGAACTGTACTGCACAAGCCAACTGTGCTTCAGGTGCATCATACATATTGCATGGATCTTGATTAGGTGTAATTGAAGAGATGCCAAATGGTATACTATACACACAATCAGTGTTGAAAAAGGTTTGATGTCAAACTGAATTTATTTTTGGGTTATACAAAAGATAATAGTAGATGCAATTTAAGACATTCATACATTTCAGTGACATTTCTCAAAGCTACCAAGTGTTTTTTTTCTTTTTTCTATTCGTTTTCTTTTTACAACAGCGCCTGTATTTAAGTTTTTGCAAATGTACATTTTGCAAAATGTACATTGCTACTGCTCATATAAGACAAAAAATCTAAGCAGACAAACAGATGAAATTAAATTGAAATGACTTGGAAAAAGTGTCCCAATCAACCTGAATTAACCCCTACATCATTTGGAGTTGCCAATTTTATTGCACAAAGCTCTGTTGACAGAGCAGTACATAGTAACCCTTTAAACTACATAAGAAAACTTTTCTTTTTTTTTTTTGCATTTCACAATACATTTTACATAAATTAAACCAATTTATGAGTGATTTAAAAGGTGAAATAATGGCTCGAAAAAGTTATTTATATTGTATTTTTTGGATTATATTGATATATTTTTATTTTTTCTTTGCCCTCTGTATCAAGACGTGCTTCTGTATCCCATTGCCATTTCTAGCAGAATATATGGAGCTGACATTTCAATCTATCATGAAAAGCTGCTTTTGTTTTTAATCTTTCTATTATTTCAACAGACAGACGCATTAATCTTTCATTATACAGAAGATGTGAATGCCCACTTTGCTCAAAGTAGCTAAGTTTGAATACCTCTCATATAACTTACCTGTCTGTCTCCATAAGGAAATGTGAGATGACAATGAAAGTGACGAAACAGGAAAATCATTGTAGCTATTGTGTTTAACATATTTCAGAATTGTGTATTTATGATGTTTTCTGCCTTATTTTGCTTCCATTGATCTAGCATATCAGTTTATTTATTGCTAATAGCATAGCTCCAAGACCTGTCAGTAGTTTAAAGGGGTGTTACTAAGGGTCCGGTTTTACCATCCCTTGACATGTTGCTCGGAATACTGTACAGTAAATCAGACTATGTTCATGTTTTACTGCTTGTGTTAAGATGTCACCTACATTCTGTCCACCGGTCACTGATATTTTGGAAAGGATATGCATAATGTGCATGTTCAAAATAACAGCTTGCAGATTTCTTCTATTTTTACTAGTTCCCTACGATTTAAATATATCTTGACCAGCTGATCACAGCTGTTGTAATTTACAAAATTTCTTTGTTTTATTTTTCAGTAGTTATAGAAAACATGGACCATGCATGTCCTAATCTTGCCAAATGTGTCAGAGACCCATGTTTACATTTGCTGGCTCCTGTTTTTGGATTGTACTGAACAATACTTAAACTTCAAAATTTTGTACAAGTTCTTAAATGAAGTCTGTACTAACATGTAAGAATGAATCAATAAATGCTGCATGCAGCCAGAGACGTGACAGTTTTTCCAACCAATGGATATTATAACTCTATTGATGTATAGAATCACAGTATAAACCTGATTTAACACATTTTACTTTACATTTAATGATGCAGTAAAAAAAAATCAAAATGTGTGTACTAGTCTGTTATAAAAAAAAATATGTTGCAGTTTATATTTTTTACATACCATATCCAACAGTGTCTCATATTGTGCAGTATTTTTGTTTTGCCGGTTTCGCCTACAGAGCTGAAGAACAGATTATTATTTTAAGATCATAACATTTGTGATTTTTTTTTAAATATAAATGTACATATTTTTCCAAATGTGGTACAGATACCAGATCAGCTTGGGGAAAAAATCTTGTGAAATCAATCATGTTTTTATACTGTATATCTTTCCAGCGCCTAACGACTCTGTTTGAGCTTGAGTTTGTTTTTTTGTGTTCGTCTCCATCGATCTCGAGTCCAGCGCCCATGATTTTCCACCACCTCATGTAGCAGGTCTATAAAGGTGTACTCATTCCCCAGCAAGAGGCTGTCATCTTTTGGAGAACCTCCTGAAGGGGGCGCTCTTGAGCCAGAGTCGTTACACACCTGACCCCGCCGCTGGTCTCTATCTCTTGGTGCCGCTTTCTCAACTCTCCTGGACTGCTTCTGGAATTCTGATGCAACCTGCTCACTCTGGTGATCTCGGAGTGTCCTTTTCTTCACGCTCTGCATTTCCTCCATGTAATCCTTATTGTTTATCTCCTCTCCGACAGCAGGCTTTGACTTGCTGCCAACAAATGATGGATTAAAAATGCTGAACAATTCAGAGCAGACCTCACTTTCTTCGATAGGCGAGTTTTTAAAAGATAAGTCGGAGAAGATGGTCGACTCAAGATCTGACCTCCATGTTTCCTCATTTGTAAAAATTCTGCCATCTTCCCTGAGTGATTTATTAGCATTAGTGAAGTGTTCTTGTGCAGTGAAATGCTGGAACTTTTGAGTGGATGACTCAAGACTTGGCCTGTATGTGTCCTCATCAATAGCGACTCTGACATCTTCCATTGGGGCTGTGATTTCTGGTAGAAACTCCAGTGCATTGAAATGTGGGGCGGTTGGGAGGGTTGCAGGAGAAATCCTGGGATGAAATGGTCTGATTTCATGCCTGCAACCGGTTACAAATATTAGTTTGGGGAACACGTTGAGGACTTGTTGATTTTGAGCCCACTGCTTCTTCCACTGGACCGCGGTCGGAGGCCAGGTCAGTACCCGCCGAATGGGTCTCGAAGGTCCAGATGTAACTTTAGCAGTGTTCTGATCAACCACAGAAGTCTGGCTTTCTGGATCAGCACCAATCGTGAGGTAAGGCAGTTTCTCAGCATTCTCCTCAGACTGGGATGTCACATGATTTACCTGGAGAATATCTTGACTGCTTCCTGTTCCAACGGTCAACTCATTCAGGTCTTCCAACACGTCAATCTCCACACCATTCTGAGGAACATCTTTGTCTACACTTGTTCCAGCTTTAACACTCTTATCAGTATCTTCATTTTCCTCTCGAAGGCTTTCCATGTGTGATTCCAGAGTGTCTGTGGTGTTACTGAACTCATCAGTGAATCCATCACTCTCCTCGTTTGCAATGTTTTTTCCGTCTTCCAACTTTTCCGCCTCTTCAATATTCATATTCAGATTGTCTTTTTCTGAGGTCATCCATCCATTGAAATACTCATCATTCATCACCCCAACTTCCTCAGTGGCCACTTCTGCTTCAATCTGTTTAGCAAACATCTCTGTCCTGCAGAGGACCGGCCCGGCGGAGCTCACGCGTTTAACGGGTTCTCTAGTTTCATATGTCCTTGATGAATAAATATGGTAAATCTGTGATAACTTCTCATCTCCAACCACCATCTGGTTTGTCCTCAGTAAGACCTCTCTTGTGGCAATTTGCGTTTTATCAGCAATTTCAGATTTCACTTTTCTGTTTTCCTCTCGGTTGCTCTTTGCAGTTGTTTCACTGGCCTGTATAATCTCTGATCTCTCTGAAGAAGGTTTTACAGCCTGTAGATGTTTCCTTTCTCGTTTCCTGTGGTACAGTACTGAAAGGACACAAATGACAAGTACCAGGGCACACAGTACCACTGGTTAATAATAAAAGGTTAGTCATTCACAACATAACATACTGTAACCCAACAGAAGCTACAATACATGAAAGTTACCCAACTGGGGGCTAAGGTAAGGCAATAAATCTACATACCAATTAAAATGATTAATGTTGAGTGTCCAATTGTGAGAGGTTTGTTTGTAATTACAGTGGCAGGACTTCCAGTGGTAAGGCTTGCATTAATACAACTCGTAGTTTTAGGGCCCATGGTTGTGGGGGTTTCACACTCTGGTACCTGCCACACTGGCAGACCTTTCAGCGCAGGAGGGTTGTTACAACACACCAACATCTCATTCTCCAGCAGCGAGGCATTCTGCAGACCTGCATACATGTTTGAAAGTCATTTAAAATCCACTTTCACCCCAAAATGAAAATGATCTATCATAAGCCTCATGTACACTATTCATGTAGAGTTTGGAGTCTGTAACATTATGGTTTTTAAAATGTCTCTCATGCTCACCAAGGCATTTATTTTAGGAAAAACACAAATATTGTAAAATATTACAATTCAAAACTCTTCTTTTGAACAACAAAATGGAATGAGGATAAGGTGATGATACATGTTTTCTTTGCTTATAATGTTATATTGGATATTTCTGATGCATTAGATTAAGTATGAGATGGAAATTAATGTATACCTCTCAGGTATTTGGCAAAGTCCTTCACAGAGCAGGAGCAGTCCCAGGGATTTTCATCCAAACGGATCTTTGTGCCGTTAAGTGGAAGAAACAAATCCGCACTCAAATATGTCAATTGATTGTTAGACAGGTTTAACTGCCTCAGTTTACTAAGACTGAGAAAACTATTCTGGGTTATAGTGTGAATCTGGTTCTGAGACAAATCCAGCATGAGCAGGTTGGACAGCCCTTCAAGAGAATTGTGATCCAGTGTAGTGATTTCATTATTTGACAGTCTGAGTGTCTCAAGTGCAGAATGATGGCTAAACCAGTCTGATGAGACTTGGGAAAGATGATTGCCGTCCAAATTAAGAGTTTTGAGGTTCTGAAACTTATTAAAGGTTTGCGGCCCTATTGCTGTGACACCTTGGTGTGCCATAGTCAGACTGTTCACAGAGGTCAGATTTGTGCTGTTAAACATGGACAAGCTGATTTCTCCTAAGTCACTCACAAAGATAATCACAGAGGTCAAGCCAGCAGGATAACCTAGAAAAAAAACGAAATAGAAATGTGTTAATCTGAAACTCCTGTTAAAGGGATAGTTCATCTAAAAAATTATTTACTTTGAAACCTTTATGACTCTTCTGAGGAACACAAAAGTATATGTTGAGAAGAATGTCCAGACTGCACTTTTCCAAATAATGAAAGTCAATGGTGACCAGGGCTCAAGCAGGATTTCCAGTGAATAACCACTTTCAGTCGTAAAACTGTATGGCTTCAGAAGACTTGGAATATAGTGCATGAGTCGTATGGATCACTTCTGTGGTACTTTTTTTTTTTTTTTTTTGGTGTCCTTTCAGGAGCTTATTATTGGTCATTTCACAAATAATTACTATGAAATATCAAGAAACAAATATCAAGTAATTGAATTAAACATGAAATTTTGAAGTAGAAAGAAAAAAAAAGTCTGTCTTTATTTAAAACTTTGAAAATAGTGAGTTGACACTTATCTGACCTACTTGACTTGTATTCTCTGGCAGATAACAAGCACAATTGGTAACCCTATATTTTGATGGTCCCCTTTAGACATTCTGTGGAGTTGCACCTACAAGTAAGCTAACTCTCATTAGAGAGTTAGTAGACTGTATGCTTAATATCTGCTAACACTATTGTGACGGTCCCCCAATACACATTCAACTGACTATAAGTAATGCAAGTAACATGTCAACTTATTCTACTAAACCTAACCATCTACTAATACTCTAATGAGAGTTAGCTGACGTGTAGATGTAAGATTACTTCTAGTCAACAGAATGTCTGAACGGGACCATCAAAATAAAGTGTAACCACACATTCTTTTTATGAATATCAAGTGACTTCAGACCATCCTACCTTTTGGAATCTCCTTGCAAACATAGTCTGTATTTGTTGGTATACAGGACTGACTCCATGCTTCATGTATGCAGTGGAACACCACAAAAATAAAGAGAGCTGGGCAGAAGAAGAGAAACACATGTTTATATCACAATTTGGTGTCTTTTGAAGCCAACATTAAATCGAAGTGCAATAATACTCACCGTGCATACTGAAAAACAGCAAATAACAAATGTCTTCAGAGTTCCCGTCTAATGACCATCAGTCCACCGAATGCCTGACCTGAGTCCCCCGCTGTGGATAAACTGCCAGTTGCCACGATACAAATGTGTCATCAGTGGACTGTCAAGGATACAGTTCTTGTCGATGAAGCACGGCCTGCAATGTTCCAGTTCCCAGAAGTTGAGACGCCCATCACGAGACCCCCAGTAATTAAACTACCATCTTCTCTTGCAATCACCCAATGACAATAAAGCTATTGATATAAAAGTTTATCAACTGCCAAAAAATTACATGAAAAATCATGTAAAAGTAAAATGTACAATGTTTAACACTTCATAATAATATGCATTAATGAATGAGGCAAAGAGCAATTACTGTATAAAGCAAGAGGTGTTAAAAAATAAAGTGGAAGAAAGATGAGAATGTCAACAATTAAAAGGAAAAGAAATGAGAATGAATGTATTGACTTGAAATATTTATTAATTCTCAAAGTCTTATTTAAAATAAATAATAGTATGATAAATGAAGCAAAATGACAAAGAATGAGTAGTAGTGTTTTAAAAAACAAACAAACAAAAAAACAGGTGATCAACATCAATACAATCTTTTAGTTAAGATATAAAAACACATATAATATACAAAACTGCAATTAAAAATTAAACAAAATGCAGCGACGTATAGACAAGTCTAACACCTATTATTTGGATACAGTAGTTTAAGAGTCATTAAGGTTCTGTCAGTGTGCTCTTTTCGGTGTTAGTGTTTCTCACATGTTTCTCAGTGTATAACAGAGTACCTTCTCTTTTCAACAAATAGCTTTAGGAGCCAAAAAATGGTTTAGTAAGCCCTTTGAAATTCTAACCCAGCTATACACCTTCATGAGCAAAAAAATAAATAAAGTGCATGTGCAACACTCAATTGATCTTGACACCAAACACGAGGCTTCTGTGAGTGTTCTCGAACGTCTAGACACAAGGATGTCGGCAGTGTTGACACTTTTCGCTCTGGAATGTTTTCAACCTTGGTAAATAAGTAGACAGCGACTGCAAGGGAAGTAACCGATTATGAATATATTAAATACTGTCATTCAAATCGTTTACAGCGACACTCTTCATAACAGAGCATGCTGCTCTTCGCATGAGAAAAAGCTCCAGTGCCAACATCAACATGGTTACATTGCATGATAATAAAAGCACTAAAACATGATCATAAGTGCACCATAGTAAAGACTGTCCAGTGGAGAGGCCGCTACAGAGTAGAACAGAAGAGAAGAGAACTGCGTCTGACACGTATCAAGATCTGTTTGATTCCCTATCGAAAGGGCCATCGAGTTAAAAAAAAAAAAAAGGGCTACAGCTGAGCTGCTTTTTTAAAGCACTGAATAAACAGACATAGTACCACAACGCATGAAGGCCAAAAGTACGCAGACCTGGGATTGTCCCAGCGACAACAAAGGAGCAGCATGTTTCGGAGGCAAAAAAAAGTTTGTTTGATAGGCAAGTCAGCTTTTTTTTTTTTTTTTACATGAATTCGAGTTCTGGCAATCCTCAGAGGCAGCAGACATGTTTTGAAGATGGTAAAAGGAATATTCATATCCCTTGCAAAAAAAAGAGGGAAACAAATCAAACGAAAACAATCATGGGGGAAGCGTTTCGCTATTCAGTGCCAAACTAAGAAAAACTTCAAGTAGCAAAAAAATTAATCAGGTAAAAAGACCACAGGATTGGGGGTAAAGGACTACTTCAACCCAAAACACATTCAAATGAAGTGCATGTTGGCTCATGCCTGTTTGTTTGTCCAGCGAGCCTCTTCCATCCAAACTCTGACGGAAGCAGATAAAGTGATTACTGGCCTCGATGTAAAAGTGCAGATCTTACGAGTGCCATCTGACTTCACTTTCCACTCTTTTTTGGTCCTGCGGGTCTTTTGGCTTGCCACAAGTGGTTATGGATAGTCAGCGCATCAACACTAACGGACACGGTCTTGGCGGGGATTACAGTGAACTGCTTGCGGTCCGAGCTGTACTTATAGAGTTTGTCGATCATCTTCTTAGTGATGCTCTTGGGCCCTGTGCCGGTGAGCTTGTGGATCTCCTCTGTGTCGGGGAAGTAGGAGTAAAGGGCTCTGAACTGGCACCCACTGTCCCGGAAGAGAATCATCAAGTGGTTGGAGTCACACTTCTCCAGCTCCTACAGGTCAAAAAGGAGGCAATTCAATGACTATAGTTCATTATCAAAATTTATTGGCAACATCACAATATTATTTGCACGCCATGAACCTCCAAACTGGTCACATACCTCAAGAATGGAGTTCTTCTGTGGTTCATTTACTTTTCCTGCTAAGCAGCAATGAGAGATGGCGTTGTGGATTATTGGCTTGTTGGACTTCGAGCTTGGCTCCTTGAAAAGCTTGGGTCCTACAGTGACAAAATATTTATATAAAAAAATATTAAAACTTCAATATAACACTTAAGGAAAAGCATGGATGTCCTATAAGGACACTATTTCTGAAGGTTTTGGGTCTGTTTTTTTTTTTAAGTATCTTATGATCACCAAGATTAGTGTTGGCAATCGAAAATCAATTCCAATTCTGGAATCGGACACTTAAGGCCAGGAATCGGATACTTGTTATACAATTAAAATATTAAGTATAAAAATATAATATCGATTGCTTTGTGTGCATTTTAATATGACTTTAAACCATTCAAGCGCAAGACGACTCACACGCTGTTTTCTGTACAGCGCACACATCCAGAACGTGCGCACAGACAGTAGCCTCTCACACTGTATAGTGTGCGATACTGAACTGAGTTCTCTTCCGTGTCTTTTTGCACTTAAACGGACAAATACACACAAAAAATGTGTCGAAATATTAATATATCACTGTCAATGTTGAAAACAGTTGTGCTGAATATTTTTGTGGAAACTGATAGAAAGTTTAAAAAGGTAACATTTTACAGTAAGGTCACATTAATTAACTACATTAGTTACAATTAACTAAGATTAATAAATGTTGTAGAAATTGTTGATTCTTAGTTCAAGTTAATCTCAACATTTGCAAATATACATTATTAAAATCAAAAGTTGTATCCGTTCACATTAGTTAATGCACTGTGAACTAACATGATCATTATTAACTAACATTAACAAAGGTAATAATTGCTGTACAAATATATTGATCATTGTTAGTTTATGTTAGTTAACACATTAATTAATGTTAACAACTGAGACCTTAATGTATTATGTAAAGGGTTACCATTAAAAAGAACATCATTTATTTGAAATAGAAATATTTCGAAACATCATAAATCGCTTTGCTGTCACTTTCCTTGCTGAATAAAAAAGACTTTCAATATGAGAAGAAAAAAGGCTCACTGGGACTTCTGTAGAGGACCAAAGACAATAGTACCACAATCGTTACTTCGATTTGATCATATGCAGCAGACTGCATTTTTCAGAGCAATTTTATTTTCTTTATTTTTCTGTCCACAGTGAAAGTGAAAAAAAAAAAAAAAAGCTTTATCACATGAGAAAAAAAAAATCACTTAAACAGAAAATATTTAATGTTTAGAATTCAACTTATGTGGAGCAACTTGCATCTATCGCTTGTCAATTTGTTATGTCACTTAGATAGGACATGGTGTCCCTCTCTGAACCCTATATACAGCTCTCATTGATGCGTACAGGAGATTCTCAGCTCCATGATTAGAAGCTAAACTACCTCATCCATCACTCTGACACCCAACAAATGCCACAAACCTGTCTATTCTCCTTCTAAACAATTGCCTTACATGCTTCAAAGGTTCTTTGTGGTGAATGTTAAGATAACATTCATCAATGGTAATGTAACTAGGCAATTCTGAGCATTACCCAAATAACTGACATGAACCCAAACATTTTTGCAGAGCAAAGTGAAACACTTCAGAGAGTTCAGGCTTAAAGGACAAATTCATCCACTAATGTCTGCACAAGCAAAACATGTATGTGCTCAAGCACAAAGACAAACATACTGGCTAATGCATGGTCGAGATGATATCAGCAGCATGCTGCGGTTTTTAACGCAGGAAGTTGTCCTGGTGCAGAGGAATCTAAAGAAGTTTAAATAATTTAGTACATAAGACCAACAGCTATTGAGCATCAACACAAATATAAACCACTTGCTTCCAACAGAATGGAAAGTGAAAAACTCACCGGTGTATTCTGCCATGGATGTTGATGTAACGGAAGACGCGGTGGAACCGTTGTCCCAATCTCTCTCTGTAGTCCGACTGGAGTTGCGACTGAGGCCTGGAAATGACTCTACTGATTCCCCTCTGTTTGTGGAAAGAACGAACAGCAACATTAATGTGCTCTGGAGGTCACAGTCTGGACACATTCGATTGATTCTGAAACAAATTAATGAAATGCAAGCACGCATAGGCACACACCCTGTAGGACAGTGGGAAGGACTTACCGTTGAGATCCCGCCCCTCCTGAATTGACACTGTCTGGTTCAGTGGTGGCCACAGAGGCCAGTGATAGACTAGAACCAGACTGGGCACTGATGAGATTCTCATCTGGTGAGGGACAGTTTCATTTTTTCAGTTTAAATGCCATCAAAAGTTTATTAGCAAAAATGTAACTTAGCAATAATGCAATAACAGAAGGCATGATTTAAAACTTACTGGCAGCATGGCACTTGGAAAGCATATGAAGTGAAGGTTCTTCTTTCAGCACAGACTTTGGCCTTTGTTTTTTGGCCTTGGTCTTCGGTTTGGGTTGAGGCTGTTCTTGCTCCTCACACATCTCTTGCTGTTTCCTTCTAAGATATTCCTGCTTTATCAACTCTCTCCTAGTCTTCTCCTCCTCTTTTCTGATTCTATCCTCTTCAGCTTTCCTCCTGAAATTGGGAGAGAAGAGAGGCTTTAAACATACAAACTCCATAAAAAAAATGCAGAGCTTCTCTTTAGCGTTTTTATATTCCTGGAGGACAGCACTTCAGGGGTTGTCAATACCTGGCTTCATCTCTTTTCAGCTCACTTTCAGCCTCTATCTGCTGCTTGCGGAGCCGTGCCTCCTCTGCCTTCCTCTGTTGTTTCAGCAGAAATGCTGCTCGCTTTTTGGCCAATTCATCCTCTGCTTTTTGCTCATCCTGCAGACATTTAACAACAAAACTTTTTAGCTTTTTACATTTCTGAAACACTACGGTATTCACCTGGGTGTTTTCCCAGGGTGTTGTTATATGTTTGCTATAGCGTTCTGAGTGTATTTTGTTTGTTTGTTTGTTTTTGCTAGGGTATTGCTCAGTGTGGTTTGCTTACAGGTCCAGGTGAAAGTGGAAGTAGGACAAATTACATGTCATTTAATACTTTGGGTTAGGGGGTTCCACTAATAAAATGTTAGCAGTACATAAAATAAACACTTTGCCAGAACAATACAATCTATTATATGACTTTACCTTGAAAAAGAAGCCCATTCCAGACTTCTTTTCCCCATCACTTCCATCAGTGGTGACATCCAAAACATCTGTGCTTTCTTCATCTGGGTTGGAAGCCAAATCAGACAAGTCTACTTCAATAAGATTGACTTTTCCTCTAGAAATGTCCTCTGAGGAGATATTATCCCTCGCTGGCCCATCATCAAAAGTAGCCTCAGTGTCCTGTAAGGTACTGGACATAGATTCTTCGAAAGTGACACCAAGCGCCACAGAACTTGGTTCCCTAGAGATCCTCAAGTTAGCTTCATCATTAAGGTGGAATGTAGTGCTTTTTGGATTCCCTTTGTCTTTGTTAAAAGAGCTTTGCACAATGTCCTCAGGTTCTGTTTTGGGGGGCCTGGCTCCTTGAATTAACCTGGCAGAGGGGCTGTCAGTAGGTGTAGGAGTAGTGCTCTTCTGCCCTTTGCTGTGCTCCTTAAGCAACAGCTCTGATGGTTTGGAACGTGACCGTGCTGAACTTAGTTTGGGCGGCTTTCGCATCACAGGACTGCCACTTGGTTCAACGAAATGTATAGAAGCTCTGATCCTGGCTTCAGATACATTACTTTGGTCACTGCTAGGTAGTTGAGCAGCACCTGTTGGAGACTGGAGATTCTGCTTCATAAGCACTTCCTGCTGGAGTGAAAGTTGCATCATTTTCTGCTGAATGTTTCCTATGGCCTCGTTCAGCAACTCAATGGAGCGGTTGCATTCATTAAGATCTATCTCTTCATCCATATCTAAGGCACTAGGGGGCACAGGTCCCCCACCTGCCCACTCGAGAGATGCCTTCTCAGGCTCTTCAGCCTCTTTCGGCCCATCTCTCGAATCAACACAGGTATCATCTTTTGATGACTTCTCTTGATTGAGTTTTTGGCCATCTTTCAAGTAGTACTCAGACTTTGTAGGCTGAGGGAGTGTGTCACTCTTCCCTTTTTTTACTATGTGCAGGAAGGCTGCTTTTCCAAGCTTAAGCCTTTGTCTTGCCGTGAAGACCTCCATCTTCTTCTTTTGGGATTCAATTGCACGTCTCTTTTCTTCAAGTTGCATGTGAAGCTGAACAAGTTCAGAGGCCAGCATGTTGGTACTGTCGTTGTTCTGCGGTGTGGGGCTCTGGTCTCTTTTTATCCTCCAGGAGGTCAGAGGAAGGGGGCAACTCTCTGAGCCATCAGGTGTTGTGCGCTGTGAGCTACTTGTGCTGGACCGGATGTCTTGGTTGCTACCAAACTTCAGCATCTTTCGTTCAGCAAAACTGGTCATGCGCACACTGCCACTAGCCACACTGCTGACTTGGGACTGCTGGCCAGGGCTAGAGCACCTGCTCCCACCATCCTTATCCACATGTTCCTTTACATTCATGTCCTCGCGCAGCTTGGCCGACTCTTCGTCCTCCTCATAGAACTGTTTCTTGTCTGGATGGAGCTCTTTGGTGAGCTCTGCATCCTGCTCCTCAATGGTCTCCACGGTCTCTATATCAGACCCTGGATGGATGTCCCATGCTTGGATAGGGCTCTTGTCCTCAGGCACAGATGAATGAAGGTAAAACCCAGGTGACCGCTCAGCAGAAGACTGCTCAACGCTACTTGTCGCCAGTGGTTTGAAAGTTTGCGTTTGCCCAGGGACTAGAGGCACAAGTTCACTGGATTTGTGCTCAATTATAGTGGTCTCAAACTCAGAGCTGGAGTTGGGGGTAAAGGTCCGGTTAATGGTGTGTGGAGGTCTCCGTCTGGAAGATGAAAGAGCACTTTCTGCTCCTGCCACTCTTCGTGCTGACCCTCGATGCCGCCCTTCTCCTGACTCTTCTTCCTTATTCAGGCTTACGGACTTCTCTTTGGCTGGCCTTAGAACTGCAGGCATCAAAGGTTCCAGGAAGAAACTGGTGTTTCGGGATTCTGAGGATGCTTCCTCCGGTCTTCCCCAAATGCATGTTTTAGCACCAGGGGTAGCACTCTCTACCCCCTCGGTATGCTCTGCATCCTCAGAGTTTAACAGGGTGATGTCGTCCTTAGATGAATCGGTCCTGGCAATGGTTACCAGCTCATCCTCTTCATCCATGTTAACGTTGCCCAGTAGAGCATGGCCATTGACCCGTTTAACACTGCCATAACCCGGATGGCTCTGGTGCTTGGGTGTGACAGTGGAAGCCAGGCTGTCCTCACTGATAGAGCAAGTCAGACTAACACTGTCGCCCGATGCCAAGTCTGCATCGCTGTCCGTAGCAGAGTGGAGAACATACCGATTCAGCTGAGACAGTGGCCTGATTATTATAAGACAAGAATTACCAAACTAAATATAAAATCAATGTAATATCTTAAAAAATATGTTTTAAGTACTTATATTTAGCAATAGTGTTGTACCTCTGCCGTTTATCTGACCAAGCCACAGATCCTCTGGAGTGAGCTTCTTGCGTAAAAGAATTGGAGCGATTTCGACAGGCTAACAAGAAAAGCACAAGTCGGAGAATTTGATTACCTGATTCAAAGTCACACACTAAAACAACCGCTGACTTGACACATCTCAGTATACCCCCATATGAAAATTAACTAATAAAAATGATTACAATACAACAGTTTATGTAAATAAGCATAAATTGAGTGAAACAAATTGTAAGTATATTTCATAATTTATGCATTCATTCACATAACCATAATGCAGGAAAAAAGTGCCTTAACAGTCATACAAATAATGGGGTGGGGGGGTCATCATGGGGCTAAAACCAACTTCATTTTCTTTAAGCCAAATATCATATTACTCAAACATTCTGGTTAGGACTTTGTTCTAAATAACTAATCCCCAGTATTCTGTCTAAACGGCTTAAGTTACAGATTCCATTTAAACTAAGTTTATAATAATAAACAAATGGACAGAATATCCAACTTTCAAAGTTTAAGCAAAGAAGCTTTAAAAAAAAAACAAAAAAAAAAACACAAATTAACTATATCTGAGACCCAACATTTTTGGGTGCCTTTCATGTGAGCATGAAAACAACAACAACAAAAAAACTAGTTAAAGACTATTTCTATGAATGGCAGCAGAAGCTTGATGCCATACCCGTGCTTTCCTCTCCTGGCTGAGCCTTCTTTTTTCTTTGTCTCAGTGGCAGAAGTGGATGGGAGGGGCTGAAGCTGGAACTCCCCTTATTACTGAAACAGCAAGCAGAGAACATGGTTGGCAAACCACCAGCACAAAAAAATAGGACGAATGATCTCCAGGCCCCCAGAGGTCTATCCAGCCAAAATCTAATCGTAACTGACACTAAACATTTTCCATGTGGATGGACAAATATAGACAAGCAGCACTGCTCTGTTTAGGACCTTAAAAAGAATAACTTCATCTAAAACAGTCTGAATACTACAATTATAGAGCACTAGCATGACATTAAAATGTATTTTCTTTCCGAGTAGCTTTTATTTTTACTTCGGCTGTGAAATAAAAGTAAGCAAAGTGAACTTATTAAAATAATTTAAGTTAGGCAGGGCAGGGCAGTGCAGTACTGTCTCAGCATGCAGAAAAAACACAGGCAGAACATGACAAGGCAAAAGACGTTATGAGACAATATATGATTCAAGCGTGAATCATAATCATGCAAGCCAAGTTCCCTCTAAAGTGCATGCATGAATGCAAAAGCAATATTTCCCAACATATAAAAGCCCACAGAGGTCCTACATTTTTATTTATCTATCTTGTATTGGTCACATGACTAGGGATGTGCAAAACTATGTGAAGCTTAAACTTTGTCTGCAAGTTAAAGCACAAACTAATTGACTAGTAGGGTGTTGGACCCATTCTTAATTACAAAATAAACAAATCTTAACCAGGTTATCTTGAGGCTATTTTTTTCTTTTCAGAAAACGAAGAAAAATAACAGTAATACCTCTAGATAACCAAGTAACCGTCATCTTGAAACTGCTTTTAGTTGAAACACCCTCTAAGAGGTGGCCTACTAAAATGTGAAACATAGCCTAACTTCTAAAGTCTCTGCATCAGAAGTTTTATAATTTTACTTTGTGAAGAATGTCATAGTGAACACTCAGTTGGTGCATGGTGTTTTTTTTACTTGGTAGCTGAAGTAGTAGGGGTCTGCCTGGTATAAATAGTTTTAGTTTAGCAAGAAGGGAATGTTAGATATAAGTTTATTTAGAAAGAAATCTGAGAATGACCAAGGCATATTTTTACATTGAAACAGTGTTCGACCAGATCACTGACATTTACACCAACAACTACCACAATGAATGATTTTACACATGGAACAGAGACAAAACCATGAAGCACTTACAGAGGCTCAGATTCTTCAGGGTGCAGGAAGTACCTGTTACAAACTTCCGGGCTGCTCTGGACAGGAAGAGCTGGATCAACCACACCAGGAGACACCAGGAAGCTCCGTTTGGTGGCATTGGAGATGGGCACAGTAGGCCTGGCACTCTTGGGCTGAGTCATTGCTCTTGCTGCAATGATAATATTAAGTCAAATTATTAGTACAATAGCCAACTTTTGAGGACGTTGGTTGAGGCTTCATGTAATCTTTATTGGTTTAAAAAACTTAGATGTCAGCAAAAAAGGCAACTCTACAACTATAGGCGCTTCACACAATAATATGACAAATGCACAGTAAAAAACTAAAAACTCTTCACCATCTTTAAATTCCTGAACATCTCTTGGCTGGACAAACTCAGGCTTGACAATCTCAAACCACCAGAAGAGCTCTGCTATAAATACCATGATGTTGTGCTGCAGAGAAAGAAAAAAAACAGCAAATAAATCAAGAACAGATCCATAGGGAAATGAAACGTCCTGTTAATGATGAGATGCATTATACATAACTGAATAACTTACCTTGAGCACAGGAGGTGCATACAACATGTCCTCTAAAGTCAAATAGAAGCTTTTGTTAAGGTACTCATTGGAAAACTCTTTCAGCAGCTGGATATTATAAAGGCTGTCTGCTATTGAGGTCACCTCTTTCAAGCAGATGTCTGCAGATAACATAAAACACAAAGTTAGCAAACAAGCTATCCTGAGGCATGCAGGCTCTGAAATTCATGAACGCTAAACCAAGTGCTGAATCCAAACGAGGTCAATATTTGCTAGCGAGTTGAAGTATCAGAAAAGAACATTTCAGAGGACTGTTACGAGGTACAGCACCAGGGGAATAAAACTACAGTCAATCAACATTATGAAAAAGCAAACCAACAAACACAAACTTCAAGATACCTACTGTATCATATTTGATATGCAAATTTATAAGGCCTCTAAATTATCAAGAATCAAAGCATCGCTGAAAAACCTGCTAAATGCCTTCTGTCGTCTGATTGATAGTCTTTACTTTTTTAGTACTTTAATACTAAAAGGCCTTTTAGTATAATTCTAAAAACGTGTCCTTTCAGATACTGGGAACATGCGTCTTTTTGCTTTGAATTGTTTACTGATTGTTTTACTGAATTTCATTTACTGGACCGAAGCAACTTAGGTTTATTTGATTATCCATACATCATATCTTTAGAGAAATCTGTTCAAATTAGAGTATCAAATATGATACATCTGACTTTTGAGGAATATTTATTTGTAAATGTCTCAATCATCACTGTATTGCATTGCATTATATGTTTTGCCCCCCACAGTTAAAAACAATAGAGCTTAAATCTAAGCATTTAAATCATACTAAGACATATTATTGGAAAATATAGTGTCTCAATTTGTTTACATTGTAAGTAGTCTGCTACATCGTTATATAATCTGGTTGAAGATCAGAATTTTATCTTACTTTTTGGCCATATAAATATCAGTAATTGCACCCAATTGCATATTTTTGCTCAGTTTTGGGCCTTCAGGTGTTTCTTTCCTCATTGTACTTTACAAGTCATACTGTGAGCCATAAAAGCATGGGCCTGGTTTAACAGACAGGGCTTAGATTAACCCAGGATTAGCCCTTAGTTCAATTAGGACATTTAAGTAGCTTTTATAAAGATTCCTTAGAAAAAAAAATTACTGCTGTGCATCTTGAGAAAAAAACAATGACATGTCTATAAAGGCTCAATCAACATATTTCATACGTAAAGATTTACAAGATTAAAATGAAGTGCAGCACCAATCTTGAAGGGACAGTGTGTTAAAATACGTTCTCCTTTCCCAGTTGAATGTGCAGTAAATAACTGTTGATTTTACAAAAAAGTAAGCTCTGTGGCGCCATCAAAACATGTTCTGTTTGTTTAAGTTGCCTGACATAGCAACAACTCTCTCAACCAATGGCGTAACTGGGTCTACTTAAACTGTTTAGGAGGAACTAGGGGGCAGGGTGGAGGAGACCTGATTAGATTTGGTGCCACTAGCAGTGAAGAGATTACACGCAGGTCTGAAATTCCTTTAAGAATACTAAGACTAGTTAACTAGTCTGTTATTTCACTCTACCATCAAGCTTCATCAGGTCTGGGCAGTAGTAATGGACCACAGTCAGCAGTGCAGCACCGTCACACACGTCCCTGATCAGGTCCTCCAGCAGGGGGAAGAAGGGCAGCTGTCTACCTGAGGCATGATCCCGCCGATACCGTACCTAGAGGTGACATGAGAGGAGGCCAAACTGTCAAAACCACCTACAACAACAGGCTTTTTTCCACAAAGTAACCTTTGGTATATGGCACTGGTATCGTGTAGGCAAGAGGCACTTTTGCAAGAGGAACATATTTGATCCTTGAGGCTAAATATAAGAGTATTTGTCGGTCTAACAAAACTAGATAGCCACTAGACAACAGTTATAACATTAGTGACTAAGACTAACAGACAAGTTAAAGGATTAGTTCATCCAAAAAACAAACCAAAAAAAAACTAAAATTGTCATTTATTAAACCTCATGTCATTCAAAAAAAAAAAAATAATAATAATAATAATAATAATAATAATAATTCCAAGAGAGACAAAAAGAGATGTTTAGCAGAATGCAATATTACGAAAGTGAATAGGGACTGGGGCTGTCAAAAAAATAAAATAAAATTGCTGTCAATCGGTTATTTTTTTTCACCAATCACACTTTTTTCTGTAATTAATTGCACCTAACATTAAAAAAAAATTAATATATTTTTATATTGTAATACCTTCACATCAAATTTCCAAAACAATATAGAAACAACAAAAACAGTATATTTAAACATTTTATGGCACCCTTTTATGAAGCACTATGAATGAAGGACAGTATCACAGATACCAGTTCTGACACTGATCTCTATTGATTGATTGATTTTTTCCCCTAAATTTTAGCCATTCATTATAGCCATTCAACATTACAGTATAATTAATAGTATTAATAATGTCAATATAATATAAATTTTAAGATATAATAAGCTTTAAAAAAAAAAAAAAAAAAAAAAAAAAAAAATAAATTAATTTAAGTGAACTTAAAACAATCTTCACATAAACCCATTGTAATAAATGTCACATTTAGCTGTGCCTTTAATACATCAGGGCTCAACGCTGAGGTTATTTTCTACTTATTTTATCTAATTAGGCCTATAAATTGAATATAGATTAATCCTTATTAAAGCTACAAAAGTTATTCAGTCAAGAGCAGTGTGATTTTCTCTGTTTTTTTGTTCTTTGATTGACATTAAGAACACAAACAGCAGCAGGTTTATTAAGACATTTAAGGCCTGACGGGGATCTGACACATCCTATTTTTTCTTTACGTTCATTTACCACTTTTTTTTTACCAATTTAAGACTGTGCTTAGGAGGATTCTTGACAAAATGGGAATTGTCTGAAGCGGCATTCTGTGCCGGTGTTTTTTTTTTCCAGTTAACGTGTCTTTTTTTCTTGGCCTTATTTTTGTATGACCCTGCTGAACCGATGAGCGTTTTGCTGTCTATTGGTCACGCCTTAATTTCGCAATATCTAGTATTGCATCCTTCTCATGAGCATTTAATCATTTTTGACTTTTCAGTGCGAGTTAAATCTCTTTTTTGGTCCATTTTACCTGTAAAAGAAAACCTTCTTAATAATTACGAACACCTGAATATAAGCCATTTTTTCATTTCCGACCTTCCTTAATTATATATCACTTATAAATGATTAAATACAAAATTAATAGTAGTTATTAAGATTGATGTGGTTTGGAATTGGTAAAATGTGCATTCAGAATATCAACTTGCATAAAATATCAATACAACTTATGCACTAAAACAAAATGAGTTATTCTGCTCCAATGTAGCTCTAAAATGTCCAGGTCCAAGGCCCAGTTCTCATTCACTTTTGTTGTGCGGAAAAGATCAGCTTCGGAAATTCTTCTCAACTACTCCTTTTATATTCCATTGATAAAGCAACACCATATTAAGGGTTTGGAACAACATGAGGGTAAATAAATGATGGCACTTTAATTTTTGGGTAAACTGCTCCTTTACGCAACAATAAAGCAGAACAGTGACTGGCCACAAAATAGTTTATCACAATAAACTTAATTCAACAACAACTAATGATATGAATCATAAGAGCAAGAAACATTAATACACTGTTGATACATATAGGACTACAACTACACTTTCTTATTAATGGTTGCATAAAACACCTGTGTAAACCAACAAAAAGCCAAGAACCCAAAATACAAACGATCCGCAAATGTAGTGGTCGACTGATGTGGATTGTTTGCTGGCCAATGCCAATATCTTATAGCAGTGGTTCTCAACTCCAGTCCTCTGCTCTGCACATGTTGTATGTCATCTTTAAACACTTTTTAGCTTGTTAGAAAAGAGCTCCATGAACTGAACTAAGTGTGTCAGATAAGGCAGACATACAAAATGTGCAGAGCGGTGAGTCCGCAGGCTTAGAGAGCAGGGAAGCAGACGGCTGATATAAAGCCAATATGCATGATATCACATTTAAAGACAGTAAATAATACATTAATAATTTCTGTAATGAAATATATATTTATTTGACATATTTACTGAAATAATTCCGTCATGCACAGAGGTATATGTATACGGAACAAAGTATTATAGCGTTTCGATTTATATCAGACAGATCTGTTAGCAGGCACTGTGGTTTTCAGTGCTGTCAAAATAAAAGTCCCTCTTCTCCGACTCTTATCAGACACACTGAAAAAAATAAATGTATCAGCCAATGGCGATAATTAAAATAAAAGCCAGATATCGGCATGCATATAAACCATATATATTGGTCGACCACTACAGCATCTACACATTTAACACAGCAGCCATAATCATAATCTTGTAAATGTATTCAAGTGTTCAGCCCTAACAGACACCAAGTCTAGGTTTCAGACAGGACACAGTGAAAGCTAGACAGATCTAAAGGTAAAGGTAGCAGAATGGAGACAGATGATCTCTGTGCCACTCATGAGACCCCCACAAGATCCAGCATGCAATGGGCAGGTACAAACATAAGATCAGCCTGAAGGACAGACTAAGCCGAGAGACAGACAGAACAAGAAATGGACAAATGAAGATGGAAATGACTGCAAAGGATGAGAAGACGAAAGCCAAAGTAAGAGACTCCAACACACACAGACTCTCTCACAAACACACACACATACAAATTACGCTAAGCGGCATGTGTTAGCTCATAACTGCATGTGCTCAAAGGGTGAAAGGCAGATCGTTTTGCGCGATTACAGCGCGAGTCTTCCAGTGTGCACTGATTAGATAAAAGCGTGACCTGAGTGGTGATGGCGCATGTCGGGACTGACACATACTACGCGTGCAGTGGAGAGGAAGCACTCACAGCAAACTTACAGGTACTAGTTTCCAATACCATTTTGAGGGAGACTATCCCAGTAGCGAGGGAGGAGGTTAGAGGGAAAGAGACGGGAAGAGGAGCAGAGAAGATGTAAAGTCAGGGAAGAAAAGAGCAGACAGATGTGACCCTGCTATGAGGTTAGAGGAGAAACAGAAGGAGTGATGCCACTGAAGATATTAGATCATTTCCACAAGCCTTTTGTTGTTACATTAGTATTATGTATTCAGATGAGTCTTGACATTTCAGTTGACACCTGAGGTCCTGTTTACACCTGGTATTAACAACCGATGCATTTGATACAATCAAGTGGTCAGACGATTGTATTTCTCAAACACGTCTCCAGTATGTGAACACTTGAAATCAGAGATTAGGGGCGGCATTATTTGAGGAGAAAAAAAAAAAAAGCCTAATTGTTAGATTAAAATTGCAATTATTTACAAAACCAAACTAAACTAAAAAAAGAAAGAAAACCGCTTTCCCACTAACATTTCCTTCAATGCAGTTTGAATAATGTTTTCTAGACACATACATCCCTGTTTACACTTGTCTTTAACGATGTTCACTTGTGAATGGATTCCTCAAGACAGATGTTAAAACCAGGTCTAAACAGCGCCTGAGAATTAGAGAGTTTTTACAATCTGTGAGTGAAACACTTGTGCTGGGATGTCTGGTACCTTCTGATGACTTGGAGAATCCAGCAGATGCTGTTTTGATTTGTGCTCCATCTCTGTGATCTCCCTCATTTTCAGGTTCACCTGCAGCACAAAGAAGGGAAGTGCTATGATGCATATAAAAGAATTCAAAACAAACATCTGAAGTTTCTAAAGCCTTCTTTTAAAAGTGCTGGCAGAGGTCTTCATGCTTGCATGAATGGACATGATCTGGCCAAGCACTGAAAGGCCCCCTAGGCGACTAGACAAATGCAGGTAAGCTATTAGTACATGTAACAATGTGTCTATTCAAACCGAAATTTCACCATTTAAACTGTGTTCTGTTAAAAAGTTAATCTGATACATCAAGGACAGTTCCAATACAAACATGACTAAGGGCCACACCCTTAGTAAAAAAAAAACACACCTTGTTGATCCAGAAGATCATAGCATCCTCAAGGTCAAAGGGGAGCTCTTTGGAGGCACTGAATGTGGAGAACCGCTTCACGCAGGACACGACCTTCTCAATGCTGATCATCTCCACAGTGTAGGCCATCATCAAAGCATCAATCATGGGGATGTGAGAACTCTGTGCCGCAAAACAGAGGACAGAGAAGTGTCACATTTTTTTTTTTTTTTTTTTATTAACATATGATAAAAAAAAATCCAAAACCTTTTCAGGCATAATCTTACTAAACAAGTCTTTGACCCATTAAAAATAACAAGTGTTTATTATGTTTGTAAACATTTAGCTTTATTTACCGGTATTTTACGTTATTTCCGAATTTAAGAATAAAATGCAACTTGTACGAGATTTATCCCTTTCTTTTCTCTATCAAAAATGCAATTTTATAAGTGTAGTGTGTTTTTAACCATGCAGAAAACATTTTAAAATATCTTGAAAAATGACTTTAAAAATTTACTTAAATTACTTTTTAAACCATTTAACTGATCATTTTAATCAGTCAAAATTCTAACTGTATGTTAGCGATTAGTTGCTCATAATTAGCCTATGATACACAAAAACTTTGTTTCACACCAGCATCATGCAAAAAAATTAAATAAATTAATATTAATCATTTATAATAAATATAATGCATATGAAAGTAAAATGTTTCTTTCACAGTTTCTCACAGGACATTGACAAAACTGGTACTACTTTATTATAACCTAATAAAAGAAACGTCCCTATACTCAGAAAGTCCAAATGTTTAAGGGTGCTGCTCTTCCTCAGACTAAGAAAGGGAAAAAATGTGCACAAAGCTTTGAGGAATCTCCTATTTAGCCCAAAGAAGGGCATACAGCTCTAGCTAATAAAAACACTGAGTCCAGTTAATCTGCCAAAAAGCACAGTCAAGATGAAGTAGGTAACATAATATTTTACATTTCTCATGAAATGTAAAAACCTTTATGTAACATTCCTCATGCTGGTTACAACTGTGTACACAACCTCATGATTTTAATAACCTATTACAAAATACACCAAGCACTTGAACATTCAGTCTTAGTTTGAGAGTGTGAACAAAGCCCATCCAGTTACCATGGCAACCTCAACAGCAGTCAACGACTGACTAGTTCTTACGCCAGCACAATCTCAGCGGACTGATCCGTGACTCAAGCCAAAAGTGTCAGCGAACTTTCACAGTCTTTTTCTCAGAAAGCATGTCAGAAGATTGGAGTGTGATGGACTTTGGACTCAGCTAAACGTTGTACTAAAGCAGAAAAGCACCCTATCACACTATTTGTACCATCTCTGCAGTATGTGTACAGCGCAGCGCACAGTATGAAATTTGCATTAAAAAAACAAGATGACCAACTACATTTGCCAATACGTGCAATATAACCAGAGCACACTGTGTCGTGTCCCCCAATGAAATACTGTCAACTTGACTGAATCAGCCGTTATTTTTTAAATCTCATTAGTTGATCAGACAACCAAGCGTTAAGATATTTGACACTATTAAAATTGCAAAACAACTGCAATCATAAAAGCATAAGCTACCGTTTGGAGTCTGTAAGATTATTTAATGTTTGTGAAAGAAGTCTCTTATGCTCACCATTGCTGCATTTATTTGATCAAAAAATTATTGCATTTATCTGCTGCTCAAGAAAATATTTTATTATTAGCAAAGTTGAAAATAGTTGTGCTGCTTAATAATTGTTGGAAACCTTTCGGATACTTTTTATTCAGGATTCTTTGATAAATAGAAAGCTTTTTTTTAAAAACAGCATTTATTTTAAATAGAATTTAACAATTTAAAAGTCTTTAGTGTACCTTCTGATCAATCTAATGCATCCTTAAAGAATAAATGTATTAATTTTCTTTATTTTTTTTTTTTTTTACTTACTGACCCTCAACCTTTGAATGGTAATGTACAGTGCAGTAAGCAATACACCAGTATCCCATTCCAAGTAAAAAAAATTAAGCACTTCACATCATACATTTTGTAAATCCCTGTTGTGACTTTTACTAGTGAGGGAACTCCATTCTGACATTTTGATGCCAGGTATTTATGTAGCACTGATGCTATAACACCGGTTCAATGCACACAAATGACGCCTATACTTCTGTTCTTAAAAGTCATCATGCTGTACCTACACAGTACACACCCCACAAAGCCATTCTGTTCGGTCTAACAGGTTTGTGTGGATCAGACTGTATTAGGCTCTTCACAGGGTGTGGGATCGACCACAAAGATTTGAATTAGAAGTGATAAAAACACGGTTGAGTGTACAATGCTGATTCACCACCATCAGTGATTCACCATTCACTGGAGAAAGCACATCACTGGCTAAAACAAATACAGCTGTGAATCAATGAAATCCACTCCGCTCTGAGCTACTTTAGCTCAAGCACTGATCACACTAATTGTTTGGACAGGTGATTGTAGTGGTTATACGTGAAAGGAAAAACACAAGCTGGATATGCCAACAATAGCAGCTTTCTCCTGTCAGTGCAGAGATATCTACAACAGGAAGATCTCTGCAAACCACAGTTTCCATATCACATTTGCTTTTTCTTTGTCTGGTTCTGGACTGTAATTAGCGCTTGCTAAGGCAACCATCACGATTATCGTTTCTTCCTCCAGACAAAATGCTGGTGCGTGTGCTATGGATGTGAATAATACTTCAAATTATGCCATTACTGCTTTATACAAGAAATATAAATCGAAAAGAGGTCATATGGATCATATCTAGGAATGTCTTTTAACTTGGGGCTGTAAAACATTACCTACAAACCACCTAAAACACCCTAGCAAACCCAAATTAATATTACCCAGCCATATCTTGGCAGCAGAATATCATGGAGGACTGGGGATGGGCTTTTTTGACCTGGGGCTGGGTACAAAGGTCCATACGGGACCCCTGCCATTTCTTGGCAGTAGAATATCAGAGATATGGGGGTAGGGCTCTTGACTAACGGCAGTGTACAAAAACAAAATCAAACACCCTGGTGGTGACTTTTGCGCGTACACACACACAGAGATGGGAGATCGATCGCACTGTGCACACACACAGAAACATTCAATAGCACAACAGAAAGTATTAATAAATGAACTTCTCTACTGAATCTCTACTTTATATTACTCAGCAACAAGGTGGTAATGTCGCTGTTTTTGAAGTGATTAAACCAAGGGCGTAGTTTTGGTTTTAACATTGAGGGGTTGAAGTGTGAAACGTTTTAACGTTTAATCATTCAAGCGAAGGACAAGAGAGAAATCACTTCCATACTCAAACACTGAATTGATCTTTCACGTCTCCTTGCACTTAAATGGACAAATGTACCAGTCTCTGCAAGTATTCTTCTAAACACAGTAGGTTATGTCTTAATTTAATGTAAACAGTTGAGAAAGAAATCAGATGTGTATCACTGTATTGGATCTGTGAATTAGGTCTTAAAGTGACAGCAGCCTATAAAATACCTGCTGCTGACAATGACATTAATGTTAATCAAACAACAAAACACAGATTTAATAAAGATTAATCTACATTTAATTTATACAGTGAACAATACAGTGTTATTTTAAATGTAATTATTACATTTCTTTACCTGAATACTTCTGTTAGACCTTACTTCATTTGTAACTTTGTTCTATTGTATTTATCTATGCTTGTAGTTTATTACAGACTGTTCACTTGTCTTTAATATCCTAATGTTTGAACTTTATTAGTTCGGCCAGTAGATTTTGCTGTGGTATCAAAGTACTTAAAGGAGAAGTTCACTTTTAAAATGAAAATTCTGTCATCATATAATCACCCTCATGTTGTTTCAAACCTGTATGAATTTCTTTCTTCTGCTGAACAGAAAGGAAGATAGTTAGAAGAATATCAGTAACCAGGCAGTTTTTGGGTCCCATTGACTTCCATAGTAGGAAAAAAATATACTATGGAAGTCAATGGGACCCAAAAACTGTCTGGTTACTGATATTCTTCTAACTATCTTCCTTTCTGTTCAGCAGAAGAAAGAAATTCATACAGGTTTGAAACAATATGAGGGTGATTATATGATGACAGAATTTTCATTTTAAAAGTGAACTTCTCCTTTAAACAGGACTTTGAATAATAAATGAAAAGCAAAGTGACATTTGCCCACCCACTAAGCAATATTTATTTATTGTTTTTTGCTGATCTGAAAAATGGTCCGATCCGTGACTCAAAAACCGTATCATTATCTGAACCCTGAGTTCACATATATATATATATATATATATATATATATATATATATATATATATATATATATATATATATATATATACACACACATATACATATATATATATATATATATATATATCCCCTCCGGCATGACAAAATCCGCTATAATACTTTCTTTTTTTTAAAGTATACATTTGATGAACATTAATGAATATAAATGTTATACAAAAAATATTTTTTAACGTCACGTTTATATTATATTCAATAATAAATGTACATCATGCATATTATTAAATATATACAATCACGTCTTATACAAACTCACGTTATCCATTCAGCATACTGTAAAAATTTAGTACTATATACTACTATATATAAAAAAGTAGTACTATATTCCAAACACATCCAAAGATACAAAATGACCAAATACATTTTGAATGCAACGCACCATTTTGATTGGTTGGCAGGACAGATCTGAATCTGTGACAGGCGTGTCATCGCCCTCCATGACATAGATGCCTTTGCGAGACAAGGCCTGGATGACTGACTGGTGGGACTGCAGAGAGGCCACCTGGTCTCCTTTGAGAATGAGGGTGCACACGCGACAGTACAGCTCACAGGACAGCAGTAACCGGATCACCGGGGGTTTAATGTGTTCCTGGTCATACTGATCTGTGTAGAAAGGGTCTTGCAGGTCCTCTGGGATGTGATCTGACAGGATGAGAAAACAATAAATTAGGATATAAACAAATTTTACTGATGCTGAGATACTGATGAAAAACTTGGGATGTTTTCAACTGTTATTGCCGCTACAGTTTCTATGTCATCAGATGCAATCTGCCGGGGAACCCCTTGCTTTGTTGCCATCTACGGCACTATGTGCTAGACTATAGCGTGATGGTGTGAAAAGCAAGACATAGGGCCCTAGTCTCATCATGAAATCTCCTGTGCAGACGCAGATGTGCTGTGGCAGCTGGGGGTCTGGCCGCAACCATGAGGCTCAAACACTGGCAAGAAAGGCCAGACATGTCCTAGTCTGGGCAGCCATTGCTCCATCCACACCAACCACAAATATTTCGACGCCCTCTGCACCGGCATCCCCCAGGAGAACCATATCATTAAATGTGAAGGCACTGGGTCCAATCATCCATCATGCATTTATGCACACACACCTGCCCCCCCCCCTCTGATGAACCACGTGGAGCTGTCTGCTTTGTTCCAAACCAGTCCGTCTGCCACATGCACGGGTTGTTTAAAGACTGGAAAATTACAGTGAGCATGTCTTGTGTTTCAATACAGCAGATTTAGAGCATATTATTACACAGGAGAATGATTTTAGCATTGCATTAATGTGCACAGGGATATCAACTTAGTTTAAACATTTTAGGAATTTATAAGAATATATAGTGTAAAGCATCAACCATAGGTCCTGTACCATTTCTTTAAATTTATTTGGCATACCATTATTAAACACCTTGTGCCTTTACTAGTTCTATATTTCTATAATATAAAGAACTGCCTAAAGCATCACATCGCTTTAGGCAGCCTTTATTAACCTCCTGGAGCCGTATATGGATTACTTTTATAATGAATGCATGCTCTTTTTGGAGCTTCAAAATCTCAGGTGCTACTCACTCCCATTATGAAGTTAAAGGATATTTTTTAATATAACTCAGATTGTGTTTGGCTGAAAGAAGAATGTCATATACACCTAGGATGGCTTGAGGGTGAGTAAATTATGTGATCATTTCCATTATGGGGTGAACTAACTCTTTAACTTTGTCATATGTTATAAATATAAAAACTCCACATTTCAAATTTTTACCGCAGCATGTTAACCGAGTTTGTTTGTGTGTGCACATTTATTTCGATTTCTCTTTGAGAGGCTGCACGAGCCTCAACAACAGGGCAACCTTGTCACCATCAGTACATTATATTATCCACCATCAATTGACACTTACAATAAATAAAATAAAATCAGAATCACTTGTGTTTCGGTAATTCCCATTATATATATTTTTTATTGATGTTTTAATCGGGTTATTTGTCGGGTCAGGCAAGTATAATTATCTTTCACTTGTTCCGGACAATGTCGAGTTAATGTCGAGCCCTGCATAAAATTTCAAATATCTACCATACACCAAAGTACAAGAAGCAGAAGAAGATAATATGACAGCCTTAAATAAGGGCCCAGTTGCAAGCATTTGTATTTATCCTGCAGTATTCAACGTTTTTTTGTTTTTTTTATCTTGAAAAACGTGAACTGGACATTCAAAGCAGTAATCATCAGAATCCAAAGAAATCCTTCAAATCTGGCCCACTTCTGAAACAACTCCGCTTTAACCACAGCTTTACCGAAGGGAATTTCCTGAATAACAGAAAAGCCGAGGGGGAGGACAAATTACTCCACAATAATGGTGGAATAAACTTTATTTGAACCTCAACCCACAGACAAGCACATGTCTAACCCCTTCAGTAATTAAATAACTCCCACGTTAATAACAATAATTATTGACAGTCATGTTATTATTATTACCCATCACTGTTATGGCAAACTGACACACCCTGCAAAGACAGTTCAGATAATTAAACATTCAACAGCAGAGAGACAGTTTCCTCAGCTTTAAAACGAGGTCAGGAGTCTTACACACCACTTTTGTTTCACCCACCGATGATGGCAGATTGGGGTGCTTTTTTGTTAGAGGGGGCACAGGCTACATATCAGAGCATGCTTGAATACATCCTCTAATGGGATCCCTTTCCACTGTGCCAGTCTTATGAGATGATCTAATAGGAGCCATATGCTCAAGACATATTTTGTGTGCCACTCTTCTGGTACCACCATGAATCAATACTAAATCTGTCCAATAAAATAAATAAATGAATGCATGTCATATAACAATAAGTGAAAAAAGTCCACCCCACTAAAAGTTTGATCACATTTGGCGACACACTGCAGTGCTCATATGTAACAGTCATTAGTGACTGATACTAGAGCAGAGGCTAAAAATATACGTGGAGCAAATATGTCTGCTGGTCATTGCTTTTTCCATATGAAGGCACTCAAACAGTTAACCCTGATTGACAACAGAAATTAATAATAATGCCTAATTATCGAAATAGGAAAGTTTTATTTTTATGTATAAAATGTGCATCAAGATGCATTGTACTTGCACCAGGTAATTAATGTCTTTACGTGCCATAATTTAGTATATTGAAACCTATCTTATGGCATATGTATTGCAATACAGTGCACTGCACGAGCTGACATTCTGCTTTATTTGTGTTCCACAGAAGAGAGAAATTCTGGATAGAGGGCGAGTAAATCACATCAGAATTCTCAATTTTGGGGGAATTATTCTTTTACAGATGTCTAAAAGCTTGACTTTTTTAAAACTTAACATAGATCACATACATGAAATACAAGACAGACTCTTGGTGTCCCACATACAGCCTGCACTCTATATCTGCTGACAGGGAGTTGGTGGCATTAGGAAAACCCTTCCTGTTCATCCACAACATTTCAAATGTGCAAGCACTGCAGAAGGGACAAATGCTTTTGATCCTGACTGTCAAATACAACAACGGTGGACTCAGACTGCTGGCTCTCCAAGCCAAAACATTTGTAGGTCATATATAAGTTAGAGCTGCACAATTCTGGATTCTCCCACACGATTCTGAATGGACAACTAAATAAAATATGTAATTTACTAGAAGTTCTGACAAAATGTTAATTGCTGAAGTATATTTGAAACATGTGTAGTTAATTTGAATGAACTATTATTATTATTCAGAAAATTGGTTTGAATGAATGATTCAATGAATCACTCATAAAGACTTCACTTGTTTCATTGCTGGATGAATCAGCATTTTTGAACGAATCTCTTGAATGAATGATTCAATAAAGAATCTTTTACCAGTCACTTGTCACCACCTTCTGGTGTAATGATTTAATTGATAAACTCTTTATTTGAAGCGTCGGGTTACTTTCAAAAGGTGATTTACTCTATTTGTATCACTACCGTAGACATCAATGTTCTGAACTATAAACTTTTATCCGAGTAATTCTGTGATCATTTGAATCATTGTAACAGAAATAATTATAATTATAATTATAATAATTGAAACGATTAATTGCGCAGCTCTAATATAAGTACATCTGTAATATTTCTTGACCTGTTGAGCAGTATTTCCATAAATCTTGACTAGTTTTCATTTTGTGTACTGCTTAAAATCAATCCACTGTGAATAATAACAATAGCAACACCATGTTTTTTGTTTTGTTTTTCTGGACATGTACATGGCAAAACCAGTTTTTGGGTATTTTAAGTAGCTTGGAGTATCATGTCAAGATCGTGGAACTGTCTATATGTGAATAAAAGCGCTTGCACATTCTGTTATGCTGCTTGATATTGCAAACTGATATTTGTTTTTGTATTATTTTCACATATTATCATAATAATGGTAACACTGGTTTGTAGCTTTCAGTGCACATTGCTATTATTCTAGTTATTTACCAATAGCGTCAAATTAATTGGAAGTCTCTGAAGAAAATAACTTCAAAATAAGGTGGATACTGTTATTGCGAAATACGATTTCGGTCATATCACCCACCTCTAGCTCACACTTGCAAAAAAATGTAAAAAGTACCATGCTGCTATCATGTTTTTTCAGACATGTACCATGAACTCTTGGAAATACCTGGGCTTGGAGTACTATGTAAATACCCTGGTTAGGTACATGAATTTCAGAAGCATCCATCAAAGTACCACAGTATTATCATCTGATACCAGTGCGATCCAATGTTTCTGCCACTGGATCATTTTGCTGTGGTAAATATAGCATTGACACATTTTAAGTACTATGTAAAGACCATAGTATGTGTGTACAAGTAGTATGGAAATACCATTTTTGGGCATGCACCACGACAACGCCTAACTATGAATATGGTTTATCATTATCAATAAATTGCCCAGTATCGAGGTACAGTGATGCCAGGTGATAATACCACAGTAAGGGGAGAGGCACATTTTTTTCTGGCTGTCTAGCCAACTTGTCTTTGATTACATAGCACACAGAGTCTATAAATCAATTTAATAAATACAAGTCTTGCTTTTCGGTCCTGTTTTCATTCATAAACAAAGTTAAATCAACTCACCGATTCCGAAAGCTTTGGCGAACAGCCATCGCAGGTTAGCCGCTATTTTAGCTCGGGCTGAATCATACATCTCCAGCGGCACGATCTCCAGCGCCTCGCCCGCCGCCTCCATCTTTCTGCGGGCGCTGTCAGCACCCAGCTCCGCGTCCATCCCGCAACCACCGTCTGAAAACACACAAGCAAAAGCACTTTCAAACAACCTTAAAGGCTTTCTTACGAGGGCATGTGGTGTTTCCTAAACTGCATGGAAATGTGTCGGGAGCTTTGGAGCAGTAATTCAGTTCTTTAGCGTCCAAGCTAGCTAGCACACGAGTAGCTTTTATTCCAACACTATCCTCTCAAATATGTAATAATATTAATCCCAGACATAAACGACATGTACGTTTGTTACTTACAGCTACTGAACAAAACAAACCTAACCACCTCCTGACAAAACAAGATAAGCTAGTCTGTGATAGTTTATATGCAAAGTAACTAACGTTAACTTAGCTAGCCATCGCCCAGGTAACGTTAGCTAATAAACACCAAAATAATACTATGTTAAATATTCAAACACTCACACGGGGAGATAGATTTAACCATCTGTGAGAGCTGCTGTCCTGAGCGTAAACTGGTTTGCATGTTTTGAATGAAACACAGTTACCAGCGGCTAACAGCTAATGCTGCTTTAATGAGATGAGGACTAGCAACCCGCTGCTAAACTACAGCCCCTTTGTCAGCAATTAATGAAAACAACCACATTTACCGCAACCTACCTTCCATATGATGTGCTATCAACAATCCACTGTAACAAATCTGTGGGTGAGAAATGAAAGAAAGGGGTAAAAGGCTCCGGTGGGAATCATGAGGCCACGTTTAGTCCGAGCAGATACGAGTGTTGGTGGATGAATGACAAACCCCTGTGAGTGTGTAACAGCCTTCATTACTAACACACTTCAAAATACCCGCAACAAACAGTCTAAATACAGTTTAAAATGTCAATTATTCAAGGTGTGCTGTTGTGGATGAGAGTTATGTAGCCTAGACAGATATTGTTATTAGGCCTGATGTTGTGTTTGGTTAAGAAAAGCACAGTGATGTTTTATATTCTGTTAAGTGTGTTTAAAATATAATAATTAATGCCTCTAGGATAAGGCTAAATTCTTATGCAAATGAGCTGAAATTATGATTAATCTTTCGTAATTATATTACAGTAATTTCCTGTATTATTCTTTTTTGTAAAGTCAAGTTTAATGGCCATTCCCGCCATATAGCTACACGTACAGTCAGTGGCATGAAATCAGTGCAGATTAATGATATGATATATTATTGTTTACTCGGTCTTTATTGTCCTGTCTGTAGGTTGTGATAGCCAATTAATAATGTATTATTTGAAGATGCTTTTTATTTATGAATAGGAAAATACAAAGGTAACAGGCAGACACAAGTTTTTTTTTTTATGTTCCCTTAAGATTATAAACACTACTGCCATTTTGTCTATCTAGAATATTTAATTGTTCTAATTTTCTTGCAGTTTTTCAAGTACAGTAAATAAACAAATGTATAAACGTTGCTGATTGTGCTGAGTAGATTACTTTACAATTTTCATCATGTAATTTGTATGGATTGTAGTTTGTTACGCAATCTATATTTTAGGTAATGTAACCTCACTAATCTGATTACTTTTTGATTAATTTGTTCCTAACTCATCACTGTGTTTTAATCAAGTTTCTGATAGAGATAAATGTGTGCCCCATGTGTTCTATTATGTGGTATATAATGTGGTTGTAGGCTACAGTGTTGTCTGATGTATCTGTTTTTATGCTAGTGTTAAAGATGAATTTCTGTCAAACAAACAAACAAAAGAAGAAAAAGAAAATGTATTCTCCTCTTTGTTAACATCGTGAAGTGCATTAAACATATCGTTAGCCTCATAGCATAATTGCCTAAGTCATATTTCAATGTTCTGGGCAGAAAGGCAGGATGATGCAGCAGTGGTAGGACAGTAAAGTTAGGCAGATATCACAATTTGGCCAAAAAATTACTTAGGCAATTATGCTATGAGGCTAACGATATGTCAGGCTTTCTCAAACTGGGGTTTGTGTAGGATCTGCAGGGGTTTGCAAATTGATGAAAAGCTAATAATTAAATCTCAAAAAATTATTTAAAAGAAAATATTTTAAAATAAAAACAATCAAAAATAATACACTTACTAAAAATATTGCCTCACAATTTTTCCATGTAATTACAAGTGGCAGTTATTTGTGTGTGCAATTCCACAAAACTTGTCAGAATATAAGCTTTTTTTTAAAGGAAAACTATTGGGCAAATCATTGAATTATGAATAATTTACTGCCATTTTGTGAATACTAAGTAATCATGTAATCAATAACTGAGTAACCTCAGCAACTGTATTATGTTTACGAGTACTATTTTAAAATGTAATATAATCTAATTACAAGTAATTAATTTTGGGAACCAGATTACATGTAATCAGTTATAATATCTCAAGTCACACCTCAACGCTGATTCATCTTGAAAAGCAAACATCCACCTCCCTGCACTGCCCTGCTCTGAGTCTTACAGGCAAGGCAATAACAAACACACAACACTGCCTTTGACTTTTTTATTAATGTGTAAATCTTTGCCCAAAGTATATATGTAAAAACATGTTTCAGACACAGAGGTGCAGTCATCGTGGAATGGATTATGTAACTTCATGCTGGTCTGACTTATGGCAACTGATGCAATCTAAGTGTTTAGATTAATGCTAAGAAATCTATATCTCTCAAAGCTGAGATTTGACAGGGAGTTCACAAAATGATGGTAAATAAATTAAATTGCCATAACTACCACTGTGAAGGTGTAGAGGCCTGTTAGTGGTCAGGTTGTAATGACACACAGATTCTTGGTACACTCTTACAAATAAAGGTTTATTGTAGGACTGTTAAACGATTAATCGCGATTAATCGCATCCAAAATAAAAGTTTGTGTTTACATAATATATGTGTGTGTACTGTGCATAATTATTTTGTATATATAAATATACACACATGCATGCATATATACACAATAATTATGCACAGTACACACACACATATATTATGTAAACACAAACTTTTATTTTGGATGTGATTAATCGTTTCACAGCCCTATGACATTGATGGTTCCATGAAGAACCTTCAACATCCATAAGACCTTGTCAACTTTCCATTTGCCAAAAAAAAAAAAAAAAAAATCTTTAAAGTGGAAATGTTTATAACAATATAAACTGTTCACTGAACGGTTCTTTATAGGGAACTGAACATAGTCCTTGTGACCTTTATTTTGAAGAGTGTACTCAGGAAGGGAATTTATCCTTAATGTTACGCTGATGTTTGTTTTTATTGTTTTATACATAATACTGATATTTTATTATAAATTAGCTTGTATGAATTTCATGCCTCTGGTTGATCCTGTGCTGTGCTTAAACCAGGGAGTGGGAATAACACCCGTGCTGAGTTATTCAGCTGAAAACATTAACCATCCCAAAAATCTTTTGGAGTGCTCTGGTTGTGGAGGGTCCTGTCCTCAGAAATGAATCAATGTTTGCTCATATTGACACAGGATTTATTAGACTGATGGCTGAGATTCCCAAAGAGAGACCAGATGTGGAAAGAAGCTTTTTACTTAATGAACTCTGGTGACAAGATTGGCATTAATGTACACAAAAGGAAAACCAAGACCTTTCAACAGCCCATCAGCCTGAAACTTTTAATGTGGTCCAAATTGTGTAGGCATAACAGAACTTAAAGCATTTAGATAATTGCTTAATATTTATCACCAGTTTGGAATAGGCAGCTCATTATGGCACTATAATTCAATTCAAGTTTATTTGTATAGCGATTTTCATAATGCATATTGTTTCAAAGTAGCTTTACAGAAAATGCTTGTTTGAATGTTACAATTTAGGAAGCATTCTGTTATCAGTCAGAGATAAGTGTGTCAAAATAAAGTCCATATGGCATTAATACACAGCTAAAATAATATGTTGTACTTGGCTAACTTCATGTATTTAGTTAGGCACACACAAATAACATGTTATGCAGAAATTACAACTTGTGCTCGCAATGATTGTGTTAGGATAATATACAGTATAAGGATAATATTTGATAGTTTTGTCGATCCAAAGTTGGTATCATCTGAAATATTCGCAATTGTCGGCGTCGACTGAAATAATTGAAATCAACTGCATTATAACTGTATAATATACACAGAACATTATGACAGAGACTGTATCGCTCACTGCAAATGAAAGCACATGACAGTATGCTCAGTATAAATACAAATACCTTTCAAAATATTTTTGTAAGGAAATGAATGTTTTTATTCAGCAATTAAAGTGCATTAAATTGATCAAAAGTGAAGAAACAAAAAATACTTTTCTTTCAAACTTTCTATTTATCAAAGATTCCTTTAATAATTTAACAATTTCCTTAAAAATATTAAGAAGCACAACCATTTTTAACATTGATAATAATGAGAAATGTTTCTTGAGCATCAAATCTGCATATTATAATGATTTCCTAAGGATCATATGACACTGAACACTGGAGGAATGGCTGGTGAAGAATCAGCTTTGCCATCACAGGAAGAAATTATGTTTAAAGCAATAATAATATTTTACTGTATTTTTGATTAAATAAATTCAGCCTTGATGGGGGCATTGGAGACTTATTATCAAGATATAAAAAAAAATCATACCAATCCTAAACTTGTAAACGGTAAGTGACTAGTGTGTATCTGTATACACACAGGACAATTGTGTGACAGAATGCTCAATAGAATATGTATTTGATAGTATATAAATTGTAAAATGCAAAAGTACAGTAAGCTGCCATATGAGGTGGGTAGACAGTGGTACTCATGTCATGTCATATTTATATTACTGATTGTCAGTGTTGGGTAGTAACTGATTACATGTAATCTGGATTACATAATCAGATTCCAAAAATTAAGTATTTGTAATTACATTTTAAAATTCTCATAATCATACTACAGTTATTTTTTCAATTGATTACATGTTATTCTCACAATGGCAATAAATTATAATATAATTTATAATCCATTGATTCTAATTTGTTATCTTTTAAATGTTTCTTTCTAAAAAAGCCTACCGCTATACATTCAGAAGGTCTTCCAGGTTTGTGGAATTGCACACACAGATCAGCCACTAGTCATGAGCTCCTCACTTAAAACTGAGACACTGCTGCATCAATGGATTTACAGAAATCATTTCACTTTTAAGAATATTTTCTCAACGGTGCAACATTGCATATCTAATGAGCTCCTGACAAACACATTAATTATTAGTATTTGAATTATCACGCGAGTCATTTAACCATGTATTACCATCTTTGGAAGGCTTTGTCTTTCAAACACATTATAATGTACACATTCACGGCATTTCATATTTACATGCAATGCAGGGATTCCCCAAATCTTTTGTCAGCTGAACCATTTTGACCAAATATTTACTTGAAGTGTGCCCTTAGATTTTATTTTATTATTGACCTAACTTATTAACTTAATTCAATAATAATAATAAATAATAATAAAATTAAGTTCACGGTACCATCATGTAATACATTGTTTTGTTTTGTTTTTATTATTATATTTTTTAGTAAATTGTTTATTTTGATTATTTTTATTTTTACATTATTTATTTTAATTTAACATTTTTATGACTTAATTATTTAATAGCTATTCATTAAACTCACAAACCCCCTGCAGTTCCATCATGAACCCCAATCTGGGAAACCCTGATGTAATATTTAATGCACTTCTATGGAGTGAAAACAGTCTCAAAACCTTCCACAAATGCACGCGAGAGATCCACATGCGTGCGCAGCAATCCACAAATGCACGCGAGAGATCCACACACGCAAAGCAATCCACAAATGCACGCGAGAGATCCACATGTGCGCGCAGCAATCCACAAACGCACGCGAGAGATCCACATGTGCACGCAGCAATCCACAAATGCACGCGAGAGATCCACATGTGCGCGCAGCAATCCACAAATGCACGCGAGAGATCCACACACGCAAAGCAATCCACAAATGCACGCGAGAGATTCACACACACAAAGCAATCCACAAATGCACGCGAGAGATTATCTCTCTCACACACACACACAGCGATCCACGAATGCACGCGAGAGATCCACACACACACAGCGATCCACACACAATCGTGCATTATTGTCCTTACTCGCATTGCTTTGCACACAACACAATTCACAACTTTGCTTTATCTGTACCTGTAATTTCAGAGTCTTTTGCATTGGTGTTCTGCCTTAAAAATGCCCCTGAATATGCGCTTTTGTATCTGTGGAATCTTTTGAGACTGTCGTTCCGCGGCCCTGATTCACAAATGCACACAAGCCTATCTGTCTCATAGACTGTGTGATCTGTCCCCATTACCTGCAAAGATGCTATATGGTGTCTTCCTCCAGAGGGCGCTAACCGGCCTTCGAGCTGAATCTCCCAAAGGGCTGGATTCATTTCGTTTTCGGACTTAGCGAGACAACTGAAGTCTAAACATTTTTCACTAAATATCATATACATACATGCAAAGGTAGAGTAAAACCAAACCCCTTTTTTATTCTTCAACGTGAAATCAGAATAGGCTATGTAACCTATTAAGAAAACCATACCCCACAGATAACAGGAAAGCTTTAAAGTATTTCTGTAACTGTTGGCAAACTACAAGGCTGTACGTTTTCTTTTGTTTATATAATTGTAGTTCTGAATGTACTTTGTGTAATGTAATAACCCCTCCCCTCACACACATATATTAAATGGAAATTAATATATTTTCAGCAATTACCTGTATGTTTTGCTTTCCTTATTTTTAAAGAAAGGATGAATGCTTCCACATAATTTAACCAACAAAGTAAAATATTTCTTTCAAAAGAATCCACAAGTATTACCCTCAAGTAAACAATTCTCATGCAAACCATTACATGGAAAAGTTGGAAAGTGAGATTTGCGTCAGTTGCTCCTTTTGTGCTGAATCAGATGAACCAGTTGTTCATCTTTTTTTGATCTGTTCATTTACTATAAAGCTTTAGCAAAAAAAATCAAAGTTTATTAAGAGTTATATAATAAAAGTGGGGGAAAAGTATATTATTTCAACCAACTAAATAATGAGACTGGATGATATACTCAATTCAAGGCAATATTTATTTGGCTGCAACCACAACACAAAAACCACTTTAAATTTAATGGTTCATTAATTGCCAAACATGTTTTTTCAATCTGCGAAAACAGGAATAGTTCACCCAAAAAATGAAAGTTCTGTCACCGTTTACTCATCCTTAAGTTGTTTCAAACCTGTATGAGTTTCTTTCTTCAGCTGAACACAAATTAAGATATTTTGAAGAATGTCAGAAACCAGACAGTTGACAGTAGCCATTGACTTGCATAGTATTATTATTTTTTCTACTATGGAATTTAATGGGTTCCGTTAACCGTCTGGTTTCTGACATTCTTCAAAATATCTTCATTTGTCCACACAGCCAGGATAACCAAGGAGTGGCTCTGTAAGAAGCATATCAAGGTTCTGGCGTGGCCTAGCCAGTCTCCAGACCTAAACCCAATAGAGAATCTTTGGAGGGAGCTCAAACTCCGTGTTTCTCAGCGACAGCCCAGAAACCTGACTGATCTAGAGAAGATCTGTGTGGAGGAGTGGGCCAAAATCCCTCCTGCAGTGTGTGCAAACCTGGTGAAAAACTACAGGAAACGTTTGACCTCTGTAATTGCAAACAAAGGCTACTGTACCAAATATTAACATTGATTTTCTCAGGTGTTCAAATACTTATTTGCAGCTGTATCATACAAATAAATAGTTAAAAAATCATACATTGTGATTTCTGGATTTTTTTTTTTAGATTATGTCTCTCACAGTGGACATGCACCTACGATGACAATTTCAGACCCCTCCATGATTTGTAAGTGGGAGAACTTGCAAAATAGCAGGGTGTTCAAATACTTATTTTCCTCACTGTATATGTGTGTGAGGGGAGGGGTTATTACATTACACAAAGTACATTCAGAACTACAATTATATAAACAAAAGAAAACGTACAGCCTTGTAGTTTGCCAACAGTTACAGAAATACTTTAAAGCTTTCCTGTTATCTGTGGGGTATGGTTTTCTTAATAGGTTACATAGCCTATTCTGATTTCACGTTGAAGAATAAAAAAGGGGTTTGGTTTTACTCTACCTTTGCATGTATGTATATGATATTTAGTGAAAAATGTTTAGACTTCAGTTGTCTCGCTAAAGGCGGGCATACACTGTGCGATGTCTGTTTGATTTCAGCAAGGAACCTACTCACACTGAACGAGTAGATCGCATGCGATGTAAAGCCAAAGCTCAGGATTTATGTGCTCACACTGTACGGTCCGAACGTCGAGCTGCGACTTGACTGCTCACACTATGCGTGTGAAATATGCGCGAATCAGCGCGATAAATCCTCGTGCCGGGTTGCGCCTATGGAAGATATCATGTAGCCTATCCAGAGATATTGTCAAAACAAGCATCAGCTATCAATATCAAGAAGATTTAGCATTTCCAATTTATATATTAAATTATTAGTAGGCTAGTATTATTGTATTATTATTATTATTATTATTATTATTATTATTATTATTATTATTATTATTATTATTATTATTATTAGGGAAGGCCTATAGGCTATTAAAGTGATAGGCTACTATAATTAAATTGCCACGCAACAATTTCATAGCGCATCACCGCATAACCAACGCGCTGTGAGGATAATAAAATATTACATAGAAGCTTACTTCTCCGCATTAAAAATTGTCTAAAACATTTAGGTCGATTACAATGAATTATATACATATAATTAATTATTAACAGTCTATAATATGTCCGAACACTGCAATAATTCATCAATGAAAATTAAAAACAGCTTTATTTCCAAAACATTTTTTAACAATAAAAGAGGCAAAGTGTAGCCTACATCGCAGGTGGCTTGGAAGAAGTGGGTAATGGTTAATCCATTTTGCAACACGAACTGGAGGTAAGCAACAGTAATTTGTAGCTTTGAACTACAGAACTTTAAGATCTCCCTTTTTTCGTTTTTTTTTTTTTTTGCTGCAGATGAAACTGTTTTTGCTCAGGCGCAGTGAGGGAAAAAACACTGAGTTTAGGGCAATCGGTTCGTAGCTCTGCTTCAACTGTGCGATATAGTCACGAGGAGCGACCAAAATTTCTAACATGCCAGAAATTCATCCGACCATCCGATTGCCGGTCGTGAGAGGTTAATCGCCTCTCTTTTCCCCCTGTACACTGCACGAACACTGCACGACAAACGACGCACGACAAAGCTGAAAATCGGCCCGACCCGAAAAAGAGTCGCACGAGTCAGAATTCGGCTCAAAATCGGACGAAAATCGCACAGTGTATGCCCGCCTTAAGTCCGAAAACGAAATGAATCCAGCCCTTTGGGAGATTCAGCTCGAAGGCCGGTTAGCGCCCTCTGGAGGAAGACACCATATAGCATCTTTGCAGGTAATGGGGACAGATCACACAGTCTATGAGACAGATAGGCTTGTGTGCATTTGTGAATCAGGGCCGCGGAACGACAGTCTCAAAAGATTCCACAGATACAAAAGCGCATATTCAGGGGCATTTTTAAGGCAGAACACCAATGCAAAAGACTCTGAAATTACAGGTACAGATAAAGCAAAGTTGTGAATTGTGTTGTGAGCAAAGCAATGCGAGTAAGGACAATAATGCACGATTGCCGTGTGTGTGGATCGCTGTGTGTGTGTGTGTGTGTGGATCTCTCGCGTGCATTCGTGGATCGCTGTGTTTGTGTGTGAGAGAGATAATCTCGCGTGCATTTGTGGATTGCTTTGTGTGTGTGGATCTCTCGCGTGCATTTGTGGATTGCTTTGCGTGTGTGGATCTCTCGCGTGCATTTGTGGATTGCTTTGCGTGTGTGGATCTCTCGCGTGCATTTGTGGATTGCTTTGCGTGTGTGGATTGCTTTGCGTGTGTGGATCTCTCGCGTGCATTTGTGGATTGCTGCGCGCACATGTGGATCTCTCGCATGCATTTGTGGATTGCTTTGCATGTGTGGATCTCTCGCGTGCATTTGTTGATTGCTGCGCGCACATGTGGATCTCTCGCGTGCATTTGTGGATTGCTGCGCACGCATGTGGATCTCTCGCGTGCATTTGTGGAAGGTTTTGAGACTGTTTTCACTCCATACCATGAAATTAAAATTGACACTATTTGATTTTTTAAAATGGAATATTGCAGGATTTATATGCAGGACTATAAATTATTTGTCTGTCACCAATCTTCACTGATCATCATCCAGCAATCTTCCCTCTGGAGTTCACCATTGTCTGGTCTCGTCGTTCCCTCAGAGAACACTTACCTGACTCCTTACCTGCATGATACCTACCAGAACATCTGTCTTCAGTCATCTGCTTCCTTCATCCGTCTTCAGTCATCTGCCTTGATCTTCATTTAAGAACCTGCAACAGATAAGACCATTACTCATCCAGATATCCTGAAAACTATATTCATCAGTTTACTCACCTGCTTCCATCGTTGTGATCACATACTTCTGCAAATAAACCTGTAGATAACTTTACCTGTGTGAATCCTTCTGTTTCATGACACCGTGAGGGCAGGACGACCTGACACTTACATGAGATCACAGCAATAACAAACCACAACAATCCAACGATCCAACCAATGATGGACAAAAACAAGTCCTTCACTACGGCTGCATCCGAAATGGCATATTCAACCCTCATTACAAATCAGGTTTATTGGCTAAATTTACAGACTTTCAGCTGTTTGCAATTAACAAATCAAACAAAAGTAATTAAAATAGCTCAACACAACAAATGTTTCAAGTGGTTTCCAAATTCAACTGAAAATGTAACTTTTAATGACTTCTGCTGTCTAAAAATTATTCAACACCTTCATGGCAAGCATCTTTAGTACTTAGTAGAACACCCTTTTACTGTTATGACCTGCTGCAATTGAGATGTATAACCAGACACCAGCTTCTGACAGTGTTTCTGAGGAATCTTAGCCCATTCCTCATGAGTAATGCCTCTAGTTCAGTAATATTCTTGGGTTTGTGTGCTGCAACCGCTTTCTTCAAATCACACCAGAGATTTGCTATGGGGTTCAAGTCAGGTGACTGATGGCCACTGTAGAATCTTCCAGGACTTCTTATGCAACCAAGCCTTGTTGAAATCTGAGGTATGCTTGTGATCATTGTCCTGTTGGAAGGTCCAATGATGCCCAAGCTTCAGCTTCCTCACTGACGGCATGACATTTTCTCCTAGGATTTCCTGATACTTCAATGAATCCATCTTGCCTTCCACATGCTGCAGGTTTCCAGTGCCAGAGGATGCAAAGAGCATCACCGGGCTCCACCATGCTTAACTGTAGACAGTGTGTTCTTTTCATCGTTCTTCCTCCTCCAGACATATCACTGATCCATAGGGCCGAAAAGTTCCAGTTTTGTTTCATCACCCCACAGAACAGAATCCCGAAACTTCTGTGGCTTATTTATATGTTTTTGAGCAAATTGAAGGCGACTTTCCTTTTGCTTTTGGGTCAGTAGTGGTGTACGTCTTGGAGTTCTGGCATGCGTTTAGTACGCGCCTCACTGTGGAAGCTGAAACCTCAGTGCCTGTTGCCACCAAGTCTTGCTGCAGGTCTTTTGCAGTTACTCTAGGGTTTTTCTGAACTTGCCCTCAGAAATCTGGTTGCAGCCGTTGATAGCTAGTTGATACCCGTCCAAGTGTAACCACTGTTCCTTTAACTTTGAATTTGCAAGATAATATCACGACATGTATTAATTAATAGACCAGCAAATGAAAGCAAAAATATTGAATGATAAAGTTCTTTGGCGTGGGCCCTGTCCGTAGCTCATATTCAGATGGTAGCGGACTCTGCATTTCCTGCCTGAAGACGAAGGCAGGGGCGCAGCCGACCCCCGGGGAGGTATGGACAGGGACCATCCTGGTGGTGGTGGGGAGGATGGGGGTGAATGCTTGCGTCATCATCTGCGAACTCAAACATGTGTAAGTACCGATCTTTTATACTACAAATATTAGATAATGATTGGTTAGACCAAAACGTAATGGGTGACGTAACATTTGAGTCTTCCTGGCAGAACTTTTCAGATATTTCATGTGTTCTAGCAGCAAACCTGGTGCAACCTTGATTAGTTGCATCAGGTGTACTTGAGACAACACCTGTTTTGCAGATTTGTGATGTTGTGAGGGATTCTATTTAGAGGGTTCAATAATTTTGAGACTGCAGAAGTCATTAAAAGTTGCATTTTCAGTTGAATTTGGGGAAACCACTTGAAACATTTGTTGTGTTGAGCTATTTCAATTACTTTTGTTTAATTTGTTCATTGCAAACAACTGAAAGTCTGTAAATATTGCCAATAAACCTGATTTGCAATAAGGGTTGAATAATTTTGATTACAGCTGTATTGTAGGCAAGGCAAGGCAAGGCAAGTTTATTTATATAGCACATTTCATACACAATGGTAATTCAAAGTGTTTTACAGAGAAGAAATTAAAATAATCAAAAGAAATAAGAATAATTAAAACAGTTTAGAATAAAAAAAGAAAAGAAAATACAGTGTAATCAGTCGGACGCGCAGTGGCACAGTGCTCATTCAGTAAAATGCACAGCTAAACAGATGTGTTTTGAGTCTGGATTTGAATGTGACTACTGTAGGAGCACATCTGATCTCTTCTGGAAGCTGGTCAGCTGTGGCTGGCATAATAGCTAAAAGCGGACTCATCATGCTTAGAGTGAACCCTTGGTATTTCTAGCTGATGTGATCCTAATGATCTGAGTGATCTGTTGGGTTTATATTCAGTGAGCATATCTGCAATGTATTGAGGTCTTAGGCCATTGAATGGTTTATATACCAGTAATAATACTTTAAAATCAATCCTAAATGTAATTGGGAGCCAGTGTAAAGACCTGAGGACAAAAAAAACAAATGTGAAAAAAGTATGTCCAAATTCACAATACTCATAAAGGAGTAGGCAAAAAGGACCCGGATGGCCTACTTCTGGTGAGATTCTGAAGTGTGGATATAATGGACACTTTACTATCCCATGAGGCCATGGGAAAGGATTTGTGAATGGAGGTGTAACGACACAACTGACACTGGTAGGTCATAATAATGACAACATGGCGAATGTTGTACATTCGGATTACATTCATACTATACACATTCATACTATATAGAACATACTTTTTTTTAGAAAACGTAATTACTTATTCAAAATAAGTAGGCTACCTACTCAAGAGAGTATGCGATTTCGGATGCAGCCAGCATTGTTCCTTGTTTAAGAAGCCTTTTCACTCGGATATACGTAGAAAAGACTATCACAACTTCCGTTTCAAGCTGTTTCAAAATGGTGGTGGTAGTCAGAAAAACAATTAATCAAATTCTAGTATTTTGAAAAGTTGCCTCAAGAATAATGAGAGGATGGTCCCAAAGGTTTAGAATCATCAGCATAAATTATTATCAGTATCAATTCATTAATATTCTGCTATTTTTTATTTTACTTTAATTAATTAATTCTTCTTGTTCACAACGAAGCCGCCTATCCCCAAACTTCAAGGTCTGTGTGATCCCTCATTAGATTTGGAGGATTTTGAATAATTCAATGCAGAAACAATTCAATGTATATGTAACAAAAAATATATAGCTGAGCCTCACAAAATGAGTACATACTTAAAAACTTAAAGTAGACATTTGAAGGCTGGTTGGCCGCTTTAGTTCAACGATGGCATTTTTCCTCTCAGCTCTCAGCAGCAGATGGCGCTGTTGACAGGCCAATGAAATAAAACCATTAGCAGCCCCTAGTAGATAAATATTAGTCATAAAAATACAATAAGAAAAAAATAAACAATTTTCTTTGATATTCAAACCCAACTTTTTATTGCAATGATAACTTGGTCGATATATCTGTTTTGAGTTGCTGTCTATAAAGGCTTTGACCTTTGATATAAATCAAGCTAAAGTGTGAAAGAAATACACTTGATAAATAAGCTAAATAGGCCATAAAATAAAGTGTTATTGGAAGAAAGACAGAGAAATACAACAAAGGAGACTGAAATCTGAATACACATAGGTATCTTTTATTATGCAAAGAAACTTGTACAGACAGTAGAACTGACAGAAAATACTCTGCATGTAAACTACACATTTGCAGATATGTAACATTTACAGATATTGTATACTCAGTGCGGTTCAAAGCTGATGAACACTTAAGTACTGATGGCTTAAAGAGGATACATGACAGCCCGTTATTGGGACCTTTTAACTTGTCTTTGTGATTTTGTGGAAAACTATTGGTGGTCAATAGTGAGTCATAAATCATCTAATTGTGTTATTTTATATGGCATATCCTCTAGTGATTTGTGTGTATAGCCTACATTTATTATACTTGTCTCTACCCCAGTGATACTGAGAAAAAATATATATAGACGTTCTGCGTATAGAAAACATAACTACGTAGCATTAAAATATTTCAAATTTCCATGGCACACTTAAGATTTCTGAAACAAAATCCTGTTTACATGACAAACGCATACAATATATCTATTTACATTAGCCATAGGCTCAAACGAAGATACAAAAACTGGAAGTACAGTAAAGAGAAGTTCAATTTGAAACACCTCCATAAAACCCCAGACACTTTTGGCCACGTGACCAGTTCTACAAAATTGGGAGGAAAGATACAGATCACTTGATATTGGAACCTGTTTCATACAAGTCAATATTAAGTATTTCCTGTAAGTAGCTCAGATCCTCACTTTCACATCCACATTCACAGTGGACATTAAGAAATCTGCTTTTTGCAGGAATTTAATATACAAGAAAGAGAGAACGAAAGAAAGAGCAAAATCACTTTGAACTATACAAATGTTCAATTATAAAACCACTACTTATTTGTAGTATAAATCTTGTAACACACACACAAATCAGAACCTAACCAAAACAAATACCAGACGACGTAACGCGTAAGAAATTCAATCATAACGGAAAAGCAGCTTGTTTCAGACAACATAAATCTACTTTAACACTGAAGTTTGTTGTATAAAAATGTGCTCTCTAAAATGCCCGTACAATAACTTTTTTTTTACAAATTTATACAATATTAGGTGTAAATCAATTTTAAAAAATGATCGATTAACTAAAAAAATAAAAAAAACAGGCATATTAAGACCAATAAATACCCAGTGTGTACATTTGAGTACAGTGTATCGAGGTCAATAGCATTGCATTATAAAAAATTTACCTTCTTCTTCAAGATAATTTATTTTGCCCAAATGTAAAAATAAATGGTGAAAAAAAAGTATAAATAACAAAATATCAATAAATAAAAAAAATATGGTTAGTACAAGAGGCATTTTAATGACCCTTCAGTAAGCAGGCTTATGGAGTGTTCCTTGATTTTTTTTTTTTCAATTTATTGTTCTATTTGAATTGCTCCGGTATGTGTCCGATTTGCGACTGCATGCTGGTGGGAGGACTGGAAATGCCCTCCGACCAGTCAGACATGTTGGAATGGGGCGACGAGCTGGACCACTGGTCCGGTGAACCTGGAGACGGCGTGAGGAACGGGTGGTCAGGCACTTGGAGTTGGTGGCTGGGGGTGTTGGCGTCCATGGCGTTTGAGTAACTGTGCTGGGAAGGTGGCGTCAGGAACTGCGTGCCCGCCATGCTGGGGCCCAGAGAGGACGGGTTTAGCAACTGGGTCTCCTGGGGGATTATGGTGTGGATGGGCATGCTGTTCCCTGCGCTCTGCTGGAGCTCCGGGCCACCCAGCTCACCGCCGATGAAGTTCTGGCTCACGCCACTGGGTGGATTGGTGCTCTGGTGCTGCAGCTGGACACCTGTCTGCTGCGCTCTCTGTTGCATGTTCTGCTGCATCTGCTGCATAAGATGCGGCTGAGCGGTGAGGTGCGCGTTCTGCAGGCTTTGATAGTTCAAAATCTGAGACAGGGTAGCGGGACGGCCATTGTGGAGAGACGTCATCAGGCCGGATTGGTGAAGGTTGGCCTGACCTGAGGCGTTCCTCATGGCTGCGAATTGATTTTGAGGACCCATACTGCCGTGCATCCGTCCAAGCCATTCGCATTGGCCGTTCATGACGTTTGACCCGTTAGAACCGGCCACTGGCAGATGGGTGAGACGTGGGGGTAACGGATCGAACTGTATGTGGGCCAGGTCCTGCTTGTTGCCCATGCCTAGATGGTTGACGCTCATGTGGGTATCTGAGATGCCTTGTAAGTGATTAAGCGACATGGAGGGCGATTGCTGGAAGGGTGATGTCATTAGCGGTGGGGAGGCGACATCAGATATGTACCCATGGGGCGACTCCAAGGAATCCACCGGCGAGAGCACGGCCGAGCTGTCTAGCAAATGTCCCTTTCCATCCTGTGTCTTCTTCTTCTTGACTTTCATGTCTTTGCCATCCTTGCAACTTATGCCTTTTGCGCTGGGCTTGCGGGGCTTCTTACTTTGTAAGGGCTTCATGCCGCCCATGAAGGCGTTGGGAGAGCAGAGAGGTGGGGAGAGGGTGGTGCAGAGGGGGGCGCTGTGCATGGGAGGGCTGCGGACCAGGTTATATTCGTCGATGAGCCGCACGATGTCGTGATGCATTCTGTCCTGAGCGATATCCCGTGGGAGCCGATCCATATGGTCGGTGATCTCCCGATTGGCAAAATGCTCGAGCAGAACTTTAGCAGTCTCGTAACTTCCTTCTCTTGCTGCCAAGAATAGAGGAGTCTCCTCCTGAACGTGGGAAAAGAATTGGTTAGCCAAAAGCATTTTGAAAATGACAATGGTTTTGTGCTGTGCTGTTAATCTGAGTATAATGCGAATGTCTACAATAACACAAAGCATTATTTGTGATTAAAGAAAAACAAGAGCTGCTTACCTTATTGTTCTGCATATCTTTATTTGCTCCGTTCTTAAGCAACACCATCGCCGCTTCTACGTTGTTCACAGCTGCTGCCCAGTGAAGAGCAGATTTACCTGCAGCACAAACAGAAAGTGCTTTAGCATGTGAGAAACAACATACAATAGTGATAAATCTGACATTTATCTAGCCATAGTATATACATTAACAGTCAAATGTTTGTACTCAACTTTAATTATTATCTTTTTCAATATTTTAGAATAATGGTTAAGTCATCAAAATTAATAGACAAAACAAAAAACTTAAATTAATTAAATTAAATTAGGTTTTTCTTTAAACTCTCTTATTGGGTCTCATTCATGAAACAATCGTAAATATACGAGTAAATATGTGAGTGATTTGCGCGTAAAGAGACATTCCCGAAAATTCTTCTCCTGATTCACAAATACTTCGTAAACGTCAGATTTGATAGTGAAATGTGTGTGTGGGTTAATGAATTCCAATCAGTCGTAAATGGGACGCGCGTGCACGCTCATTCTCAATTACCATAAATCCCGCCCATTAAAACCGACTGACAACTATATATGGGCATCATATTATGACACGAAACGAAGGATTTCAACATGTCTTCTCAAAAGCGAATGAAGAAGAGAAATTTCTCAGATGCAGAAATTGAAGTTTTATGATCAGAAGTTCATTCAAAACACCACATTTTATTTTCAAGCGTACAGTGACGTATCAGGTCCTAGAAAAAGAGGATTTTTTTAGGTACTAATGCTTTTATCTAAATGCTTTAGGTAAAAATGCTTGGCAGCATATTACAGATGCAGTTAATGGAGTTTCATCTGTTAAACGAACAGTCCCAGAAGTGAAAAGAAAATGGTTCGACATTAAGTTTGACTGCAACACTTGTGACTTGTGGACTTGTAAAAAAAAAAAAGATTTGCGGACTTGTGTTCCGTTTGCATATCGCTATTACTGGCTCTCGTAATAAAAGTAAAAAGAAATAACGTATGTAATTACTATATATAATATTTTTTCAAAATGCTGTGTAAATATGTACCCGATTAAGGTTAATTAAAATGCAGCCTTATTAATGAGCAAAACGTTCGGATGTTAAACACACTATTTACGCGTGGCTGGGACCAGGTGCAGATTTCTTTCGTACCAACTAACATTTGGAAAATACGAACATTTTAATGAATCCGAAAATGTACGCCAGAACCACTTTACACACGATTTACACAAAAATTCGTTCTGCTCGTGTTTCATGAATGAGACCCATTGTCACCAAGGCTGCATTTACAGTATTTGATAAAAAAAATACAGTAAAAGCAGAAATATTGTGAAATATTACTACAATTTAAAATGGTTTTCTTTTTTATTTTAATACATTTTAACATGTAATTTATTCCTACGATGGCAATACTGAATTTTCAGCAGTCTTCAGTGTCACATGTTCCTTCAGAAATCATTCTATTATGCTTATTTGCTGCTCAATAAACATTTCTTATTATTATCAATGTTGAAAACAGTTGTGCTTTTTAAAAAAAAATTTTGGAACCCATGATCTTTTTCAGGATTCTTTAGAATATAGAAAGTTCAGAAAAACAGCATTTATTATATATATATATATATATATATATATATATATATATATATATATATATATATATATATATATATATATATATATATATATATATATATATATATATATATATAGCAATTTAATGCATTCAAAAATTATTTAATAAAAAATCTTAATGACACATATTTTTTAAAACGGTATATCTTAGATATACATGTATCTTATCTTATCTCAAGCAACTTCATGAGGTGCCAACTGGTTCACCTGGGCTGTTTTCTGATTTAATACATTAAGTAATAATAATATTAATAATCTTTTACATTAATTATTATTATTATTATTATTATTACTATTATTAATAATTTATGTATTTATTTATTTATAAATTCATGAGCACAATTTTTCTTTGTCAGCTAAATTATTTACAAGCATTTTAAAATTAACCTTTAGATCAGATTTTTAAGACAAGTGCATGAATTAAGTAATAGTCATACCAAAATCATCAATGGCATTGACATCAGCATGGCAGTTGATGAGTTCCTCCACCATGCCCTCGACCGCCAGTCTTGCTGCCAGTATCAGAGGTGTGGTGCCATCATGCATGCGGGCATCTAAGTCTGTGGCACGGTTCCGTATCAAAATCTGCATAAGGGACAAAGGTTAACATGTTTAGGAATCAGTCGATGGAAATACAGAATATTAAACCTCCTTAATTTATACAGTATTCCTTTATGCAGTGCTGGTTCACATACCTGGAAGACTCCTTGTGCATCTGCAGCCACAGCAGCGTGTAATGGAGTCCGTCCCATATTGTCCTGGATGTTGGCATCTGCGCTGGCCTCCAGGAGCCTTTTGGCAGCATCCGAGCGGGCATAGCGGGCAGCCAGGTGTAGAGCCGTCTCACCCGTACGGTCTGTCTGGTTGTGAAGGTTGGCGCCTTGGTAGATGAAGTCATTGATGACGTTTGCTGAAGCATCCTCCTCTTCCTCGCTGTTCCCTGTTTCTAGCCCTCCTCCACTACAGGATGCGATCATGAGAGGAGTAAAGCCATCTAGAGAGGAAAAGAGAGTGAAGGTCTGTTACCTTTACATTTATTTATGTAGCTGATGCTTTATACAAAGGAGACTTTCATTTTTCAAATTCTAAATTCCATGAAGACCCCCAGTTCTCATTGTTATTTCTACTAAACAGTTTAAAGAGAAAAACCTGAGACCAATGAAACTCCATTGAAGGGCCAAAAACTTTCCTTTGAGTAGTCTGACGGCAATCTGAAGAAATCTTTTCCTTAAAGTGATGGACCAAAGCAACAGCAAAGAAACAAACAAATCGAAGTAGGATTTGACGCGCTGCCTTTCTCAATCACCCCAGATCGCTTCGATAACGGATTGTAATCAAGCGTGGCGGTTTGGTAAAGCTCAGGGACGCGGGCCACACTTTGAAATTTCAACCGCTGGTAAAACTGAGTATTATCACCTCTGAGAAGCTGCTTTCTTTTCTGACTTCGACAGGGGCTTCACGGCTTCAAAAGAATAGCTATTCCCAAATCAGGCCTGATTTGGTCGATTTAAAAACATCAATCCACACAAAGAGGAAAAAAAGGAAAAACAGCTTGCAAAGAGATACCAAAAGAATGTTGCCTTTGACTATCTTCAAGTGTTGTCAGGGGTATATTGGTGCTTATAGAAAGAGAAGAGCATTTCATAAAGAGTTTTAATTAGCAAAACACATGTAAGCAGAATATCACAGGATGAATCGTTAAGACTGGTAAAAAAGTGCTCAGTCCCCCGGGGTTTACATCTTTCAGTCAGAGCCTTTGAAGTGGATTCCTTTTCCCTCAGGGCCCTGAGCATTAACTCCTACTTAGAGCTCAATTCAGTTCCTCATCCCAGCACTCGACAACGCGCACACACACTATGTGCAAACCGGGGAACAGGTGTAATCCACAATCCAGAATTTTAAGCAGGTTGAGTTCTCATAAAAAATTACAATGAATATCTCCATATCTGTGTTAGCTTTCCCTGCAAAGATATGTAAAATCTAATAGTTAACTACTTAATTATCTGATCAATGAGGCCACATTTGTGTGTGTGTGTGTGTATGTGGTCACACTTTAGATTAGGGTCCAGTTCTCACTATTAACTAACTATTAACTATGACTTTTGCCTCAGTATTCTCCTAATTGCTGCTTATTAATAGTTAGTAAGGTAGTTGTTAAGTTTTATTTAGGATTAAAGGATGTAGAGTATGATCATGCAGAATAATCCATTAATATGTGCTTTATAAGTACTAATAAACAGCCAATATCCTAGTAATATGCATGCTTATAAGCAACTAGTCAATAGTGACAATTGGTCCCTAAACTAAGGTGTTAACATGTATATGTATGTATCTGTATATGTATGTATCTACAGTATGTATGTATATATATATATATATATATATATATATATATATATATATATACATACATACTGTAGATACATACATATATATATGTTAACATATAATCAAATTGTTTAATAATAAATGTTATAGAAAGATATAATTTAAAAATGTTATTTAAATTTGAATGAATTAATAACATTTTATTATAAATAAATAGAAACATATTAAAAAATTATTCTAATGAAATTCACATTATAATTACAGCAAACCCAATAACAAAATCATTATTACATGGGGGAATCTTTTTATTTTATTATTATACAACAATGCCTAACCTGGTCCTCGGGCATTGACGTCCATGCAGTCGCTCTCGATCTCGCCCTGAGGGGGTGTGGGAGCGATGGATGGGATTCGCAGATCGGCTGCGTCCAAATGCTGCTGCGTCCACTGCCGGTGATCCGGCTGATCATCTAAATCAAGAATCGCCTGTTCCTCAGACTAAAAGAGGAGTGATTGAAAAATGTAATTAATTGTATTAATTAATGCAAGAATATTCATTGTAAGAGGCTTTTTAAATTCACTTCTATGTAAATGTTAGCGCTTTCTGTTGCTCAGCTCACCCTGAAGCGTTTGGTGTCTGATGGTTCCTCCTCTCCCCATTCATTCTGGTTGTCATCCATTAATGAAATGTCTGAACAGTTCTTAAGTGGCCTGTTTTCAGAAAAATAACTCATTAGACATGCTGAAATAACTTTACTACATCCCAGCAAAACTAACTTAAAGATTGTGCTCCAACACCAAAAAACTGTCACTGATTATCAGCCTCCACTTTCTTCCTAGTCACAACTAGTCAATTAAATTAAACTCAACAAATGATCATAACTTGAAATGAAAAAGTTGTCCTCCATCATAATTTGTCCCTTCAAACTTGATATCGGAAGATGACGCAGCGAACCCACCTCAGACCAACAGAGTCTTCGCCGACTGGCTCCCTCCTCTTCTTCTTGCTGGGCTCGCTAGTCTTGAATCCCTCCGGAAACCAAAGTTGACCATGTTCACGGCGGCGTTTACGGGAAGCGACCATTCCCACGCCGACAAAGGCCAGCAGTGCCAGTCCTGCCAGAACCACGTAGACCGGATAGAGCTCTATGGGCGAGGGTCCATCAATCTTACCTGCCACAGGAAGCACAGTTGACATGTCAGACCCACAAAAGGGACACGAATATGTTCCTCATGCAACGATGAGGCACAAATCGCTGGAGATGGACAGACAAACTAGAGCGAGGCACGCGTTCATGTTAATCAGAATTGCTAACCGCTTCTCATCAAAAAGAAGGAGCTGGCAAATAAGAAAAGGAGGAGGATAGAAAAAAGAGAAAAGAAAGAACACCTCCTCTCCCCTTTCTCAGCCCAGGGTACCAGGAGACAACTTTACCCGTTCTTCTTTAAGGGAAAAAAAGGGAGGGATTAATGAACTTCAAATTACCGCGCACACTTTAAGCTGTAAAGACGAAGGATTTATTAGGATTTTCGAGATAACAAAGACTCCCAACTTCTAGCACACTCCCGATCAATTTTTCTCCTCTCTTTTTTCAAGCTCTCTCCACTAACGATTTTGAAATGATAAACTCTGCTCACCTAAACCCTTGGAGATGCATTAAGTCTGGTACATTCAACAAGGTTAAGGTTGCAGCAGCCCCCCATCATTTTAGATTCATGCCATGTATGGGTGATATGCATGTATGTGAGAGTGTCTTGTTGGGCCAAATGAGTTGACATGATTTGCATCAATTAGCTATTTTCGGTGCCTGGAGCCAGTGGATCTGCCCTCAGACTGCCGCATTGATTGCTTAGTCTGTCTAATGCACAAAGAACATTTGCTTCATTGTTATAAGGAAGAAACGCACAAACTTCAAAGTGATCCCTGTAATCCATGGTAGGAGGCGGTGGGGTTAAAGGTTGGGGAGGGGGGTTGCTACTGAATACATGCAGTAAGATGTGAGGCCTAGTCTTGATTAAGGGCATTATGGGAAGACGTGAGGCACACGACAATACTCGTGCCAAACACTCACTTGTGACGGCTTCGATGACGTAAGGCATATTCAGATTGCCGCTGGAAGCTAGGGCTCCGAGGAAAGCAGCCACATCGTTCGCATTCTGGAAGCACTCGGAGGTTTGCTGGTAGCACTGGCGGTTGTCTATCTCCAAGTATACCACAGAGCTGATGGAAATCAAAAGCATGATTTTTATTGATTTATATTAAAACATATTTTTAAAGCAGATGAGGGCTCAGTTGTAGCATACGTACCCTTTGATCTGCATCTCGTCCAGTTCTCTGCGTTTTCTCCCTCCTTCCACTACTATATTGTAAATACCGCTTTTTACCGAGCTCATGACGTTGCTAGAAGCACCGTCCCAGCCATCTAGTGATCGTTTGATGTTGTGCTTCCTCAGCTCCTGCTCGTTGCCGTAATACGGGTAGATCATTTCCTCTCCCTTGCTGTCGCGCCGGAAAACGACGTTGGTGTGGAGCACTCTGCTGAGCTCTCGCAGAAATCCAAAGGAGTTGTTTCGGAGCTGCTCGGGCATAATGTGGACCACCACAACCAGTAGTCCAGCAGCTAACTTCTCGGGTATGTTGTTGGCACAGTCCAGCCCGTCCCATTCGCACTCTGCATTATTGCAGCCCTGGTCACAGTGGCCATCTAAATAGTGGTCTTTGCAATACTGGTCGTAGAGTGGACTATGAGAGAGGAGAGCAGAGTTTAGAAATGGCATGGAAAACAGAGATAAAAAGCTTATGATTGTGCTTTTACAAAGTTTCTAGATGGCCATTTATGGCTATTAGCTTTCCCAAGCTGGTCTTGATGGCTGGACTATAAGCTCGTGCCTTTATTAGGAGAGTATAGCTGGAGTGAGGACAAGAAGTGAAGTGGGAGAGAGAGGGGGATGGGGGTTGGGAAAAGACCACGAGCCGGAACTCAAACTTGGGTCGCCCAAAGCGCAACCACACTACACGTCAGAGCACTGCCCATGAGGCCATAGGCTCTATATATATTTTTTTTTTTTTACAAATTTTAATAGCCATTTTAAAAAGACTGGATTTTAAAAATCATTTAATAAAAAAATAAGCTTATAAAATAAAAATCATTTAATAGAAAATTCTAACTGAAAAATATTTCATATCTGAGCTTAACTAGAAAAAAATCCATGTTTTTTGGGGTTTTTTTTTGTTTTCAGACCTGCAATCACAATTTTAAAACTCCCTGACAAATTCTCTTCAGCATGATCCTTTTAGCTTCAAACTGTTTGAAGTTCAAACAAGAAGCCCACTGAAACCTTGCACTGAAACTTGTGTTACAAATGATCAGATAGCACTCACTTGCACTGGCCCTCCAGTCTCTGGCAGTCAAATCCATCATAGAGGCATCCAGCGTTGTGACATTGTTCGTCACACTTCCCGTTATTAAAATAGCGCCAGCACTGCAGCGCGGCCGAACAGTTCTGCCACGGGTCATTGAAGTTCAGCGAGCAGTCCCCTCCGTCCCAATCGCAGGCATAATTATTACATGCGTTGTCACAGATCTTATTGCCCTTCTTGTTTTCACACTCTGCTATCTCGCAGCTCTTCGTCACTGGAGCAGGTGTGACGTCTCGACCAGAGCCGCCTGGGAAGCTGTAGTCCAAGATGTGGCAGAAGAGGCCATTGAAGCCAGTAGGACAGATGCAGTGGTAGAATGGGGCCTCTGGGATATACTCGCACGTGCCACCGTTGTAGCAGGGATTGGTGGTGCAGTGACCCTCAGTGGGATACTGGCACTCAGGACCAGTGAAGGCAGGGGTGCACAGACATTTAGGGCTCTTGTGACCAGAAACGCATGTACCGCCATTTTTGCAGTGGAGGCTCCCACAAGCATGAGCGTCATACTCGCAGGTTGAGCCTGTAAAACCCTAAACGAGACATACACAATGTTTTACGTTAATATGCAGGCTACAGTACCATTTAACCTCTGCACGATTTTTTTTTAAAGTTTGTTCAATCAAATACAGTAAAAACAGTAATATTGTGAAATATTATTACAATTTGAAATATAATAAACAACTTTTCTATTTGAATCTATTTTAAAATGTAATTTATCTGTTTGATGGCAAAGTTGAATTTCCAGCGTCTTTAGTGCCACATTATTCTTCAGGAATCATTCTAATATGCTGATTTGGTGTTAAAGAAACAATCAAAGAAACAACTTTAATATTTTTGCGGAAACTATGTATTACAATACAAAAATTGTATTAATATAAAGTTTAAAACGCATTTTTTTATAGTAAAGGCTTACAAGGCTTAAAAAAAAAAGTCTGTCCCTTTTTATCAATTTAATGCATCATGGCTCCATAAAAGTATTCATTTCTTTAAATAAATAGAAAATGTACTGGCCCTTTTGAATGATAGTGTATGATTGTAGAGAATTAAATTAACTTAAAAAAATGATTTGTAATGGATATGAAATAATAAGACAGAGGAGTTGAGAACAGGATCGAAATGACGCAAATCAGGTTCAAAGGACCATTGGCTAAATGTATCAGAGAATGTGACCAACCGGTGGACATTTGCAGATGAAGCCATGAGGAGTGTTGCTAGCCACAGCGCAGGTGCCTCCATTACGACAAGGTTTCCCCTTACAGCCATCAAACACTTTGTCACAGCGCTGACCTGTAGGGATACACAAACAAGGTTATTACACATTTTGACACCAGGATCAGAGAGTAGCATTACTCTCTAAATCAAAGAAGAAATGGTTCACAGTAGCCTGTGCTGTACCTGTGTATCCTGTGCGACACTCGCAGCGGTAGTTGTTTGTGAGCTGGATGCAGCTGTGCGTGCCACGGGGGTCACAAGGGTTGGACAAGCATTCATTGACGTCACCCTCACAGCGTTCCCCCACGTATCCGGCCAGGCAGATGCAGTGGTACCCACCCACACGGTCCACGCAGCGGCCCTGGTTAAAGCATTTGGGCTCATGGGTGATGGGGTCGGTGAAGGGTGTGCAGTCGTCAATGTTGATCTCGCAGTGCACACCTGAGAGAGGAGCGGAGGGCAAAGGTGTAATAAAATTTGCTTTAACACACTCTAGCAGAGATGTAAATATAGGCTCTGTTGCTCCTTGCTGTATACTGCCAATGTATCAGCTGTCCTCTAAGGCAGAATAACAGTCATTACTGACTGATGTGGAATACAGAGTGCAACAGTCGGGTTCTGGAAGTCCAAATCCCATTCTTTTTTCTCCATAGGGACATGGAGATTATTATTATCTATATACATAAACAACATCTTTAAAACTACAGGTTCATATTTATACATCGTTTGTATTTTGATTTTCATTCGCAATGCTTCATGGGATTGTAATTTTGGGGTGTTGTCTGATTTTGCAAATCCAAGTTGGTTATATTGTGATTCACCTTAGAGTTATATGATAGAATTTGATGTTAGCATGTTGCTAAGCTAACAATGTGATATTCTAAGCCTAAAAATAAAACTGTAAACTGAAAAAAAATTAATTAAACTGATTTCAGAAAATGTAAAACTAATTATAGTAATAATAATATGATGGAAAATTAAATATAATGAAATAAAAAAGTATTTATAAAGTTTCATACATTTTATTTATAAATGTTATTAGTATAATTATGTTAATATAAAGAAAGGAATTAAGTTAAAAATAAAACAAATTAAGATCAATATATATATATATTAATATTGGCGTTTCTCTTGTTTTGAGTGTTCCTATGATGCCTTAAAATCACAGAGCTAGAGACAAAGAGAAAGGACAATTAACTTTAATGCAACTGGGTAATATAATACACTGTTTAAAAGTTTCTGTCCATTTTATGAAATAAAACTCCATCTATGAGATGTAATTAAGCATGACTACATCAATCAAATAGAATCATCTAAGCCTGCTGATAACAGTTAAGACCTAATTAATGAAGTATGGAATGGGCAAAAAGAGCAAAACAGAGGAAGTGATATCCGACCTTGTGTTCCCCGGGGACAGGAGCATTTGTAGGTATTGATCAGGTCGATGCATGTGCCCCCGTTCTGGCAGGGCTGAGACAGGCACTCATTGATCTCATCAGAGCAGTTCACTCCATGATAACCTGGCACGCACTTCAAGAAACCAGAGAAAGAGCGAGGCGAATTAATGGCAAACATAAAACAAGCCTGTTTCTGTTTACTTGGCGGTTTCTTCCATCTTTGCCAAACAAGCAATTCGTTTACAAAGAAGGGTGATTTAGCGGGCATTAACCTAAAGTGTCTTCTTCTACAGTCATTCCTCTCCCTAACCACCAGCTTTTCTTTACTTACTTCACAGGAATAGCCACCCAGGTAGTCAGTGCAGGTTGCTCCGTTCTGGCAAGGATTGGGAATGCATTCATCCACCTGCTCCTCACAGTAGCTGCCTGTGTATCCGGCCTGACAGTGACAGTAGTGTGTGTTTCCAGCATCCAGACACTGGCCAGAGTTACGACACAGCCGCACCACCTCTACACCTAAAAGTCCCACCAGATTGGTTAAACGCTGAACAGCCCCGCCAAAATGTGTGGTAAGTGGCAAAGATATTTTCTTTTATACAAACAAACCTACCTTGCTGTTTGGCGGCCACCTCGCAAGAGACGCTGGGGACGTCGCAGTATAAACCAGTCCAGCCTGTCTGACACTGGCAGCTGTACCTAGTGCCGCTCTGTCTGCAGATACCTCCATTCTTACAGGGAGATGGCTTACACCAGTTCACCAGCTCCTGCAAGACGAGAATTCATCCAGTGTTCGCATTTTAACATGCATGAGCGAAAATCTCTTTTATCTAACCTTATCTTATTTTATTGTTAAAGTTAAAAAAATTGCTGATATGAATCAAGGATAGATCGGTTTACACTTTACCTCTCATTTGTTAACATTAGTTAATGCATTAACTAACATGAACTAACAATGAGCAATATAGTTTTACAACATTTATAAACAAGTTAATGTTAGTTGGTAAACAATGTAATGTTCATGTTAGTTCACAGTGCATTAATTTATGTTAACATACAACTAATCTAGTTAACTAGATGGCTTAGACCAGTTGTTAGTCATTAGTTAACTAGTTAATAGATCAATCAGGGTTTAAGTTACTGGCATCGACTACTTAAAACAAGTGGAATTAACATAAATATATATATTTTTTTACTATTTTTAACCCTCATGTGGTCTTCGGGTCATTTTGACCCGGAGAAGATTTTCTTTTTCCCCAAAATACTAGTTAATGTTATCGCATTGGACTGAAACTTAGTGATTCTGTTCCAAAAGGGTATAACTACTTCTCAAATGTTTTTTGAAAATTTTCTTACTTTTTTAGGGGTGGTTTTGTTACCTTGTTACACTTGTGGTCTTCCCGGGTCAAAATGACCCGCCCATAAAAAATAGCTTATAAATCACTCATTATACCATATTTTTACCAAATCTTGGATTCAATCTTTTTGTCAACTTGTTCTCGTTCAATTAGGACTGGTTTTGTATTTTCATTTGCATCTGATTAATTGTGGGCCTCATTTATCTGAGAGTAGGCATCTAATTTTTTGAGTAAAAAAAACGTAATTTTTTAATAATTTTGGAATTTTTTTTTTTTTTTTTTTTTAAATTGGTACTGTTGATCACACAAGTCTACTTTAATGTTTCAACGGGAAGTTTGTTTTGAAAAACTTTTATTTTGTAAAAAATGGTACATAGTCACACTTGTGGTCTTCCCGGGTCAAAATGACCCGCCTATAAAAAATAGCTTATAAAGCACTCATTATACCATATTTTCACCCAATCTTGGATTCAATCTTTTTGTCAACTTGTTCTCTTTCAATTAGGACTAGTTTTGTATTTCCATTTGCATCTGATTAATCGTAGGCCTCATTTATCTGAGAGTAGGCATCTCATTTTTTGAGTAAAAAAAAAATATTTTTGAATAATTTTTGGAAAAATAAAATAAAATCTGAAGAAAATTGGCACTGTTGATCACACTAGTGTACTTTAATTTTTCACCAGGAATTTTGTTTTGAAAAACTTTTATTTTGTACAATATGGCACAGAGTTACACTTGTGGTGTTCCACTGGGCCATTGAGGGCCATTGTGGGCCATTGTTTCAATGGGCCATTGAAAGTGAATGGGAGAGACCAATGCAAAAAATGAATGGAACAACACAAAATAGGTATCATTTTAAAGCTTAGAATCTCAGCTTTTTAATGCACCTAATCACTTTGATCAACTCCTAACGAGAGCTGAGTTATCACTCTAAAACAGAGTGTTCCCCCGCAGGCGCCACCTAGCTGCGAAATAAATAATCATAATATTTTTCAAAACTATTACCTTGATCAACTTAAAATAGGTGTCATTTGAAAGCTTAGAGTCTGAAATTTACAATGAATGTAGCCAATTTGATAAACTCCTAAGTAGTGCTGAGTTATTTGCTGATAAATAGAAAAAAAAACAAATTCATAATTTATAAACTACTTGTTTGTACTACATTCAGCAATATGTCAAATACATCATACAGCTCAGATAGTCCTGTGTCATATGTCATTTGAAAGGTCTCAATTTGTAGAATACAGCAAGCATAATTGTTTCAGGCTTTTTACTAAACTTGAGTGAGATTTTTGTAAAAGAAGCCCTTCAAGAGACCCATGTGTAAACCATACATGGATGGTACAATTTTAGACACATTTCCGCTCGTAACTTCATGAAACATGCTCCGATTGTGGAAAATGACACATCATTATTTACAGCAGATGCTTACAATTAAAATGAGTCCAAACTCAACATAATCCATCACTCAGAACTAAAGATATTCCTCATGGAGTTCTAACACAAAAAATACTACAGACACACAGACTCACATAGCCAAGCAAGGTAGCTTAGACTTGGCCTTTTTACTCGTAACTTCATGAAACATACATCGATCATGGAAAATGACACATCGTTATTTACAGCAGGAGCTCACGATTAAAAAGAGCCCAAACTCAATATATTCCATCAATAAGATCTAAAGATATTCCTCATGGAACTCTAACACAAAAAATACCACAGACGTACCTAGCCAAGTATATACTCATGAAGCTCTCACGTTTGGTTTTTGCTCATAACTTCACGAAGCATGCACAGATCGTAGAAAAATGTACATCATTATTTTCAGTAGACTATCACAATTAAAAAGAGCCCAAACTCAGCATAATCCATCACTCAGATCTAAAGATATTCCTAATGGAGTTGTAACACACAAACCCCCACAGGCGCTCACAGAGCCTTGAATATAGATGTAGCCTAGCACTTATGTCGCGTTTTAACTCATAACTCAATGAAGCATGCATAAATTGTGGAAAATGGCACATCATTATTTACATGAGATTGTTAAGATTAAAAAGAGCCCAAACTCACCATAATCCATCACATGCTCATATGTGTACATAAACAATGAACATGCTCCTGAAAATGTTTCAGTCTCTCCCATTCACTTTCAATGGCCCATTGAAACAATGGCCCTCAATGGCCCAGTGGAACACCGCAAGTGTAATTCTGTGCCATTTTGTACAAAATAAAAGTTTTTCAAAACAAAATTCCTGGTGAAAAATTAAAGTAGACTAGTGTGATCAACAGTGCCAATTTTCTTCAGATTTTATTTAATATTTCCAAAATTATTCAAAAATAATGTTTTTTTTACTCAAAAAATGAGATGCCTACTCTCAAATAAATGAGGCCTACGGTTAATCAGATGCAAATAGAAATATAAAACCAGTCCTAATTGAAACAGAACAAGTTGACAAAAAGATTGAATCCAAGATTGGGTGAAAATATGGTATAATGAGTGATTTATAAGCTATTTTTAATAGGCGGGTCATTTTGACCCGGGAAGACCACAAGTGTGACAATGTGCCATTTTGTACAAAATAAAAGTTTTTCAAAACAAAATTCCTGGTGAAATATTAAAGTAGACTAGTGTGATAAACAGTGCCAATTTTCTTCAGATTTCATTTAATATTTCCAAAATTAATCAAAAATAATGTTTTTTTTACTCAAAAAATGAGATCCCTACTGTCAAATAAATGAGGCCTACAATTAATTAGATGCAAATAGAAATATAAAACCAGTCCTAATTGAAAGAGAACAAGTTGACAAAAAGATTGAATCCAAGATTGGGTGAAAATATGGTATAATGAGTGATTTATAAGCTATTTTGTATAGGCGGGTCATTTTGACCCGGGAAGACCACAAGTGTGACAATGTGCCATTTTGTACAAAATAAAAGTTTTTCAAAACAAAATTCCTGGTGAAAAATTAAAGTAGACTAGTGTGATAAACAGTGCCAATTTTCTTCAGATTTCAATTAATATTTCCAAAATTAATCAAAAATAATGTTTTTTTTACTAAAAAAATGAGATCCCTACTGTCAAATAAATGAGGCCTACAATTAATTAGATGCAAATAGAAATATAAAACCAGTCCTAATTGAAAGAGAACAAGTTGACAAAAAGATTGAATCCAAGATTGGGTGAAAATGTGGTATAATGAGTGATTTATAAGCTATTTTTTATAGGCGGGTCATTTTGACCCGGGAAGACCACAAGTGTGACAATGTGCCATTTTGTACAAAATAAAAGTTTTTCAAAACAAAATTCCTGGTGAAAAATTAAAGTAGACTAGTGTGATAAACAGTGCCAATTTTCTTCAGATTTCATTTAATATTTCCAAAATTATTCAAAAATATTCAAAAATAATGTTTTTTTTACTCAAAAAATTAGATCCCTACTGTCAAATAAATGAGGCCTACGATTAATTAGATGCAAATAGAAATATAAAACCAGTCCTAATTGAAAGAGAACAAGTTGACAAAAAGATTGATTCCAAGATTGGGTGAAAATATGGTATAATGAGTGATTTATAAGCTATTTTTTATAGGCGGGTCATTTTGACCCGGGAAGACCACAGGTGTTATAGGGTTTTGAACACCACATGAGGGTTAAGTGAATATTGTGTAAAATTAAATGTTCATTTAATTTGAGTAATTTTCAGCCATTCTTTTAGTTATACTACAGAATATATTTTCATTTCAATATAACTAAACAACTATTAGCTACGTTTTCGTAGACACCTTTTTTTTAAATTGATGAATCCGAACATAGTGTTTACATGAAGGCTAAATAAAGTGATTGGGTTGATATGTGTGTTTAAATGTCACAAGCTTCAAATCGGAATTTATCTCTCCAACTGTTGGCGCATCCTCCACCCATTGCTTCTATTCTTTGTTTTAAAAAGCAGACATAAAATGTATCTATTTCAGGTCCTCATTATAAAATGATGAGCACACAAAAGCTTTGTGCTTATATGTATCACGCGGTAAATAAGCCCCTCCCCTCCCCCAAATCAAGGCATCTGTGGATGAGAGTCCGAATCAAGAACTGGTAGGACAATGTTGTCCTGCAGCACTTCACAGATGATGAGTGAAAGGAGAATTTTAGATTGACAAAACAGTAATTTTTGACACTATTCAACAGCAACAACACATTGTCCCATGCGTTATGCATCTCTTCATTACTACTTCATTGCACATGCGCAGAACATTCCAGATCAAGTGTTAACATGTCCTATCAAACGGATTTAAAAAAGGTTTGAACCTCCCTTTACAACCCAAATTATACAGATTTGCCAATTCATTCCGATTGACGTGGTTACATGTGTTTTTTATTCCGACTGTGCAACTAGTCTGATTACAATTTGATTTTCGGTCCATGTTAACGCAGCTAGTGTAACACTGTGAAAGCAATGAATGTAAGATGGGTGCATACTAAACTTTTGTCCATATCTGTGATTTGTTACCTGGCAGTTGAGGCCATGGTATCCTTGAGGGCAGGTGCACTTGTATGTGCCATAGCTGTCCTGACAGGTGCCTCCATTCATGCAGGGTCTGGAGTCGCACTCATTGATGTCATGCTGGCAGTAGTTACCAGTGAACCCAGCTGGGCACAGGCAAGTGAAGCTGTTGATGCCATCCATGCATGTGCCACCATTAAAACAAGAGCTGTTTGGGGGGGGAGGGGGGTAATCATGATTATCAGTCATATTTATTACATTAATTTCACATCATTTTGTTTCTCAGGTAATTTATAATGGGTTGTGATACTGCTCTGATTGCATTGTCCTTTGTTCACCAGAGGGGGCGCTAATGAACAACAGACGAAGACAGAGAGCTAGAGCCTTTTTCTGGTACACTTTATCATGAGGCAGATCAGTTTTCTGACTTTAACAAACAGGTTCTGAAAACTGAGCTGAGATCAGTGGTTTCCTGATAGCCATTAATGGAGGCATAATATTGAATTTTCTTTGCCTGTCAGAATGCCATTCAAAAGTTTGGGGTCCATTAGATTTTGTTTAAAAGAAGTCTCTTATGCTCACTAAGGCAGCATTGATTTGATAAAAAATACAGCAAAGCCAGTAATATTTTGAAATATTATTACCATTTAAAATAACTGTTTTCTATTTTAATATATTTGAAAATGTAATTTATTCGTGTGATGCAAAGCTGAATTTTCAGCATTGTTATTCCATTCTTCAGTGTCACATGATCCTTCAGAAATCATTATAATATGCTGATTTGCTGCTCAAGAAACATTTCTTATTATTATCAATGTTGAAAACAGTTGTGCTGCTTAATATATCTGTGTAAAAAAAGGATTTTTTCATTTGTAAAAGAAAACTTTTGTAACATTATAAATGTCTTTCCTGTCACTGTTGATCAATTTAATGTCCTTGCTGAATAAAATATTAATCTCTTTAACACAAAATATAAGTATTTGTAAGTATTTTCCTTTTGTGATATCGGCATATTGGTCAAAGTGGTCAGGTATTCTGCCATGTTGCAGTCTACATTATATTTAGGGAAAATTAGTTTTTCTCCAGTGAATTTAGTATTTTTATTATGCATTTTGTATGAAACATCTTAGGTTTTCATATATTTTTTTAGAGTAAGTAGGATAAATACACATTTTAGTTTGCTATTAGTCTAATGCTAATCATGTTCTATAAGTGATTTTTTTGTTTTTCAGCCAGTTCTTGTTTTGTGAGTTTGCCCAAGACATCACATTGACACCTATATTGTTGTGCAGAATGGCATACAGGGTTTGAATTTTAGATTGGCCAATTGTTCTTTGGAGTGTATCCACTACTGCAGGTTGTAACAATTGTCTGTTGTAGCCCAAACATTGTCATGTTGGCAAAGGTCAGTATTTATACTTGAAAACGTATACACATGCCACAAAAAAGTGCAGTAGTTACCTCTCAGTACAGTCAGGTGTGTTGTCCTCACAGTGAATCCCACTAAATCCAGGTGGACAGGTACATGTGTAACTGTTCACACAATCAGTGCAGTTCGCACCATTTTTACACGGGTTACTATCACATTCATTAATGTCCTCCTCACATCTGCTGCCCCGGAAACCTGGTAGGCAGGTGCAAGTGAAGGCATTCACTGCGTCTTTGCAGAAGCCACCGTTGCTGCAAGGGTCTAGAGGAAAAAGACGAGATTAGACATCAAGTCAAGTCAACTTTATTTATATAGCGCTTTTTATAATACAGATTGTTTCAAAGCAGTTTTACAGTGATAACAGGAAAATAATGCAACAAAGACTGTTTTGGCTATACAGCAGCTCTAGAAGAAAGTCATTGTCCAGTTTAAGTAAGTTCAGCGTTGAATCGTTTCCATTGTAAAAATCATTAGTTATTCATTTAGGGGCGATTTACACAACACCGTTTTCAACTGAAAACAGAAAACTTTTAATGCGTTATGGCCATTCATTTTCATGACAACGGCGTTTTGGTGGCCTGAGAATGCAAACTTTGAAAGGTTTTTGAAAACGATACCGATTATCATCTCCATGTAAACTTCAAAAACGTGAATGGAAAATGAAAGCGGTTACAGCATGCACATGCGGATTATATGTTTAGTCTATAGGTATGTGCATTTGAATGCATATGTGCACAGGCGTGTAGTCTTTTTTTACAAAGCGACATTGCCAATTACTTGTCTGGCATGCAAAATAGCGTTTTTAGCCGTTTTCGTGGATCCGTGTGAACGGGAATAATTTTGATAACGTTGTCATCTGTACAGAGGAAGAAAAAAAACCTTTCAGTTTTTAGTACATCGTTGTCATGTAAACACAGTTCAGATTTCATACAATGTAGTCAAAGCTTATCAATATTATTAAGAATAATAAGTGTCCCCATGACAAAATACACTAGATCATGTGTCAAACTCCGCTCCTGGAGGGCCACTGCCCTGCAAAATGTAGCTCCAACCAGCTCCAAAACACCTGAAGTTTCTAGTAATCCTGAAGACCTTGATTACCTGGTTCAGGTGTGTTTAATTAGGTTTGGAGCAGTGGCCCGCCAGGAATCTAAGCTTGACACTCCTGCACCAGATCGAAATAATGATGAAAAAGGACACTAACTGGGCTTGCAGTCGTCAATGTCCGTCTCACAGTTGCGGCTAGTGTAGCCCGATTTGCAACTGCATTTGTAGCTGCCAATAGAGTTTTGACAGATGGCGTCATTTAGACAAGGGTTTTTGACACATTCGTTAATGTCCACCTCACACGTTTGGCCTACAAGTGGGAGAGCGCAAAATATGAATACAGTTATGCATAGTATTGATGCTAGGACATAATTTCCAGTTAGGTTTGTGAAGTTTGTACCTTGCCATCCCTCAGGGCACACACAAGAGAAGCTCTCGTAGTCTTCAGACTCCTTGCATACACCTCCATTCTTGCAAGGTTTAGGGCTGCACGGGGCCAACAGGGTCTCACAGTTCTCGCCTGGAAGATCAAAATACAAAGCATTAAAACACCTTCCATTCAGACTGGATATGTTGTTTTTCTATGTCTTTCCAGGTGTTTTCTTTTTGCATTTAAGAGGTGACGTTCTTCCGTTAAGAAGGCCTAAATTTAGAAGGTGACACTATGTTTCAGCACAGGTTCTGTCACGACTCCTCTTTTCTCTGTTGGAGATTAGCCTGTCAGTCCTAGCAAAGCAAAGCACATTTGGCCTATCTGTTTCCACGACGGCCGGACCCTGCAGGAAGCCAGCAGGTTTTCCTGCCATTGTCTGGCCATTTGCGTTTCTGTGAGAGAGGAAGTAGGGCAAACAGGAAACATGACAGGCTACTGTTCCCACCCTGGTACGAACAGATTCTTGTTATTCTTGATATGATGCTTTGTGGATTTTTCCAAAAAAGAAAGACACTGGGAATTAATATAATTTCTGTTCCAGAGGCAGAACATCATTTTCTGTTTTGTCAAATAACACAGTGAGAGGAAAGAATGTATCATCTGCTGAAATCACATTTTCCTGTATTGTCAACAGAGATACTTGCAGGGCTCATTGAGGGGCCATTGTCAACAAACAGGGACTAGATCGATGGAGGGGGGTCTCTTGTTCCTGACATTGAAATTGTAGCTTCACAAGCTACAAACTACTCATCAGTTAAAGTGGTTTAAGTATAGTATAACGAACAAAAAGTTATAGGTGAAGTTTTTAGTTTTCCAGGCTTTTAATTATTCAATTAATAAATAACTACTTTTTATGTAAACTTGTTTTTTTTTAAGCTTTGAGGTCTTAAAAGGTTTATTTAAATGTATTAAAATGTATTTTCTCCTCAAGAAAATGGATTAAAAATATTGATGAATCATCTTGCAAACTTTTTGTTTAATAAAATGCTTCTATAATGAAAATGTCCCCTTCTCACTAGCAAATCATTGATCACAGCTGTGTCTTAAAAGCTGTTTAAAAGTAAATATCCCACTCCAACTTCCTGTTTCAAAAGGAAATACATCAACACAGGAAAAAAGCTAATTGTCAAGATATCATGGGGGGTTTAAGGGGCAGTATCTTTTTAAATATAGAACCAGAATTTTGTTTAATGTTTTATTTTATTTGATTATTTTTTCAATATTTGTCAGTACTTTTAAAAAAACAGTATAAATCAGGGATTTTGATGTAAAATATTTATTTGAAGTACCCCATGAGATGTTATATTATTTTTCAATAATTAAACAATACATTTGCATGTTCTCTGATGTGGGGTCACATGGGTTACATGAAATACAGGTAAACTAAAAAGTATTTTTATATCTATTGTTTTAAGAATTTTATTTTGTTTTTAAAAATATATATTTTTTCATTTAAATTTTTAATTAAAACGTAATTAATTATTAGTTCATTATTAATTCACTTAAATAATGATTCGTTTTTAATCAACTCCTGAACCCCCAGGGGTTCTCAAACCCAGTTTAGAAAATCCTAGTTAAAACAGCTAAACAGTCAAAGCTACATACTGAGAAAATGATCATGAATAAAACTAAACTCATACCAGTGTAAGGCAGCAAACAGTTGCATTTATATCCGGCCACGTCATCAATACAGGTTCCTTGATTCAAGCAAGGGTTGGAGGCGCATTCATTGATATTAGTTTGGCAGTTGGGACCTATAATCAAATGTTAGAAAGAGTTTGATATGGGGGTCAAAGGGCATCCCACATAGTTACAGTACATCAGCAGAATGAATGATACGAACCACTGAAGCCGGCGCGGCATGTGCAGACGTAGCCACTGGTCATGTCCTTACAGGTGCCTCCATTCATACAGGGGTTGGACTCGCACTCATTGTTGTTGATGTCACAGTTGATACCACTCCATCCCGAGTCGCAAATACAGTTATATCTGTAAGAAACAAGATCTGAATTTTACATTTGGCTATTTTTGTGAACACAGGGTTCGTACAGATTCTGTAAAATGAAATTCCAGGACTTTCAAGGACTTTTCAAGCACTACTTTTTTGGATTTCAAGGACTTCAATCAGCACTTATCAAACAATATCTTTTTATTTTTATTTATTCATTTATTATTTTTTTTACTCAAATTCCATATATATGGTATCTGATGTTTCACTTCATAGAGATCAATCCATTGACCAGTGCTGTCAGGCATGGGAAATCCCCTTAAACATTGAAAGGATATTGAAACTGATTTTTTTCCATGAATATATGATTGACCTGAAGAATGAAAGTTGTATTATATACTTATCATAAACTTAATATCATGCTCATAGCCATGTGAAATAGCTCTATAGCTCAGACAGACTGCAGCGTTAATTTTGCGTGAAACGATTGTATTTTCTCGAAAAAATTCAAGCACTTTGCAAGCGCATCTTCAAAAATGTGGCTGTTTTCAAGGATTTTCCAGGACTTCAATTTCAAAAATAAAAATTCAAGGACTTCAAGCACTTTAAGCATCTTGTACGAACCCTGCTAACAGATTTGGACCAGTTATCTTTCACTGCTGAAAAATCCAGCAGTTAAAGCCAGCTTAAAGTGATTTTATAGTATATGGTTTCTGGCTGGTCCCAACTGGTCATAGGCTGATCTAGACCAGCTAAGGGATTTGATGAACAAAACATCACTAAATCTAAAACTGAGTTGAGCTGGTTTTCTGGTCAAGTCTCACAGCCTGGCCAAGATTGTTTGCAGCTGGTTTAACTGGCTAACAAACTGGTCTCCCAGATTAACCAACTGGAAAGTGCCAAATCCACTCTAAAACCAGCCAACAAACTTAGGCTGGTTTATGCTGGGTTTTTTGTCTTTGTTTTTTAGCAGGGTTTGACCCAGTAAGCCATCTTGGTCATAAAGCAAAAACAACTGGTATGACTTGGTTTTTCAGGCAAGGTTGTGAGACAATGTTTAGTAGGTGTAATAAAAACCTATGATTTGTACAACTTTTAGCTGCTTATATGTTTGTTTATTAGATTTGATATATACTACCTTTCAAAGGTTTGGGGTCAGTAAATGGTTTAAAAACAAATGTTTTGAAAGAAGTCTCTTATGCTCACCAAGACCAAAACGATCAAAATGTATTCGATCAAAAATACAGTAAAACATTAATATTGTGAAAAATTATCACAATTTAAAACAACTGTTTTCTATCTTAATATATTTTGAAAATGTAATTTATTCCTGTGATGTCAAGCTGAATTTTTCAGCAGTCTTCAGTGTCACATGACCCTTCAGAAATCAGTATGCTGATTTGCTGCTCGAGAAACAAAAACATAATTTATTCAAAATCTTTTGTAACATTATAAATGTCTCTACTATAGCCTTTGATCAATTTAATGCATCCTTGCTGAATAAAAGTATAAATGTCTTTTAAAAATGTTACAGACACAAAACTTTTGAATGGTAATGTATGTAAATAATACAAACCCATTGACTTTGTCTTCACAGTGTCCATGGATACAGGGGTTGCTAAGGCATTCGTTGAGCTGTGATTGGCAGGTAGTGTCGTGATACCCCTCTCTGCACAGACATTTAAAGCCATTGACTCCATCAATGCAGGTTCCACCATTGTGACAGGGGTTGATGGCACATTCATCAATATTGATGTTACACATTTTCCCTAAAAAAAAGAAAGAATTATGAAAATGGTTAGTGTCACATGTCTTATGGTAGTCAAAATAACTTCTGAATCGACAGCATTCATTGGGCAATTCCTTGTTTTTCTTGAAATCCTAGGCTTAAGGTCCAGCTTTTAGACTCCACTTCAGGCAGCACCACTATTCACCGAACGCAATGCCCAGCATAAAGGCAGAGGTTTCATTTGTCACTTGTCTTTAAAGCAATGGCCAACTTCCCCCTTTTAAAAGATCGACTTTCACAAATCTTTTGCAAATCTTTTCTCCTTTCAAACTCCCAGATGTCCTAGAGATCTCTGGCTGAATGGGGGAGCGGGCTGGCTTGCGTGTTTGCTCGGCAGGCGGGGGATTGGGCGAGACTGTAAGCCAACACCGCGGCCCGGGCCGAGTGTCTGCTCGCTGGCCAGCTGTCTCTCCCCACCCTGCTTTGTTGCCTGTCTCACCTGTTGAACTCTTTGTTGACTCCCCATCTCTTCTACACTGATAAAGACCTGAGCTCAGTATACCACCTTGACTGCCTTTTCACCACATACTTTTCCAAAGCTCAAAAGACATAGTGGAGTGTGTTTCATTTAAGTACCAACTTTGTCCCAGATTTTTCTACTAAAAGACAAAAATAAGACATTTGATAACATTCAGTTTAGAGTTATGCAATGGATGTGGCTAGTATAGCTCAGATAATTTAATATAGCTCAGGAAGAATTTGATGTTTGAGTTCATACTGAAATCTCTTTGGTATCTTGGCAAATCAGAGCACAGTTTGAGACATTGTTTAGACCTCTTATGAAATTCTAACCTCTATTTTCTAACCTCTGCTAGACTTCACACTAGACCACATATTCTCTCTCCAAAGCCCCGCCCTCTCAAGACATGTCAGCCAATCAGGTGTTAGCAAACCCAAAAATGACTGTCTGAAAAACTGTGCCTTTCTTTTTTTTTTGCTGTTTATAAGGTCTCAGGACACTTATTTTACTGGCTTGATTTTTTTCCCAGGAACCAGTTAAGCACAAACCCCACACGATTCTGAAGATTTCACTGGTCATGTTGATTGCTTACACAACACTGAAACAAATACTAACCCTTAACCCTATCCTTAACCTTAGTATAGTGTTGGTAGCACATCCTGATAGAGAGCATTACTGTTTGTCCCGGTCAGATACATCAGTGATATTTCTGAACTCTGACCTGAATCCATAAAGTCTGAACTTTACTTGACAGGTGAATGAATGGTTGAGTTGACCATTTGCGCCAAAATTTCCATGGTTTAGGAAAAATAAAGCATTTCAGTGATATCTGCCTGGTAATAGCAACAATTGATGTGCATTGCATAACATCACCTTTATTGCGTCTTTAATGCTGTCTACAAGAAAATATCGAGATTTATCACCCCCATAATTTGTTTTTGCTTGTTTTTTCTCTCTCTCTGAGTAAGCAAAACATAAATTAGCTTTTTCCACATAGATCTCTTTCTTTAATTTTAAAGTAAAAGATCAACTGTGATTGTAATTGTTAGCTTTAATTATTTAAAAGTCATTTAACATTCATTATTTCCTCACCCTCATCGCTCAAACCGCATACATAGAACACACACACAAGTCATTGAGCTCTTTTAGAGCTGCAGTTGAAGTGATGATTATCAATGAATCATATTCAATTCAAATAATTTCAGTCTGTTTTTCACACTTGTCGACTTTTATAGCCTTTTTATATAGCCCTTTTATATTTTATAGTCCTTGACAGTCCTTATAAGCTTGACAGGCGTGTTGGTGTATTAAGCACATGATCTGAGACCACTTACCAGTGTATCCTGGTTCACAGGCACACTCGTAACCATTTATCTTGTCAATGCACCTTCCATAATCACAGGGATTGCTCTGACAGTCATCTAGGTTAACCTCGCAGTTAGCACCTGTTAAAACACAACAGAATTAAAGTAAATGACCAAAAGAGCTTTTGACAGGTAGGAATTTACTCATTTTTGGTCGCTCCAGTAAAAGTGGCACCTGTGGTTCCTTTTGGGCAGATGCATAAGTAGGCATTCTCACGGTCCTGGCAGGTGCCTCCATTTTGGCACGGCTGACTGAGACACTCATTAATGTTGATTTCACACAGACGACCCGTGAAACCTGCACGGCAGGAACAGGTGAAGGATGCCAGGCCGTCTTTACAGGTGCCATAGTGACATGGGTTGGATAGACACTCATCTACATCTGTCTCACAGTGCTGCCCTGTGTAACCTAAAAAGAAAACAGATTCATTTATTATATTTATTATGACAGCATTTTCTCACATTCTGGCCATAAAATGTACATGTTTTTCCACACTTTCAGAAAAAAGATACAAAAGCTATCTTGTGTATCTATGTACCTTATATAAACTTGAAATGTACATATTAGTACATTCTTGTGCACAGCTTTTGTACATTTTGTTCTGAGTGCATGACTTTTAGAGCAATTTATAGCCAAATAAATATTTGGTTGCACTTTATAAAATGTGGATGTGTACTTTCAGTGTATTTACCTAAGAAAATACTGGGTAATATAAGGTAACTCTAATCTTTATATTTGAAAACCAATAACTGATATATTGGCCAATAAATCTAAATCCAAATTTGTATATAATTTTTGAGAGCCTGATTACAAAAACAAAAGTCTAACCATTAAAAGCCATGTAGTTATATAGTATCTCTCATTATAATTTTATGTAGCCTATATGACACATGCGCTGCACATGTTGCACTCCAATCATATTTCAAGCAATTCAAAACCATCATGGTGAACAGTGTGCATCTGAAGTGTCTCAGCCGAAAGAAATAATCACTAATTATCGGCTGTAATTTATTAACCAAATTTTCTTATCAGGCCGATAACGATAACATTACAATGGTGGTCGATATATCGTACATCCCTAAATACAACTTGATGTTGTTTTATGTATTTAATATTTTTCATGACTTTTTCAGGCTTTAAAAAACTGAAACAAGCAGACAGTGTCTTCATACCTTCAGTGCACTGGCAGGTGTACATGTTGGGCCCATCAATACACTTGGCCCCATTTTTACAGGGGGTGCTAGCACACTCATCAATATCGAACTGGCATTGGCTACCTGAGAATCCTGAGAGGAAGGTAAGAGGAAAGAGTTGTGGGTCATTACAATCATTCCTCCGGTTTGCAATCACGTCATTCCTCCACACTCGCCTATACAACTAAGCCAGTGTTCATTAATACACGGCAGTAAGCTTTACCCCTCTCTCTCTTTCTCTCATGTTTTCAAGCTGCTTTTCAACAAACCATCACGGTGAGAGGGGGAGAAGGGGGTAAAATGGCGGTAAAAACCTTCCAAGGCCTCCTGACCAAGGGCACCAGACAAAGAGGAACTGTCTATTCAGTGGAACGCCAAGCCATGCCGGTTGCCTCCTTTGTCCCGTAGAAGTTTTCCATCACAATGTGCATTCTCCCATCCAGCCTTTGCCCCCCTCTTTGAATCTGTCTCACCAAAAGAGCCCCACGCAACCCCTGACCTAATGCTATTCAGCAACCCTGCCGCTCAGGAACCCCCAACATTTGTGCTTTCTCCCTCAGTTATTTTAATCCCTCGCTAAAGACGTCTGCTGTTCAAATATACAGTCTGAACACATTAAGGGCTACAAATCCATCAGTGCAGAGACTTATGGGACACAGTTGGAGACTAAAGTTCTTCAACAATCTTTTTTTTTTTTTTTTTTTTTAAGAAAGTTGTTGCTATGGAGTTCTTAAGGTAAATCTAATGGATTTTTCTGGGTTGTTTATTGTATGCCTGGTTAAAATTAAAATCGCAAGTCTGATCACATTTAGAAATGTAATTACACATCTTGTTTAATAATGATAATCCTGATAACAAATTCTTAACTTGCTCATGCCATTCCCAGAGCCCCCCTGGTATCTGTAATCAAGTTCTGTCTCATGAATCTTCAGAAAAACTGGAATTTCTTCTGAGCTGCTAAAATGCCACATTACAAAAAGCGCCCATTGTAGTTGCTATGGATTCAGTGTGTAAACTACTGAAAAGAATCCCTGCACCGCATGCTGAAAAGGAGCTCTGATTTCCATCTGAAACAGCGAAGAGGCCTAGCTTCCACTTCTTCAGCTTACCGCCTTCCAAACTCCTCCACACCTCTCTGTAGTCCCCGTAGGCCCCTTTCCTTACACAACCTCATCATGCCTAACATTGTACCTCCGCTCTACCCCTTTTTATGCATGATTTCCTCTGCATCCTAAATGTGTCGTTCTCCTACAAGAAGAACCTTTTTCATAAACCTACATTTTCAACTAAATTATTTTCGCATCATTGGAGCTGGACAAAGTATCAAAGTAGAGTAGAATAATAAAAAAAGTTATATATCTACTGTGTACAACATTCAAAACATTTTAATATGTAGTCATTAAATAATTAATTGAAAGAAAACATTAAAATATTTAGAATTTCTAAATTAATGAAATTAAAAACTAAATTTCTCAGTTTAATAAAGATTTTAAACATATTTTTAGTTTTTTTTATTTAAAATTAAATATAAAATGTATATAATATTTATATTAAAATGTTAATATAACAAATAAGTGTTCTTATTTTGTGAATATATTCAGTTTTATATTCACAATTTTATATCTGACTAATTTCAGAACAATTCAAATTTAAAACACTGACAGACACAATAAATGCCATAAGTAGATTTTTGCAACGCACAAATGAAATGCAGTATTGTGCAAAAGTCTTAGGCACGTTAGTATTTTCACCAAAAAAAGCAAGTTATTTATATCTTTGGCTGTAGTGTATCAGTAGGAAATATCAGTTTACATTTCCAAACATTCCTTTTGCCATTAATTGTACGAATTGTAATTAATAACAGTAATTAATTGTATAAAAAAACAGAGAGATTTTTGTGTGCCAACAGTCTGACAACAGGCGGTATGATCTGATCTCACCATCATCGAGTCAGTCTGGGATTACATGAAGAAACAGAAAAAACTGCTTTGCTGGTCTGTTTCTTCAAGCGTCTTGAAGTCTTGAAGTCATTAGTCTGTCTCAGTTTTTTCTGTCTTTACAGACTCGATGATGGTGAGATCAGATCATACCGGCTGTTGTCAGACTCCTTGTGCACACAAAAATCTCACTGCATTACAATTAATGGCAAAAGGAATGTTTGGAAATGTAAACTGATATTTCCTACTGGGACACTACAGCAAAAGATATAAATAACTGGCTACCTTTTTTAAGAAAAATACTAATACCTAAGACTTTTGCACAGTATTGTACATCAACTTATTCAAGAAGTCTAAAAATTCTAACTTTCCAAAAGCTTTCATATGGATTATTCTGAACATTTTAGCCCTGGCTGTGTAAGCCTGCCTCAGGGCAGGGATTAGTGTTCTCCTCTCTGTTCTGTCCTGGGAGGTGATTGACCCCTGTATGCTCACCTGTGGGGCATTCGCATTGGTAGTTGTTGATCTTGTCGATGCACTTCCCATTGTTGAGGCAGGGCATACTGGAGCACTCATCAGTATTGATCTGGCAGAAGACTCCCTCGTACCCTGCCAATTAGCATAGGGGAATTAGCTCCAGATTTAGCAAGAGAATTCAGCCTGCCTTAGCGATGCTATTAGTGTTTCTTTTATCTATAATAAACACAATATATCAGCTTTATGTAGACAGGCATCAGTATAATTAGAGCTACAGCCAAAACAAGATATTTATTGGATCACAGGTTGGCCATGTGAGGTAATGACATCACTAGAGCCCGATTGATATGGATTTTTGGGCGCCGATGCCGATACCGATAAAAAAAAGCCAGATACCGATATATCGGCCGATATTATTTATGTGTATATTATAATACAGTAGCAATATTATTTATGTGTATTATAGTACAGTAAGTTTGGACACACTTTCCAATTGGTGTGTACAAACTTTTGATGGGTACTGTATATAGAATACACAGTATAAACAGAATAAATATATAAACATTTTGCAATGATCACTCAAATGTGGTGATCAAACACTTGTGTGACAAAGATATGTAATGGAGGCAGGGTGAATGATAGAATGAGAATTTGAGCTGTAACCAAGCTAGTTTGCATTGCATTTTATATTATATTATATTATATTCTAAATACTGTTGCATAATCTTCACTAAGGACTTTGTCTTTTAATTTAGTCACGTTATTTAAAACATAACTTGTATCAATAAATATATCAAAAGTGTCACTGACAAAACCTTATCTTCTATTTTTAATCTTAATTTCTCTAATATCTACCAGTGGAGGAAGAACTCAGATCTTTTTAGTAAAGTAAAATTAATAATATCATAATGAAAACGTTTATAATTACATATGTACAGTAGTTTTATACTATTTTAAATAAGTAGTAAGCAAAATGTACTAAACGTGAAACTAGGCTATAGGGCTGGACCCGAATATTAGAATATTCGTTCGGTGGGTTGGTATTCGATTTGAAAATTTGACATTCGTTTTTTTTTTTTTCACATCTGGGATCCCCCGCGAAACGGTTCTCATTCGCGCTTGAATAAGGCCGGCGACACACTGACTGCGTGGCATGGCCGTTTTTATTTCGGCTCCCATGTTAACAGGTTGGAGTTTGCACACTGCCTGCGTGAGACGCGTCTCTCAGGCGCGGCTCGAGCCACGCGGAAAACGCATGCAAGCTAGAAATAGAACCGACGCGCAAGTGTTCCAGCAACGGGAGTGTTCTCTGGCTAGAGCGCAGAACAGCGGAGTTTGTATGGACGAAGTGCATGTCTGAGCTTGTGTTTTGGGTTAAGCTGTGTTGCTTTGACATTGTGGAAAATGGAATAATATAAACAAAATGTATTAGCCTTTTTACCCGTTATTATCAATCTAAATTAATCTCGTTTTTTAATTTAACTTAATTTCGTTTTTCTTTATTTAAATTTCGTTTTTCTTTATTTAAATTTCGTTTTTCTTTATTTAAATTTCGTTTTTCTTTATTTAAATTTCGTTTAATTTCTTTATTTAAATTTCGTTTTTCTTTATTTAAATTTCGTTTTTCTTTATTTAAATTTCGTTTTCTTTATTTAAATTTCGTTTTTCTTTATTTAAATCTACCCTTTACTGTGTCAGTAATTTTGTTAGTCAGAAAAATATTAGACTACCTTAAAAGTATTGCTTAATTTAACAGACCTGTGTGTGTGCGTTTTATATCACTAATGCAGTGTCCATTCTCGGACGCATTCTCTGCCTGTGAGGTGCGCCGCTTCCCGCTCGCGCTGTTCTGTAGTTTACTAAAAGTGTATTAATTCTGAACGTGTCGCGTCTCGCGTGTCCATCTGGCTACTCTTAATGCAAAATGGCCCTATATAAAGTGTTATAATTACATAAATTATTGGAATATTGCTTGATGTTGTAACGTAGCAGAATGAGCTTTAACACTGTGTCTACATGGACGCGGCCGTTATTTTTTTGCCACTTTTGCCTGTTCTTTGTGACAGCTTTTAGGTGCTTTATTGGCAGCGCCATCCTTACATAAATCACTGCACGCTGCATTTTTTTAAATATTAATTTATCGGCCATTATAAATGCCGATACCGATAGTTAGGAAAATGCCTAATATCGGCCGATAATATCGGCCCGCCGATATATCGGTCGGGCTCTAGACATCACCAGTATGAGGTAATATATAGTGAGCATTTAGATATAGACTGCGTCCAAAACGAAATGCAGCAAATTTTTTTGGATTACCTGGCATACAGATGCAATGGAAGCCTCCAATTTGATCCAAACAGGTAGCATCATTCTGGCATGGGTTGGACATGCACTCGTTTATGTCCAGTTCACATCGAGCACCCACATATCCCTGCAGACATTTACACTGGAAGGAACCTTTTGTGTTTATACACTTTCCAGCATGTTCACAAGGGTTTGCACCTAAAAAAGAGACACAAAACGATTTTTATTTAATCCATCATTTCATCACTAATACATTCAGGTTGGCAGGGTGTTTTAAGTGGTTGCTAGGGTGTTCTGGGTGGTTGCTCTGTTGTTCAAATGTTCATTTTATTCAAGTGTTTTTTTTAAAGAAGCCATTACTCACCCAGTGAGCATTCGTCGACGTCTTGGTCACAGGCTGGGCCAACATAACCCAGAGGACAGGTACAGATGGCCTTGCCGTTGACTGGGTTGGTGTCACAGTTTGAGCCTTTCTGACATGGGTTACTAATGCAAGCATCATCCAGGTGACACAGCAGACCTAAGACATCGATACACACAATAAAAATTAGCTTGTACAGAAATTTATGACAATAAAAATGAGTGAATGTCTCCTATTTAAACAGCATGGCAGGTTTTAAAGACCTCATGAAATCAAAACAAATGTTGGTTACACTTTATTTTAAGGTGTCCGTGTTACAGTGTAATTATACATTTAAGTACTGAGTAATAATTATTTAACTACATGTACTGACTATAGGGTTAGGTTCGGGGCTTGACATTAACTTTTTTGCTCACCAGCCACTGTGGCTAGTGGTTTTCCAAAGTTATCAGCTATGCAGCATTTTCACTGGCCACAATTTTGACATCAATACCATTGGGAAAAACTGTCATATAGATATTTTTTTATATTATCTCATCATTTGGCAGCAGGTGTATTAGGCTGCTGTCACTTTAAGACCTGACGCACAGATCCATTATACTGTTACACATTTTCTATAGTTGAGTTCTTTCTCAACTATAACTGACTGTGTTTACATGAATACTCGCCAAAACCAGCATTTGTTTGTACATTATTTTGTGTGTTTTTGACTGTTTAAGTGCAATAAGCAAAAAAACCTCAATTTAGTACTGAGAGGCACTAAATGTGTGTCAACTCGCTGTCAGAGAGATGAGAAAGCAAAGCTTGTATCATGTATCAATTCTGTGGAAAATTTGTATTGGAAGCGTTTCAGATATTTTGGTATCGATATTTATCGAAAAATCTATATTTTTGACTACACTAAATTGCACTTAGTTTATTATTTCTGATGATTTTTTAAAGACTACAACTGAAACATGCATATATTATATATATAATTCAACCTGCCAAATTGGCTAGTAGGAGTGACTGCGTTACACGCCACTGCTGAAATCCACACGCATAATACCAAACCCTGATTAGGATTAAGGTGTGGTTTAGGTTAGTTGCATGCAATTATGCACAATTTATAGTAATTACTATAGCAACTACATGTAAGATGTGTAACAAGAACACTGTAAAATAAAGTGTTACACATAATGTCATGACACTTAATCCATGGCTATTAGCTTTACATCATCTATGTGCAAGTGTACATACAATACAGACTAAATTCATTTTAGCAGATTAAAAAAGCAAATTGATATGTCCCATCTTAATTTCTTTTTCAATAGAAAATAAGTAAAATAAGTGGTCCATTAAACTAAAAATAGGGTCTTTAAATTATCTTCAGTGGTTTTGCTCAAAGCTCTCATAAAGCTAATGCTCCAATAAAAGAAATGAGTGCCTCAAACCAAGATTCAGTTGCATGTGAAAAAACTATGCACACCTGTGCGCCCGTGAGGACATTCACAGAGGAAGGAGGCCACCCGATCATGACATGTGGCTCCTGCGTGGCAGGCAGCATCTGCGCAGTCATCGATGTTCTCGCTGCAGTCATCCCCTGTCCAGCCGTTCACACACACACAGTTGTATCCACCCTGCGTGTTCAAGCATGTACCACCGTTCTGGCAGGAATTGGGCATCAAATCGCATTCGTTGACGTCTTCGGTACAGAACTGACCTGAGGAATTAATATACAAATATATATAGCTATTAATTTCACTGCAAAATACAGCATGTACCTTTCTAAACAGAGATAGGGTTTGAGTAGGCATTTGGTACCTGTCCACTCTGGCTTGCATTGGCAATTGTAGGTGTTCACTCCATCCACACAGGTCCCTCCGTTAAGGCAGCGATGGTCTGGACAGTCATCAATGTTCTCCTCGCAGTTCTGACCACTAAAGCCTGGAAAGAAAGAAGCGATTTCATCAAAAATTTTCTTAAAAATCTAGTTTCAAAAGCCAGAAGCAACAAGATTGTTTACATGCCCATATCAGGCACTGGCCATATTTTTGAGCAGCCAATCAGCATGAATGATTTCAGAAGGATCATGTGACACTGAAGACTGGAGTAATGATGCTGAAAATTCAGCTTCGCATCACAGGAATGAATTACATTTTTAAAATACATTGTAATAGAAAACAGTGGTAACACTTTATTTTGCAGTGTCTTTGTTACATGTACTTACAGTAGTAATAACTGTAAATTATGAATAATTACATTCAACTAACCCTAGACAAAACCCTAATCCTAACTCTATAGTAAGTATATTTTAAGAATATTACTCAATACTTAAATGTACAATTACATTGTAACAAGGGCACCTAAAAATAAAGTGTAACCAAAACAGCAATAATATTTTACAATATTATTGTTTTTACAATATTACTGTTTTTTGATCAAATAAATTCAGCCTTGCTGAGCGTAAGAGACTTCTTTCAAAAGCATGAAAAAATCTTAGCAAACACAACCTTTTGAACGATAGAGTACCTATACAATTTTATTCCACATATGAAAGTGAGTCCAGAACAGAATTGTTTTGAATGTCAGAGATTTTTGATGTTCACAGTATCATCCAAAACACGTGAACATAGCCTGTAACTTTCGAGCAGGGTGAATTAAAAAATCAGCACTAAACACAACCCATAAATTCAAATATACTAGACATGGATAAATATTTGAGCAACTGTTTGCTGACAGAATTCATGTCGCCTTGCAAAAAACTAAATATTTATATCAGATTGCACAGTGCAGATCCTTTAACACAAACATGAAAATTTGATTGTTTCCCAGTATAAACAGAGGGATAAAATGTTGTGAAACTCCCTATTACATTCGAAAACAGTCGTTAGTATTGTTGCGGTCAACAGTCTTCCTTTTCTGAGAAGGCTGGCAGTACCAGGGCTCTGTTAGAGGCACCAACGACAACGACTTAACCGACTCTAACCACAATTTCCTACGATTTAACGCCAAAAAGTTCAGTTAGGATATATTTAATAACTGATCACATTATATAAAATGAATTCCTTTTTCAAAACCCATGAATGCATGGAATAAAAAAAGTGAGAAATTACTTTAGTGATGTTTCCTCACAGCTGAGGTTAAGGTTATGTTTGTCTGACATGATACGAGTTCCATTCAGGTCCAAAGTAGTGACAGGAGACAAGCACACACACACCCACACCCACCCACACACACACACACACTCATTCTCCCAACGCTGACTCTAGCCTAGGGACACCAGCATAAGGATGTTGTCGTTCAGACATTTCCTCACGATAAGCGCAAATATTTTCCTGCCGGCCTGTTCACACACACACACATACACAGATCTGCAGTGGAAGTGCAGATACTATGACTAGACTGGGTTTAAATGAGGCTGAGAGAAGGGCATGCTGGAAAACGTAGCCTATCCCATGTTCCAAAGTTGTGGGAAACACTGATACTGTGTTGTTATTGCAAACTCACTGAGCTCATCTAAAATCTCTACCTTCAGTGTTGACCCGGACAGAAGGCCGATATCATTTGTCTTGCCACTGGAACTGATGTCGTCAACAGGACACTTTTGAGTCAAAATAAGCAGAGTGGATTTCCTCTGAGTGATCAAAGTTAAGAGGCTGCCATTGATTCGTCATTTAATGAACTAATTTGTTATGTAATTAATGTCAGTTAAAGCCTTCACTGTTATTAAAAAGATTCAAGATTCAAGCCATATACCCCATAATCATGTGGGGTGTTTAAGACATTGTGGCTTTGAATTGTTAGCATGGTAAACAGCTGTTGAGCCAGGAAAGGGTATGTGCTAGAACAAGTCTGCTAAATACATAATCACATAAGTATTATACCCAGGCAATATATCAAATATTCACAATATATTCATGGTAATTCAGCTGGCCATATAAAATAAGGCAACACTGTGAATATTGCAATTATTTTAAAGCTTTTTATTTTGACCAATAAGTTTCCATGTCATGTGGCTTTGTTTTGTCACTACTTTCTGTCACGAGGCCAAACTGCATTGTAACTGTATTATTTATTTACGTATTTTTTATATTCATTTAATAATATTATTATTTATTTTTTATAGTTTGTGTTTTGATATACTATTCGGTTGATTCATTTATTTATTTTGTAGGGATGCACCAATATGAACGTTGTGGCCGATACCGATAATTATTTATATTTAAAAGCTGATAACCGATATATTGGCTGTGAAATCTAAATTCAAATTTTTATATGATTTTTGCCTGATTACAAGATCAAAAGTCTCACAATTAAAAGCCATGTCCTCAGCACAAAATTATATATTATGTCTATAATTTCATGTAGCCAATATGACAGACTTCCACTTCACATGTTGCACTCCAATCATTTTTCAAGCAATTCAAAACCATCGTGGCGAACAGTGTGCATCTGAAGCGTCTCAGCCGAAGGAAATAATCTTTATTTATCGGCTATATTGTATGTAATTGGTAGAGGTTTTGTTGATTGGGGTAATAATATTTAGGAATTTCAATTTGAACTAGATTTACTGTACTTTATACCTTTCATTACATGATTCCAGAGAAAGTACATAAACATTGAGAAAAAGAATATCATGAAAAGAAAGATGGACTCTTATTATTTTGTTAGTCAGAAAGGAACCTGAACTAGTTCCTTCGCTTTGCCAGTTTGGGTGAAGCATAGCATGATTAGTTCAATGCTATCACTTGTAACTAATGAAAATGGTTATGAAAGAATTAAGGATGCCTACCTGGCAAACAGGAGCACTCGTAGCTCGTCTCTCCCTTCTGTACGCAGGTGCCCCCGTGGTAGCATGGTGAGGGGTTACAGGGCTGATAGAGGGTCTCGCAGTGTTTCCCGGTGTACTCCGCAGGGCAGCTGCAGCGATACGTGCCCACCTCGTTCTCACACACGCCACCGTTCTTGCAAGGAGAGGGACTCTGGGCGCACTCATTGACGTCTTGTTTGCAGGTTTGGCCTGAGAAGAAGGGTGTGCAGTGGCAGAGGTAGTCAAAATCAAAGGGACTACACTGACCGCCGTTGGCACAAGGATTTGAGGCACAAGGATCAGCTTGCTGGCAGTTTTTACCTAGTGAATAAGAGCGTTTTAAGGTCAGAATATGCTCTACACTGTCTGACTTTGAGATTTTAGTTCATACTTCTCAAATGCCTCATTTAAAATTGGATTGTGGTCTTACCTGACCAGCCTGGTGGGCATTTACACTTGTAATTGTAGATGCTGGTGAGTTCACACGTGCCTCCGTTTCGGCACGGGGCGCTAAGGCACACATTATTGGTGGGAGTGAGGCACAGTCGGTCCGTGTAGCCCAGGCTGCAGTTGCAGACAAAGTCCACCTTGTTGGCAGAAGTAATCAAATGGCACACGCCGCCATTTCTGCAAGGGGAGAGGAAGCAAGGGTTGCGGAACTGGCACCCTGAGCCAGCATAACGATCGAGACACCTGGAGAGTGGAAAGCAACCATAATTCATTAACAATTAGTTTAAACTGAATTTAGTATATGATTTGAGCTTTATAGTCATAAGGCCACTTTCATTGGCTTTAGGCTAGTACAGAATAAAGTGTCAGTGTAATTTGAGGTAACTGGGCTGTATTGCAAATCCTTTTAGACTACCAGACTTTTTTTGGTGGTTTTATATGGAAATTACCAAACATTAAATGTCTTACAGTTTGGAGTAAAAAAAGACTGTATTGAGAAATAATATTGACAGGACTGGACTAGTAGGTCTCTTAAATCAACTGATTCAATGATGTGAAACCACAACATTTTTAACTTTTATAGGGTTTACAAAGTATCTTTTAACAAATCCCAACCAGTAATGTAACTGTGTCTAACTTGTCGAGATGCTCATACAAATGGAAAAAGAACTTTTTATTGGAATCATCCTACAAACAGCTTCCAACTAGTTGCATAGAAAGCTGGGATAGCATTTTAACGTCAAAACTATTACACAAACCAGCTTTAAGGGACCATTTAAACGGAGTATGTCTTTGCGTTTAAAAACTTGAAATGCAGGGTAGTGGAATGGAAAAAAACGCAAGAACTAGAGAGGTGTTTTTAAAAGCTGAACTTTGAGTGCAACAGTCAAACACATACACATCTAGTGCATTGTTTATATATAAAAACAATGGAAAAGAAGCACAGAAGTTTCGCTGGCTTTTATTTACTTAGTCCACCACTGAACTGTCATATAATTACTGATGTGGAATTGGAAATATTAGTTTAAAAAAATTAGACAATGTTGAATATTTTATTATGCTTGCTCATTATTGCTGCAGTTATTTTCACTTATTTAGATTACTTTTTCCATCACCTAAAGATGATCTGTAAAAATGTTAATAATTTAAGTTTAAAAATGTATAATTTTGATTCTGTACATTATAATGTCATGGTGCCTAAATTCACTTGTAGTTGTAGCATTAATATTGATGTTAATTTTTAAATAATTTAGACAAAATTATTTTTAATAATGGCCATCTATCGGTTATCTTCTCTATTGGCCAGAATTTTAGTTTTGTGCATCCTTACATACAATGTATGCTTGAGAAATACATAACAGTATACAGCAGCGAAACACAGCAGCAACAAAAGTGTAAAAAGTACATTTTTATTGTATTGAAGTGAGAAATGAATTTCAAATATCTGGCTGTTTTAAAAGTATAAGAAAGGAAAATGATAGTGCTTTTCTGAATGTTTAAAGTTCTAATCCTTCAAAAGGTTCAAGTCTAATCCTGTTTCAAATGGATTTATGAAAGTCAGCCATCCATCAGCGGCTCTTAGGGAGAAAATCGAGCACCTCAGCCTTTCTGAATGAATCTGAATTCATTCACTCCAAAGACAAGGCAGTGTCTATACAAGGGTCTTTGAACCCAGGGCTAACATTATCAGGACTTCAAAGCTGTCTTCCTCCACCTCAATGCCTGCTATTCTTCTACAGTAGAGAGTCTCCACCGCATCAATCAGGGCCTTGGGAATACAGAGACGGCACAGCGAAAACTTTGTAAAAGAGCCGTACAGACTTCATAACAGGTTTTTCCTGGGTTGGCTTGAAAGTAATCTTTTGCCGATTTTACTCGGCGACAAAAAAGGGGCCCTCCCTCGAAAATGACTATGCTGAAATAACCTTTTGCAAAAAGCTAAAGCCATCCAGAGCCTCTGGAATACCTATGCCATGTTTTTGGCCTCGGGGGGCAGCCGGAATATCTCAACACATTCCCAATGCACTGTTCTCTGATCCAAATAGGGCCCCCCTCAGTGGAGTGAGTGTTTTTACTGTGTCTCTCCCAGGATTAGGATGGCCAATAACTTCAACCAAGAAAAGAAAACACAGGGGACTGAGAACCAGGCACGACAAAACCATTAAGTGCGCTGTGGGAACTGCACTGCTGCCCACAATGCTACCTTTCCTCTCATTGTCCCATGGACACTCTGGCACATTTCTGGAGGTTTGTTTAGGTTTTTGCGATATTACACAAACAACACAAACATCTTTTACATAATCAGCACAACAACAAACTCTCTAAAGTTACATAAGTGTTATAAATCCTGACATCGTAAAAGTTCCTTAGTAGAGAATTGGTTTCTAGTCTGTGAAACAGGCATAAATAATCATGAATTCAAATCCAATTATATGTTGAGGGTAATATCATACATTTGTATTGTTTAATTCTGTTTACTGCAGTCCATTTATTAGGTTTTATGACCATTTTCCACCCTCTCTCTGACCCTGAGAATTAAACGCTCTGTATTTTGCTGCTGTGCCCTTAAAGTTGTGATAAAATATGGAGGTAGCGACAGATCTTTTCTTCCATATCCGACATTCTCTTGCATATAACCATCAAAAAAGAACTTGATTATAACCATTGGTTGTTGTTTAGATGGAGGCAGATCTGAATGTGAGCTTGTAGTTGATTGTAGGAAAGGAGTGGGTTTAATTAATTAGGACTATGCCAATATTTTCTTTTCTTTTCTTTACTTTTGATTTGTTTTTTTATGTTTTTGCAAGGGGTTGGGGGGGGGGGGGGGGGGGGTTCAAGCTTAGTTGTCAGCTTGGTTTCAAGAAGCATTTTCAAAGTTACAGTATGTTTTCATAGCTTATCAAGCTCTTGTATCACAAAAAAAATGATAACAGCTTTTTTTCAACAAGAATTGAGATCTAATACAGAAAAATTAGGCTGATTTAACCCAGACAACACATCGCTGTGTGCAGTTATGATCTGTACTGAGCTAGAATAATGCAATGAGGGCCTGTGTCGGCCTTCCAAAAGGGCCTCAGGGAGCAGGTGCGCATGCTAATGAGGGAGCGGCAGCTGCTGGTTACAGCGCACCCGACTCCCTGCTCATAAACTCCCCCCACACTTTCCCAAAGAGAATAAGAGGGCCGAGGCAGCAGGCAGTTGAATGGTTTGCCCACCACAGAGCAGAGCAGACAGGCTCCATGAGAAGGCCCATTGTTCCTGCCGCCATTCACAGTGGAGCTGACCGCAGTCTGGGTGCCTCTAACCCCTCTGAGTGAGCATTCAGCTGTTAAACCTCCTCTTCTTTCCCCTCCCTTCCATCCCATCCCAATCCTTCGGTCACCTCTCTATTCCTCTTGTTCTAATCATGGCCTCCCTTTTTAATCTCCCAGCCTCCTCTTCACTTCCTTCCTACTTGGCTGGACTAGAGCTGTAGTCGCACTTCTCCACGTATGCCTTTCACTACCTTCTGCCTTCTCCTTATCTTCAGAAGTTCCTGGTATATCTGGATGATGAGGTCATTACTGAATCACACGCCTCAGCACTGGGCTAAATGTTACTAAGGTTACTAAGCTTGATGTGTTGTTCAATGGCCAGTGTCAATATATATTTGCATACTACTACATGAAGATAATTATTGGTATTGGCCAGAATTGTAATATCCGTGTATCCCTAATATTTACTCAAAATTAAATAAAAAATATTTGAAAAAAGAAAATGTGTTTTATCCACAAAGTTATTAGTAGATATTGACACTGACAAAAGTGGTTACTATCACATAACAGTTAACCATCTGATACTGGTAAGTTCAAAATGACCAACTACTGGCAACTTATTTGGGATGGACGATATAACAACCTGTAATTATTTATTGCATGAAATAAGTTGATGCAGTAGAGGAAATTGATTTGTACATTGCCTAGAGAAAGTGTGAGTTGCGGCCATGCTAAAGTCACTTCCATGTTGCTAGGGTGTTGTTGGTGGTTGCCGGGGCAATGTTTGCGTGTTTTTAGTGTGTTGCTATGCTGTTACTAGGCTGTTTTTTCTGTTTAATCATGTTTGACAAAAATCATCAATTATAATAGCCACACTATTTAAGGTGTTCAGACAGGAGTTGTTGATGCTTGCCTTAAATATAGTAATTATTACTAACAAGTATGGTAATAAATCATTAAATACACTTTTTATTAGAATTAAACCTTAGCACATACAATATTATCTGTTGTGTGGAATGAAGACAACTCTCCTAGTACACATCAGTCTGGTACCAGCTCACTAAAATCCCAAATTCTTTTCTTCTTCAGTTTAATTTCCCAAAACAAGTCTAGTAGGATTCCATGATGGATAGACCTTTGACCCACAAGCTTTCTGAAAGAAAGAATATGAACCTGGTTTAAAGGATTTTTGCATTGCCTGAGGGGAGGAGTCTGTGGCCTTGCTGGAATGTAACCGTTTACATTAGAAATTCACCCCATTCTGTGTCCCCATCCCTGACAGCACTCCTCAATGGAGAGTCCTGGCAGCCGCACTTAACGGCACCCTGCGGAAAATCACACCACCTTTGAAAGTCTACAAGACCTGCCCGTCCTGGCAAACAGTCCTGCTTCTGAAGGGGGTAAATACATAGGGCACTTAGTCAGCGCTGGCTCCTGCTAGTAAAGCACACATTAGGGAATTAAGGGGAGTACACTGAGGACCTCAGTAGGAAACCTTGCCAGTTTGCTCTTTAACTTGGCAAATGCTTGTCACATTAGCAATCAAGCTACTTAAAGTGGCATAAGGCCACAATAAAGATAGATAAATACATTAAAGAGGACAAAAGCATTGAGGCCGGGTCTGTTTGGCCCTTATTTACTAGTTGTAAATAAAGGCCAAATTATGTGATAGCCCCTTTTGTCAGTGCCAATTTTCTTGCTCCATCAAAGTTTCTCTTCTAAATGATTTTCTCATTTGTTTTAACTGACTGAAACATCAAAATTATTTTCAATTGTAATCAACAGCATATAGTTGTGTATGATCGCTAAAAATATAACATGTGATGACTAAAAGTGTCATGTCAAATCTCTTTCCCAAACAGGAAATAAACTCTAAAGATCTTTCGCTTCGTTTTTAGTTGATGTTTTGCTTGTTTCCTATAAAACACAATCACTGCATTTTGATGAAAATATTTTCCAACTATGCATATTAAAACTGCAGGATCCCTTTTAACCTAGGGGAAAATCTCTCCCCGTTTGCAAATCTCCATTCAACTAAGACAGAAAAAGGCCATAAAAATAAATCACAGATTCTGTAAACAGCCCTAGTTCGTGTTTGATTCTGTGACCAGAGAATGACCCCATACTGTTATTCTACCTTCACTATGATGGGATTCATTCTGTGGCCACCAGTAGCCCATGACAACAGTGTTTTACTAGTGCTACAATGCTCGCCCAGGCCAGAGCAGATGTTTTGTTGACACCTGACCCTCAGCCAGATGAAACACAGGGGGTTTCCACCCACTGCGCTCCAATCTGCCATCTGCCATTGAAAGGTCACAAAGTGAAGGGGGTTGTCCGTCTCTCACAACAAAAAAGTTAAAGTCTAACTTGTAAGCCCTTTCATGGTTGACACTGTAAATAGACAATGAATGAATGTCTAAAAACAGCATTGTGTTGTTTGGATATCATGCTACAAGTGTAGGCTAATTAAAGGATGTTACAGGTTTAATACGCGTTAAGCTCTATTGATAACCATTGAAATTAATTATTAATTAATTATGTCAAAATGCATATTTTGACATACAGAATCAGATTGTTTTGTCCCATCTGTTGCTATGGTTATATCACTGTCAATCATTGCAGTTTCGGATTCAATCGCGCTTTTAAATACAGTTGTAAATCCAGAGACTTTGCAGTGTATACTGAGCTGCGTGAAAAACAAAACTTTTATTCAAATCGTATATGGGTTATAAACAGAAAGCGAGCAAAGAATGCTCCCTTTATAATCACTAAAGCTGTCAATCACAGCGCCTGCTCACTGAGATCTACACTCCTGCAAAAACGATACCGCTATAATTCAAAAAGTTGTCTGCGCGCGGTGAACAATTTTTTTGTGTGTGTGTTTTTTAGCGTATTCTGACTAACTTAAAAACCTCTGATTGGTCACTGCATTCATGCGCTCAACAGATTGATCAACTGTGATTGGCTACAATAATCAGCACTTCAAAAACATGTTGTAAATACACTGCAAAAAATGTTTTTCTTACTTAGTATTTTTGTCTTGATTCCAGTCCAAATATCTAAAAATTCTTAAATCAAGATGCATTTACTAAAGTAGTAAAAGGCAATAAGATATTATGTCTTGTTTTCTGGGGAAATAAATCAAAATTAAGTGAGTTTTTGCTTAAAAAAAGCAAAATTATCTGCCAATGGGTTATTTTTCTTCTTCAGATCCGATTTGTGTGCCCATGCAGCTGTTTCGTTTTCCGGAATATCTGCATTAGTTTCTATGGCAATGATGTTGCGTTGGTAGGAATACGCCAAATTCAACAACAACCGCAACATGGAGGGGTTTGCAGTAGAGATGTTGTCTTATTTAAATTTTACAACATGTGTAGCCGCCGCGACTTTCGGCAGCGACTTTCAGCATGTTTCCTATAACAACGTCTGAAGTTTACGTTTTACGTGACCTGAGAAAGTCACATTAACCACGCGAAAACCGATAAGAGTGGTCAGACAGAAACGGATGTCCAGAAATGCGATTTCAATAGGATTTCAAACCACAATTTAGCTTGAAACGGATTTGAAAAAATCGCATTTCATGTGATTTTTTGCTGTTCACACTTGCTAAATCTGATCAGATTTCAATTGTATATCGACAAAAATTGGATTTGGACTGACAGTCTGAATGTAGCCTTAGTCTTAACTGAGCACTTACACAGATACAAGGGAGTGTTTGAAAGCAGCGTCTATAAGAGGATACCCAATATACTCGGTACTACCGGTTCTGCAAAGATGTATCGTATTTCAAATTTCAGTACCGACTTTGTATCGAAGTACCGGTACTTTTGACTACCCTAAATGGATGTAAACAAAGCCTGAGGGTACAAAATTAAAAATTAATCTAGTATTTAGGTTCAAGCATTTACTTGAATTCTTGGATACATTTTTTTTATTTTATTTTTTTATGTTAGGATTATTCTCTATTTAAACTAAAGTCATTTTCTTTAATCCAAAAATGACCCCCATACTGTAAATGTATATTTTATAACATAAAATATTGATCCATATTACTCCCATACTAGATTCCAAGTCTATCTGAAGTTGATATGATTTTTGCACAATTTTACAAAAACTGCATCAGTTATTGACAAAAAACCTTGACATCTGCCTTAGCTCTTCATGAGAGAAGTAGCGAATGATTCTTTCATGTACCGGACTGATCCGGTTGCAGAGCTTCTCAAGTTAACAGCTCACTGGAGGGGAAGATTATCAGAACCAACTTAAATTTTGGTCTGTTTATAACAGAAAGCTATCATATGACTTCAGAAGACTTGGAATATAGAACACAAGCTTTATGGACCATCTTTGTGATACTTTTATGGTGCTCTTGTTTCACTTTTTAATCTGTACTTTATTTTAAAATTATTTTTTACATTAATTTAAACTATATTTACAGATGTGTTAAATATTTAAGCTATTCTATTCTATTAAATATATATGTTTATTTTAATGTTTAATTCCCCCTACTGTTTTATTACAAAAAAACTGATAAACTAATTGAAATGACCATTACTGTGGTTGTCAAAATTATGCCTCAAATACCGTCAATAAAGCTTAAATTGTAATGAACCCAGAACATTCCTACAGGCAATAAGCTAGTATTAGTTGTTTGTGTGATGAGTCTACCTGTACGTTTTGTTAGGGAGGTGGCTGCACCACTGACATGTTTTGTCCCCTTAAGCCATACAACAGTAACGCAAAATCTACTCTCTTTTAAACCCTAATTTCCTGTAGTGGGGAGTTTAACTCTGAGGAGTCTTTGAGTCTTGTCTGTTCTTTATGAAACAATGGCCTGGGGCTCTTCGCACTCTCTCTGTAATCACTGGACGAGACCTGATCCTCCAGGCCCACATCTGTTAGTGTTCATTACGCCGTGTTTATTTGTCCCTTGTACTGAGGGACCCTATGGGAACGACAGTGAGGGACAGGAAGCAGCCATTAACGAACCCAATACTTTTCTAATGAGTGCTACTCCTGGTGATTTTATGAGGCCAGGGACTAGGTTCATGTTTTCAGATGTCCTTCATGGCACTAGAAGTCATGTTGAGTGGAACGATTTAACAGGAAGAGGATTTATTTATTAGAATATACTCGTCAATCCCTCTGACAGTGTGACAATGTGAGAAACTTTCAAACATCTGCCACTGCCAGGGATGAATGGCAAAACCACAGGCATTAGCGACTTTTATGCTGTAAGTAGCAGCTATTGTACATGGTGAATTATTTACCTTGATACTGATCACTTGTAATGCAGTGTTCCACAGACAGATGGCTCAGGTCAAAAGCATCAAAGAAAAACAACACACGCCTGGTGTGTTTCGCTGCATTTTTTTTTTTTTTTTTGTACTTGGCCAGCTGTACATACAGAACACAATCTAGCAACCAATAACAGAATGTACAATCAAAGTTTGCTGAATTCCAGATAGAAATGACATGAGGAAGAATCAGATTTCAACTTGCCAACACAAGTCATTTTGGTTAGTAGAGATATTATGCTGACATTAAACTCATGCCAAGAATGGGACACCCAGCATCTTCATGAAGACATTAGGCCTCTGTAGTGATATGATAAGAGACTACAACTTTTCTTTCTTTGGAACTGGTGTCCATTTCCTGTATCCAAATGCAGTGAGGAACTCATCTCTAGAAACTGTCCTGAAGGGTGTAAATTACAATTTTGGCAACTTGTAACATAGAAACTTTTTATTTTGTTGATAAAAAATAATAAATGTATCCACCAAGGACACATTAAATTTATCAAAATTGACAATAAAGACATTTATAATGTTACATTCATCAAAGAATCCTGATGTATCACCGTTGACCGTTTCCACAAAAAATATTCAGCAGCTGTTTTTTTAACATTTATAAGAATTTCTAAGTAGCAACAGTTGACTTCTATAATACATATTTTTCAGAGCGAAGAGCTTAATCCTGTAACACAAAATGTCATAATCCCAAACTACAAAAATAGAACTAAACTACAATTATGTAACTAAGCCGCAAGTGTGAAATTAACATTTTGATCATATGTTAGTGATGAGTTAAAACAATGCGTATCCCACCTATATCAGTCACTTTAGCTCTTTATTCAAATCTTTATGACTCTATGGGGACCCAATAGGAAGACAGTAAGCTTTATTTGCACATTACATCAACACCCGACCATCAAAGACTGAGTCGGAAGGTCTGAAGTTCGCATGTGAACTTTTACTCATCTCCCTCCAGTCTTGCATCTCTCATCTCCTTGTCGAACACTAATCCTTTTGATTCAAATCTGCCGTCCCTCATACATACAAGGAATACAGATGTGGAAGCTGGTTTGTATTACTGTCAGTTGGACTTCTGGCCTTGCCAAAGAGTCAAAGATAATGGCTCACTCACTCCTTTACGAGCCTGTCAGAGTGCCAGATATGAGTGTTTGGTATTCCTGGCATGGAATGTCAAGTAGATCCAACATATTTTTCCAGAACAATATACAGTAAGATTAGATGAACAGCACTTGATTTAAAATGATATACCTGCAGTTAAACTATACATACGTTTTACTCTTGAAGTGCCACATTAAATTACTGCACTGTAATAAAATGTTTGTCAGGTAATAATATGTACTTTGCATTTAAATTAAAGCATTTTCAAGTAAATAAATTTAAAAATAAAAAACGTTTAATGTGACTGACTAAATGAAACCAATGAATGTAATTTTTAGGGGTCAGATTTAAAAAATAAAATAAATCTGCACATTTTACCTTTTTTCAGCATGTGCAGTTTGTTTTTACTTATTAAAACTGCATTAACTAATAACAATTTTCACAATAAAAATAAGTGTGTATCAGGAGCCCAAGCACAACATATTTGGTCAAGTAACATAAATTGTCTCTTATGGGACAATTAACTACTTTTATGTAGGTAAATATTATTTAATACGTAAATATTATGAATAATATTATTATTAATAAGAAGAAGAACTAATGTGTAATATAATGTAGAAATGTTTTTTATATATATATTACTGAATCAACATGACTACATTCAGTTATTTTAAGAAAATATTTTGAGGAATAATAACACTAATGTTTTTGTTCCACTAATGAAAGTCAAAACCAAATTGGTCCCAAGTGACTTTCATTTATGGACATTTTTCAAAATACCTTTTTTTATGTTCTACAGAAGAAGAAAAGTCATACAGGTTTGGAGAGACATGGTGAGTAGGCTAAATGTTAACATAATTTATGTTTTGGGGTGAACTACCCCTTTAAGGGAACCTCTACACTTTTTCACTATATACAGTGCGGCTACTAAAAGAGCAAAGTATGTCACGAAGCATTTGAGGGCATTCACAATGGATCCATTTGATTAGATGGACAGTGTGGCCCAAACTGACCTCCGAACTCACTTTTAGCCAAAGTTTGTCAGACATGTTAGAGGCCCAAGCGGTCTGTCCACCAGTTGCATTTGAACAATAGATAAAAGGTACTAGGCATAGTAACGTGCCATCCTGAGCGGGAGAGCGGCCTTCGTTTGTATCTCCATGTTTAATTAGTGGAATCTGAGTATGATAGGGCACAATGGTGGCTTTGTGGCCCGACTAAGGCAGGGAGGCTGCCAGACAGAATTAAGATGTGGCCCACCGCCAGCGCGGCTCCATGTGCTCGCAGTCCACTGAGTGAGGCCAAAAAACAGAGCCGCCACCATCCCATTTCAAATAGTGCTCCTTCATAGCTACCCTGATAAACTCATTGATAGCCGGAGAAAGACAATGCTACCCAGGCCAAATGCTTGCAACCCAATCCCTCATTCACATCACTGCTGAATGCAAGTAAAAAAGTACAGAGGGACAAAGAGAAGTTAACCCTATTAGAAAATCAACCAACACAATCAGAAGAAAGTTGCAGTACACCATTGCGTTTGTTTGCGAGCGTACATTTGGGTGCAATACAGAAAGGAGAGTTATGTGATGCTATGCGCGCTGAGGCAACCTGTTTGCTCATGATTTTCCACTGGTGCAATGCTACCAATTATGAAAACATCCAGTCCAGTTACACTCTACTGCCATCTGTCCTTCTAATGTAAATCACAGAGAGTGAATGGGCATTCAAAATAGGACAAAACACCCAAACAGGGGCAGGGCGCGAGGGGGGGGGGGGACTCAGGCATTCTGGGAAGCCTCAAACAGATTAGTCACACAGAATTAATCTAGACTGGAGGACAATGATTACCGGGCTTCTGGCAAACCCCAGCTGTCGTTCCATAAAAGAAAAGTGAAATAAGATTTAGGGCTCCGGGTGTCTACGAGACTTGGGCTGGAGAAGTGGACCGTACTCACGACCAGCCGGAGGGGGGTGTGGGGGGTGATGCCCTAGACTCTCTTCATCAGAGGTTGTGTATGTCGTTCATTAGCTGAGCCCATGTTCTTCAAGGAGAGAAGCACACTTTGCTTTTGTTTGCGAGGCTGGAATTCAAATTGATCGCATGTGTTTTGGCATGCAATTGTTTGTACACGGCATTCAAAACTTTTGGAACCGGATCAAAAGGAAATCTCATATCAGTGATTTGTGCAATTCAAAAACATCATATTAAATTCCTCCAGGGTTCCAATATGGTTCAGACGCAGCAGCTTTATGTAACTGAGTTCTAATTACTCACTTGCATTCTCCTCTCCCGTCTGCAGTAGGTTCACATGTACCATCATTTTGGCATTTTTCCGAACATTCCAGGCCTGGAAACACAGAAACAGGGTAATACATTTCTACTGAGTGTTGCATGATTTGATATCATCTCGATCTATTACATATTTCCAAAAGTAGTATTATCCTTAATTTTAAAAAGTCTAGAATTAAGCAAGCTTTCTTTTTAATATATATATTAAATTAATAATACATTTTCTTGATTTGTCAGTTTGGTTCCAAACTGTGCAAAAGTGAGTTAGATACTGGGTAGAATCCAGAAAGAAAGTGTGAATCCTAACACCTTAAAGTGATGTTTGTGGACAGAGGGACTGGACAGCAGCTGTTCTGGGGAATGTACTATGGCAAGCTGCGTTAACATTTATTACTTAAAACCAACTAATATTTATTTTTTGTTACTTGTACTTATTGCATATCCTATTACTTATTTTTTAATAATTTTTAAGCAATCCAAAAGTGACTAGTATCATGTACATATATCCTAATACTTATTTTTAATGACTTTTAAGCAATCCAACAGTGACTAGTATCATTTTTATTTCACTAACTATCCATTAGAAACTATACAACTTTTTCCAGTAGTAGGTTCAATTACCAACTCATACTATTTTTTATTGTATTAGTTAAATTGCTTTGTATTTATTTATTTATTTATGTATTGGTCATATACAGCATTAGGATAGTGACTAAAATCAATGGAATAAGTATTAGTAGGCTGTGTAATGAATATATGTAGGCTAGGGCCTACTTGTTAGCAACTGAATAAGCATGGAGGAAATAGTTACCAATGAAATTGAAAAGGATGGTCACTAATGGATGACTTAGTATTTAAAAATAAATAGGCTACTAACATAAATATTCCAGTTAGTAGCAGGGAATACAAACGGCTTGCCATAAATGCACGTTAGGTAGCGTCTAACTGCAAAACTGTTGAAACTTAGAAATCTACTCAAAGTGCGCTAGATCAATATTTGCACCGAATACTACTTACCGCCATGCGGAGCGACAGATATTCAGCTCTCAGTTCGATATCATTACGAGTGACGTGCGAAAAATACAATATCCAGAGTTTACTAAAAAGATTAATAAGGCTATTTGCGGTAAAGTTACACTAGTTACAAGTTAACAGCCGTAGTCCAAAATATTTTGATAACCCTATAATGTGTGATACAGTTACAGGTAACAAAGTTAAACTTCAGTCTACAGAAAATCAAACGATTTATGATGCCTGCTCTTTCTGTGGTTTGAAATAAGTGAGGCTGCATGCTGACATCAGTGCGCAACAAGTGACTTCTTCTCGAACAAGGTGTTTTATTTTACAATAAATGTCAGAAATTAAATTAGGATTTTGATTAGTAATCATATTAATCCTAATGTAAGATCGTGTAGAAATGTGCTACTTGTCTGATAACGAAGAAAGCATCTTCCAATGAAACGTAGCCTACCTTGCGTCAAAGTAATGAGTGATATCAGAAGAATTAGTTTCACGAGGAAAAGATGCATTCCTTCTTATGGATAGTTGTGGGATTCCACGCAGGCTTAACATATATCCAACATTGGTCTGTTCAAGAAAAGGAAATAAATCACGTAAGTATAAAGAATAGATCCAAAAATGGCACTTGTGGCTTGTCCTCGTGAACTCCGGTGCTGCTCGTGCAGTCTCAGCTGAGTGAATGAGATCATGTATTCAAGGCTTCATTCCCCTGCTCTCATCCAGAGGCTCCTTCCGCCACTCCACTTCACGAGCTGGAGCCTTAGCTATTCATTTACTTGACAAACTTTCTGAAATGGCAGTGGGAAAAACACGCCCACCCTTTAAACTCGGTTGGGGATTTCAAAACACGTAAGCGGGAAAATCGCAGCACCAAATGAGCTGATCGATGTTGTTGTTTCAATTACAGGAAGATTTTAGTTACCATCGAAATATAACTAATCAAATATCGAATTTTTAATTTAATCTAAAGCCTACACTGCACCTATGGGGGATCCAATCCAATTTATTTAAAATAAATAAATAAAGTGTGTGGAGGTTTTTTCACAGTAGGCTACATAATTTTTTTTATTGTTTTATTTATTTATGATAATGTATTTGAAGAGTTATTTATTATTATTATTATTATTATTATAGGAGTTTTTGTCATCAGGCTACACTTTTTTGTGCTTGTTTTATTGATGAGGAAATGACTTTTAGTACAGAAACTCTTCCTGTAGTAACATAGACTAAATATTATCCTTGTAGAAACAGATTTTTCTCAGTTTGATTTGCATGATGATGATGGTTATTGATAAAGTGGAAATAGTTGCATACATTATGCAGCATGCTGTCACTGAGGTTTGGGGTTTTGACACTGTACATTTGTATTGTTTTGATTTAGTTCTGAGCCAGTCTTTTATGTTCAGAAAGGGATCAGCCAATGTTGGGGTCAAAAAATAAGCCAGGACAATGGCTTCAAACATTTACAAAAATTCCGCCATAGTTATATTACATCTTATCCTATTGTATATCTCTCCAGTTTAGGAACTAGTGCCTCTGCAGACACTAGTTGGCCTTTAGTTCAACCAAGTGACTGTTGTTAAACAGAGAAGCAGAGAGCTGTAATTGATGTCGTCAGTAACATCTTAAGTTTTAATTAACTTATTCAGTTAAAGTACTTAACATAAATGCAGGATGTGCTGTTTTATATGCTCAAGTTAAAATGCCTCTGAAAAAACATGGTTCAAATATTGCCCCTAAATAAATAAATATAAAAAAATAAAAAAAAATAAAAAAGTTTGTTTTTGACACTGGCCAATATTATAAGAATGAATATAACAAAGCTCAAAAGGGAAAAAGTCCTAATTTCATTAAGAGGTGAGAAGTAGTCAGGCCCTAATTGCCTCTCTGTGGACTTATAAAAATAGGCTGCTGCTATCTTTTTTTTTTTTCTTTCTTTCTTTTTTTTAAAGAATTTTGCAATACGAAGCTAGAACATGCAGTAATGAATCACAACACACAATGTTTTTTCACTTTTTCACTTTGTCTGAACACAAATGGAAAGTCCCTGTGCTCTATAGCTGTGAACCACAGGAGGAATAGAGCAGATTTTTAAAGTGATAGGGGGAGAATAATTATGCTCCAATGTATGTGACAGAATCAACTCCAGACTCTCAGACTGTGAATGACCTAGGCTTGTAGTAAGCCTGCTCGAGACCACATACAGTATTGAGCACATCTGAGTGAACTAAATTTTATCTTGACCAATCGTCCCCTTGGAATTATAAGGTTCTATCTGACGTTTTTGTCAAAATGTAGTTATTCACATATTATTATTCTGTGACCACTTCTTTACATTATGTGATGTTGTTTTTTAAGTTGTGTACATTTTGGAACTTTTTATTTAGAAAATAAAAAGGTTCTTTCTACACAGTCGAATGGAATGCAAAAACTTTAAAGCTCAATATCTCAAAACTGCTCAGAACGCAGATAGAACCTTATAATTCCAAGGGGACGCAATGAGTGTTCAGCTTATGACTGGTTAGGGAAAAGATAGACAGTGTATAAGTAGCAGTTATGATGGAAGGACACATTTACAGTGTCCCTTCAGTCACATGCATTTACATTGATTAACTTTTTAGAATACATTTAAAATATATATTTTTTAGAATAGTTTTTTTTTTTTTTTTTTTAGAAAACCTCCTAACATGTGGTTATTCCAAAGAGAAATACCAGATAATTAATGTATAGTTATTAAAGGGGTATGGATGGACCAAAAAAAAAAAAAAAAAAAACGAATGGGGAAAATTGTAACGTTGCCTGACTGTTTGCTCTTGAATGCGCACACTGGACCTAATTTTGATAAACGGAGTCAGTATTTCCCAACTTAAGTAGATATGAGATGTAGAACCAAGATACCCACTGACTGGCTTGTCTTTAAAAGGGACTTTCATTATTATTATTATTATTATTATTATTATTATTGTGTAAGGTGCGGTGGAGCCTTTCAATGTGAGTAATCGTCATTCTCCTTACGAGAAAGCACTGCATCTATTACACCTCTGCTGGGTTAGATTTAAAGTTTCTGGATTGCGCAATTTAGCAGTGACAGAGATTCAAACTATAAGGGCTAGTTGTTTTAGTAACTTTCTGTAGCACTGGATCCAAAAAACTATAGGTCCTCCAGTCTAAAAGCTAAAAAACTAGTTGATGTACCAGTGTATCATCCTGATGTCCAAGAGCCATTCCTAAGGCTAAGAACAGTGAAAAAAAAAAAAAAACAATAAACATTTGATCATTTATGATTAGTTGAATTACTAGAACAGTAGAATTTCATTTGTTTGAATTCATATGAATTGACCACCAAAACATAGTTACGTTTTCTCATGAGATTGGTTTGAAAAAGCCACATTCCAATATCTTTGTCCTGTTTAGCATTTACACGGCAGCTAAAATATTGAGTCTTCTAGAAATTATGGTTATAAAACGTTCTTTTGAGAAATACATTTTGAAATTTGTTTTTATCCCCATTCAATGGAAGTCAATGGTACCAAAACAGTTTGGTCAGAGCATTCTTCAAAATATCTTCTTTTATTTCAGCAGAAGAAAGAACAACATGAGGGTGAGTAAATGATGACAGCATTTCCATTTTAATTCAGTTAAACTTAATAACTCATAAGAAGACTGATGTATTTGTAGAGTTAGTAAGTAAAGGGTGTGTCTTGTATATTTTAACACCCGCAGGCAGTTTTGTGTTTCAAATTCTTTTGGTATTCTATAAACCTTTGTATGTGTGTGTTTGCGTATTCTGTATGTCAAAAGGCTTCAAGTAAGGTGAGGGTGTGCGGGAAATGTCTCAAGATGTAGTGTGACCTGTGGGCCAGGGAAAACTAAGAGGCTATAGAGGAGGTGCTCACGATAAGGAGATAATTGGACTTGTGTGTGGACATGCAAAAACACTTCCCACACTCAAGGCTGGCATCAGAAGCGTGAGAACTGACATCCTATCTGGTACCTGCATGTGCTTGCAGTGTTTGACTTTTGTTTGGTGTTTTGATTAGTGTATTTCATTTTGTCAAGTAAGCAGGTTGTCTTAATTCCATGAGTTTCTAAATGACTAACACACCAGTCATCTCAATTTTAAAGAATCATTTCATAACTGACTCTTTAATTCTGATAACTAATTTCGGAGAACACAGACAAGGCCTCCCTTATAAGGCTGGCCCACACTAGAATCAGATTTTCCAAATGTGAGAAACCACAAGCATGACGATAAAAGCACACCACACACACTAACAGATTATATTCACAAATGACTGTGAACACGGGAAATATCACAAAAACGTCTCAGGTTACGACTGTAACCCTAGTTCCCTGAGTAGGGAATGAGACGATTCTGTCAAAACTGTCACGACATGAGAACTCTAGACCTAGGGGTATCCATGTCTTAAAGGTATAGTGGAGGATTTTTTACTTCCGGGTGGATCACCTATACTATTGGTCCTCCTAATTGTCAATCATTCTGGTGAATCAATCAAACTTATTCAAAAAGTGGAGAGGGCGGGTCTTATCTAAAATTCGGAAAGATCCTCCACTATACCTTTAAGTCATAAAATCTGACAAATGTAAGCCGCGAAGACCAGCCAGATCACAAACGTCTTGAAGAGACACCCCAGAAATTAGATCCTTGGAGGCCGCCATACCCCTAGTAGAATGGGCTCAGTGGCCAAAGGTGAATGCTGGCCCATAACCTCATATGCAAGAGAGATAGCCTCGACTATCCACTTGCTAACTGTCTTTTTGGATACCGGAAGGCCTTTTATAGGAGGCCCAAAGCATACCAGTAACTGATCAGATTTCCTAAACTGGGCAGCTCTGTGGACGTAGGTGTCCAGTGCTCTGACTGGACAGATGAGGTTCAGTTTCTCCTGGTCTACATCATGAAATGGAGGAGGACAGAATGCCTGCAGTACAATGGGCCGTGGTACATTTGTTGGAACTTTAGGTATGTATCCAGGTTTGGGATAGAGGAATGCAAACTCAAGGCACGAAAGTGATACCGAAAGGGCCTGAAGATCTCCAACTCTTCTTAGTGAGGAAATGGCTAGAGGAACACAGTTTCGAGGGTCAGAAATGTTTCTGAAACAGTATCAAGAGGCTCAAAGGGAGCGATATATAAACCTTCTAAAACAAGAGCCAGATCCCAAGCTGGAACTCTGGTAAGAACTGCAGGCCTCAGCCTCAGGGTTCCACTAAGGAAATGTATAATAAGAGGATCTCTTCCAATAGATAACCCCCCTGAAGAGGCATGGTAGGCAGCAATAGCCGCAACATAGACCTTCAGTGTGGAAGGAGATAACCCTGGAGCAAAACGATCTTGCAGATTCCCATTGTCGTGAATTACACCAAGTAGTAAAAACTTTCCATTTCAGGGCAGATAACTTCCTCGTGGATGGAGTTCTGGAGTTAAGTATGGTCTCTACAACCTCGGTTGAGAGACCAGAATTTATGAGTCGGGTCTAAATCCAACGAGTCCATTGGACTAGTTGACACATGTGCTTCAGACGCAAACACGCAGGGGCGTTCCCAAAGCGTCATTGATGCATAGCCAGTTCCCTCGAAAGAGAACTAAATCAAAATCGCAAAACTAAATCTAAATCTAAAATAAATCAAAAACATGGCAGATGACAGGTAAGAAGCGGTGATAATAGTCTTTGGACTGCTTTTTACAGAAAATTTGCGGGGGAAAATCAAAAGGTTTAGATTAAGTCGTGTTATGCCTCTGTCTTCTGTCAGCTTGCTTTCTGATTGGGTATCGTTTCATTCCACGTGACAAATTTACAGAGTGAATGCGTGTTAGTCAACATGGTGGATAATTGCGATTTGAGATCGGTGCGACCCTGATGTTCATCCGAGCAGAATCAGTCACTCTTAGTCTTAACACACCTCACACCACAGGAAAATTTGATAAGAAAATCTGTAGAACCATCAATATAATCGGGACTTTATAGGATTGTCGGAAGGGGAGAATTGGGCCCCAAAACTTTTAATCTCAGAATTGTGTGATATAATGTCGCAATTGCGTGTTATAAAGTCAGAATTGTGAGATATAAACTCGTAATTCTGAGGAAAAAAGTCAGTAATTTTTGTCTTTCCTTTATAACTCCTTTATTTCCTTTCCTTTATAACATGCAATTGTGAGTTTATATCTCGCAATTCTGACTTTATAACATGCAATTGCGACTTTATATCACACAATTCTGACTTTATATCTTGCAATTCTGAGATAAAAAGTCAGAATTGCGAGATGTAAACTCGCAATTGTGAGATAAAAAGTCGCAAATATCTTTTTAAATGTTTTATGCTGCGGCTGAAACAATTTTCCATAACAATGTGCTCAGTGAGTCTATTAAAAATTATTGTGATATTTTTCATTTGTATGGCTAAAAAGAACAGTAGGTATTTTCCTGTGAGTAAAGTCTGTTGTGGACTTCTGTTCATATATGTGGGGGATTGAGTGAAACCCACAAACCACAACATTCCAGTCGGCACTGTGCACTACAGTTTTCTATGGCTAAATACCCTTTAATTGGATATTTATGTAGGTTTTATGTGTCAGGATAATCCATCATAATCCATTAGATGTGAAAGTGAGGCTAGCAAGCTGCTTAAATGGTATAATGGGCCACTTGAAAACATTTAAAATATTTTTCCTCACAATAGCACTCCAAAAATGTCTGACAGTATGCTTACAATGATTTTTTGCAAACATGTAAATATCGCCACTCCAGACCTTTTGATCAGTGCAGGTTTTATTTTATTAACATACTGTCTCATTCACACTGCTGAGCTTTATTGTTAAACTAGTAAATAAGTAACATACTGCAAAGTAATTATCGTATTGTAGTGGAAAGAAAACTCTCGTGTGAAGTACTGCTCATAGTGTGGCATATCAGAGATATAAATCAAAGTTTCCTACAATTGTTTTGGGACTCATGATTATTAGAAACAATGGTATATTATTAATTAATAAAAAGCATTAAAATTACGCACCCTAATCTGTATGAGTTTCTTTCTTCTGCTGAACACAAAAGAATGTTGAATTTTGAAGAATGTTGCAACCATGTTGGCACCTATTGACTTCCATATTTGAAAAAAAAAAAATTTATATGGAAGTCGATGGTGTTCAACAGAAGAAAGAAACTCATACAGATTTAGAACAACATGAGGGTGAGTAAATGATGACAAAACTTTCATTTTGGGGTGAAATAAGGTCATATGGTACCCTAGTGATTTTGATGCATAAACATGTAAAAATCCGTGAAAATACATATTGTGGTGTTCTTAAACAATATTATGTCTTACTCTTAACCATATTGTATTAAAGGGATTGTTCACCCAAAAATTATGTCATCATTCACTCTCCCTCATGTAGCTCCAAAGCTGCGTGACTTCCTTTCCTCAGCGGATCACAAAAAGAAGATATTTTGAGAAATATCAAAGGTATTTTGAGTTTTTTTTTCTCCACTGTGGAAGTTAATGGTAACCAAAATTGTTTGGTTCCCAACATTCTTATAGCAAATGCTTATTTATGAAACTTAAGCACAAAGGAAGCAACATTAGTGTGGTTGAGAAGCCATTGTGATGGTCAAAGACAGATGAAGCACTCAGTGTGAATGTCCTGCATAAAGAAAACACTGAGACGAAGATATCAGACCAGTTTACAGTTCACTTCCACTCTGTATTTTTATAAATAAACTGACTATTCTTGATGCTTTGCAGACATATTTTATGTAAATAATTGTACATGTGCTGCAGTGGATGATTAGAAGTAAACCTCATAAACAGACTAAGGATGTAGTATTTGGTCTTGATTTAGTCCAGGGTTTCTCTGTCCATTACTGCAGCCCTTGCACACCTGATTCAACTCATCATCTTGTTAGTAGTTGTGTGTGCAAAATAAGTGAGGCGTAATAATGTGCCATGCCGGGGGTCCTGAAGGAATGGATTTGGAAACCTTGGTTTACTTTAAACCAATAGACGGATGGGGAACCTGGACAAAATAGGTGAAGGTCTCTCTTGCTGTGTTCACACGTAGTTCACACTAATCACCTCACACTTCACAGAGAGTCAGAGGTGTAAATACCTTTAGGAAGTGCAAAAGTCTTTATTACTCTTAGTGCCAAAATACATTTTATTTACAGTATTTACGTAAACTCAATACTTTACATTGCAGGAAACTCAAAGATGTTGATACAGAAGTAACTATTAGATCGGTATTCTCTACTTAACATTGAAAAATATGATGCCTACTGCAATTCTTTTACATTCTTGTATGGCTTCAACATGGAAATACAATTGATTTTATGAGAAGTTTCTCAGACACACAATCCTGTTTAAAAGTTTGGGCTCTGTAAGATTTTTTAGCGTTTTAGAAGTCTCTTCTGCTCACCAAGGCTGCCTTTATTTGATCAAAAATACAGTAAAACAGTAATATTGTGAAATATCATTACAATTTTAAATAACGGTTTTCTATTTTAAAATTTTTTGATGCTGAATTTTAAGCATCATTACTCCAGTCTTACATGATCCTACAGAAATCATTCTAATATGCTGATTTGGTGCTCAAGAAACATTTCTCACTATTTTAAAAGCAGTTGTGCTGCTTAATATTTTGTGGAAACTGTGATGTTTTTTCTTTTCCTTTGATAAATAAAAAGTAAATAATATAAATGGCATGTATTTGAAATAGAAATCTTCTGAAAAAATATGAAAGTTTTTACTGTCATGACTCACTTTTTTCAAATCAATTTAATGCATCTTTGTTGAATGAAAGTGTTAATTTCTTACTGACCCCAAACTTTTGAACGTTGGTGTACAGCATTCAATCACACCACTTAGAATCAGATTTATGTCAGCTGATGTCTCCAATTTTACTGAATGAATCCTGCCATTGTAGCTTCAAGGCTGTCTGTGCATATAAGTGTTCCTGGTGTTGCTGGAGGACAGCCCACCAAAAATTGCTACAATGTCCTATTGTGGTTCTATTGTAGTCTAATAGCTTCCTTAGTGAATCAGCGATTGATTTATGCATCCTGCTCCTCTGGATTCATCTCACAATAGATGTTTGGCGTCTTACTGTTTGGAATGAGAACATTTTAAGACATGGTAGAGGTAGAGCTCACGTTGCGAAGGGAAAGATATGAGCGAACCAAATGGTAAAATGTAGAATTCAAAAGTTTCAACCCAAACATTTCAACCCCAAATTTACCAGCTGGTTGCACTACAGACTTGTCTGTTTTAGGGAGGCCACAGCTGCTTCCCAGCATTGTACAGAGATACAGTGTGTGGACAGACACCCAGCGCACATGTAATGCACCATAGAGCTGTAACTGCAGGACAGTTCCCTTACACGCTTTGTTTTTGGCTACATAATCACAAACAGGAAGTTGCTTTGGGCTAGTCACACAGAGGTACTTCCCCCTTTTGTTTGTTGGAGGTTGTGTGAAAGTTTGTGGTACAGACCCCATGTCGCCCCATTTCTCTTAATTCTCAGCAATCTCTGCATGGATCCTTGATCATTTAAAGATCAAAATTGCAGGTCAACATACCTCACTTTCTGATTTGTATACACATGATAGCAATCTTTTCTGATAGATTTCCACGTCACCATGTTGATTATAATTTGGGACTAATTCAGAAGATTATGTTTTAACTATGCTTTTTGACTGAGAGCCCAACACATGGCTCAGATTTAGAATCTTTTTATTTTGTTATCAGTAAATCTGATTGCATGTAAAACCAGCATAACCTGAGAAATCTGTTGAGACTATTTCTGTTTTTATACAGGTTTATCAAAGTCCCATTCTGAAGATGTGTATTATGTTTTTGGTCAAGTTACAATCATGTAATAAAATTGAGATTGAGAAAAAAATGTTACAGTAAACACCTGTTTATTTACTAATTGTAAGTTATCATACCATATACATAGCCTAAAGACAAAATATGTATTTCTGTGAAATATTGTAATAAAAATGTTTTCAGAAGTAAAGTATATCAATTATCCACTAATTAAAGCCCCCCCTCTAGTTAATAATTGTATCCCTTTAAACTCATCTGTGATCGACAAAATTACATATTTAAACCTTAAAATAGCTTGAATGTAACTCTACACCCATGCCTAATTTAATGCAGTTCTATGAATATTCAAATTAACCCCGCCTCCACTCACTCACACCAGCTCAGAGATTCACTCATGGATGATCACACGTTGACATGATTGGTTACAAGGTAGTTTGTGACGTCAGAAACACCAGCGATTTCAAACTGCGTCTTTTGTTCACTGTTTTAAAGAGAAAATTCTCAGCAATTGTGTTGACTTATGAATTTACACATGGTCTGACTTAAATTATATTAAAAACACCACATAGACATACAAACAACATTAAAACCTTGATTTTATTTGCTCAAATAGATTTCTATATTATTAACATTAACTAATGACAAACAGTTAGGAACTATCAGCAAAATGACATATCAATGCTTGTAACACTGATACATATATATATAATTTCACTTAAATGACCATTAATAGGTAATTTTCATTGCCATTTAAGTGAAATTACTGAATTTGAATATACAAGCTTGATAAAAATGATCATTCTAGAAGAAAATTTCAGATGGCACATGAACTCTTCATATATATAAATATTTGCAGTTTACTTGATATACACTATGAAGAAAAGAAATACATAGAAAAATGGAAAAAGGTACTGGTAATTTTCTGACAAGACATTTTCAAAAGTTTCCGCACATTTCCTTTAACCTTAAAACACAACACATTGCAATGCGTAATTTAAAAAATGATCAAAACAATATGGAAAATTAACAGTATACATTAGGCACTATTCTTACATACTTTTCTTAAAAATGTAGAATTGATCTCAGTCTAATGCAAGGGTGCACGGCCCTGATCCTGATGCTCTTCGTTCCTGCATTCAGCTCCAACCATGTGTTAGATGAACTCCAAAACCTCATGATATAACTCAGGTGTGTTTGATTAGACAAATAAACCCTGCAGGCAGGTAAATCTCCAGGAGCGGCGCTATAAGAGAAATTATGGGTGCAGTACAGTAGCTCATGAGAATTAACATCACTTCTGGCTCTTTTGTTGAAACCAAAACATCTGCTTAACTGTAAATAATAAATGTGTCCTGAGAAGATATAAACAATATCTCAAATGCACACACACATGGCATGTTGTTCCTGAAATCTGTACTTCAAAAACAAAGTTTGTCTAGTACAAGGTACAGTACTTTCTGTATTATTGAAATTGCTAGTAAATTTCAAAATGAATTACTAAGAAACGACAAGTAACACATTGAATTAAATGAGATTTTGAAGTTGAAAGACTGAAACAGTATTTTCTTGTAAAACATAGGCCTACTCCAATAATCTTCCATTTTCTCCAATAATCCAATAAATATTTTTTTACAGACACTTAACATAAAGTGTAGCCAGTGGTATAAACATGGGATAAATATGAAATCCATCTCACATACCCTCATTTCTCATTATATATCTTAACTCCCAGGACAAAACAAGCAGTTTTCAACATTATGTTCAAAGTTCAACATTATTTTAGAACTGAATGAAGTGGCAGGATCACTGATCAGAGAGAACACATTGGCTCCATGCAGTCTGGAACTCTGGGTAAAAAACTACAGTTAATTTATGGGAATGAAGCTTAAATAAAGTTCCACTGCTGGGACTGTGTGACACATGGCCCCATAACAGAGATGACATTCGAATGGCCCTATCTTTAACTTGTTTTCCCTATTGACTTCGGCTGAATGTGATTTCACTGTAATTTATGCAGTTTGACTTATTGCTCTCTGTGTATAAATAACAAATAACAGACGTCAACATACACAGTTGTCTATAAACTTTGCTAACCCCTGAGTGTTATTACTGTATGTTACTGCAATTCAAATGTTGTTGATGTAGTTCCCTGTTGACATCTGAGGTCACGATTCTCCAGGGAGATTTGGGCAGGGAATATGAGGTGTTATCGCAAAGATTTTGGTTGTTATGCTAGCCTAGCTAAATGGGATAAATACCTGATTTGTCCCAAAATATCATTGGTCCACAAGTAATCAATGATGCAACTTCCGCTCCTTTCTTTCTCTAGAGACTGTTATAGCAAGATTAAAGATGCCCCTGTCTCACTAGATGATAAGACTGATGTCATGGTTCAAAAAAAGCACAGCATATGTGAAATGTTCTTGTCGAATTGTCTTTGAAGTCTTCTCTGTTTACTTAAGTCTCTGTTATCTATGTCGGTCTTATCACACGTGAGCCACTTTTCCCAGATATATGGCGGTGCAGCTAAGCGTTTTCACAGGCTCCTCAAATGTCTGTAAAGATGCTGGGCAAACAAAGTAAATTTTAGTTTTTGTCACCATTCATGTTCAGCCAGGGAGTGTGAAGTCTTGTGAAGGAAATGTTGTTCAGATGGGAAACCACAAAGGGAAATCTTTAATAAAGAATGTGGGAGGGAGTGTGACTGTGAGAAAGGTGGATGGAGACAAAAGGCTAATTTACGTTCACTAATCCTGCGTAATCATTCTGTTTTACAACATCTTCTATTCAATTTCCATGTAAAAAGCCTCTGTTTGCAATTGTCTACCACTTTCTCACCTAACACAGGATAAAAGGTTCATTAGGATTATTTACTCAACTCCAAAGAACTCTTTATGCAGCAAAAAAAATAAAAATAATTATAATTATAATAATTATACATAAAAACAGACAAAGAACCTTTCTGACATGAAAGAGTTCTTTAGGGTGAAAAAAAAAATCAAATAATGCTTTAGGCTTTATTAAATCATATTTAAAATCTTGTGTTATGCATATGACTGTTTAAATGTATTCTAGTGATCAAATATCTGTTGATATTAACTATTTAATTCATACATCCATGAAATATTCTGTCACTGAAACAACAACAAAAAGTTTTAATAAAATGTTATTATCCCATGTTTGGTACCCCTGAAAGGTTGTATATGCAATCTTTGATGAAGATGAGAGTCCACAGGTTCCAATATGAAATGCCTTTGATAATAAAGTAAACTTTACAGAAGGTGTAACAGTGAGCATAAAACAACAGCAAACACAAATAACGACCGACACCAGAGAGTAAACAGGGAGGAACTCAAATACATAATGGTGATGAACCAGATAATGAACAGAGTTAGTGTCCATGGAAACAGATGAGTGGCGGGAAACTAAGACAAAGGAACACATTTTGACTAATGAAACTTACAACAAAAACAAGTGAATACATGTAACCCTTTGTCTTATCCAACAAATATTTTTTAGCATCCAAAAATTTGAAGGTTTTTTTTTTATTTATTTTTTTTACCTTGAAACAAACAAAAATTGTAAACAAAAAGAAAATTTGTTATAAAATTAGTATGAAGTATTTCAGATTCTACACTATTTCTAGGTCACTAATCAAATAAGTAAATTAGTGACATTGATCATGCATGTGACTCTTTGTACAGATGCACAAGATGTTTAAATCACCTCAAATCATGCTGGATAATGATCACTTTTGGGGGTAATGCATTACAAGTATCGCGAGTTACGTAATCAGATTACTTTTTTCAAGTAACTAAACTAGTAAAGTAAAGCATTACTTTTACATTTACAACAAAATATCTGAGTTACTTTTTCAAATAAGTAATGCAAGTTACTTTGTTTTCATGCTTGATTGACACATTGTTGAGAGAAATTGGGTGCATATGCATTGTGTGCACTGTCTAAACATGATGGTTATTAGTTCTAGACTAAATGTAAGCATGTATTTACTCATCTCACTTGCACAAAAACAGTTGCAGTAGGCTAAATGAATAAAAACAGTGAAATGCAAACTCAGAATATTACGTAAACCTGCAATAATTAAATGTTATAAATAATACAAACATAGGCTACTTTAATCTCACTTTATTAACCAATGACTTTGCTGCAGATAAACATCATATTCAGATAAACATCATATTTGTTTTTCTTTTCTTTTTTTATTCTCCTGTGTCCTATTCTTCTGCAATCCAGATGTCACAGTCACCAGTTAGTCACCGTCTGCACTACATGTTCCATCATCCTCTCCGGCTCACACCTGCACTCACATATTCAAATTGGAAATATTCAACATGGAGGATATTTGCGATTTGAGATCGGTGCGACCCCGTTCTTCAGAGCAGATTCAGTCACTCTTAACACAGCTCACACTACAGGAAAATCTGCTAAGATAATCTGTAGAACCATCAAGATAATCAGGACTTTACCTAGTAAGATTGTCAGAAGGGGAGAATTGGGCACAAAATCATCCTGAATTATCTTGTAGTGTGTGGGTGCCTTCATTCATTTCACTTTTAGTGTGAAAGGGCCTTCACATTTGCCAAAAATAGAACTTTTGTTTTTAAAAAACAAACAAGGAAGCCCAGCCAAGGTGAGAGCAAGTCACCCAAAAGTAATATAACACATTACTTTCCATAAAAAAGTAACTTTTTATGTTATATTGTAATCCAGCTTTTAAAAGTAACTTTTTGACAAATCTGTGGAGTTCATGCAACTATAGTGCTGCTTTTATTAAAGCCAAAGAGAGACAAATCACATACTAAGAGTATGTGTGAAAATTCATGATGATTTTTCAAATCAACTTTTCAAAAAGAAAAAGAAAAAAAGAATGCAAAATAGTAACAATGTCAGTCTCTTCAGTTTCAGTCACTTTTGGACCCCACTGTATCAAAGAAAGATTAAATTGAAAATTAATGTGTGACATTTCATCTGATTTAGAGTAACATAATGACGTGAGCATGAACTTAATGACATGACTGATAGACAGAGAGAAACGACATCTACATCAGCTCCCAGCAAGATACCACAACACACAGCACACTGACACAATAAACAAAAAGTGTTTCTGTTAGAGCTGCTTTCCATTTGCTGACTTTGCTGTGTGTGTTTGTTTGTGAGTATGTCTTTGTGAACTGCTCTCAGATTTGCCTCACCTGTCACCTGCCCTTATACACCATCACAGAAAACGGCTCCTCTGTTAAACAAAGAAAGCCAGCTAGAGGCAGCGAACAGTGTTTATTATCCAACCTGATATCTCTTTTCCCAGCTTAGTTTAACTAGTTCAGCAACTGAACCAAATTCCTCCAGAGCCTGGGAACTAAGTGGTATTAGTGGAAAATGACAACTAGCCAACCTTTCTATTTACAGTAAACACCCAGAAGCCCGGAGACGTTTTCTCTGCGAATGCGTGTTGTGGTTTCAAAAGTCAAGAGTCAAAATATATGTAAAACTCTGTTTGTTGTTTAAAAACGGTCTCATCGGAACAGATATTGTAAAATGCAAATTCATGCAGAAAAATATGTACCGAGGGACTTTCTCTGTGCCTTAGGCTGCAACAAGATTTCTATGAAAATGGCCAGTGACATTTCTGAATCTCGAAATTAGTTCTACTAAAAATTGTTCTTTTACTGTTTCTTTTTACTTAAAATTGTTGGGTAATTCAGTTTTTTCCTTGCAGAAACCCTACATTTGGCAGTATTTTACAGTTGCGTACTTTTTATTTCAAGAAATAGGCTATGATTAACAATATTTTTTTACACAATTACATTTTTTATATATTGGCAGTCATAGTTTTAACAAAAGATTGCCACAATTCTGCAAGAGATAGGACCCAAATGCAAATGAGCAGACAAGGGTTTTTAATTTACAAGACAGAAGACTTGAGACAGCGGGGAGAGTGAAGCGTGAACCGCAGTTCAAACAGTGGTGCAGGGCAGACGACACGACGACAGGCAGGATGGGTGACCACTGAGACCGTCAGTATAATTATAATAATTAGAGGAAAGAACCAGAGGCTTGACACAGGGGTTAGATAGCTGCACCAGTCAGGCTGCCAGGCAGTTAAAGGAATAGTTCACCCAAAATGAAAATGCTGTCAGTAATTGCTCACCCTCATGTTGTTCCAACCCCGTAAGACTTTCGTTCATCTTCGGAACACGAATTAAGATATTTTTGATGAAATCTGAGAGCTGTCTGACTCCATAGGCTTTTAGGCAATTTCATTCTGCCAGTCCAGAAAAGTTAAATGGCTAATACAGTGGCTCAACCTTAAGTATATCAAGCGACGAGAATACGTTTTGTGCGCAAAATTACTGACAAAATTCTAATTTTTTTGGTGAACTATCCCTTTAAGAGTCAGTGGCCAGGGAACTCATGATAAAGGGCAGGAACACAAATACTCAAGACAGACCAGATATAGCAACAATTAAGAGAACCAGAATTAAACTGATAAGATCAATGACTAGAGAAACAAAAAGTAAAGAAATAAATAAAAGCAAACTAATGAAAAAAAAATAAAAAAATAAAACTAAGATCGAAGATAAAAAAACTAGAATTGCAAAAGAAAAGCAAGACTTCCAGTTGACAAGGAAAATAAGAACTCAAGAAAATAACTAAAAATAAAATTCTAAAACAAAAGAGAACTCAAACTAGATTATAAAGCACAAGAGCTAAAGCTAAGCAAACCATAAGCGGAGAAAAACAAAATAACAACAAGGTACTGGGAATAGGATTTAAAAAAAAAAAAACTAGAGTAAGCACTAAGACACAAAATAACCCAGCAAGGACATGAGGGAAAGAGGCATAATATAAAGGGACCAGGGCACATGAGGATCAGGTGAGCACAATTAATGAAACAAGGACTTAGATGTGGACTAAACAAGGGGGCGTGGTAACAGGAAACAAGGAGGCGGGACACGAGGAGCACATGGCAAACACAATCCAAGACAGAGCCATGTGCTCAAACAAACATAAAAACATGAAATAAAGACAACACAGACAAGGCTGCCATGGCAGAACCCTGACAAAGATCTTGTGGAAATATATTTGTAGGTGATTTGTTATGTCTTTCAAGGGAGTTATTCATTGACACTGTAACCTTTAGCTGCTCTCTGAGGATTATATGGCAATATAGTCTGTAAATACTTGAAACAATATGAACGCTTATTTATAGCCTATACACATTAAAGATTGATATATCTTACTGTACTCTAATTGTGGGTACCAACTCAATACAGTATTTTTTTTCCAGATAAATATTTAATTTTTATATTTGATTCAGCTTAAACAAGGACAATATAAAAGCCAGTAACATTCATTCTGTTGTAATGTCTTGCCCCATAGACTTTAGACATAACTGCAATTATTGTATATGATTTTTGTTTATTTATTTTTTTATCTGAAGGACAGCATATCACAGATGCTTTCTATAACATGTATTTACCTTTTGAACATATTTAGTTAAAGAATTGTGAACAGAATGTTTGTTGGGTTTTCATACTTCTATTCATGTGGAGTTTAAGAAGCTGTGGAAGGATATTTTGTTAGATGACAGCATCTGTAGAAGCTTTGGATAAAAGCATGGGCTAATCCATGAATGTGTTTGCTGACAGATAAGAGTGATTGTATGTGGAGGGCCATGTGTTCAGCCTCATTTGAAGGCCCTTGAGGAACAGCCTTGACAGGCTAAGAGATTGTTGTGGCCTTAGATGGACAGCCAGTTGTTGTTTTTAACATGAGAGGCAGGTGAGCAGGGCTTGAGCTGTGGGCTTTAGTGCCGTCACTTAAAGTGGAACTTCTTTCTATAGCCTAATAAAAAGAGTAAGATGTTTGAGATCTATTCAGGCACACATGAAATAGAGAATCAGGAACTATTGCGATCAAGAAGCCAGTGTTATTAAGGGGGGAAAAATCAATGAGGAGGTTAATTAATAATTTACTACTTTAAAGAATTAATGAATTAAAGAATCATTAATCATTAAGAATGAAATAGATAATCAGGAACTATTACGATCAAGAAGCCAGAGGTGACTGTGTTAAGGGGAAAAAAATCAGTGAGGAGGTTAATTCATAATTTACTACTTTAAAGAATCAATGAATTAAAACTCCTTGGCATGCATGAGGCTATACTGGAGAGCTCTGGGTCTTGTATTCTAGTCTGTACTGGGCTGATTTCCAGCTTGTCGTTGTCCACCGGATGAATTGCTCCTGAATAAGTATATTGTTCTCTTCAATGATAAACTGGAAGTGGGTTGACTATAGTGCATTGACATTTAAATTTTAAATCTAAGACTGATGTTTTCCATCAATTGACTGTATCTGTTCAAAAGGAAATTACAAAGGATGTCTGGCAAATACAAATACAAAATTGCATGACACACTAGTCATGAATAAAACTAAGGCAGGGGGTCACATTTCTGGTAAAAGCTTCATTTGTATTGTCCTCAAGGGCGTGTTTGACATTGTTAACTGCATCTACTAATTTGAGGGCACAGTGGCCCCTAAAGGCATTTGTTGTGGTGGAATCCACTGCCTGCTCTATTTAACCTTTGTTTTCGAAACCTAAGATGCATCAAGAATGTGTTCATATTTAATTTAATTTGCTCTGTTATCTCATATACTGTTACAAGGCTGTCTGGTGTAAAATAAAGACTTGTGATTATCTGCTAAAAGTTTTATCTTTAGTGTACACTGGGCTTAAAATCAACACTCATAGACTAAAAATCACAATCAGACACTTAAATTGATTAGTTCATGTAATATTTTAAATTACCCAATGCAATTTTCCCTCTTTTCTCCAATAGTTCCCTGCTACTTACTATATCTGCCTAATAAAAAGACACAAATGACAAAAAAGGACCTGAACTATGAACCATAACCTGATAAATAAAAAATAATAATTTTTTTTTACAATTTTTATTTTGATATTTATTATTTTATGTTGCAAACATTAAACATGATTAATTATTAGTTATTACTAATTGCAACTACTGATCATTTTAATTAAGTGAAGTTCATGACAAAGGAAAACTATTCTTTATTTAATCCACAAACTAAAACACAGGAGAATAACGAACACAACTTAACTCGATAACAGACACTGAACAGAAATAACTCAAGGCTTAAATACACAGGGAACGTAATCAAGGAGAACAGAAACAAGTTTGTGGAAACTAATTAACACCCAGGGAAATTAACTAGGAACTCAGGCAAACTGGAACAGAGCAAACAAAGTTAAAACGAAACCAAAACAGAATATACAAGCTAATTCAATTCGATTTTTTCAGCATTTTTAACTTTGGTGAGTGTTAAAGGATTAGTTCACCTCAGAATTAAAATTTCCTCATAATTTCCCCACGTCATCCAAGATATTCATGACTTTCTTTCTTCAGTCGAAAAGAAATTAAGTTTTTTGAGGAAAACATTCCAGGATTTTTTCTCCATATAGTGGACTGAAACGGTTATCAACGGGTTGAAGGTCCAAATTGCAGTTTCAAAGCAGTTTCAAAGGGCTCTACACGATCCCAGCCGTGGAATGAGGGTCTTATCTAGCGGAACGATCTGTCATTTATATACTTCTTAACCACAAATGCTTGTCTTGCACTAGCTGTGATGCGCCACGCATTACGTAATCACGTTGAAAGGTCCTGCGTAACGTAGGCGGAAGTACCGACCTAGTGTTTACGAAGCGAACTTGCAAAGACTTAGTCAAATGCCCGTTACAAAATAAAATAAAAGGTAAAACAACGATGTCGGACAATTTTGAAGTTGGAGTAGAAAATGAGATCTGAGATTTGAGACATGAGAGTTTTTCGCCCTACCCTACATTTTCCGCCTACGTCAGGTTACCGCCTGACCTTTCCAACATGATTACGTAATGTGTGAAGTCGTGGACGTGCAAGATGAACATTTGTGGTTAAAAAGTATATTTATTTTTATTTTTATTAGAAAATGACAGATCGTTTTGCTAGATAAGACCCTCACATCGTACAGCTGACATCGTATAGAGCCCTCTGAAGCTGCATTGAAACTGCTATTTGGACTTTCAACCCTTTGATAACCGTTGCAGTCCACTATATGAAGAAAAAATCATTGAATGTTTTCCTCAAAAACCTTAATTTCTTTTCGACTGAAGAAAGAAAGACATGAATATCTTGGATGACATGGGGGTGAGTAAATTATCAGGAAATCTTAATTCTGAAGTGAACTAATCCTTTAATTTTGGACTCATGTGATATTTACTTGAATGTATATTTATCCTTCCATTTGCCTGGTCAAATGCGGGAAGAGAAATGTGACTGAACAGCATGAAGTAGAAGTGGAACAATCATTGTATTCAACAGGATGTCTGTTTTATTTCCCCATGTGTTGACACTAGTCATTGAAATAGAACAATTTACAATCTAATTTTCACCTGTAGTCACATTGAAGCCTGTGAGAGAATCACCACTGTCCCACAGCAACCCTAGTTCCCTTTCGAGGGAACTGGCGCTGCGTCGACACTTGGGAACGCCCCTGCGTGATTGCGTCTGAAGCACATGTGTCAATTAGTACAATGGCGAGAATGAGCGTCACGGGCGGGTCATGTCATGACCAGGAAAGGATAAAAGCACGTCCGGTCTGACCGGCGCTAGCTTCTGTGCCTTAGCAAGCGCTCTGTGTTACAAACTGTCTGTCTTATTTATTGTTGTCTGTCATGATATATATACAGCTCACTCTAAGATATTATGGCGTCCAAACAGTCTTACAAGTTGTGTGCTTCTTCTTGCCCTCGTTACATCACGGGTGGAGATACACACAAACTTTGTGTGATGTGTTTGGGAGCGGAGCATGCTCTGTCAGCCTTCGAGGGGGCTGATTGTGAGCATTGTGAGAGGCTGCCGCTTCGTATGCTCCTCTCTCGCTTGCCACTTTTCGAGGACGGTGTTCAAGTGAGCGTTCCCTGTGGCTCAGGCCCCACTGCTGCCGGGGCAGCACGGAAGCTCTTGACATCTTGACACTAAGCCGTTAAAAACATCATCTATGTTAGTGGGTAAAGCATATACGGCAGCAGGTCACGCTGGTGCATGCCTTCACACTATGGCCATTTTACAGGCATACCAGGCTGATCTGCTGAGGGACCTGGAGACTAGCTCCTCGCTAGGTGGGGCCCCCTTTGGCGGGGCCTGACATGGTTCGAGAACTACGTCGGGCCACCGACCTTTCTCTCCAAGCCACCAAAGAGACCGCTCATGCTATTGGGCGGTCTATGGCAGCTAATGTAGCATCGGAGAGGCATCTTTGGTTAAATTTATCAGACATCAAAGATAAAGATAAATATTTCCTTTTGGACACCCTGCTATCGCCTCCTGGCCTCTTCAGTGATGCAGTAAACACCGTTGTCGAGAGTTTCAGGAGGCTAAAAAGCAAGCGGAGGCGTTCAAACGGTATCTCCCTCGCCATCAACAGGCCCCTGGGCCTGATGGGCATGAGCAGCCCCAGCCGTTAAGCTCCTCATACAGAGCACAGCAGAAGGAGAGTATCGCTTCTCGCACCCCACCCCAAAAACCGTGGGGTGCGGTACAGCACCCTCAGCAGAAGTCTTCCAAGCCTCAGACCGATCTGAGGAATGTTCTGCTTACGAAGAAGGCTTCTGCAAAGTAGAGGTCCTGACCGAAGCTGAGGGAAGCCCCCTCCGGAGTGGAACGATGTTCACCTCAGTACACGGTACCCGCCCCACTCAGGCTGCAGGGCATACGTATTCTGAACTATATAGACGACTGGCTTATCCTGGCAGAGTCGGAACAGATGGTGGTTCGGCATCGAGATGTCGTTCTCATGCATATGAAGAAATTGGGGTTGAGATTAAATGCCAAGAAAAGTGTACTTTCTCCAGCACAGAGAACCACCATTCCTGGTGTTGTGTGGGATTCAGTGACAATGAGGGCTGTGCTCTCTCCTGTTCGTGTCGCTTCGATCCTCACAGTTGTAAAAGAGATAAAGCTCGGCCAGTCACTCACTATCAAAGGCTGTTGGGCCTGATGGCAGCAGCATCCAACATTATTCTGTTTGGCCTGCTGTACATGATGACCCTACAGTGGTTGCTCAAGACCAAGGGGTTTTCCCCGAGGGGTAACCCACTCTGTATGATCAAGATAACACAGTGGTGTCTCCGTGCCTTGGTTATAAGGCGAAAACCTTGGTTTCTATCCCAGGGTCCAGTGTTAGGAGTTCTTTGCCATCGAGTTTCGCTCTTGACAGATGCTTCTCTCACAGGCTGGGAAGCGGTAATGGAAGGCCGCTCAGCTCAGGGTCTATGGAGGAGTCATCATCTTTTGTGGCACATAAACTGCCTGGAGATGATGTCTTCATTGCGTTGAGACATTTCCTTCCAGACCTGAGGGGCCATCACATGCTTGTTCCCACAGACAACACGTCGGTGGTCTCCTATTTAAATCATCAGGGGGGTCACGTCCACTATGCAAACTGGCGCACCAGATTCTCTTGTGGTCCCTTGGGAAGTTACTGTCCCTGAGAGCAATTTATATTCCGGGACATCTGAATACAGGAGCAGACCTCCTGTCGAGGCAGGGGCTGAGGCCCGGGGAATGGAGGCTCCACACCGAAGTGGTGGAGCACATTTGGGGAGTTTATGGCCAGTCACAGGTGGATCTGTTTGCTTCTCAGGATCCGATGCACTGTCCACTTTGGCTCTCTCTCACGCATCCAGCCCCACTGGGACTGGATGCATTAGCGCAGACGTGGCCAAGGCTACGTCTGTACACATTTCCCCTGATTGCTCTGCTCCCAGGAGTTCTGGAGAAGGTTCGCCAGGACGGAGTGAGTGTCCTGTTGATAGTTCCGTACTGGCCAAGCCGAGTGTGGTTTTCGGACCTAATATCCCTTCTCGACGGCTCTCCCCTGGAGCTGCCGGTCAGGAGGGACCTTCTATCTCAGGCGGGGGGAGCAATCCTCCATCCCCGCCCAGAAACATTCAACCTGTGGGTCTGGCCTCTGAGGGGCCCTAGTCTCTCAACTGAGGTTGTAGAGACCACACTTAACTAAAGAGCTCCGTCCACAAGGAAGCTATATGCCCTGAAATGGAGTTTGTTTACCTCTTGGTGTAATCTAAGACAATGGGATCCAGTTAATTGCACTGTTAGTTCAATACTTGAGTTCCTGCAAGATCGTTTTGATTCAGGGTTATCTCCTTCCACACTGAAAGTTTATGTTGCTGCCATTGCTGCCTACCATGCTCCTCTGGGGGGTTTATCTGTTGGAAGAGATCCTCTTGTTATATGTTTCCTTCGTGGCTCCCTGAGGCTGAGGCTTGCAGTCTGTACCAGAGTTCCAGCTTGGGATCTGGCTCTCGTTCTAGAAGGTTTATCTGTCCCTCCCTTTGAGCCTCTCAATTCTTTCTCAGAAAGATTCTGATCCTCAAGACTGTCTTCCCTCTAGCCATTTCCTCACTAAAAAAAGTAGGAGATCTTCAGGCCCTATCAGTATCTCCTTCATGCCTTGAGTTTGCATCTGGGATGGTCAAAGCATTCCTCTATCCTAAACCTGGATATGTACCTAAAGTTCCAACCAATGTACCATGGCCTATTGTACTGCAGGCATTCTGTCCTCCTCCTTTTAAAGATCAGGATCAGGAGAAATTAAACCTCATTTGTCCAGTCAGAGCACTGGACACTTACGTCCACAGAGTTTCCCAGTGGAGGAAGTCTGATCAGCTGCTGGTTTGCTTTGGGCCCCCTATGAAAGGACTTCCTGCATCCAAGCAGACTGTTAGCAAATGGATAGTCGAGGCTATTTCTCTTGCGTATGAGGTTATGGGCCAGCCTTCACCTTTGGCCACTAGAGCCCATTCTACTAGGGGAATGGCAGCCTCCAAGGCCCTTATTTCTGGGGTTTTTCTTGGCCGTATGGCGTTCGGGCATTCTCGTTCCCAAAGCGGCATCAATGCAGCGTGAGTTCCCTCGAAAGGGAACGTCTCAGGTTACGACTGTAACCCTAGTTCCCTGAGAAGGGAACGAGACGCTGCGTCACTTTGCCATACTTCCTACATCCCTGTGATCGACTTGCTTCGAAGCTAGCGCCGGTCAGACTGGATGTGCTTTTATCCTTTCCTGGTCATGACGTCACCTACCTGTGATGCTCATTCTCGCCATTGAACTAGTTGACATATGTGCTTCAGACGCGATCACGCAGGGGGTGTTCCCAAAGCATCATCGACGCAGCGTCTTGTTCCCTACTCAGGGAACTAGGGTTACAGTCGTAACCTGAGACATTTTTCTCATGCCCATTTTTCACTTCACAGCCTCAAATAAATGCTTACAAAATAACCATCGTGGGGGTGAAGGATGGGAAAGAGAGCACAGAAGAGGGAAAAGGAGGAACTATGGATGGCGAGAGAGAAAAGTGAGTGAGCAATGTGGTGGCAGAGACAGGAAGACTGAGAGAGAGAGAAACATGCTGAATTAGTGCGGGTGGGAGGGACAGAGCAGAGTCCCAGACCACAGGGAGGATGGAGGTTCCCATGCCCTGGGGGCCTCTTGAGAGCAGCAATGGCAGATGTGACGTCTGGGTCCCCATCCTACAAGGACCACTATGGAAAAGACATTATCCATCAACCACAGGACCAAAGAATCAGCAGTAAAATACACACACACATACAAAAAAAATCCATTATCATCTCGTAAACATACCATAAAAAGACGTGCCTATGTTTAGCATGGAATTTGGAGAGATTTGAGGATTGAAAAAACATGAAAAGGTGAAAAGTTCAGGTTGAGAGTATCAAATCAAGGGCTTGGAGCCAAAAGGAAGTAAGAGCAAATTTGTTTTGATACACTTATGCCCATTTGACTCCAAACCATTCAAACGATTTCATGCTTTATCAAATTAATGATCTTAAATGAACATCCATGCAGTGAGTCTATGCTCAGCTTAACATTGCATATGCAACACCCACAGCAATCTAGAATAGATTTGAAGTTAATGTACTTGTTGAGACATGTTTCTCCATCTGGAATTCACAGGCTGTTCTAACAGAGAGATGCAGGTACAAACATGTGTGGCTTACTTCCTTCGATGGAAAACAAAACAAGAAATTTAGCAGAATGTCGTGGCTGCTCTTTTTATATACATGTCGTGGCTGCTCTTTTTATATACTGTATGAAAGTTGATGGTCACTGAGGCTGTCAAGCTCCAAAAAGAAGAAAATGTACCACACAATATAATAAAACTATTCTATATGATTTGTTAAATAAGGCCTGGTTTCACAGACAGGGCTTAGACTAAGCCAGGATTAAGCCTTAGTTAAATTAGGACATTTAAGTAGTTTTTATAAACATGCCTTAGAAAAAAAAAAAACATTACTGGTGTGCATCTTGAGATAAAACAATGGCACTGACATGTTTTAAGATATGTCAGTACGAGTTGCTTTCAGTTAAAACATACATTTTAGTCTGGGACTAGGTTAAGCTTGTCTGGGCATAAGTCTTTTCATAGCTTTGTGTTACACCGTGTCAACACCTGACGAGAAAGCAGCCATTGCAAATCCATTGTTCTTTGTGTCAGAAGTAGCGTGAACGCTATGTCAGAAATAGAACGGGGCATCAGTTTACTGTCGGGGATTTGTTGTGTTGCATCCAGTGTAGACGGTATCACTGATTATAATGGGTTCTATTTGCTTTTGTTGTGTCTCATGTTGTGTCGCGCCGCTGGCATCTGGTGTTGATCTGTTAGAAACAGATAAAAATTTAAATCTTTATTCGCATAAAATCTTTCCCATAAAATCTAATGTAGGTTTCAAATCTCATGTAAAACCTTCAAGTTCATTACATCACTAAGTAGCATGTGAAACAATAATAATGTTATTGACTTGGATTTCAGTCTGTCATTGAAAACTTGAAAGGCCTAGTCTCCTTCCACTTTCATTGAATGGAAAAGTGCAGTATTTTGCTAAACATCTTATTTTCTGTTCAGCAGAAATAAATAAGTCATTGGAATGGAATGACATGATTTTTCATTAAGTGCAATATTAATTTATGTTTGAAGGCAAGAGAGTGACAAAAACAAAAGAAAGAGGGAGAAACTTTTTTCAAGAAGCTGTCAGCATAAAGCAGCTGTGTGGAGAAGGCCTTTATCTCCTAATGCAATGTATTACAGAGTCCTTGGAAAATGCTTCACTACTGTGAGGGTGGATGAAAAAGATTTGGATCGGTTCTTTCTTTAAATAGATTATGGTGTGAGCAGTCACACATCTTTAGCCATCACATTTTCTTTGAAGCCTGAGAGAAGCTGTCGACAGTCATCAAACACTATCAGACTGCCTGTCTGCTGGGATGCCAGGCCAATCCAAGGCCTTAAGATGTGTTTCCATAGACGATGAACTGCTTGACACAATGATTGAGTAATAAACCTCTGAACCTAATAAGTGTGTCACTGAACTACGACTGGGTGGAGGACATGAGAAGGTCGAAAAACGACAACCAAGACATTTTCCATACTTTCATAGGAAGCAGACACTGGAGCTGAGAGATAGTGGGGAAAGGGTGGACTTAAGTTCAGAAATACTGAGGGAATCTAAGGGAAAAGAGAAAATGAAAGGTGGATCAACACAGTGCAATATGTCTGAGATTTATTTGCAAACAAAACAGAATAGGATGCAGGAAAAGACAGTTCAACACTTCAGCAATAAAAACAAAAAGATAAAATACAAATGTGATGTTTATCTGAAGTCATTTTTGCTTGTTAGTATGGTTGAAATGGATCATCGAAGGTCAGCAGCTAAGACAATGGTTAATAGAGTGAGATTAAATACATAAAGTACATTTGTATTATTATGACCGCCGCTAGCGTAGCTAGCGAAAGCGGTCATATAGGGATTGTCAAAGTTTTTTTTTTTTTTTTTTTCGTCATCTACTGAATTTTTTCGTCAACGATACCAGGGACACCGAAACACCGGGGAACATGAAATTTGTTGGGCATGTAGCCCCACTAGACTTTTACGGAAAAATTTCGTTTGGTCCCCGGGGGCCACTCCCCCCCCGCGCTGGGCCCCCCCAAACCCAAAAAATGCAGTTTTTCCTAAATAACTACCTGAACCGTGGCACCGAGGATGAAGAATTTTTTATGGTATGTTGGTCTACTAGACTTTTACGGAAAAATTTCGTTTGGTCCCCGGGGGCCACTTACCCCCCCGCGCTGGGGCCCCCGTGAATTTTTCGTCAACGATACCAGGGACACCGAAACACCGGGGAACATGAAATTTGGTGGGCATGTAGCCCCACTAGACTTTTACGGAAAAATTTCGTTTGGTCCCCGGGGGCGCTGGGCCCCCCCAAACCCAAAAAATGCAGTTTTCCTAAATAACTACCTGAACCGTGGCACCGAGGATGAAGAATTTTTTATGGTATGTTGGTCTACTAGACTTTTACGGAAAAATTTCGTTTGGTCCCCGGGGGCCACTTCCCCCCCCGCGCTGGGGCCCCCGTGAATTTTTCGTCAACGATACCAGGGACACCGAAACACCGGGGAACATGAAATTTGGTGGGCATGTAGCCCCACTAGACTTTTACGGAAAAATTTCGTTTGGTCCCCGGGGGCCACTCCCCCCCCGCGCTGGGCCCCCCCAAACCCAAAAAATGCAGTTTTTCCTAAATAACTACCTGAACCGTGGCACCGAGGATGAAGAAATTTTTATGGTATGTTGGTCTACTAGACTTTTACAGAAAAATTTCGTTTGGTCCCCGGGGGCCACTCCCCCCCCGCGCTGGGCCCCCCGTGAATTTTTCGTCAACGATACCAGGGACACCGAAACACCGGGGAACATGAAATTTGGTGGGCATGTAGCCCCACTATAGATTTTACGGAAAAATTTCGTTTGGTCCCCGGGGGCCACTCCCCCCCCGCGCTGGGCCCCCCCAAACCCAAAAAATGCAGTTTTTCCTAAATAACTACCTGAACCGTGGCACCGAGGATGAAGACATTTTTATGGTATGTTGGTCTTAAGGGCCCACATCAACCTAGCCCATAATCGATTGTCAAAGTTTTTTTTTTTTTTTTTTTTTCTCATCTGAATTTTTCGTCAACGATACCAGGGTCACCGAAACACCGGGGAACATGAAATTTGGTGGGCATGTAGCCCCACTAGACTTTTACGGAAAAATTTCGTTTGGTCCCCGGGGGCCCCTCCCCCCCGCGCTGGGCCCCCCCAAACCCAAAAAATGCAGTTTTTCCTAAATAACTACCTGAACCGTGGCACCGAGGATGAAGACATTTTTATGGTATGTTGGTCTTAAGGGCCCACATCAACCTAGCCCATAATCGATTGTCAAAGTTTTTTTTTTTTTCGTCATCTGAATTTTTCGTCAACGATACCAGGGACACCGAAACACCGGGGAACATGAAATTTGGTGGGCATGTAGCCCCACTAGACTTTTACGGAAAAATTTCGTTTGGTCCCTCCCGCGCTGGGCCCCCCCCAAACCCAAAAAATGCAGTTTTTCCTAAATAACTACCTGAACCGTGGCACCGAGGATGAAGAAATTTTGATGGTATGTTGCTCTTAAGGGCCCACATCAACCTAGCCCATAATCACTCATTTGTGATTTGCGCCCCTCCCATAAAAAATTAAAATGCAATATTATTCTGCTTTAATCGCCCCTATCTTCAGTGGAGATGTTCAGAACTGCACCATATTTCATGTGTATGATTAACTTGACATCCTCTGGGGGTATGCTAAGTTTCGTAGAATTTCATCCATGGGGGGGTATAAAATAAATTAATTTATGTGCACATTTAGTGACTGTACACTCATCGGCCTGTAGATGGTGCTGTTGAGCGAAGGGTTGCTGGTTTAGGATGATACTGTCACACACACACATGCAGGAATACAAACAAACGCAAGCATGCACACACACTGACATCCACAAGCACAGACACACACCCATACACACACATACAAATCCACATGCACAGACACACACACACAAACACACACGCGCGCACACACATGTACGCACGCACACATACACGCACAGACACACACAGACACACACATACACAAACACACACACATACACACACACACACAGACAGACATGCACATACTACTACTTTTTTTAGGTATCAGCCATATACCCGATTTACCAATACCCAATGTGTTATGCTTGGGCAGTATACTAATGACGTGGGTGGGACATGTTTCATGCCATGTTAGATCACATCCTGAGAGTCTACGCTTTCAGAAAATATATAGTTTATATAGTTGAATCAGTTTTCTCTTCATGGTACAGACCAAAATGTATTATGTGTACACTTTCTTCACCTAAATCCATAAAATCCCATTAATTTCAATGGGACATTTACTTAAGTGTTCTACTAGGTACAGTGGGAATGAGTTTAATTTTGTTAACATTGTTTTTTTAAAACTCTGGGACCAGGGCTACAAGATAAAACCACTTTTTTGGGGAAAAAATGTTTTTTATTTCAGTAAAACACAACAAACCCATGCCAAAGTCAGATAACAGACTTTTACCATCAACAGGCACCTCAACCGTTTGGTAGAGGTTTGTATAAATTGAATGGGAGGGTCCTTTGAAAAAAAAAAAACACAGATTTTTCATACTTAGTATGTATAAGTATAAGTATATATACTATTTTGATCCCGTGATTTATCTGCATTTATCCCAATCCGTGAATTAGTGAAACACACTCAGCACACAGTGAACACACAGTGAGGTGAAGCACACACTAATCTCGGCGCAGTGAGCTGCCTGCAACAACAGCGGCGCTCGGGGAGCAGTGAGGGGTTAGGTGCCTTGCTCAAGGGCACTTCAGTCGCTTTTTACTGTTAACCACTGTTATGGATGTGACGTTTTCACATTATGGATGTTAAGTGTCTAAACTAATGACTTTTGATATAAAACTTAAATAGTAATGGCAAATAATTACAAAACTCTAAATTATCCATGATCCACAGGAATACTCCAGACAGTCTTTTAAAATATACAACTTATATACATAAACACGCAATACAGCCAAATTGCTCCACATCATTTATTTTTGTGGAAAGCCAGTGCAGGCCTGAGCGGCGGTTATATTTTGTACCGCCATGCGGTACATCTAGTTTAATATATGAATTATTGCATGTTTGCATAATATTGTGTTTCACTGTTTTTATTCATTTTGAAGAATACTGGGTTACACTTTATTTTAAGGTGTCATTTTTACAGTGTAATTATATATTTAAGTACTGAGTAATATTAAGCAACTACATGTACATAGGGTTAGGGTAGGATTAGGATTTGGTTGAGGGTTAGTTGCATGTAATTATGCATAATTTATTGTTATTACTATGGTAAGTACATGTAACATGTAACAAGGACACCGTAAAATAAAGTGTTACCGAATTCTGAAATACTTAATTGCTCACATTTAGTCTAGAACTACAATAACCATCATGTTTAGACAGCACCCAACACTGATTTATATTGGTTAGGTAAATGTAGGTATTGTGTTATTTTCAAATGTGATTTCCTGTTTGACATTCATCTGTTTTGGATAAAACTGAACATGCTTTTAGTGCCATAGACATTTCACTTTGTGGTAGGAAAGTAATGTAATGTAAATTATTTTGCAGAAATGTCGCCATAGGCACGTTTTTCCCAATAAGCCTGCTGACTATGTTTCTGTCTTAATTGTTAAAGTCTTAATTGTTGGTTATTTTAATATCCATGTAGATAATGAAAAAGATGCATTGGGACAGGCAATTATAGACATTCTAAACTCTACTGGAGTTAGGGGGCGTTTACACGACATCATTTTCAACTAAAAGTAGAAATCTTTTAATGTGACGTGGCCAACTAAGCTCAAACAGCAATGCATGACATTAACAACTATGATTGGGACTGTCATTTTACATAATATTATAATGAGAACATTATTGTAATAAAACGTTGTGAATTCTTTGGGTTTAGTTGCCGTGTTTCAGCCAGTTGTTACTGGAAGAGCGCGTTAAGACAATTAGCACATAATTTAGTTTAAGTTCACATGTGCATTCGTATCATTTTGTGCAGATTTAAGTTGTAATATTATGTTTATTTTGTATAAATATCAGATTATTCTCATATAGGATGCATTTGGTTGAGTTAGCAGTATAGCAAAGCTCTTCAGTATAACGATGTTCATTCAGCTCTTCAGCTTCAACGCACACAGCTCAAAAGACAATGCTGTTATGAAACAGTAATATTAATTTTAGATGTTTCTTTTTAATAATTATTATTATTATTATTAATAATAACTATCAAGTTTAGTGTTTCTCATATAATTTTCATCAAAAATGTAGTTTAATTAAAATCATTTCATTATTGTCTGTACGGAGGCTATTCCATTTTATGCATCCATGGACCATGGCACATGCATTTTGATTCTTTATATGCAAGTAATGTTGTCCGATGAAAGGCAATAGTGTTAATTTGGCCATAGGAGTGTAAAATTAACTTTAAAACTTGGTTCAACACTGGTTCAAACTAGGCTACTGTATATATTTTAATTTATGTTGAAGTGCCTGCACATGGCTTCTTATAGTGAGACTTTTGCTTTTGTAACCAGGCTCTTTACAAAAATGTGATAAAAAATTTGGATTCATATATCATTTATCGGCTTTCAAATATAAAGTATTATTGGTTATGGGTATCGGACAATTTTCATTATCGGTGCCACCATAAGCAGAGTAATAACATAACTTTCATCACACTCAGTTGTTTTTTAGTATGATTGTTTTGACCAAGTAAAACAGCCCTACATTACCCCACTGTTTTAATTCGTCAAATAAAGTGACCTGTATGAGTATTCAGCACTTGCGACTGTTTCATTAAAATTAAATAAAGTAATGTATTTTTAAGTGATCAAACGTAACTGTAACAAAGTTCAAGTCCAGGGAATAAAGGAGGCGGGAACCGGCAAATGTTAAACGGAACTTTAAACGTAAAAATAAACATAAACAATAAAACGAAATGAGCGGCAGTGGCCGACTGAGGAATACAAGCATGATAAAAGCTCCGGAGCTCCTCCATGGGTTTCGAGACCACTGTGTCGTGCTGGTGTCTCTCATTAGCATTCGCTCCACCAGCCTCAGTCTGCTCCCACGGCTCTCAGCCACGCCCTGTTTCATTCCACAGTAACGTTATTAAAACTTTAATACATAAACTCATCCATGAACATTATTTCTGCCTGAGTTCATGCTCATTCATGGCGTCATAAAGCTACGCCTATTATTGTTTTGAATAACAACCTCTAGAGGCAAAACTTACATACTGTGCCTTTCAGGGAACATTTAATTTAATAATTTTACAAACATTACGGGGACGTTAATTTGAATGTTCTCTAAAGTAGTAGTAACATTTAAAAAATCAGGAATTGTCCAAATAAAACATTTCAGGAAAAAACTTCCCATTCACTGTGTAAGTGATGTATTTGTACTAACATTAAGAGTGCATTATTAAAGGCTAGATAACTTTGAACGAACGTGCTGTTAACGTTACTGGAATAATGTTCACAACTTTGAGAGAACCTTGCCAAAGCTTTTCCCAAAGTTCTGAGAACGCTCGCTGTTAGCTGGGTTAGTCTAAAGCATTCTGGACCTTATTAATCATGAAATTTGTTTGAAGAATTTTATAGATCTTGTTAATCTCGCAAACACTGAAATCAAAAAATAAAATACAAATCAGTATGAATCAGTTATGACTGATATAGTATGGTTATTGTTGTAGTCTTCTGTGAATTATTGGATAAACTCCTGAGCTTCTATTACAGTGTTACCTTTCAGCCTGTTGTTCTTGCCCTCTTTTAACGTGCTAGACACCAGATCATGTCTGAATAGCTCAAAGAGATTTACAATGTATAGTCAAACAAAAAAGAGCTAAAACCCATTTTTCACAAAATGCCTTTGAATAAATATGGTTTTAGCGAGTGTTCAGCAGGTAAGAACTCTGGCCTACAGTCTTTTGGGAGGGAATTAGTTTCCTTTTCTCTGTTAGTCCCACTAGACTTTTAAGCGACAATACCTCTGAAACAAGAGGAAGTCACTCCATGTTTCATTCTTCCTCAGACAAGCCATTAATGCCTTGGAAAAGAAAATTTGGGGCACATACAAGTTGTGTGGTTTATCAAAGGGCATGTTACACACTGCAATCTGACTCTATTGTCTTTTGGCAAAGCAGGATCGCCGGGCATAGACCATGGAGATAAGAGTCTTCCACCAGACCTCCATCCTTTAGTAAACCAGTGAGATTGGGTTTCCCTGACTTCACTCCACCCTCTGATAGAAGAGACAGAAGCTGATTTTTAGCTACAGCTACACGAGTCACATTTATGGGTCATGTGATTGGCTCAAAAAGTTTGGAGCTCTCATGTGCAAAAATGTCAAATATCAAATCATGCACTTCTGCTTCTGAGGCTACAGTCAGTAGCTGAATTTTCTCCTGTTGGTGGTTGAAGCACTGCACCCTACTGGAGAACAGCTTATCTGAACACAAACAGCAAAAAAAAAAAAAAAAAAGTAAATGAATGAGTAAATGGAAATGTACCAACTCCAGAGGAGAACATGAAGAACTGCAGAGGACGTGACCAGGTCAGGCAGATGGTTGTGGTGAAGACAGGGCAAGGAACCATGAAGCAGAGCTCTGATACTTGCTGCACACAGACCCTGAACTAGTCTAACTACCAGGCAGAAAGAACCAGCAGGCAGGGAATCTCGGGGAGCAGACGTGAACCAATGCAAGACAACAAGAGATAACAAAAACAAGAGCAAAATAAAACGGGCAAAAACTAGAACAGAAACAATCAGAAACTAAATATACCTGGAGCAATAGCAAAGGAAAAATGTAAATAAATTATATAAATGAATAACTGGAACTTGTAAACAAAGAAATAAAACAAGACTGCAACCTTGAAGACAAGCTAAAGAGAAAATAAATAAAAGATTAGTTAAAAGCAAAAACAAGAGGTGAAACAAAATTAAAGCTTGGAAGAACTAGAGCAAAATAAAGACGGAGAAGGAGAAGGAGAAGGAGAAGGAGGAGAAGGAGGAGGAGGAGGAGGAGGAGGAGGAGGAGGAGGAGGAGAAGGAGAAGGAGGAGGAGGAGGAGGAGGAGGAGGAGGAGGAGGAGAAGGAGGAGAAGGAGGAGGAGGAGGAGGAGGAGAAGGAGGAGGATGAGAAAGAGGAGAAGGAGGAGAAGGAGAAGGAGAAGGAGAAGGAGGAGAAGGAGAAGGAGAAGGAGAAGGAGAAGGAGAAGGAGAAGGAGAAGGAGAAGGAGGAGAAGGAGAAGGAGAAGGAGAAGGAGAAACAAATACGTTCTATATTTATGTAAAATTATGTATGTATATATGTATGTGTAGCCTATATGTGTAATATAGCCTATAGCCAATTTTTATAATATATAAAAAATGTGCATGTATGTACTAAGAAAGATATTCATTGATTTTTAGATGCAACCCCAACTCCAAATGTTCTTGGCAGCAGATAAAGACAAAATATAAAAAATATAATTCAAAGTGGTGAGTATTTACCACAACCTTTTATTACTTTTGTGAACATTTTATCACAAACACTTGTTTGCAGCAAACAGAAAGAGTTAAATTCAGAAAACCAGAATACACTGGCGGAGGAGTTGGCTCTGAGTATAGGCAATAAGGGACGGCCGATTATGGATGGGATTACAGGTGCTGTACAATCTGACCCGGGTGCTGGCTCCTCTAAGCAAGTAACACTGGGTACGTGTGCAATACATTACTACTTTTAAGTTTTAAATATGGCTGACTGTATGTTCTGCAGTAGAGGGAAATACAGTGTCCCTGTTGAAGCCAGCACACATACACACAGTCTCCCACACAGAGGTCAGTATGCAGCAGACAGAACACCAAACATAACCTGCTTTACAACAGTTATGCTTTACATTGGCCTATTTTTATTTATTAGGGTGGAGGAAATGATGAAGACACTCTGTCTGTGTGTTCTCAGACAGTTGCTGATGTGAATGCACTGGGCTTTTTATTATGGCAAACATTTGAATGTGTGGCATAAAAAATGGACTGGCCCTTACACATCTCTTTTATTGATACTTTGCAGTCACGTGACTACCACGGATACCTGGCGGGCAACAAACGGGTATTTTCAACGTTGAGTCCTGTAGTTCCAGGACTTTCTAGTAGCTATCAAGTCTGTTAGCGAGCTAGCTGCATAACTATGGACTAGGATTAACTCCAAGGTAGCTAAATTGTGTAAAGCAGACAAGTTTTTTTAAGATAATCGAGCAGTAATAATTCCTCCGTAAATAATCTAGCTCTACTGTTGGGTCATCTCTGGTTCTCATTGAAAATCATAGATATCGCAAACCTCAAAACAACCTATCACACACTTCTGTTATTGTTAGCAAAAGACGACAGCTGTTACTGTGCGTTCACACCGCCACCGGCGAGAGCGTTAAAGTGCCCGGAAATCATTCATTTTCAATGAATTTTGCCGCTCTCGCCGGCGGCGGTGTGAACGTACAGTTAGTCTAGCTTAGACTCATAACACAAACAGCTGACTCGCCGAACCAGCTGGTGAATACTGGTGGTGTTGATTGACAAAACTACAGTAACTTAAAGACACGATTAATTACATGATCATACACCCATTGTATTCAAACAAATGTTGAAATTACCTTTGATGGTAATGCACAGACGTGTGTATACTGTGAAGGTTGCTTATCTCATCTGCGGTTAGTGCATCCAATTGCACAACAACTATCTGGCATGTCGTTTACACCTCAAAACACCAACTTTTGTATAGTAAAACTGGCGACCCTTGATTAGTTTACTGGGTTTCGTTCTTGCCCGCCAGCCAGTACTTATGACGTCACGTGCAAAGTATCAATTGTAGGATTTTTCACAACCTGCCCCAGAAACTGAGGCCTCTACCTCAATGGGCTTCAGAAGAAATGTGAACAAGGTAAGGATTTAAAACCCTCGACATAAATTACAGTCAGTCCTGTGTTTGTAGGAAAACAAACTTTTTGTGATTTGATGAGCCTCCAGAAAACTTGTAATGATCATGTTTGTGGTGGAATTGTTTTAGGTGGAAACAGACTCAGTCAGGGCCCTGTACAAAATGAGTCTTGAACTAGACTGCACACTAAAGGAGACTTGAACTAGACTGCACACTAAAGGAGTCTTGAACTAGACTGTTCACTAAAGGAGACTTGAACTAGACTGTTCACTAAAGGAGCTGGACTGAGCTGAGGAGGCTCCAAAAAAAAAAAAATTGGAGATCAAACAGCTGGATAAAACTGATCTCAGTATCTGAACTTATTTAACCAAGTAACACTTTAGTATGAATATTTATTAATGCAACTTTCTCTTGCTCTCTTTCTCCCTCCCATCCCACAAAACCAATAAAAACAGTTTGAGACATATCTGCAGTTTCAATGTGCTTTTATTAAGTGTAATATTGTGTGGTGATTGCATCTACATCTGCACCAGCTTTGTGGTCAAGTGTGATCGGGTCAGTTTCATCGGGGAGAAGCTGGTTTTGTGGTGTTTCTCGCTCCTTTCTACTGGTGGCTATATTGTGCAGAATGGCACATGCAGCCACTATCTGTGATGCCCGCTCTGGTGACTCTGAAGCGCTGAACACAGTTGAAATGTGCCTTTAGGAGGCCAAAGGTCATCTCAATCGTCACTCTGGTTTTACTGAGGGCCACATTGAAGCGGTGCTGTGGCCCTGTCTGAGGGTCATGATAGGGGGTTATTGTGTAGGTTTTTCTATCTCAGTTCAAATTAACAGTGTTTTGTGCTGACACAACACAGACTCACAGAAAATTTGTGAGACAAGCACTGGAGCCAGGCCATTTGGAATCCAAACTTGTGATCATACGTTCATGACCACAAGTCGTCTGCAGATGAAATGTTTAGTAGATCATTGTTATATCTGTTAATGTTACTATTAATTTAAAGATTCATCTCACAGAAAATAACCATCTCACATATTCACATCATCTCTACCTGAACATTAAGGCTGTGATAGGACTTCCTATTAACATAATCTGCCTCATGTTCCCCTAGAGCAGTGGAGATTGGAGCAATAGACTGCATACATGTTGCAATTCTAGGGAATCCTATCATAAGATTAACAGAATAATAATAAAGATTTAAAATAATTCTTAACATGTATTATATTGTATAGTACATTTGTGAAATTTGCTTTTTTTTAAAAAATAAAAAAAAATGTGTTCATGTGATGTCACCCTATCAATATATCTAACCGGCAATTTTATAAAAGCCCTCTTTTATGGACATGGTGTCAGGGTTCTGCCCTGGCAGCGTTGTCTGTGTTGTCTCTGTTTAATGTATCTATGTTTATGTTGTGCTTAAACACATGGCTGTGTCTTTGTTTGTGTTTGCCATGTGCTCCTCTGTCCCTTCCTCCTTGTTTCCCGTTACCATGCCCCGTTGTTTAGTTGAATCCTTGTTTGAGTGTTAGCACCTGTCTCCTCGTTAAGTCCTTGAGTGTGCTCACCTGTTCCTCATGTTCTTAGTTCCCTTTATATGTGTGCTCTTTCCCTCTTGTGTTTGCCAGTTTGTTAAATGCTGTACCTCTGAGTACTACTGTGTCTCAGTATCGTTTCTCTTAAGTCTTTAGTGTTTTGTTGTAAAGGTTTGTTAGTGCTCTGGCTACTGCCATTGGCTCTGTCTGTCTTGTTCCCTGTTCCAGTCCTGTCCAAGTCCTGTCCAGCAAGCAGCCCTGTTCTGAGCCTGAGATACCTGAGCGCCAAGCTGTAAGAAGTTCATGTCTGGCTTTAGCTGGTTACCTCTGGTCTCACTCTGATCCAGCCATATCTACACTTCAGCCTGTCACAAGCTGGGCTCGAACTCGGGTCTCAGGTGTGGAGAGTGAGTGTTCTACCACTTAGCCACAGAGGAGGTAATGTTGGACCCAAACGAAACACTCAAGGCAAAAATCCAGGCAAAGTAGATTTATTCAAAAAAAAGATACTTTGCAAGTCCAAAAAAATCCAACAAAAGTTCTTCTCACAAAGAGGTATTAAAAAACAGATAATCCAAAATAAAAGATAACAGGAGAGAAATAAAATAACTCCACAAGGGGAGAAAAACACAACCAAATAACTCAGAATAGCTTACTTGGGATAGCTTAGATAACTTGAAAGGACTCAAGAGTAACAGCAAGGAGACACATAGCCAGGACTCAAAAACCGAGTGAGGAACAAAGGGAAAAAACACATCTTAAATACTCTAGAGGAAACAAGGCACAGGTGACCTGGATAACGCTAACAAGGAAGAACTAAAGCAGAGGGGAACACAGGTGACCTCTAGAGGCCTGGAGACTAACAACAGGAGGCAGGATGCTGACACAGCCTACGGACACCTCATTACATCTGCTGCTCTGCTGTTGTCATTGTCTCAGTTACCTTGGTAATCGCAGTAAGTGGGGAATGCCGCCAAGCCCACCTGCATCTGCCTTCAACTTTCCCCGCTTGTCTCGTCACATTTATGATCCTCCTCTGGCTTCTACGAGGAGACTGAGATCCAGACGGAATAGGGCAGTCCAGTCCACCACATCTACCTCAGAGCCAGTCAAACCAACCCCCACCACTTCTCAGACATCCAGGTCAGTCCCAATCACTTCAAGATCTGAGTCACTATCTGTTATTCAAGACACAGTCAAGCCAACTGCTGTCATCTCTCAGACAACTATGCCAGTTACTTCAAGATCTGATTCACTATCTGTTATTCAAGCTACAGCCAAATCAACCGCTGTCATCTCTCAGACAGATATGCCAGTTCCAGTCACTTCAAGATTTGAGTTACCATCTGTTATTCAAGACTCAGTCAAATCTACCGCTGTTACCTCTCAGACAATAACGCCAGTCAATCCAAGATCTGAGTCACTAACTGTTATTCAAGACTTAGTCAAATTAACCGTCGTCACCTCTCAGACAATTACGTCACTCCCAGTCACTTCAAGATCTGAGTCTCTATCTGTTCTTCATGACACAGCCAAGTCAACCGCCGTCTTCCCTCAGTCAATTACTCCTGTTCCAGTCATCTTTGAGTCTGCCGACTTAACCTCTGTTTTCCCTGTTATTAACGAGAACTATCCTGTTTCTTCAGAGCCTGCTCAATCTGTTTCAGTCAGTGCTGATTCTACGAGGGTTACTGCTTCTCCGCCTGGGTTGGCCGAGTTAGCTGCAGATACTACAGAAGCAGCCCAGCAAGCAGTATCAGCTTGTCGTAAGAGGAAGAAGAGAAAGGCACGTGCTGAACGGTCTACATTTCTCCATTCCCAAGCCTCAGTTCCAGTGGTTTCTGAGGTGTCAAGCCAAGTGAATTCTATTCCCAAGCCGTTGATAAGCAATATCATTCCCTCCGAGACAACGTCTACCAGTCCTGTTATGTTTACTGATCCCAGTCCCAAGATGCCTATTGTCATTGCTGCAGAGGCTTTATCTGAACTTCTAAGTAGTCTTGTCAAGATCCTGAAGATGCCTGTCAATCCTATCTTGTCCACTAGTCCCAAGTCTGCTGTTGAGAGGGCATTCTCTGAGCCCACTGCTGCAACAGAGAGGGCGTTTCCCGAGCCCGCTGCTGCTACAGAGAGGGCGTTTCCCGAGCCCGCTGCTGCTACAGAGAGGGCGTTTCCCGAGCCCGCTGCTGCTACAGAGAGGGCGTTTCCCGAGCCCGCTGCTGCTACAGAAGGTGCTCTCCCAGAGCCCGCTGCTGCTACAGAGAGGGCGTTTCCCGAGCCCGCTGCTGCTACAGAAGGTGCTCTCCCAGAGCCCGCTGATGCTACAGAGGGTGCTGTCCCAGAGCCCGCAGATGCTACTGAAAGCGCTGTCCCAGAGCCCGCAGATGCTACTGAAAGCGCTGTTCCAGAGCCCACTGATGCTACAGAAGGTGCTCTCCCAGAGCCCACTGATGCTACAGAGGGTGCTGTCCCAGAGCCCGCTGAGGCTACAGAAAGCACTGTTTCCAAGCCAGCTGCTCCAGAGTGCATAGCCCAGGAGGGTTCTCCCGAGTCGTATCCCGTGCACGTCTGCACAGCCCAGGAGGGCGTCCCCGTGCACGTCTGCACAGCCCAGGAGGGCGTCCCGTGCACATCTGCACAGCCCAGGAGGGCATCCCCGTGCACGTCTGCACAGCCCAGGAGGGCGTCCCCGTGCACGTCTGCACAGCCCAGGAGGGTGTCCCCTTGCATGTCTGCACAGCCCAGGAGGGCATCCCCGAGTCAGTCCCCGTGCATGTCTGCACAGCCCAGGAGGGCGTCCCCGAGTCAGTCCCCTTACCTGTTTCCAAGACCTTCCCCGATCCTACCAGCCCTGTCTTTGCCCCCAGGTCTGTCAAGCCCCCTTGGAAGCCCAGACCAGCTAGGCCAGTTCCTGATCCCCAAAGTGCCCCATATCAAGTTCCCATTCCACCCTCTGTTTTTCCTGGTTATAAGCCAGTATCCCCTTTGTCAGCTCCTAATCTTTTCCCCGGTTCTGTTCCCACCTGCCATATGCCACCTTTTGTGTTCCCTGGTCAGTTTGGGACTTCCATGTCTACGCCCTACCCTCCCCCCCAGTTGTTCTCTCCATGGTCTCTGCCTGTTTTGGACGCCTGGAGGCGTCCTTTAGAGGGGGGGTACTGTCAGGGTTCTGCCCTGGCAGCGTTGTCTGTGTTGTCTCTGTTTAATGTATCTGTTTATGTTGTGCTTAAACACATGGCTGTGTCTTTGTTTGTGTTTGCCATGTGCTCCTCTGTCCCTTCCTCCTTGTTTCCCGTTACCACGCCCCGTTGTTTAGTTGAGTCCTTGTTTGAGTGTTAGCACCTGTCTCCTCGTTAAGTCCTTGTTTGTCTGAGTGTGCTCACCTGTTCCTCATGTTCTTAGTTCCCTTTATATGTGTGCTCTTTCCCACTTGTGTTTGCCAGTTTGTTAAATGTTGTACCTCTGAGTACTACTGTGTCTCAGTGTCGTTTCTTTAGTGAAGAGGTCTTTAGTGTTTTGTTGTAAAGGTTTGTTAGTGCTCTGGTTACTGCCATTGGCTCTGTCTGTCTTGTTCCCTGTTCCAGTCCTTTCCAAGTCCTGTCCAGCAAGCAGCCCTGTTCTGAGCCTGAGATACCTGAGCGCCAAGCTGTAAGAAGTTCCTGTCTGACTTTAGCTGGTTACCTCTGGTCTCACTCTGATCTGCCATATCTACACTCCAGCCTACGGACACCTCATTACATCTGCTGCTCTGCTGTTGTCATTTGTCTCATCTCTACCTATAGATTGGATTGCTACCTTCTCCCACCTCGTCGTGTCATCTGTTTGTCAATAAAGCTGTTAATTGTCATCCTGCATTTGAGTCCTCCTTCACAGATCCATAACACATGGTCGATAAATGTCTGGGGAACACTATTAATGAAACTATTCATGTACTCCTGCAGAGCGAGGACCACCTTGCGAATGGTTCGACAAACCGTGTTTTCCCCCAGCTTCTGTGCGTCACCCACCGTGCAAGTATGTACCACTTGCAAAAAAAAACGCAACGCAATACCATTTGCGGTACAGTAAGTGCATGAATTCGACGTGTTAAATTCTTTATGTGCGGCTCAAGAAGTTCGCAAAGATAAGACATTCCTTCCATGGAAAATCTGTATCTTTCATACAAGTAACTATCAGGAAAGACAAGGGGATTTTGTCTGGCTAAAAACTCTTTCTCTACGAAGTGCTCGTCAAACAATTTGCGCTGAGATGTCCACCGGATTTGGAAGAAGCTACTTTCATAGCACCTAAAACCCAGGGTTGGCGGAAACTAAACTGAAACTTAGCTGGCTAGCCACCTAAACCGGCTTCATGGTATAGGCCCCAGGACATGGCAAACACAAATCAAGACAGAGCCATGTGCTGACACACAAAACAAACATAGAAACATGAAACAAAGACAATACAGACAAGGCTGTCAGGGCAGAACCCTGACACATACAGCTTTTTTTACAGCAGATGCCGTTGAAAACACAGTAAGTCTATCCCTCAAAGCCTCGCTTTCATACCTGTCATGGCACTGCTCTGAAAAAAGGTCTACAGCAGCAAGAGTAATATTACAAGATAACTGTACTGTTACAGAAAAACACATTTTGTGTGTTATGAATGTAAAATGGATGTACTACAAGTACATTTATCATGTTGTTTTGTCATTGGCCTGTTTACACTTGGCCACTTCATGCATAATCTCTGATCAAATAGCTATGTGATCATGAAAAGACCATGTAAATGCCCTCTGAAACACATTTGAGACAGACTGCAATCCCATCGTAAACCATTCCATTGAGGTGCACCTACAGACACAAATGGACAAGTGTCACCGTATCTGCCCTCAATGCATCTGCCTGTTTTATGAATACTGTGTTTTGGAAATGCTACTTTTTTTACATACTATTTTTCACATAATATATAGTAAGGAAGTGGCATATTTAGATGCAGTGGAGTATTCGCATAATCTCGGGTCCAATCATTATGATTGGTCCAAAGGAGACTCCTTACTTTAGTGCATCCAATCCTCGTACATGTTAATTAATCTTATGCTTTGTTCACACATAGCTTTAAAAAGGTAATTTACAGGTAATATTACAACTTCTTATCCTGGAATATTACTTGAAAATTGTGATTATTATAATTTTTTTTAAATGATTTCTAGAAGATTATCGGTAACACTTTACAATAAGGTCTCATTTTTTAACATTAGTTAATGTATTAACTAACATGAACTAACAATGAGCAATACATTTGTTACAGTATTTATTAATCTTTGTTAATGTTAGTTCATAAAAATCCAGCTGCGCATTGTTTATGTTTGTTCACAGTGCATTAATTAATGTTAACAAATAACATTTGATTTCCATAATGTATTAGTTAAATGTTGAAATTAACATTAACCAAGATTAATAAATGCTATAAATATTCATTCTTAGTTTGTTAACTAGTCAACTAATGTTAACTAATGAAACCTTATTGTAAAGTGTTTCCAGATTTTCTTTTTGATGATAAAGTTCAGTAACATTATTGTACAGTGACTTTGTTACACAAGTACATGTACTTACTGTGTACTTATTAACAATAAACTACGCATAATTACACGCAACTAACCCTAAACCAAACCCAAATGCTAACCCAATAGTAATTGCATGTTAATTGATATTACTCAGCACATACATGTGTAACACCTTAAAATAAAGTGTAACTGTTTCTCTGTATGCAGAGATTAAATCTAATTCTAAAATGATAACTGAGAGACACAAAATCAGCAGAAACAACATTTTCTAGTAAGAAAAGAAAAAAGTATGTGATTACTTTGTAAAATTGCAACATGTGGGATATTAATCATCAGGAGTGACAATGGTGTGAGCAAAGCTGCGTGCTGATGAATACACTTGGATTATGCAATTGTGTCGGACTTGTTTTAATTTTCAAGATCTGAACATCAGAACCCTCTTCACATTAGATACATGCAAAGCAGGAACCAAATTCTTCAGAGATTTACTGGTCTGTACAGGATTTCAATCAAGCACCCGGAAGCTACTGAAATAATAATAACAAAAAATCATGTAGCAGATATATTTAAACAGAATGTATACTGTGTTTGTACACCCTGCATCCTTCGGTTCAGAAGACAGAAAATGCAAGGCATGAGTCAGTGAGGTTTCTCCGCCACGCTTCATTACAAGAGCAGAGGGCAGCGTGAACAGAGCCTCAGGGTGTAACGTGTGCCTGGCGTCTGCTGCCAGCGCTATCATCTCTGATTAGACTACACAGAGTTCAATGCCACTTGCAGATGGTGATTGCGGTTAAGTCTTCACGTTTACGCACACAAATAGCCTAAAGGAGTCTGATCTGCACCTGCTCTTCTCTTTACACAAGGCAAACACTTGCAGGGGGAGTGAAGGTTGGAGAGTTCAGGAGATACGGATGAGTAGAGAGAGTATCAAAGAGGAGGGGTGTTTTCCATTCATTCACTACACCTGGATAAATGTGCAATGACTGAGTGACTAGTGATTGAGTTTCATTCTCTCTGCAGTTGTGGAATGCATGTGAAAAAGAACAGAAAAAAAGAACAAGGATTTTGCTTTTATTAAGCTTTTTAATCATCATAAAATATAATGCAATAGAGCTTTTGTTATATTTTTGATTAAATATGACGTAGAACCCATATGATTTTAATACAAATGTATATATTTATTCATTCATAAAAAAACATCTACAGTCTTACACATGGAAATAAAATAAAAACATGGTTTTGAAAAATTGTTAGCTTACAATTCTGAATCTGATTCTATATAGTGATTAGTGATTCTGAATCACTAACCACAATGACCCATTAAGCAGTCTAATGTTCTGAACTCCAGTGGCTGTGATTGTCACATAGTTGTTTAAATTTAGTTTGTAATGGCTGTGTTTGGTGTTATTGCAGAGCCAATGATGCATGAACAGATCTCATCAAACCACATTGTCACAGGCGGTTATGCTGTCTAAAATCAATTCTTTACTCTTTTTTGAAGGCACAGTTACAATTAATTCAGCCCTGTTTTCACATGCCTCAGAAGCAACCGTCACATTAGCGTTAACTGTTCAGTAAATGTCAAACGACATCTGTTAGATATGTAACCCTGAAATTTTAAGGACTGAAGTTTTAAGAATCGTGCTTTTTTGTTTTTAAACTACACCGTATTCAGACCAGATTATGTTATGATTAAATGGAAAAAAAGGCGAAAATGTAAGACATAAGGCTAAAGAGTAAATTTGACTAAACACTATTCAGGTGGTTAGAGAGAACTTTGAAAATATATTTGGATTGGCTATCAATATGGCATAAAATGGAAAATACACTCGACACTCTACAAAATATCCTGTTTTTGAAGAAAATCATACATATTTGGAATGACATGAGGGTGAGTAAATGATGACTTATGTGAACTAGTCTGTTTTAATTCATAATTGGCACAATCCGGGATATCAGTCCGTAACAATACTTATGACCTGTTAATCTGCAAAAAATTTATAAATGAAGCAGTCCTCTGTGCACTTTTTCATCTCTGATTTTGTGTATGAATTATTGCTGACAATGTCAAACAAAATAAAGCATAATTTTAGACACAAAACAACTGAGATTTCTCAAATAATATTTTATATTTCTGGTGCTCTGAATCCAGGTATCTCTTTTTTATATTACACATGAATGCACCCTCATAAGGAAGAAGGAAGACAAAAGACACAAGATACTTATTGACTAGTCTTAATTAAACTTATGGCTATAGGTTTGGGTTGGGTTGCTTTCCTACAAACTGGTTACTAACTCCTCCACTCCTTTTTTTTTATTCAAGAGGACAAACCTTTGTTCAGCAACACTACTCTTCTGATTTTCTTCATCACATTTCATTATAAGCATTCTTATATTCCTCTTTTTGGTCCAGGAGTATGGAAGTAAAATAATGTCAAATGTTTTTGAAACAAAAAGCCTGTTGAATTGCACTACTTGAAAAAAATATAGGCATTGCATTAACCATGCTTGCATTTTAATGCATTGTATTTTTAGGGCTTGCATTTTTATGGGCTGAAATTCAACATGGTTGAATATTTAAGCTGTGAATATTTCAATTAAAAACATTTCAAACACATTTTCATTATTAAAAATTCAATAATCCATATTCACCTGTCATATTTCACTTCCAAAATATTCAAACTGTTTAAAAATACAACTTATAATATTCAACAGGCAATTTTCGGTCCATTTTATTTCGCTTTGCAAATTCACTTCCACAAATTCAGTGGTTCAAATTCGACAGTAAATTCAACGGAACTGCAGGAAAAGCAGTAGATTACCGAGATACTCTCCATCTGCTGTTAGTCAATCTCAACAGCAGGGGGTGCAAAAGCTCGTGTTGTTGACGAAGACAGAGCAACAGTTAGAGCAAGCCATTCATTCATAAAATGAAAATGATTATCTGTGTCAGTATGCGGAAAAGATGATAAAGACACAAAAGCTGTGTTTATGTTTCATTCAATAACTTCATTGTTACTTTCCCTGTGTAGCCTACATGTCATCAGCTTTCTCTACATGAACAGGATTATAATCGGTTTCTCTCAATACCTCACACTCGAGGATTCCCCTTCTGTCGGGACAAAACGCTTAACGTAGTTTATGGACTAATACAGTGATATAAAAGACCAAACTCGCACCTTATTGGGGATGTAGGCTGTAGGCTACTATATAGGCTAGTTGGACTAAGAATATGAACGTAACGCGCAAAGTTTCATGCAGAGCGTTTCGTGATATACTGGCATAAAATCAACACTTGATCAATACTAACACTTTCTCTTCTCTTCTCTCTTCTCTTCTCTTCTCTTCTCTTCTCTTCTCTTCTCTTCTCTTCTCTTCTCTTCTCTTCTCTTCTCTTCTCTTCTCTTCTCTTCTCTTCTCTCTCTCTATATGTATATGACTTTACAGTTGGTTTTATGACTGTAAGTCGTTCTATTCAAATGCTATTGAAGTTAGAAACGTGTATACCAAAGTCGTGGTCGCATCGGGGAATAAAATTATAATCTTGTTCACGGTAGAGAAAGATGCTTGTAGGCTACACAGGGAAAGTAACCGTGAAGGCACTGAATTTAACATAAAACCGCCGTCATAATAATCACAAATACACTTGCATTGCTGTTAAATGAGTTTTATGAATGAATGGCTTGCTCTAACTGTTGCTGGTCTTCGTCAACAACAAGCGCTTTTGCACCTCCTGCTGGTGAGGTTGACTAACAGCAGATGGAGAGTATCTCGGTAATCTACTGCTTGTCCTGCAGTTCCGTTGAATTTACTGTCGAATTTGAACCACTGAATTTGTGGAAGCGAATTTGCAAAGCGAAATAAAATGGACCGAAAATTGCCTGTTGAATATTATAGGTTGTATTTTTAAACAGTTTGAATATTTTGGAAGTGAAATATGACAGGTGAATATGGATTATTGAATTTTTAATAATGAAAATGTGTTTGAAATGTTTTTAATTGAAATATTCACAGCTTAAATATACAACCATGTTGAATTTCAGCCCATAAAAATGCAAGCCCTAAAAATACAATGCATTAAAATGCAAGCATGGTTAATGCAATGCCTATTTTTTTTCAAGTAGTGCAATTCAACAGGCTTTTTGTTTCAAAAACATTTGACATTATTTTACTTCCATACAGGAGTAATCACTCTTCTTATATTTAACTAATTGAGCACTTCCACTTTCAGAATTGTTTGACCCTTTCTTTAAGGGCTTAATCATTCTCACCCTGAAACCAAACGAACCAGTGACTTTTCAAAAGCTCCCTATGGGTTAGGAGTCATTAAACATATGTCTTACGTTTCATTTTAATCATTTTATACCCAACACCACACAAAAGCTCAATATTTCCCTTTAAAACATATCTGGTCTCAAAGAGCAATGAGAAGATGAAGTAAAACTGATGCTGAGGAAAAACAAAGAGCTCTGGACCCGTGGAGAGATGTGCTTAAGAACCAGAACAATAGCGATAGAATGAGAGGAGCTGCTGTCATGATGGAGGCAGGAGTTGTGAATGGTGCTCCTGCTGTAATGAGGGATTAGTGAGGGATTATGATTCTTTATTAAGATATTTATTATCCTTGTTAGACGGCCTCTAATGTCAGTGGATCGATTTCCCCTCTACTCACTGCCAGAGAAGAGAGAGAGAGAACTTTTGATAACTGTGCAAAAAAAAGTTTTATAAAAACATGGTTCTTTTCTGAATATCTGTTTTGGATTTGCGTAAAATGTCTGTTTGAAAATGATAAATAATATTGCAAAATTATAGATAATTTCTTATAGTAAACAAGTGGGAAAAAAATAGTGTTTAAGATTATGCAATTATGCTTTTCAGATAAATGTGTATTTTTGAAATAAATAGTATACCAAAAAATAGTCACAATAGTCATTCATCATTTTTTCACCGTCATGTTGTGTCGATATTTGTGGAACCGCGCTTTATGACTCTTTCCAATTATATTCTTTGTAATTTCATATCAACATGGCAATCCTATTGCACATCTACCCACACTGGGCCCCACAACATGCTAGGATGCCCTTTATATCAATGTGGGTATGAATAAACAATCCTAATTAGGGGTGACAACATCAAACTTGAAAAGATACATTTACACAAAACATATATTTAATACTCCCTAATTTACAGAGTCAAAGACATATTGATGCAAAAAAGATTAAATGAAACTTTAGGGACTCTTTTTGTTTTCTGTTCATTTACAAGAACTGTCCGAACAAACCAATTCACTAGTATGAATTTGGAAATTAGACTTCCCGAAGCTACAGAGAGAAAGAGCCATTTAAAGTTTAAAATTTGCTGATTTTAAACCTAACTTTCAACCTTTCTTTTTGAAAATTGTATTGTACTTTGTCTGCTCTTTAAACAGCATTACGGTAAAAATGTAACACTATGGCAACAGCTTTCTTACCTGTGTTTTGCTTTGGGCAGAACTGAGGGAATGACAGTTTTTTCAGGTTTTTTTTTCCTGGATCCTTCATTGGAAACCGAAAATAACACCCCCACTAAATATTAGTTGCACTTGCACTCAGAAACAATGCAAGTTGACAAAATTATGACTAAAAGTGTGCTAAGTATTTCCTACTTCCTGTCACGGGTATGTAGTTTCATTGAGGTTTGGTTTGGTTCTGTTCTGTTTGCCTGTGCTTCCTATCCTTGTTTGTTTCTATGGTTACTGATTATGTTACACACCTGTCTCTAGTTCTGTTGATTAGCCTCATTGTGTATTAGCCTCCCTTAGTTCCCTTTGTTCAGTTTCATCTTAGTTTGAATGTAGTTGTGCTATTCTGTTTTATGGTTTATTGCCAACGTGTTACTTTTTGATTTATTATTAAAGACTGTTTGTTTGTACTCCTTTGTCATTGTGTGCTCATTACAGCCACAGCCTAACAGAAAACCGAACCTAGATTAGATTTTTTTTTTTTACTGCAAAAATCAGGAAAGAACATGGATTTACCTGCTGTGCACCTTCTTTTGCTGGAGCAAGAAGAGTGCTCTTCATGGACCACACAAAGGACTTTCTAGATCTGCTCACTCTGCATAATTTTCTACACCAGGCTCAGCGAGTAGTCCAAGGCACGCCTGCCCATTGACAATCATCTGGGGAATTTCACCGCCTATGTGGAGTGGGTGCTGGTCTGCTATGCAGAAGAATATGTCACCAGATCCAGAGCCGACACCAGAGCCAATCATCGTCATGCAGCCTGAGCCCAACGGAAAGTCTGACCAGGTGTGTGAGCCAGCAACATCACCCGTTCCTGTGGGTGTACTCATGGAGTACGAGGGATGGGTTGGAGGGTCCTGCTTTTCAGATAAATGTCACCCTCTATTTCTCTGTTGGTCCTGCCTAGCTTCAACTCTCCTTTGTCGCTGATTGTCCCACCAGCCTCCCTCTCCTGCCTCCTACCTAAGACAGACGGTTCTTCGGCCCCACCTCCACTGGCCCCCTTCAGTTCCTCTGTGCCTTCTCAGTTTGTTCCCCTCTGCTGCACGGATCACCCTGGGTCTTCCGGTCTCCAGCTCCACCTTGGCATTGGATCCCCTGGCTTCACCTTGGGTTCGCCAAGCCCAAACCTCGGCCCATCGACCAGTCGGCTCTACCTTGGCTCCTCGCTCCCTCAGCACCACCTGGTACCATTATCTTTACAGATCACAGGGCTACCTTGTCCCTCCGGCTTCACCTTGGTGAGTCATTGTACTGCCTACGCTACAGATTTCCAGGACTTTGGCTGCGCCACATCTCTCCACCCCTTTCGGCTCCATCAGGCTCCATCTTCCCTTCGGGTCTGCCATGGTCCTTGGTCTCACCAGCTGTGTCCTCTGGCACCCTGGCTCCACCTCGACCACTCATCACCGTAGCTCCGCCTCGTCCTCCAGGACCTACGATGTCACCCGGTCTCTGTCTACTCAGCTTCACCTGGGTCTCCAGCTCTCCTGGCTCCACCACTGCTGGACGGATGTTTGACAACACCCTGGCTCCTCCCACCACCACCATGGGCCTTCATTATGGCTGTGCTCTGGGTCGTACCTCCCTCCAGCATCTCCTCCATGGTGGCTTCCTCTGTCAGCCCCTCCTTGTTCACATCCTTCTCCAGCTCCATGAACACAGATTTGAATCAAACTGTTTGAATTTTGCAGTGAGATTTCCTCGCAGGTTTAACATACACAGGTAAATCACCGTCATTTAGGAATAAGATTGCGTAGATGTTTAAATCAAGATTATAATCTTTTAATAAATTTGAGTGCAGCTCTACTATATACAGATATGGATATATTTAAAAAAAAATTAATTTAGTTTTTTACAGTAATTTGTTTCATCATGATTTACAATTGTAATTATTTGATATGTAAATTTAAAATCTTGATTTGTGGGGAAGTATGTTATGGGCTTTTATTTTTCAACTGATTGAGAGGTTTATAGAGGTTTTTGCAGTACAATTTCCATATTTATGTTGATTTACAGTACATTGTGTGCTCAGTGTGTGTGTGATGGTAAAACGGGGGGTTTTACAGACATCTGGAGGAGACCACATTGTCTGCTGGTATATTTACTGATCTGTTCCCTCTTATCTCAGCCAAAATGACACTCACACAGGTGCCCAGGAGTAGGGCAAGCCATTCAGTCCTTTAAGTCAATATTTACCTCACACAACACAAGCAAATCCTAGAGGTGCTAACTTCACATCCAAGTCATTATCCATACTAGTGTTTGTCTTCCATCAGAGTCATAATAATTATTTCTACCAGAAAGACTCGGGAGGCAAAATAATGTAACAATTATGCATTTATTAACAGCCCAGAAAGCAAGTATTATGATATAAAGTTCTTTGACGTAGGCCAGAGGGTATGGAATCTGCATTTCCTGCCTGAAGACGAAGGCAGGGGCACAGCTGACCCCCTGGGAGGTATGGGAAGCGACCATCCTGGTGGTGGTGGTGGGGAGGATGGAGGGGAAGGGACCATCCTAATGGTGGTGGGGAGGATGGAGGTGAATGTAGGCGTCAGCATCTGCGAACTCAGACATGTGAGTACCGATCTTTTATACTACAAGTATTAGAACACGATTGGATAGATGAGAAAGGTAATAAGTGACGTAACAATTGAGTCTTCCCAGAAGAACTTAAGCTAAAGCTTTCATATCTGGGTTCATTTCTGCAGACAAAACTCCATTTTCATCAGCCAGGAAGGGTCCAAAACAGTCCAAAATCACTGAGGCAATAGATTTACACTTCAGGGACAGTTATGATTTACTGCAGATGTAGTCTGCTGGTAGTTTGCATGTGTTTGCATAAGGGGCGGGGTGGACTGGATAGCGTGAATCAACTGTTAAGATAGTGTGAGTTGCCTGCCAGGACGCATAGTAATAACAGATACGCCGTATGGCAAGAGATGAGGGAGGAGTCCCTGGAGCACCCTCTATTTCTCACCTCAGGCAGGCCTTGAGACCTGTTCTTACACGCTAGCTGAGTTAAGGCTGTGGTGGGCTTAGGGCAGGTTGGGACAGATCTCACTAGTGCTCCATATTGCTCTTAATCTAATGCACGTCTCTCTGGCTCACAGAGTTTACATCATATTCTCAGAGGTATTGAGTTAGAAGTTAGTGTTTGACACTTTTCTTCCAACAGTGCAGTGTAGTGACACAAACTGATATTTAGACCCTATAGATATTTAGGGAACATTATTGGTATTTCAAAAGTATGCTAAGGAAACGATATGTAATACATTTGCAAAAGTTCAAATGTTTGGGACCAGTAAGATATGAAGAGTTCAGATGCAAAAGCCTCTAAGTGCCATCTCAAATTTCCTTCTAGAATGATAATTTTTATGAAGCTCATTTATCCAGTAATTTCCAGTAATTTCACTTAAATGGCAATGAAAATTACCTATTAATTGCCATTTAACTGAAATTACTGAAACGAGCTTGATAAAAATGATAATTCTAGAAGAAAATTTCAGATGGCACTTAGAGGCTTTTGCATCTGAAATCTTCATATATATATATATATATTATTTTTTTTTATTATTATTATTTTTTTAAATTAACATTTTTATTCAGCACTGATATATTAAATTAATGAAAAGTGACAGTAGACTTTTACATTGTTCTAAAAATCAAAACAAAATCCTATTTCAAATAAATACAAAATTCTTTTGAACTTTCTGTTCATCAAAGACATCCTGAAAAAATTAACATGGTTTCAACAAAAAAAAAAAAAAATTAAGCAGCACAACAGTTTTCAACATTGATAATAAATATATATAAATGTAATAAATGTTTATTGAGCACTAATCAGCATATAAGAATGATTTCTGAAGGATCATGTGACACAGAAAACTGTGATGGCTGATGAAAATTCAGCTTTGCCATCACAGGAATAAATTACATTTTAAAATATATTTAATTTGAAAACAGTTTTTTTTTTTAAAGAATATATTAGACTAATATTACTGTATTGTATCTTTGGTGAGCATAAATCTTTCAAAAGCATTTAAAAATCTTACCGATCCCAAACTTTTGAATGGTAGTGTGTGTCATTTACATCATTGTCTTGATCATAGAGCATTACAGGCTGTAAGTGATATAAGTGATTACAACGCAGCTAAATAAAACCATGAAGTTCGAGTGTGTAGTTGAATGTACAGTGAAAATGCATCAGGCTGGTGTTGTGAGGGAAGATATGGATTTATGGAGAGTGGCGCCATCATCTGGTGTAAAATTCATCACTAGTGAATAGCCACTAACCTAAATGCAGGTAGTGAAGTTATGCAATTAAAGATGATTTATTACTGAATGACAGGAACAAACAAACAAAAAGATTTATTATTAATTGATTTTTTTTTTTTTTTTTTTTTTGAAGGACCATATTGGAAGCGGCTGCAAGCGGCATCATTCTTCATTTTAATGATAAAGTTATAGATATTAGAAGATATTTTAAAGAATGTTGGTAAGCAGACAGTTGACGGCACCCATTGACTTCCATAGTATATTTTTCTCCTAGTAAGTCAGTGGGGTCCATCAACTGTCTGGTTACCAGCATTCTTCAAAATAGTTTATTTTGTGTTCATCAGAAGAAAGAAACTCATACAGGTTTGAAACACCATTAAGGTGAGTAAGTGATGACAAAATTTTCATTGTCGGGTGAACTATCCCTTTAAGTGCAATCTTAAATAGACTTAAATTTATGAGAAGTACATAAAGTAGCCTATACATATTTAGTCTAAAAGAAGTATAGGCCTACTAACAGATGAAAACGTATAATGCGATGCACTTACTGCCGTTCTACCATATGTGAACAGCAGGGTGCGATATCACTAACAATGGAGCTGTTCATAGTTTGAACTTAGACTCAAATAGCCTATAAAGAAATACGATCAGTGCTCAACTTCGCACTTGTCTCTCAGCCGCCTGCTCATATAGAGACCAATTTATATTATAAAGCTTGTTTTGAGGAAAATTGGGTTGTAGCTTGTTGACTACGTTATTATGATTGGAAATAGGTTTCATTTGTGATTCAACAACGTTTAGCTCACAAGTTATTGATCCGGGAAGTTCGAATCTGTGAATATATTAGCCTACCAACTTTACTAAACTCCTTGAACTAAGCACTGACCGCACTTCTTTATATTCGAGTCAAAGTTCAAAATAAAACCCTATGAACAGCTCCATTGTTAATGTACAGAGCTGAAACACTGCCAGCGGGACATTAAACAGAAAGTATTTGTCTGAGCTCACAACAGGTTTTGCGAGAGAACACAAAATATCTGAAAAATATTTTTTTTTAAAGAACTAATAGTCGAAGTTTATTCGGAATTTGAATGTTTAATCAAAACGCCAGGGAACACCTCAAAGTCTGCAAAATCTCTTATTTTGTTTTCAAAGAAAAATAAAAACTCATCACATGACGGGGATGAAACCCCCGGAGAGAGTCCAGCCAATGGATTTAGAGTAGCATTTAGATTTAGAGTAGCATTTATAATATTAAAAAGTGTCTTTGGTCTGGAGCAGTTCTTGTTAATAATGTTTGATAGATGTCGACATTTGGCTTTTTTTACTTCCTTCTGGTATCTGCGCAGAGAGTCCTTTCAAATCACAAATGACACCTGAAGCCTGTCCTTTTTCCACTTTCGTTCCGCTCTTCTGCAACAGCGTCTAAGGCAACGAATGGAATCATCAATTCAAGGTTCAGAGTAGGATTTAGTCGCGGTGATCTTAAAGGGGCCACGGCGTTCAAGACATCAGAGCAGGTGGAATTAAATCTGGAGTAAAGTACTTCTGCGCTGGTCTCACAAGCAAATTCATCAGGCGATGGCATCACTTCATCAAAGATGGTTAGGAAAGATGATTTTGTATGGTTATTAATGTAACGATATGGAGCCTCACGAGGTAAAACTGTAGATATTTTCGCATGGCAGAGTACAGTAAACATAACAGTCTTATGATCAGAAAACCCGTTTTCACAGACTTCTAAGTCAGCAATACAAACTCCATGCTGGAGCACTAAGTCAAGGGTATGGCCACCTTTGTGTGTGGAAACATCGATCCCCTATAGTAAAATCAAAAGCATTTAGTAGATGCATAAATTCCTTAGCCAAACAATCATTCATGCAGCATACATGCACATTAAAATCACCCACGATAAGAAACTTATCATATTTTGGGGTCAGATCACCATGGAATTCTGCAAAGTCTGTTATAAAGTTTGTGTTATATTTTGGTGGTCGGTAGATTACAGCAATCAGAAGTGGATCAGTAAGTTCAAAGCAAAACATCTGAAGTTCAAAACTGCTGTAGCTGTTACTCACCACCGAACGACAAATAAAATGCTCTTTGTATATAGACACTAGTCCACCACCCCGGCCAGTTGTCCGTGGGGAGTTAAAATAGCGACATTTGTTTGGCAAAAGTTCGGTAAAAGGGCTCAGATCTCCTGGACAGAGCCGTAAGAAATAAAAAATCCAGTCTCTGCGCAGAGAACAGATCGTTTAAAATAAAAGTTTTATTTACGATCGATCTGGGGTTTATCAAGGCCATCCTTACTTTCAAGGGATTTGATGTAGATTCCTTTTCATGTACTGCGCGTGGTAACGAGCGAAGATGATTTAAACACACTCCTCCACGATAGAAACGAGGAGAAAAAACAAGAGTGTGAACGCTTGAGGGCGAAGCCAGCTCAGTCGGAACCAGGGGAATTATCCATTGTTGAAGCGGATCCAAAGACTGTCTCCGAACAGCTCGGCGCCAGGTGAGAGGAAGCTCTCCATGCCACAGCAACTCCAGCCTCAGCTTAACCGCGATGCCAGCTCGTTTTCCCCAGCGTCGCCTCCGCCTCCGAGTCGGAAGAGAGCCAGGCCAGCGGCGCAGGTATCCAGGTATAGATGATAAAACAGGTGGTGGTATAGAGTGATAACCATCCTGTAGTTGGTATGGCTGCACATTTGATGAGATTTCCACGTTTAGATTTAAAAGAGTTTCTCGATTATAAATCAGTAGTGACGCGCAGCATTTCTGCACGGTAGCACAAGTTAAAACATATAAGCAAACAAACAACAGACGGAGCAATAGACGGCGTGCCACACACATCGGCGCCATCTTAGGCCTCATCTTAGGCCCTTAGGAATCACCGATGCAAAAATGGACAAAACCTGTGCGGCATACTTTTCGCCTAATGAGCAACAGCTTCTTATGGAAACGTATGAAGTGAAACATATAATATGTAAAAAAGGCAATACAGCTGCTGTAATAAAGCAAAGAGAGAATGCCTGGCAAATACTAGATGTACCGCATGGCGGTACAAAATATGACCGCCGCTCAGGCCTGCACTGGCTTTGAATTTATTTTATACCCCCCCATGGATGAAATTCTACGAAACTTAGCATACCCCCAGAGGATGTCAAGTTAATCATACACATGAAATATGGTGCAGTTCTGAACATCTCAACTGAAGATAGGGGCGATTAAAGCAGAATAATATTGCATTTTCATTTTTTATGGGAGGGGCGCAAATCACAAATGAGTGATTATGGGCTAGGTTGATGTGGGCCCTTAAGAGCAACATACCATAAAAATGTCTTCATCCTCAGTGCCACGGTTCAGGTAGTTATTTAGGAAAAACTGCATTTTTTGGGTTTGGGGGGGCCCAGCGCGGGGGGGGAGTGGCCCCCGGGGACCAAACGAAATTTTTCCGTAAAAGTCTAGTGGGGCTACATGCCCACCAAATTTCATGTTCCCCGGTGTTTCGGTGTCCCTGGTATTGTTGACGAAAAAATTCAGTAGATGACGAAAAAAAAAAAAAAAAAAAACTTTGACAATCGATTATGGGCTAGGTTGATGTGGGCCCTTAAGACCAACATACCATAAAAATTTCTTCATCCTCGGTGCCACGGTTCAGGTAGTTATTTAGGAAAAACTGCATTTTTGGGGTTTGGGGGGGCCCAGCGCGGGGGGGAGTGGCCCCTGGGGACCAAACGAAATTTTTCCGTAAAAGTCTAGTGGGGCTACATGCCCACCAAATTTCATGTTCCCCGGTGTTTCGGTGTCCCTGGTATCGTTGACGAAAAATTCAGTAGATGACGGAAAAAAAAAAAAAAAAAAAAAATTGACAATCCCTATATGACCGCTTTCGCTAGCTACGCTAGCGGCGGTCATAAATAGCGGACCGATTGAATGCGTTAGTAGTCCAAATAACCAGTGCTCCACTGAAACCCTCATAATTACAATTCAAGGAGTTACTTGTCATTTTCAAAAATAATTGTATACTTTGCCTTAAATGTGACCAGTGGACATGCATTTAACATTAAGAATAATTGCAAACACTTACCCACTATGTGCATATATTTGATCTATTTAGTTTCTATGTCTATAATCTGTTTAATCTTTTTACTCTTATCTATTTGTATGTAGGTTTTGTTTCTAATTGATTTGATGTAATCTATAATCAGATAATTTGCTCTATTTTTATCCATCTAATCTATTTTATCATTTGTATCTATCTATTCATCTTAAAGAACAAACATGTCTGGCAAATAAAGGACTTGGCAACAAGTCAAGATTAAATACAAGAATATTTTGCAGGCTGGTAAGTGACTTGTTTGCGGAGAACATAGTTTATCATAGAACATAGTATCATAGAAGTATCATAGAACATAGGAGTATCATAGAACATAGTCAACAAACAATGTTTGCTGACATTTTATTGTCTGTGCTGATTTTAGCAATAAAAAAAAAAAGTCATATATCTGGTACGGGGGGTGGCCCTCTCCAACCCAAGACTTCACCACAGCAGAGGAGCTGGCCCTGGACTTAAATAAAGGGAAGCCAGTGATTGAAGGGATCCAGGGAGGGACAGCTACTGACTCTGGCCCAGCAAGGGATACTGGCCTCTTCATACAAGTTACATTATTGCCATACATGGAAAATATTGAAATCCATATATATTTTGTTATGTGGACTGTGTGACTTTGCCTTACCTTGCAGTGGCTGGTAACACCCTTACACTTTTGGAGCCACCAGATTATGATTCGCCGGTGAGTACTCTTCATTAAATCATAGGCTTTGCGTGTCCTGTCAAAAATATCAATACAAGTATTGAATATTGCAGAGGGAAGCCACATCTACAGCAGTGGAGTGCACTTCTGCCGATGATGAGACCGTGTCGCTGGACTCCAGAAGGCTTGAGGTATCATGTCAATTTTGTGGAAATAGACACATTTTTTTAAGTTCATAATAGATAAGAAGTCCGGGAAGTGGTACTAATAGAAAATATCATTTGTTACACGATCTTGACATTGGGCAGCCTGGTAACATAGTGAGTATTGCCTAAAGTAAATTTACATTATGCAAAAATTCTGCTAAAAGGTGTTCACAGAATTCACAAACTGTCAGACATCTCTACACAACGCATCTTAAGAGACAGATCGAGCTGACAGAAGTCAAGATTGATGTGAACAAAAGAAAGCTGCAGGACATGGACCTTGAGATGCAAATTAAACGCAAGACACTGAGGAAACTAGAACTGGAAATCCAGAAACTAGAAAGTCAAGTCAAGTCATCTTCATTTATATAGCGCTTTTAACAATGTAGATTGTTTCAAAGCAGCTTTACAGAGATAAACGTATAATTTAAGGTAACAGAGATTGTTTTGGCTTTATAACGGTTCTTTAATAAAGTTATTTTCCAGCTAAAGTTAGTTTTGATTGATTCGCTTCCGTCGCAATGATCATTTGTTATTAAATTTGGGGCCGCTAAGACGACACCATTCTCTCTACACAGACTTTAAACGCGAACCTGTGAGAAACGCAGATGGCGGTCACATGCGCATTAAGAATTGGTTCTATAGTTATGTGCGTTTGAATATATGTGCGCAGGTTTGGAATTCCCTACAAACCAAGCCTAAACAAAGTACTGGCGTTTCCTTATAATTTTTGATACAAAATTTTATTTTATTTGATCAATTCGGGGTAGGTACGCGAATTGAGTTTCCCGACAACGCTTTATCTGTAGAGTGGTAAAGGGATCCTCCATAGGGAGAGACTAGTTGGCACTTCAGCACTGCGTTGGATCGGGTTCAGGCGAAGGTCCTTCATCAGATCTGGATACGGCCTGGATCCGGCTGGCTGCGGGAAAACCTCGGGATAAACAAAGACACTAAAATTAGCGTAGATGCCATTCTTCTCATGATGTAACGAGTACATCAGGATTTATGGGAAGTGTTCCCGGTTCCAGCTGACCTAATCTATGCAGCCTAACATTGAATTCTATAGTCTATAATGTATTATGTGAATGCTAGGTCAAAGAGATGTGTCTTTAATCTAGCTTTGAACTGACAGAGTGTGTCTGCTTCCCGGACAATGTTAGGAAGACTGTTCCAAAGTTTTGGTGCTAAATAGGAGAAGGATCTACCGCCAGCAGTCGATTTTGATATTCTAGGTATTGTCAACTGGCCGGAATTTTGAGATCGCAATAGACGTGAAGGACTATAATGCGTTAAGAGCTCGCTCAAGTACTGCGGAGCTAAACCATTTAGTGCTTTGTAAGTAATCAGCAATATTTTAAAATTGATGCGATGTTTAATAGGCAGCCAATGCAGTTTTGACAGAACCGGGCTAATATGGTCATACTTCCTGATTCTGGTAAGAACTCGAGCTGCTGCGTTTTGAACTAGCTGTAGTTTGTTTATTAAGCGTGCAGGACAACCACCCAGTAGAGCATTACAATAATCTAGCCTTGAGGTCATGAACGCATGAACTAATTGTTCCGCATTTGTCAATGAGAACATATGGCGTAATTTAGATATATTTTTAAGATGGAAAAATGCGGTTTTACAGATACTAGACACGTGACTTTCAAATGAAAGATTGGTATCAAAGAGCACACCCAGGTTCCTAACCGACGACGAAGACTTGACAGAGCAGCCATCAAGTGTTAGACAGTATTCTAGGTTATTACGTGAGGAAGTTTTTTGTCCAATAATTAAAATCTCTCTTTTTTCAGAATTAAGTAGTAGGAAATTATGAGTCAACCAATTTTTTATATCAGCTATGCATTCCGTTAATTTTGTGAATTGGTAAGTTTCGTTAGGTTTTGAAGAAATATACAGCCGAGTATCGTCAGCATAACAGTGAAAGCTAATGCCATGCTTCCTAATGATATCTCCTAATGGTAGCATGTACAGAGTGAACAGCAACGGTCCTAGTACTGAGCTTTGTGGTACGCCATACTGAACTTGTGATCGATGAGACATCTCTTCATTTACTGCTACAAACTGATAACGATCCCTAGTGCAATTCCACTAATGCCAACATAATTTTCGAGTCTATTTAAAAGAATGTTGTGGTCGATAGTGTCAAATGCAGCACTAAGATCGAGTAACACTAATAGAGAGACACAACCACGATCGGATGATAAGAGCAAATCATTTGTGACTCTAACGAGAGCTGTCTCGGTACTATGGTACGGTCTAAAACCGGACTGGAAATCCTCACAGATATCATTTCTTTCAAGGAAGGAACACAGTTGTGAAGACACTGCTTTTTCTAATATCTTTGACAGAAAAGGTAGATTCGAGATCGGCCTGTAATTGACTAATTCTGTAGGATCAAGTTGCGTTTTTTTAACAAGCGGTTTAATCATAGCTTAGTTTAATCAATGAATTAATGATATTAAGAAGAGGATCTATGACCTCTGGGAGCATCTCTTTCAGCAGCTTAGTCGGTATAGGGTCTAACATACATGTTGTAGATTTAGATGATTTAACAAGTTTAGTAAATTCTTCCTCTCCTATAGCAACGAATGAATCAAATTTTCCCTCAGGGAGACTACAATGCACTGCCTGATGCGATACTGTAGTAGACGGTTGCATAGTTATAATTTTATCCCTGATATTATCAATCTTATAAGTGAAGAAGTTCATAAAGTCATTACTGCTGTGTTGCTTGGAAACTTCTGGGCTTGAAGCTTTCTTTTTCGTTAGTTTAGCCACCGGTTCAAATAAATACCTAGGATTACGTTTATTTTCTTCTAATAGGTTTGAAAAATAAGCAGATCTAGCAGCTTTTAAGGCCTCTCTGTAAGCAATCAAGCTCTCTTTCCACGAAATGCGAAATACCTCTAGTTTCGTTTTCTTCCAGTTGCGCTCCATTTTTCTGGCTGCTCTCTTAAGGGCCCGAGTGTGCTCGTTAAGTGCAACGGAGCAACTGTGTCTAAAGTGCTGGAAAAGAGAGTTAAAAGTTTCTGTTGCAATATCAAGTTCTTCTAAGCTATCCGGGATGCTGAGATGATGAAACTGATCAGGAAGATCATTAATAAAGCAATCTTTAGTGGCAGAAGTGATAGGTCTAACATATTTGAAACACAGAGTCGGCTTTGCAGCCTTGGCTAAATGAAGTTTACACGAGACTAGATAATGATCTGAGATGTCATCGCTCTGCTGCAGAATTTCAACAGCATCAACATCTATTCCATGTGATAATATTAGATCTAGAGTATGATTACGACAATGAGTAGGTCCTGACACGTGTTGTCTAACTCCAATAGAGTTTACAATGTCTTTAAATGCCAATCCCAATGCATCTTTTTCATTATCGATGTGTATATTAAAATCACCAACAATTAGTACTTTATCTGCAGTCAATATTAATTCTGATAGAAAGTCCGCAAATTCTTTGATAAAATCTTTATGGTGCCCTGGTGGCCTGTATACAGTAGCCAGCACAAATCTCAAGCGTGATTTATCGTTTATACTATATATTTTTACATTAAGTACTAACACTTCAAAAGAATTATATTTAAAACTTGATTTCTTAGTGGTTTTGAAAATATTAATATAAATTACAGCAACTCCTCCCCCTTTGCGTTTCAGACGAGGCTCATGTTTATAACGGTAATCTTGCGGGGTGGCCTCATTTAAAGTAATGTAATCGTTTGGTTTTAGCCAGGTTTCTGTCAAACCCAGCACATCTAGGTTATTATCTGAAATCATATCATTAACAATGAGTGCTTTTGAAGTAAGCGATCGAATATTCAGCAACCCAAGCTTTAGCATTTGCTCATCTGTATTATAGCTGTTTTTTATTTGTTGAACATCAATTAAATTTTTAACCTTAGATGGGTTAAAACGTTTTTTGGATTTCCAAATTCGGGGAACAGACACAGTCTCTATATGATGATAGCTAGGTGAAAGAGGCTGTATGTGATGGGATTTATCTGACCTGGGTGACGCGAGGCCGCTAGCAGACAAATAAGTAAGTGAAGAGAAGTAAGTGAGCAGAAAGAGAAGTAAGTGACTTCAGTTCATACTCTAACCATGACTGTAACACAATGTATTAATCATCATAATTTTTTCTCTCCAAAGCTCCAAGCTGACAAGTGATAACAGCAAAATAATAAAAGAAAAATAATAAAAGAAAAATATTCCAAAACCATCGTGGTCTTGTAACTTTTTTTATGAATGTCAAGTACACTTTATAGTTATTGATCCAGTGAAGTGGAACTAGAATTTGGGAAGATAACCACAGTGTGTGCTACCGATGCCAAATAAAATGCATGTACACATGAAAAAGTTATATAGCCTACATTATCCTTTATTAAGGGATGGGCTAAATCAAAACTAAATTAACTGAAATAATTTGCAATGTATTGTTCTCTAACAAGTCTACTATTTCTGTCATCTGGGAATATGGCAGCATTGTCCCAATCACCATCCAAAGCAACTCTGGGAGCCCTTTCTTTTCTTAGGCTGGCAATATTGTGCAGCACTGTGCAGGCAACAGTCACGTCACATGCTCTGTCTGGGGAGACCCTCAGCTGGTGCAGGCACTAAAATCGTGATTTCACGAGGCCGAAGGTCATTTCATTTCGAGCCCTGGTTTTGGCATGGGCATGGTTGTAAGCTTGCTGAGCTGGGGTTTGGGGGTCTGTAAGGGGAGTCATCAGAAATGTCTCACAGGCATAGCCTTTGTCCCCCAGCAGAACACCAGAGAACTCACCTGTGAATACAAAACATAATTCTTACAAGTACTGTACTCTTGATGTTCAAGGTGCTTAAAAAAATGGGGTGGCTTACCTAGAGAGTCTCTGGTAAATTCTACTGGCCCGAAAGATTCTGGAGTCATGGACTGAGCCAGGCCACTTTGCCTCTAAATTTGTGATAAGGCAGTCAGCTCATCTGTAAAAATATATAGCCTATTGATACTTTGCACGTGACGTCACAAGTAATGGCTGGCGGGCAAGAACGTCGTTCTCCAGCAACGAAACCCAGTAAACTAATCAAGGGTCGCCAGAAGTAGGTGTTTTGAGGTGTAAACGACATGCCAGATAGTTGTTGTGCAATTGGATGCACTAACCGCAGATGAGATAAGCAACCTTCACAGTATACACACGTCTGTGCAAATTACCATCAAAGGTAATTTCAACATTTGTCTGAATACAATGGGTGTATGATCATGTAATTAATCGTGTCTTTAAGTTACCCTGTAGTTTCATCAATCAACACCACCAGCTGGTTCGGCGAGTCAGCTGTTTGTGTTATGAGTCTAAGCTAGGCTAACTGTACGTCCACACCGCCACCGGCGAGAGCGGCAAAATTCATTGAAAAATGAATGATTTCCGGGCACTTTGACGCTCTCGCCGGTGGCGGTGTGAACGCACAGTAACAGCTGTCGTCTTTTGCTAACAATAACAGAAGTGTGTGATAGGTTGTTTTGAGGTTTGCGATATCTATGATTTTCAATGAGAACCAGAGATGACCCAACAGTAGAGCTAGATTATTTACGGAGGAATTATTGCTGCTGGATTATCTTTAAAAAAAAGTCTGCTTTACACAATTTAGCTACCTTGGAGTTAATCCTAGTCCATAGTTATGCAGATAGCTCGCTAACAGACTTGATAGCTACTAGAAAGACCTGGAACTACAGGACTCAACATTGAAAATACCCGTTTGTTGCCCGCCAGGTATCCGTGGTAGTCACGTGACTGCAAAGTATCAATTAAGGTCATTTAATGCACATAATAATTATGTAGCTGACAGTAACCATAACTCATTCTTACCTGAACATTGACACTGTGGAAGGATTTCCTGTTAACATAATCTCCCTCATGTGCCCCTGAGGGGCGTTGGATACAAATATGGGTGCAATCCACTGTACCATTTACATTAGGAAAAGCTATAACACAAAATAATGAGTGTCATACTGTGACTGTGCTAATGTAACATTTTGTAGTAATCTGTTATTATTCGTGTTACCTGCAATCTTGTAGAACTCCTCCTTGATGTGGATGAATTTTCTGTGACCAGGGAAGGTGATAAATATGTGCACAAGAGATTTCAATGCCAGACTTACATTTCTTATTGTGCGGCAAATAGTGGCTTTATTGAGGTTTTCTGCATCACTGACAGAATACAGAAACATGCCACTTGCAAAGAATCGCAGTGTTATGCAGACCATCTGTGGGACAGTGAGAGCATGGCTCCGTGCTGTCCTGTGCTGTATGTTTGGACCCAGCAGCCTACACAAATATCTGATGCCATCACCTGAGAATCTGTACCTCTCAGTCAGATATTCGTCAGAAAAGGCCAATGGGTCTGCCCTATCTCGGAAGACTCTTTCATGCCTGAATGCTCGTCTGAGTATTAAAACTTCCTCATCAACTACATCATCAAACAAAGGGCAAGCCATTGTGAATAGGAAACACACAAATCTTTAGTCTATACAGTATATACTACATATTGACTTCGTTACGGACTTAATTGAAACCACATTTGCAACTTCATGAGCCATTTCTTATTATCTCATCAACTGCAATAAAATATAATATATTGATATTTTTTCTCATTCAACAGTACATTTCTACTCTATACTTGCATATATAGATATACATAGTCTATATTCTATTTCTCATATTGTATAGTATAGTTCTTTTGCACTGTGTTGGCATTCATTGTGGACAGCAAAGTAATAATTGCTCAGGAAAATCTGCTTTCCTTACTGGGTGCATGACAATAAACGCTTTAAATCTCGAATAATATATATATTCATCAAACCTCTGACAGTGAAATGAACAGCAGTTTTCAATAATAATTAAAATAACAGTACGCATACTTAGATGAATGACAGTATATCTAGTATTTTAATGCAGGACCATGAAGTGACTAAAACACATTAATATCTAGTAGGATTTAGGGAGGAACTAGCCGATAAATCACTAGGATTAATCTTAGCCTGGTTGTTAGCGAGCTCCGGAGCAGGCTAGCTGCAAAGTGTAAATCTCCATAGTAACTTAATGTAGATTAATTTAGCCTCCCTTCATGCAACCGCGTCAGGGCTAAATTCAGCCAGGATAACTGGAAAATCCCAGCTTAAAGGGACACTAGGTAACTTTTTAACCTTAACTGAACAGCTTCGGAGTCAGTGGAATGGTTATATTACTTATTTCGGGTTGAATGGTGGTGGTTTCGCACCCCCCTGGTGCCCGAGAGCGGAAAAAACTCATTTGCAACTTTGGGCCGGCGGCCTCGCCGTCAGGAAGTATCGCGTGATATCAGGTCTCGCGATGTAACGAATTGCTTGACGGCACTGCACACGTACACGCCCCCATTCAAGCACTGGCTAGGTATAAGCAAAGGGCAACGATAGATTGAGTTATGGCTGAGCCTGTAAAAAAAGAAGCAGAAAGCTAGGAAATCTTTGTCGGAGGACCAACGAAAGAGGAAACGGGAGACTGACCGAGCAAGAAGTCAGACTCGAGTAAATATATCGGACCGGCTTTTTCAGAATGGTGAGAACTGAGAGAAACAGAAGCCTGCAAAATGGATGCTGACTTTCTTGCTGTTGCACTTGTAAGTATCTTTGGAATAAACTGTGTTTAATATTTAAATTTCAAGTAATTGCGACCTCAGGATGTTTGCTATTGTCTGTAAAGGTTTTTTATTATGATCGCTGTCTGTTACGGGCTTACTAGTACGCTAGATACTATAACTTTGATGTTAGCATTGTCATTAGCAAACACGTTTGATTTCTGTAGTTGTTTGGCCGTTCCTCTGTCGGTTTTATTTGTGTAACTTACACTTTTATTTTATGTCACTAAGTCAACGCGTCTGATAATAGGCAATATCAGACGCGCAAAATGTTGCACATATCATGATCGAGCTAGAAAAAACGTTCTGATGTTTTCTTAGACAAGCAAAGGTAAACCATCATTCTACCAGATAAACTTATAGACCTTGCTAATATAACTTTAGACAAATATTAGCCTCCGATATATATATTTTTTTATGCTCATGCCCATTCTCCCAAAAACAAACAAACACGAAAGCAGTAGTTCGCCTCGTTCATATCGTTCGTTCCCAGTAAAAATACTAGTATGCATGACAACACAATAAAAAAAAATAATAAAAAAATCGCCATCAGTTGGAAAGAAAGTATTGCTTTACTTGCCTCGGTAGACATAACTGGTTTTGAAATAGCCAGTTCCTCTGCTCAGCTGGGTTGACAGCTGATCAGCTGGGTTGCTCGTGGCGAGGGGGGAGAGGGACAACAGTTCGTTTTTACGACAGAGTGTTTGAAAGCATTTACTACCAGACACTAGGGGGAGCTCCGTAGAGAAAAAACACTCAGACTTGCATAGTGTCCCTTTAATCCCTTATCTTGCTTTTGTGCGATACCCCTCAGGGGTTTAGTTACCCTTTAAGATTTGTAACTTACCTTATCAACTGCAGCCATTTTCTCTTCTCTTTCTCGTCACAGGGAAAGCGGTAAAATGACAGCTGAATGTCACTTGTTTTTTTTTAACTCTGATCTGTTCAAACAACACAGCACTGCGGCATTGTAAAAACACTAGTGAAAGCGGTAGAGAGGACCCGGAAACAGTATTAACGGAGTGTGGTTACATCATGACTTAACAACCAACACGGAAGTGAATTCAACGGCAATTCATCGACTGGCTGCTTGAGGCTGGGTGCAGAAGTGAGTCAAATCTGTATCTCCCCCATGTTAAAATACCCAAATTTACAGCAAAAAAAAAAAAAAAACACATTTACAGCCTGGTGCAAAAAGTGGCTTTGGTCTATATAGCTTATTTTTCCCTTCATGACAACTGTGAAGGGGGTGAATTTTTTTTATAACTCATCTGTTTACATTATATTAAGCCTTAAAGTTCTGCATAATTAAGGGTGTCCACTTTTGAGTGACAGGTGGATTGCCGCTGCTGTGGTCATTAGTCATCATTAGCCATTTGTCTGTTAGCCGCCACGTTACCTAAGCTAATTGTCTGACTGTAAAAATAAATAAATTCAGGAGTGACGCGCTGCCAAGATGGCGACGGTCGGCCACGCCCACTTTAGGCTTCAAAAACGGTATTCAGAAACCTACGGGTGACTTCCGGCAAGATGACGGAACGGGCCTGTCCCAGATGTTTACAAATATTTCGCTATCCAAATTGCCATAATGTGCTCCTTTTGAAATGACAAATAACAGTGAATTTTAAACCACCGAAAAAGATTGTGCACCATGACGTCGGGAAAAAAAATAATCTGCACTGTTAGACAGTTCTTGTAATTTTACAGGAAATTCCTGGCTAATAGTTGCCGTAAATTTACTGTAAACAGTATACAGGACTGTTATTGTAATACTTAATACAACATCCCTACTGTAATTAATTACAATAATCATGTAAATTTACTGGTATTTGCCAGGAATTTCCTGTAATTTCACAGGATAGAATACTGTAAATATTACAGCAAAATGTTATATTTACGGCAACTCAGTAGCCAGGAATTTCCTGTAATTTCACAGGACAAATCAATATACTGTAAAACATTACAAGTATAAATATTACAAGTAAAAAGCTGTCATTTTCCGTATTGGCCAATTAAAAACACAACAATGGTATATTTTCTTTTTTTTTAATTAACAAACTGTGCAAAAATACATATTACAAAAGTATCCACTTTATCACACATAAAACAAAATTTTACTTTTAAAGAGATACTCCACTTTTTGTGGAAATAGGCTCATTTTACAACTCCCCCAGAGTTAAACAGTTGAGTTTTACCGTTTTCGAATCCATTCAGCCGATCTCCGGGTCTTTAGAAGAATGTCAGAGTTTTTGGTCCCATTGACTTCCATAGTATATATTTTTTCCTACTATGGAAGTCAATGGGACCAAAAACTGTCTGGTTACTGACATTCTTCTAAAGACCCGGAGATCGGCTGAATGGATTCGAAAACGGTAAAACTCAACTGTTTAACTCTGGGGGAGTTGTAAAATGAGCCTATTTCCACAAAAAGTGGAGTATCCCTTTAATGAAGAAGCTCACTTCCAGACATCCAGGCAGCCAATCATCAGGGGGAACATGATGATATGGAACAAAGGTGTCCAGCCAGACTTGAACTGCATAGGGGAAGTTGTTCATGTTACTATCCCATCAACTCAAAGTCCAGTTTTCTTAGGAGGGTGCAAACAGGTGCGTTGAGCCTGTGTCTCTTCTCGGCTTTACTGCCCGTCTGGGAGTGGATTCCACAAAAAGCTCTGAAAACCGAGAGAGAAGAAAAAAGTTAAAGTTTTCATATCTGTTAAATAATGACAAATACTGTATAAAAAACATAAGTAACCTACTTGCTCATAAAATAAAATGACTTTGATGTATTTATTTAACATTAACAACTTTAACCATACAATTTAATTTAATGAATTAATGAAAGTTGTAATGTTAAATTGTTGTCCGTCAGTCTCTTCTGTTTACACAAATTATGTCCTGCAGGGGAAAACCAACTCTACTATAGAACAGACACTTAACAGCAATAGCTGGGTCTCCATCCAACTTTTTAATGCACATTTTAACCATTTGAAAAAGAAATCCTGACTGGAAACGGTTAAAATTCACATAAAATATTCTAATGTGAACAAAAACTTCTATGTGGATTGACAAATTTGCATTTTTTGCAATTATATCAGGTGTTTCAAGTTGCCCTGTCAACCTTACGTTTTGATCCCACAGCTGTTCACGACTCCTAGGTGCGTGACCATTTATAATTCGCATAACAGAGTTGATTGAAATGCTCTCCAATTAGAGGGTTTTTTTGCCAAATTTTTACGAATGCGTTTAAAAGTTATGTTTTAATTGGATGGAAACCTATCTATTGACATCATTGCATAGAATATATCATAGAACCTAACAATACTGGTAATAAGGTAATAATTCATGGGACGTTACATATGAGAATGATGGATTCACTTTACAGTAAGAATTATCATGAATTCATGTATAAATTCATGCATGAATTATGCATTCATATCTCATGAATCATCAGGAACTAACACGAGTTCAACGTTTTTCATTCATGACTTCATGAGTGAACAACACCTTAATTAAAACATTAACTAAGATGGGTAAATCATCATGAATTATGATTTATTACGCATGATCATGATGTTTTCTTTGTTCACAGTTATACCACTGTTCATCAGTGTTTCTAAGGACCAGTCACCACTTTAGTTGAGGGGCCACACACATGAAGTCATTGATAGATAATGCTTAGTTAATGATGACTACTGTATTTGAATGTCAACAGTTCATGTCTTCTTCAAAGCCTGCAGGTGATGATGATGATGATGATGTTTATTTCAAACCTGCATTCTAATTTTCTCACAATCAACATAACAGGCAACATAGCAGACAAATTATACAAGTGCATGTTTGAAAAGGAGGTGGACGAAGCAAACGCTTGTGGTAGTTGGACAGACCCCAAAATAGACCAATCACAGCTCAGAGCACACAGATTCTGTTGACATTCAAATACAGTAGTCATCATTAACTAAGCATCATCTATCAATGACTTCATGTGTGTGGCCCCTCAACTAAAGTGGTGACTGGTCCTTAGAAACACTGATGAACAATGTGCTAATGGTCGCATATGTGAACAAAGAAAAGCATCACGATCATGCGTAATAAATCATAATTCATGATGATGTACTCATCTTAGTTAATTTTTTTATTAAGGTGTTGTTCACTCATGAAGTCATGAATGAAAAACGTTGAACTTGTGTTATTTCCTGATGATTCATGAGATATTAATGCATGAATGAATGCGTAATTCATGCATGAATTTATACATGAATTCATGATAATTAATTTACCCATACTGTAAAGTGTTACCTCATTTTCTTTATTAGTGTGTAAACAGTTTAAACATACCTTTGTATAAAGTGCCTGAGGCGTCTTTAGGATACTGCATGTTGAACACATAGTAAGCAGCGAAGGTTTCAGCCACTCCATTCAAAAGACTGTTTTGGGCCCCATCACAACTGTTCCTTCTATGAACACTTGTTGCGATTAGTGTCTCTCCTGAAATGCATTAACACAATATGATAATAAAAGGTGAGTAAATCATGGGGTAATTTTCATTTAAAAGTGAACTACTCTATAAAATAAGGGAAGAATTTACCTTGCACAATTAAGCAAGGTGTGCTGGATAGGTCTCTCTCTCTCTCTCTGGATATCAGCAGCTGTGGCAGAGGGCTAGGCTAGGGAATAAAAAACGTAAACATTACCAAATGTATTACCAATTACACAAATGCCAAATTAAAAATCTATTATTATTTTAGTCCATATAGTCTGCCAGGCAGCCACATGTAATTTGAGACAAACAAAATGGTTAACTTAATTTTAATACTACTGATAATTTGCTGCCTTTTCTGAAGACAAAGAGAGCATTGAAAGCTTTTCAACAGAACCCAGGCTCCGGAAAAAAATATATTTTATGACGATGCTGGTTGGATTTAGTTGCGCACGCGCAGTTTATTTTAGATACAGACAGTTACATGACTGCTCTTCCAACCTGGTTTGCCAAGCACAAAGTAATGTTATAACATATGAGCATACCAGATGCTATATTCAGCTTATCTCACAGTTATAGCTGACTCACATAATTAAAGATACCAGCATTGTCGTTTAATTAAAGCCCATATTTCAACTAAAATGTGCTTGTGTTTATTCAGTGGCCGTAAAATCTAACGTTACAAACTTCGTTTATGCTAGTGTGCAAACCACGGCTTCAAGACCCCCGATTACAAGACAGCAAAGCCCTAATAATGTTACGACAGCCTATACAGTAGCACGTGTAATCAATGCAATAATAACCTGAGCTAACTGATCGGGCTAACGTTAATGCTTATTATTAACAGTCTGGGCTAACGTTATTTGAGCTATCGTTATTGTGGTGGTTTTCCATTAACGTTAGGCTACGTTACAAGCTCAGCTCTACTCGATTCTACTCACCATGTTTGTTTTTCCATTGAAAATAGTGCCGTGTATCTGCATGTGGTAACGTTACCATTTTCTTTATGGATTGAGTAACTTAAAGAAGACGCCGCTTCACCGCGGTCAGTTCAGGTTTATAACGTCGTTACCCGGGAGTGAGCGGGGCGAGTTGAGCTAACGTTATATCTAACATTACTCTGGTTAATGTTACTGAAATATACCAAGCGAAAAATTGTGAATATCTCGTACCTTGTAGCTGCATGTGGTAACTTTTTTCCGTATGGGTTGTGTAAGAAGACGCCACTTCACCGCGGTCAGTTCATGGTGTTGTTTTACCGGGAGTGAGCGAGTCGAGTCGGGGCGAACGTCACAGAAGCTAATGTCACTGAAATATACCAAACGAAACAATCACCACTCATATGACCGGTATTAATATATCCATAGACTTATAAAAATAGATGGCATGTTAACGTTTCATACCTGAGATGTGTTCCTTCCAAAAGCTGCTTCTTCCAAAAGTGTTTGATTCTGGTGCCGTTGGCCGCCGCGGTACCCATAGACAGTGCGGTACCGCGCAATTTCAAAATTCAAATCGCAGCAATCCCACAATGCTATGCGGTGGCTGTAAAATAATGCTTCTACAGTGTAGTTACAACAAAATTACAGGACTGTCCATAAATTTCCCATCATGCATTTGTATTTACAATAAAAACATGAATACAATATGTTGTTGTAAATTTTATTGTAAAAATTACATCAATTGCTAACAGTGTGGCTTTGTCCCGCAGCAACGACACAACTGACGACCATGAGTATGCTGCAAGGATGGAAGTGGATTCCACCGAAAAAACTAAAATAAAAGATCCGTTCTCGCCGTTAAAGAGCACACCAACTGCTAAAAGGCAGGATATGGGGACGGAAGGGAAAGAAGGTATGAATGCGGTCCTGGAATAGCCTGGCTCCGCCCTCCTGCGTACTTCCGCTCAATTATATTTCCCTTCAGTACTACGTCTGGGATTGTGGTGTATTCTTTGGTTTTCTCCAATCATTTTTTTGGTGATCCAATCAGCGAACAGAGGAAGTGGCTGAGAATGATGATGTTGAGGTTGTGCGCTAGTTTGAGTTGTAGGGTTACGTCACGACCAAAGGTTAGCGATTGGTTATGGCAGATCCAATAGTTTTAAACTTCAACAGAGTACCCGCCTACAAGGAAGTTAACGCTTGTCAATGGAGAGAGGCCAGACTCTCTGTTAAAATGCAATGTACGAGAGTCTGGTAGAACCAGGCTAGTCCTGGAAGCAATAAAGCAGCTAATAAGGTGGATACACTATGTACCCAGCTGCAACAGAACTCAATCATGTTGACTAGCTAAGGCTGTCGAGTTCAACGCGGCAGAAATTAAAGATTGCAAAACCCAGTTACAATTGACTGTTCGCGATGTATCGGCTGTAAAGAAAGACAACGCAGAGCTAATGGAGCGTGTCCTTGAGCTAGAACGATACAAACGCCGGTGGAATCTTTGGATTCGGGGACTAAAAGAAAAAGAAGGTGAAGACATACGTGAGGCGGTCGCTGATTTACTAGTTAAAATCTCACCATCATGGTCCTCGAGCATCAACCAGATTGTGGACTCAGTTCATCGAATAGGGAGGTGTGAAGAAAACAAAACAAGGCACGTCATAATTCAGTTCACTCAGAGATTGCATCGAGATGCGCTGTGGAGAATGACCAAGGATCACGCGATCTGCAAAGAACTTCGTATCAGCTTCATTGAAGACCTCTGCAAAGCCGACAGGGAAACCTGAGCTGTACTGTGGCCTAAAATAAAAGAAGCAAGAGATGCGGGAAAGCGTGCATACTTCAGATGTGGTGCTGGATACTGTAATAAACCTTATTGAACAGCCCTACGGTGATCAAAAACTCTCAACAGCCAGCCGGTTTGATCAAAGGGAGTTTACACTTTATTTCAGATAGAGAAGATAAAACTCATAATTATGGGTACAGGTACAGATACGGAGAAGGGGAAGAGAAACATGGGAAGACCCGCAAGGCACATCACTTCATCTACACACAGTGAGTTTCACACTTAATACGTCACACAGTGTTTTATACTCAACGTAGCACCCCAGCCTGCACAACACTCAGTGGACACAAGTAAGGCGTGTTTCTCCATTCTCAGTTCCCCGACCTCCCTCCTTGACCCGCTGTCCGTTACACAATCAAAACAGTCCATACATGCATGAATAGATTAAAAACACTTCCCTCTCTCAGGGCCAAGAAGACCCATCCGTATGGGGTGAATAGTGCAGGCAGCAACCCGTATCCTCATCCAAGGACGCCAATCCACGATCCGGGGGCGGCGTTTAAAGCATAAGTTCGTTCACCAAGTCAATTCATCATTCGCGTCAGAGAATTCTCATTCTCAGAGTCTCAGTGGCAGGTGGGCGTCAGCCGAGCAGTATTCTGAGGTAATTGGTGACACTATAATAAATCCCCCCCCAACTCCACTTTCTCACCCAAATGCAGCTAACTAACTAACTAACTAACTATCTTCATCTCCGGAGGACCTATTGTCCTCGAGAGACAGCCAAAATGTTCTCCACAGTTCACCACCTCAGACCCAAATCTGCTTGCCCCGCGCCTTTTTTTAAAGTCTGAATGTGATGAATGCCATCAGAGCAATCATCTGATCACCCAATGACGTCACACTACAATACATTAACAGAGAGAGAGTCACTTAGGAGCACACAAGGTAACGTGATAGGATCAAGGGGCCTTGTTGTTCAAGGTTTGAAAAAGCCTTTTGACTTTATGATCATTTTGGATGGTTTCATCTACATTTAATCCATACTTAAGGGACATTGCCTGTTTGGGCTTCAGGCAAACGGTTGTTAGTTAGTTAGTTTGTTTGTTATGAATTTTTTTTTTTCGTGCATTTCACTTAATGCTAGGGGCTTAAGAGAGAACACTAAGAGGAAATCAATATTTTTGTTTTGCAAGGGTGAAAAAGCACACTTTATTTTGTTGCAAGAAACACACTCAAAACCAGAGGATGAAAAGTTTTGGGTAAACCAATGGGGTGACAAAATTATCTTTGATCATGGGTCTACTAGATCAGCAGGTGTGGCCATCTTGTTCTGTAACTCACCTGGTAAAATAGTGACATCTAGATTTAGCAATAATGGTCACTGGCTAATTTCTGTTCTGAAAATGGATGATCACTACTTTATTCTGGTTAATGTTTATGGGTTCAATAATTTAATTCAAAACAGACAGTTGATTTCAGATGTTTCTAATGTCATAGTAAACCTCAAACTCATTTATCCAACTGCTATTATGGGTGGTGACTTTAACATGGTTAGTGATGAATGGCTTGATAGATGACCATCCAGATGTAGTCACAGTTCTTACAACCCTGTTTTAACTGATCTTTGTCGCACTCACAATTTATTGGATCCCTGGAGATTTAAATATCCTAATGCTAAGCAATATTCATGGTTTAAGCCAAACAAAGTAGCAAAGTCAAGAATAGATTTTTGGTTAACCACAGTCTCCACTATAAACTTCATCGGCGACTGTTGTATGTCAGCAGCTCCTCTCACAGATCACGCTGTTATTAAATTGAGTTTTAATCCTCCATGGTGTTAGCCGTCAGAATAAAGGGTATTGGAAATTCAATTCTAGTTTTTTAAAAAGCCAATCATTGAATGAAGGTATCAAAGCCACAGTCTCTAATGTAATGTCTGATAATTCTATAATATCCTATGTCTCCAAATGGGAATTCCTTAAATTTAAAATGAGAGAATATTATATTAATTTTGGGAAAAACAATCAATAAAAGTAACAGATTATCTGAAACTAATATTATTAAAGAAATAAATATATATTATACTAATTATGATAAACAGAAACTGCAAACAAGCTAGATGAAATCTATCTTCGTAAAGTGGAGGGGGCTTTTATAAAGTCCAGAGCAAAATGGATTGAGGAGTGGGAAAGAAGTACCTCATACTTCTGTCGTTTATAAAAAAGAAGGCAAGAGAAACTTTCAATTAAAGCCTTATCGGTCCAGGGCCAGGTAATTACAGATCAAGCTTCAATCAGTAAGAAAGTTGTCTCTTTCTACAGCAATTTATATTCCTCAACCTTTTCCCTGGACGATGAACTATTATTTTTCGACCATATTAATGATCTCATTCCCCATATAGATGATGAATCTGTAGCGCTATGTGATGCTGTTATTACTTCTGTTGAGTTGGATAAAGTAGTTGGTAGTTTGCCTTCGGACAAATCTCCAGGATGTGATGGCCTTACGGCCAATTTTTATAAACACTTTTGGACCTTACTAAAAGACCCTTTTTTACTCATGTTAAAGGAAGCAACTGAAAGCTTGACTTTCCCTCTCACAATGAAACAATGTATAACCTTAATCCCCAAACCTGATAAGGACCCTAAAATCTTAGATAACTTTAGACCAATCACATTATTAAATACTGATTATAATATTTTATCCCTTATACTGTATATGCTAACAGATTAAAATTATTTTTACACAAAATCATAAGTGATTCTCAATCCGGTTTTATGAAGGGGAGATCCATACACAACAATATTCGTTTAGTGCTTGATCTTTTACAGACATCTAATAGAAACTGATAGCTTTATTCTCTTCATTGACTTCTACAAGGCATTTGATTCAATTGAACACCCTTTTATTTTCGATTGTTTAAAATTGTTTGGTTTTGGAGATGAATTTCGAAAGATTATAAAATCCCTTTACGAAAATTCTAATGGTTCGGTTTCTTTATCAGGAGGTACATCACCAAGATTTCCAATCAATCATGGCATAAAACAGGGTTGCCCTATTTCCCCATTTCTTTTTATTATAACTACAGAAATGCTGTCTATCTTTATCAGGAACTCAAGCATAGCCCCATTATAGGTACTTGGCCAGCCAGTAATCATCAGCCAGTTTGCAGATGATACTACCATTTTCATGAAACAGTTAACAGAGGTCCCCAAAATATTACAAATAATTCACACCTTCTCTCAAGCCTCCGGTTTAAAAATGAATTTGAACAAGTGTGAATTAATGCCAATTCATCAATGTCACTTAACTGAGGCTAACATCCCTATAAAATCTAAAGTTAAGTACCTAAGGAATGTTTATTTCAAAAGATTCTGTTGAAAAAATGAATATATGAATGTGTGGAAAGTATTAGATACATTTTAAACGTAACTCTTGGCTATTGCGTGATATAAGCTTATTAGAGTATTTTTGATTAAGATGGAAAGCATTTCAAGATTAATCTATCCTGCATACACAATAGCTATATATTTCAAATAGAGCCATTAAAAAAAATAAATCAGGTTAACTTTGGTTACATCTGGAGGAAGAAAACACATTACATTAGAAGGGTAGAGATGACAAAAGATTATAAAGACGGAGGTTTACAAGCCATTGATTTTGATTCTATAAATGGGAGCCTGAAAATTAACTGGTTGAAATCCTTTTTAAATCAATCAATAATTTTTGGTTTCATATTCCCAGAGAATTGTTTAAGAAATTAGGAGGAATATAATTTTTACTAAGTTGTGATTTCACCGTTCAACGTCTGCCAATTAAATTATCCAAATTTCATCAACAGGTTTTGTTATACTGGAAGATTTTATATAATCATCATTTTACACCACACAATACACCATTATGGAATAATAGATGTATTACGGTTAGGAACAAATCACTGTTTGACAAGAACTGGATGGAGAAAGGTATTTGTTCAGTGTCCCATTTAATTGATAGTAATAGTGAAATTATATCATATGAAAATTTCTGTGTTAAATATAATCTCATTTGCAATCGGGCCAAATTTGAATCTATTACTAAAGCCATCCCTAATTCTGTTGTATGCCTAATTAAAGAAATTCTCTCTTATTCTGTCTCTATGATCCCACATATCCCAGCACTTTTAGTTGAAGGCCGTGATTTTAAAGGAAGCCAACTTTCAGACAAAACTGTTAGAAACAAATTCAACAACATTTCTTTTCCTATATTAGCTTATAGAAACTCAATTTTACATTATTTCTCAAAAGATACCATTCACATGCTTAACTAAATATTTAAAATTCCCTTTACCTCCCAAAGTTAAAGAAGTTCATTTTAAAATTTTAAATGGAATATGTCCATCGAGTGAATATTTACTACTTCGATTTGGATTTGACTCAAATAAATGTTTATTTTGTGATGATATTGAAACCACGGAGCATCTGTTTTTTCATTGTATGTTAGCCATATGGTCTGATATTTATGACTGGCTTTACCCAAAGATACCTCACCTCGAAGACTTCACTGCAAATGACATTATCTATATGGACTTCTAATGAACAATAACAAAGATAACTTCCTGGTTAACAATATCCTCATGCTTGTAAAATTTTATGTTCACAAATCAAAATACCTAAAGATGAAACCAATGTTCTGTGCATTTCATGGTGAATTTGTTTCTTATACAAAGCCCAAAGTGATAAAAAAGAAAAACGCAATTAGTCTTTTTTTCCACCATAGAAGAATATGATTTAAAAGAAAAACCTTAGCCCCTTAATTTTATTTTATTTATTTTATTTAATTATTTATTTATTTATTCTGTGTATTTGTGGTTATTTCATTCACCTGTTTTGTTTTTTTATGTAAAGATTTACTAATATTGCCTTATCGTTTGTACATGAATAATTGTTCAATAAAGAGAGGATAAAAAAGAAACAATTTCAGTCGCTGAATTGAACGTTCCACATGATAGGCCTACACCCAGATAGGCTATTGTATTTTGTTATTTTATTTTTACATTTACAGTCACGATCCCTCGGCCGCTCACTTTTTTATTTATTTATTTATTTTGTCATTTAATGTCGGGGTACAATAACGAAAGGTATATTAGATGTGTATATAACATTTTTTTTTAAATAAGAAAATATATAAAGTTTAAAAAGTTATATAGTTTATAAATTATCACTCGCGTGCCAAAGCTCGCGAGAGAAAGCAGAGCGTTCTCAGACAAAACTGCGCTGCCCGCTCCAGAGATCACCACACTAGACGAGCGAGTTTTCCTGAGGTAAAGTAGCGTACGTTACCTACCTACTTATCTGATTATTTTAATTACCTTAAGACTACATTTAATTACAAACAAATAAATATGTAAATTATGTAAAACTAGCAATAAATAGGCTATGACATTTCAAAATATGACCAGAGTAAATAATTAATTATTTTAGGACACAGTTTGAACAGTTCGTTTTCCTCATCTATTATAACAACTAAAAATTAATAACATCCGTTTTCTCAAATGAAACAAATGAAATGGTTAAAAGGTCTCGGACTGCCTTTTCAACATTAGGCCTAGCAGTAACGTTACCGTTAAATGCCGTTAAATATGCGTGACGTCATTTGCGCTAATAATAAATATTATGTGGCCCAGCCCAGCATGTACTGACCATCGGGACTACCGGGCGATTCCCGGTGGGCCGCGGTCTGTGTGGGCCGTCACAATATATCAATCGTATAATTCGTATGCATATTGTTGTATAGTCAAATTAATGATACACATATTGCATTGTTTTGTTTCAAAGTTAAGAAATTGCAGCTGTAATTCGCTCCGTGCACAATTGGGCGACTGTTGACGTTCGAACTTGAGTGTGTGGGCCAGTACTTCCGGTGATCTGACAGCGAGAGACAACAGTGACCCAGTTCCTTTACCACAGAGATATTTTTTCACAATGAGTGTTTTTAGCAGGGGCGGTTCTAAGGTCAGTGGATATTCGGGGCTTTAGCCCAAACTAAAATTGGGTATTTTTATATAAAGGAATGAATTAATTATTTATAAAAGCGATTTATGGGAATAAAGACAAATAAAGGCTTATTGTATGACAGGGTTTTTCCTGGCTCAAAATGAGACCGAGGTGGTAAAATCCTAATAATGTATTTTAATAATAAGGTAATTAAATGTTATTTTTCATAGATCATCATATAGCCTAATGTGTTTTCGACATTATTTTTGTGGGTGGAGCTTGGTACCTCTAGGGGGGTCCGGGGGCATGCCCCCCCCCCCCCCCCCCCCCCCCCGTAAGAAATTTTGGTACATTTTAAAGATAAATTCATTAATCTGGTGCACTTTGAGTCACCCAAATCCACTGTTAAAAATAAATAATCCACCCGCAAACCACCCATATTCTTTGATTTAGATATCTGCATCTGATCATCACATAACAATTATTCAAATTCTCAGTGTTAAGCATGATAATATGGTAACATATCACACTGAAGTTGGCTAATTAAAAATGAACATTTGTTTAAAATAAAAGTTCTTCTTTTGGCAAAATTACATTTCCTTAATAGACAATAATAGACAATAGCCTAAACAGAGGCTTTACTCCATTCAAACTTAAATTGTCAATGTTTCATTACATCACTGTTTGAAAACACTCAGAATAATTTTTTGTACCTTTATAAGGTTTTATTTTATTAAATGTTTGCTCATCTTTCATTTCAAATTCTTAAATTTGATCAATATATTCAATTAAAATAATAAGACATTAGGCTGTTACCAATCAAATTAAATAATTTACATTGAAAAATTATAACTGTATTAAATTAGATTATTTTAAATATTTTTGATATTTAAATAAAAAAAGTTGACTAATTTGCGTCCCCGGATACTGTCGGTAGTTTGACATTTTTATTGTAAAACAGTCAAATATTAAATGTTTATCTAGGCTACTTACATTTTACCAGACATTCGTTCACTTCTTTAAGCATTTTGACATTGAGCTCGACCGCTGAACTTTTAGTCATCCTAACAAACAGAGCGGTGCGTAATGTAGTGCATCAGAGCAGCATCAAGAATATAAAATACATTGCAGTGAATCTCTTATTTGCATCTTAAGTTTATTGCCAATAATAATGACAGGTTTGCGAAAGTGTAGAACTCGGTGAGCTCGCGCAAAATACATCTTCAGCACAGCGACTCATGTAAACGCCTCTGATTGGCCGATGCGTTCAACAGACATGTCTGTGATTGGCTACAATGCTCAACGCTGCAAAAGCACGTCGCAAGTACCTTTAATGCAAAGGGAAAAATAAATAAAACTGTAATATGCACTTTTCATGATTAGGCAATCGCGGCTGCTGTAGGCTAATCTTATTCACATTTGTTTTTCTGATTAATTGTTTTGCTCTATGAGAAAGACAAGGTAACAAATTATTCGGGGCTTGACAGGGTGACAGCCTCAGCACTTCATCGTTGTGTGCAGTTATAGTCCAGGCGTTTTAGGAAAACAGGGTGAACAAATTGCAACAGAATCAAACTCAACTGATTTTGTATCCTCCATATGTCCTGAGTAAGGAAAAAAAAGCCCCGAAGAATCCCATTAGGGGAAAGTTCCAAAAAAGACCCAAATATAGCCTATTCATAAGCCTATTCATTATTTTTCTCACATGAATAGGGTAAAAAATGTAACCTTTAGATATCACCATGAAAATTACTGAGTTGATTACTTATATCAAGAAAAACAAAAAATGTATTACAAGTTTTTTTAAATTGTTTGTTAACATGGACAAACGGTGCATAATCTAATTACAGATGTGATAATTTGCATAAATACCACAACAGATCTAAACATTGGGGACAGCCAGGAGAAAATGTCTTGTTGAATCTTGTTCACACATAACAGTAAAATACTTGATGTTAAGGTCTGAATGGAACCCGACCCATGAGCATTAATACATAGAGGCAGGAAGATGTACTTTAGAAACCAGCCTTTATTAATTTTTAAGAGACTGGGTTTGGGGCTGGGTCCGTGGGACTGTTTCTGGGGGACGAGTCTGAGGGAAGAACAGGAGACAATGGTAAGGAGAATGCAGAAGACAAAAGGTAGGCAAAATAAAAAGTGAATCCCCAGAAACAGTCCCACAGACACAGCCCCAAACCCCCATCTCTGCAATAATAATTAATAAAGGCTGGTTTCTAAAGTACTTCTTCCTGCCTCTATGTATTAATGTTCATGGGTAGCCTAAATGGGTCCCATTCAGACCTTAACATAGTCTTTTACTGTTATATGTCAACAAGATTCAACAAGACATTTTCTCCTGGATGTACCCAATGTTTAGACCTGTTGTGGTATTTATGCAAATTAGCACATCTGTAATTAGATTATGCACCGTATGTCCATGTTAACAAACAATTAAAAAAAACTTGGCATGAGTGGATACAGAAGATCCGGAGGGATGACTTCAACCCGACCAAATTTTTAAATGCATATAAATTTTCAGTGTATTTCACCTGTGCGTTTCTATGCTTTCTATTACTGCATTTATTTTGTGCAAGTGAGATGAGTAAAGATCATAAATCATTATCTGTCTGGTGTTTATAAGCAGCACTTACAGTATTGTACTACGTGTAAAATATACACAAACTTACCTATATTAAATTGTTTGTGGTACCTACAGTTAAAAACGTAAATGTAAATATGAGATGATATTATTGATCGAGCAATTGATGCAAGTAAGTGAAAATATATGCGCAGAATTGAGAAAATAGTATTTATGGAGATAAATTGTTGCCTATCACAGGGCAAACATGGGAATGTTCGCTGTGCATGACACTTGCACAATTATGCCAGGAGTGTTCATTAAGATTTTTAAACATTATTTTCTTTATTTATAAAAGTTAATATTTATGAAATAATTTTGTCTACCGTCACACCATAGGACGATTTTGAGATTTGGCTCAAAGTTGTAAAAAAATAAAAAATAACTCTGGAATTAAAACAACAAATTCATGTAAAACAAGAAAATGTTTAACCATTTACAGTATTCCAAATGATGAAAATGTGAAATAAATATTTTTTTATCTTCTGTGACGGTGAAAAAGCCACGTCACGTCAACTACCCATTTACAGTAGGCATAATTGTCATTGCGTAGGCCTGTGTATGCAGCATGAGTCAAATACAATCTTCTGCTCGTGAACAGTTGTATTTCATTCATTAATCTATGCACCCGTGCATTTAATTGCCTTTGGCTCGTGTGATAGTAATATGGATCTTAGTAGAATTTTAAGTGATAAGTGATTCTATAAACAACTATAAAAGATCATTTTCGTGATAAGTGATTCTATAAACAACTATAAAAGATCATTTTCGGCTTTCCGCGGCTCCCACACACTCGCAGATCTGAAATCCAAAATGGCGGCCATGTGCAACTAGCCTATAGGCCACCACTTACTGATCTATGGGGACATTTATATACATCAGATCAGTGCTGCCACTGTATTATCTCACTGCTATTAAAAATAACTCGATTAGTTTGCATGAAACAGTGCGTGAGTTATCTTTTGCATCTTCTTTGCGCCCGAATAGATAATTTCACAGACAATTGTCAAAATAACTTTCTTGGTGAGAATAAGTGAATGTAATCAATCGAGAAAAAAATCCCTTAAACATAAAATAACTTGATCCTGTTTAATCAAGGCTTGCGACTGTTCTGACTTGTCCAATTTTCAGCATAAATTTTTCATCTTGCATCAAAATCCTGTCTATTCATTGTATGCATTTGAAATATAGAGTTGGGTTCTGTTATAATGGACCCAAGTGTACTTAAAATAAAAAGAGTTTAATATACAGGTTTGTGGCTCTTAATTTCCTTTTATTAATTAACCACTTGTAAACTTATGTTCACTGTTCTTTTTTTATAAATATAGGATTTGGATTAAATCTATATTCATTGAGTCGACTCGTAACATCTGAATGGATACCCAGCCCTACATTTATAGATATAATGGCCATCATTTGAAAGAAATACTTGCTGTAACAAATCTGTATAGAGTAACAGCTCTGTTACACAGCAATAAACAAAAACGGAAGCCTTCTGTTACATATTGCTTAGGCTATCTGTGCAGTGTGAAATAGGCTTTACACTTTCAACTATACCAACATACCAATGGAACAAAATGTGTTGCATGAACACACAGTTTCTGAAATGGCAAAAAGCAAGACACATCCCTTCACTGTTTAAACTGGCTGATATGTTTCTCTTTTCTTTCTTTCCAGAGACATTGCTGCACACCTATCTTTTCAATGTTTGTTGGTAGACCAGCCAATGCGGGCGTCGCGAAGACGACTCCTTCTGTTGGTAAGGGCCATCCCATTTTATCATATATACAATTTTATACAATATAAATAATATTATTGCGAACTTTCTAATGTAGCCTAGTAGTGAATGACTATGTTTGGATTAGGAATGGAATATTCTGCATACTATGTAATACTTACAATTGGAAAAAGAATGGGAAAAAAAGCATCTGCTAAATTAACACATGTAAATGTCATTACTCCAAAGTGCAGTGAGTTGCGTATGCCCTATGCTGTGGTTATTTACAGAAAGATCATAGGAAAAGCGTAACAGGGAACTACACTAACCTTTTCCACTGGTGGCACTTGCGCTACTAACTTTTTCAGTTACTGGCGCAAAACATGATTTGGTCGCACAAATTATTTATAGTAAGCCGCTCTGGATAATAATGAACAATAATGAAACTGTATTGCTTATAGGGCTGGTCCGAATACCTTTTTTTTTTTTTTGAGCTTCGAAGCTTCGGTAGTAATGAACATTGAATATTCAAAGCTTCGGATAGAAGGGGCTGAACATATTCTTCGCTCTAATAAAGGCAGTATTCTTTCTGTGTCTGTCTGTCCGTTTGCATTTTGATTATATCAACTGTTCTAACAAATTACTGACACAGTAAGATTTAAATAAAGAAAAACGAAATTTAAATAAAGAAAAAAACTAAATTTAAATAAAGAAAAACGAAATTAAGTTCATAAAAACGAGATTAATTTAGATTGATAATAACGGGTAAAAAGCTTAACCTGTTAACCGTTGCCAGAGCGCGGACGCACTGAAGCGGTTTTATTTATATATAGTTCAAAGTTACTATCAGATTTAATGTTATACCTTGACAAACTATACATCATTAAAAAGATATAAGACTCAAGTTTCAGAATTTGACCACTATTGTATTCTGAGAAACTTATAGCGACAGTTATTTCTTAATTTGTTTCAGGAGTTATGAAATGAAAAAATTAGTCGATACCTTTGATATGAATTATGCGCGTCAGCCGCTTTCATTCATAAAAAAACTCCCGTGCCGTCGTCATGACAGCGATACACAAAACAACGTGCCTCAGGGCTTTAGCTCAAAAATGTGCAGATTTGGAGAAATATTGATATATTCTCATAGGTTTACATCAGATTTCTATAGACAGGAATAATATTTATTGAATTTATACCCAAATGCGTCGATGTAATCATTATGAGCTTTTGCATAACTCTGATACTGTGTTTTGAATTCATACCAATAGCCTGAGGGCGCCCTCGCCGCCCTGTGCACAGTATTAGAACATGAAGAAGTGCCATAATCATGTGACAATCCAGGAAGCCTCGAACACACACAAAGCTAACGAGATCGCGCTGTAACTATGGCTGTAACATGCAGTTTTGAAGACAATAAACATGTTTGCTATGATATTTGAGTTACCTGTGTTTTTCAATCCATGCCAGGTATTTCCATAATAATAGATTATATTTATAATGTAATGCTAATCTATATAGAATCGTTGTGCAGAACACTATTCAATAGTATATTTTCTGTCTGATTTTTTATCTGAAGCCAAATTAGATCACAAAAAATTATTTAAAATACTCGATTTGCTTTATAAAGTAAGTTTATAAGCACAAACATGGTTTTAATCTCATAAATTGTCGTGTATTGATGGTGTGCTAAGCTAACATGCTAGCTAGCCCTAGGTGCACCTGCCACCTAGAAGTTATATTTTTATTATTTTTTGAATGCTTACTGAAATGTTTCTTTATTCAAGAAATGCATTTGATACAGTTTAAAATGTAAGGGTGAACTTTAAGAAAAGAAATTAGTGACTGAAACCCTATGAATAGCCTGTGAATAGCCAGTCGTTAGTAACTATAATGCAGACAAAAGAAATGCATATTTAGAGCCATAACTAGGCTGGAGAGGTGTGAATGTGTGCAGGGGGAGACTGAGACTGAATGGGGCTCGTTTGCACCACAAAACAATAAAGACAATATACTGGATAGATGGTTAGAAGATGACAATAAACATCAGTAGCATTTTAGCGTCAAATCAAAATAAAGTCACATGACACGGTCTTGAAAAACATTTCACTAAATACAGAGTTTTGGACTTATTATCTTAAGATTTTAAACATAAAATGTTTAGACATGTGGCATTAGCTGTAGTGCATTTCTAGATTGCTCCAGTGCCAACTTCAATTTTTTTTTCATGAGGATGTTTCATAAAAAATAATTTCTAATAACTTTACAAAACTTTGAAGCTATTTATAACAATTTTTGTCATTATGACAATAATTAATTCTACATTTACAATAAACTGCCAGGTGTCAGCTTTCAAATGAGATCATACTTGTGCTTTTAGTACAAAGGGTTCATGAACTGTATCTGTTTCAGTTTGGGTATGTCATTTCTTGGGATTTTTCAAAAGTGGGGTTACAGCTTAACAGGTTAATACATTTTGTTTCTATTATTCTATTTTCCACAATGTCAAAGCAACGCAGCTTAACCCAAAATACAAGCTCAGGCATGCACTTCTGTCCATACAAACTCCGCTGTTCTGCGCTCTAGCCATGAGAATACTCCCGTTGCAGGAACACTTTAGTAGGCCAAGAAGAAGCAAATAACGAGGTTGGGTTCCTTCAACTGTCCATCCTATTAAAAATGGCTAGGCTATATAAGATAGTTGTAAAAAAGAGTTCTCGGAGCATATAAGCCCTGGCCACGTGAGGCGCGTCGCTTCCCGCTCGCGCTGTTCTGTATATCAAAAGCCAACTTGATGTGTTGAATGCTCAGAGCACGTTATAAAACGTATTCTTAAAATACACATTTCTGTTTTAATAAATGCTCATAGTAAATCATAGTATATTGCCTAAAACATAAGGTAGGTACAAAAATAATCAGTGATACATTTGCGACCCATTAAAAATTAGGGTCGCAATGGCATTTCAAAAGGTTGCATATGTAGTTCCCTGCGTAATCAAGAACAGGCAATGCCACTTGCATTTAGTCCGTCGTCCAGTTTGTTTATAATGTGCACCACTTTAAGATTCACTTTACTTGCATATTGGTGTAATTTTAAATTTAATGTAACAAAGTCTTTCAAATAAAATTTAGGCTCAAGTGTTTAAAGGCTATTTGAGTAAACATGTTAAATGTTTAGGCAATTTTTTTTCCCTAAATTGGATTAAAAAATTTCCCCCATTTGAACTTTTATGGATTCTAATTTAATGGTTTAATTACATTTTAATAATCAAAAAGCATGTCTTAAACAATTGCATTCATGAAACTTTAACACTTTAATTTATTAATTTTTCTTTTTACAATAATAGGGCCCTGTGAAATGTTTTATTTTTTCAGACATTCTTTGTTGTCTGTTTTTCCGGATTTATAATTTAATACAAATGTTTTATCAAAAACAGTGGTAATCGAATGTAGGCATGAAACATTCACAATTTAATATTTTTTTTTTATATATATATATATATATATATATATATATATATTTCTGTCACAATTTCTTCAAGTCAAACCAGACTTTTATTTTGACTGGTTGTTGCGAAGACCTTTAAGTTTTTGTGGCTGCATCCAAAATCACAATTTCTTGAGTAGGTGCTTATTTTAAATACCGTACGTAATTACTTTTGCGACCTAATAAAGGACCTTCTATATAGTAAGAATGTAATTCTTCTTTAATTTCCCAACTGGGATCAATAAACTACTAATACTACTACTACTACTACTAATCCGGACGCACTACATTCACCATGCTGTCATTATCATGTGACCAGCATCAGTTGTGTCGCTTCACTGTCATTCATACATTCTCCCATGGCCTCATGGGATAGTATGCCCACTTCAGAATGTCTCCGGAAGTAGTAAACTGTCTGCGCACTTTTTCCCTTCTCTTTTATGAGTACTGTAAATTCAGACATACTACTCTTGTCACATACGTTTTTTCACCTACTATAGAGTAAGGAAGTATGCGATTTCGGATGCAGCTTGTATGTATATGATATGACGATAGTTATTTATCAAATGAATACAAATTTGATAAAAATCATTGTGTATAGCACAGTGTAAATACTGCATGTTATATTCTTAACAAAGCCTATTTATTTTCTTCCTTTGGAACAGGTGCTTCCAAACCACCTCAAAATGACGAATCCTCAGCCGAAGCCCAAGATGCTGGCGAGCAATACAAGATTGGGGATCGTGTCTGGGTTAATGGCAACAAACCAGGCGTCGTTCAGTTTTTAGGAGAGACTCAGTTTGCTCTGGGCCAATGGGCTGGCATTGTGCTTGATGAGCCAATTGGGAAAAATGATGGTTCGGTGTCTGGTGTGTGCTATTTTGAGTGTGAAACATTAAAGGGTATTTTCACACGTCCCTGGAAGCTTTCACGCAATGAAGGTGAGGTGGATGACACAACGACGGCCCTCCGTCTCGTGCCAGGTCACCCACTCCCTCTAATGCATCAGTATCTGCTTCAGCCAAGAAACCAGCCTCACTCACTAAAACAGCTGCACCTACCTCAGATCTGGTGCGGTCCAAAAGTGCATCGGTGTCAAATCTGTCAGAGTCTGGTTCGGTCAAGAAAGGTGATCGGGAGCTGAAGATCAATGATCGAGTTCTGGTGAGTGTGTTGTGATGAGCATTATTGTGTGTCAAGTTAGGATAATTCAAGGTTCTCAAGATGGTCCGACTCAGTCAAAGTATTATTAGTTTTAAATTGTTGTGTCCTCTCCTTGAACTGCCACCTTACCGTGGTGGAGGGGTTTGAGTACCCGGATGACCCTAGGAGCTATGTTGTCTGGGGCTATATGCCCCTGGTAGGGTCTCCCAAGGCAAACAGGTCCTAGGCGACGGGTCAGACTAAGAGCGGTTCAAAACCCCTTATGATGAAGAAAAAACAGAGGACCGTGACGTCGCCCGGTATGGCGCAGCCGGGGCCCCACCCTGGAGCCAGGCCCGGGGTTGGGGCTCGTATGCGAGCGCCTGGTGGTCGGGCCTCCCCCCATGGGGTCCGGCCGGGCTCACGTAGGAGCGACGTGGGGCCACCCTCCCGTGGACCCACCACCTGCAGGAGGGACCGTAAGGGGCCGGTGCTAAGTGGATCGGGCGGCAGTCGAAGGCGGAGGCCTAGACAACCCGATCCCTGGATGCGGAATCTAGCTCTAGGGACATGGAACGTCACCTCTCTGGCGGGGAAGGAGCCTGAGATTGTGCGTGAGGTTGAGAGATTCCAACTAGAAATAGTTGGGATCACCTCTACGCACGGCTTGGGCACTGGAACCACACTCCTCGAGAGAGGATGGACTCTTCATCACTCTGGAGTTGCCCATGGTGTGAGGCGGCGGGCTGGTGTGGGTTTGCTTATAGCCCCCCAGCTCAGCCGCCATGTGTTGGAGTTCACCCCGGTGAACGAGAGGGTCGCTTCCCTGCGCCTTCGGATCGGGGATAGGTCTTTCACTGTCGTTTGTGCCTACGGGCCGAACGGCAGTGCAGAGTACCCGGCCTTCTTGGAGTCTCTGGGAGGGGTGCTGGAAAGTGCTCCGACTGGGGACTCCGTCGTTCTACTGGGGGACTTCAACGCCCACGTGGGCAGCGACAGTGACACCTGGAGGGGCGTGATTGGGAGGAACGGCCCCCCTGATCTGAACCCGAGTGGTGTTCTGTTATTGGACTTCTGTACTAGTTACAGTTTGTCCATAACGAACACCATATTCAAGCATAAGGGTGTCCATCAGTGCACATGGCACCAGGACACCCTAGGCCGGAGGTCGATGATCGACTTTGTGGTCGTCTCATCTGACCTCCGGCCGTATGTCTTGGACACTCGGGTGAAGAGAGGGGCGGAGCTGTCAACTGATCACCACCTGGTGGTGAGTTGGATCCGATGGCGGGGGAGGAAGCTGGACAGACTCGGCAGACCCAAACGTACTGTGAGGGTCTGTTGGGAACGTTTGGCCGAATCTCCTGTCAGAGAGATCTTCAACTCCCACCTCCGGCAGAGCTTCGACCAGATCCCGAGGGAGTCTGGAGATATTGAGTCCGAGTGGACCATGTTCTCCACCTCCATTGTCAACGCGGCCACTCGGAGCTGTGGCCGTAAGGTCTCCGGTGCCTGTCGAGGCGGCAATCCCCGAACCCGGTGGTGGACACCGGAAGTAAGGGATGCCGTCAAGCTGAAGAAGGAGTCCTATCAGGCCTGGCTGGCTTGTGGGACTCCTGAGGCAGCTGATGGGTACCGACGGGCCAAGCGGACTGCAGCCCGGGTGGTTGTGGAGGCAAAAACTCGGGCCTGGGAGGAGTTCGGTGAGGCCATGGAGAAGGACTATCGGCTGGCCTCGAAGAGATTCTGGCAAACCGTCCGGCGCCTCAGGAAGGGGAAGCAGTGCCCTACCAACGCTGTTTACAGTGGAGGAGGGCAGCTGTTGACCTCGACTGGGGATATCACCGGACGGTGGAAGGAATACTTCGAGGATCTCCTCAATCCCGCCATCACGTCTTCCATTGAGGAAGCAGAGGCTGAGGGCTCGGAGGCGGACCCGTCCATCACCCAAGCTGAAGTCACCGAGGTAGTCAAGAAACTCCTCGGTGGCAAGGCACCGGGGGTGGATGAGATCCGCCCTGAGTACCTCAAGTCTCTGGATGTTGTGGGGCTGTCTTGGCTGACACGCCTCTGCAGCATCGCGTGGCGGTCGGGGACAGTGCCTTTGGATTGGCAGACCGGGGTGGTGGTCCCTCTTTTCAAGAAGGGGGACCGGAGGGTGTGCTCAAACTATAGGGGGATCACACTTCTCAGCCTCCCTGGGAAAGTCTATGCCAGGGTACTGGAGAGGAGAATCCGGCCGATAGTAGAACCTCGGATTCAGGAGGAACAGTGTGGTTTTCGTCCCGGTCGTGGAACACTGGACCAGCTCTATACCCTCTACAGGGTGCTGGAGGGCTCATGGGAGTTTGCCCAACCAATCCACATGTGCTTTGTGGATTTGGAGAAGGCATTCGACTGTGTCCCTCGTGGCATCTTGTGGAGGGTGCTCTGGGAGTATGGGGTCCGGGGCCCTTTGCTAAGGGCTATCCGGTCCCTGTACGACCGGAGTAGGAGCTTGGTTCGTATTGCCAGCAGTAAGTCAGACTTGTTCCCGGTGCGTGTTGGACTCCGGCAGGGCTGCCCTTTGTCGCCGGTTCTGTTCATAATTTTTATGGACAGAATTTCTAGGCGCAGCCAGGGGCCGGAGGGGGTCAGGTTTGGGGACCACACGATTTCATCTCTGCTCTTTGCGGATGATGTGGTCGTGTTGGCCTCATCAAACCAGGACCTCCAGCATGCACTGGGACGGTTTGCAGCCGAGTGTGAAGCGGCTGGGATGAGAATCAGCACCTCGGAAAAGGGTGGCTTGCCCGCTTCAGGTTGGTGGAGAGTTCCTGCCTCAAGTGGAGGAGTTCAAGTATCTCGGGGTCTTGTTCACGAGTGAGGGAAGGATGGAACGGGAGATTGACAGACGGATCGGTGCAGCTTCTGCAGTAATGCGGTCGCTGTACCGGTCTGTCGTGGTGAAGAAGGAGCTGAGCCGCAAGGCGAAGCTCTCGATTTACCGGTCAATCTACGTTCCTACTCTCACCTATGGTCATGAGCTTTGGGTCATGACCGAAAGGACAAGATCCCGGATACAAGCGGCCGAAATGAGCTTTCTCCGCAGGGTGGCTGGGCGCTCCCTTAGAGATAGGGTGAGAAGCTCGGTCACTCGGGAGGAGCTCAGAGTAGAGCCGCTGCTCCTCCACATTGAGAGGGGTCAGTTGAGGTGGCTCGGGCATCTTTTCCGGATGCCTCCTGGACGCCTTCCTGGGAAGGTGTTCCGGGCATGTCCCACCGGGAGGAGACCCCGGGGAAGACCTAGGACACGCTGGAGAGACTATGTCTCCCGGCTGGCCTGGGAACGCCTCGGTGTCCCCCCGGAAGAGCTGGAGGAAGTGTCGAGGGAGAGGGAAGTCTGGGCATCCCTGCTTAGACTGCTGCCCCCGCGACCCGGCCCCGGATAAGCGGTAGAAGATGGATGGATGGATGGAAATTGTTGTGTATTACACTGATTGCATGTATTTGTAAGCGGACATGCCAAGTTCTGAAAACCCCCTTTAGTTAAAGGAGTAGAATTAAGATTTCCTGATAATTTACTCACCCCCACATCATCCAAGATGTTTATGTCTTTCTTTCTTCATTTGAAAAGAAATTGAGGTTTTAGGAAGACATTCCAGCATTTGTTCTCCATACAGTGGACTTCAACGGAGATCAACGGGTTAAAGGTCCAAATTGCAGTTTCAATGTAGCTTCAAACTAAAGGGCTCTACACCAGTGTTTCCCAACCTTTTTTCTGTCATGGCACACTTTTGATATGTAAAAAATCCAACGGCACACCACTATCACATTAAGCACTAAAATATGACAAAATTGCACAAACATGCATTGTAATGGTTCAAATGGCATGTAAAACAGCATATAAAATTTAAAGTAGACCGTACTCACATTTAATGTGAAACTTGAGCTTGTTTTGATGAACACAAATATGATATCCTGGCTGGAACTGACGAATTATAATTTTTTCCGAAGTGTTGAAAACTTAGTGTTAACTAATAATCTTTGCAAACTGGTACTACCAACTACCCTGGCTAATGTCAGACCTCGTCTCATTGAGACGTGGTCTGGGAACCACATGTTCATTTTTCTCGTATTTGAGGCGTGGTTTACGAATGCCCAGAGCCGTTTATTGGGCGCTACGAATGTATATCAAATGCGCCTGTACGTAGCTCATAGCCAATCGTTTCAATTATACCAGATGACATATGTAGAGCGACAGAAATTCGATGAGGAAGAAGACGATTCGTCAAAGATTTATGTGTACACGATGGCGTTCAGCGACTATTGCCGTTTGTGCAAGACAAACATGAGGGTAGAAGGTATATATGGACATAAATCAATATAAACCAAACTGCTTTGGTGTGTGTTCGGGGAGGGGGGGGGGTCATGGTGCAAAGGACCCTAGGTTGATTTTACTCCGAACCATCCCTTTAGATCTTTGTTTGCTAATGTAGTAGACGTGTATATGAAATAAAGTGAAGATGCTGTTATAAATATTCCATAAGCACTGTTTAGGAATCCTGTGTATGTTAAGTTCTTTTTTCCTTCACATATTTTAGGTTGCTGGCTCGAAAGCTGGCGTAGTGCGTTTCTTAGGCAAAACCGATTTTGCCAAGGGTGAGTGGTGTGGAGTTGCGCTGGATGAGCCCTTGGGAAGGAACGATGGTGCTGTGGCTGGAACCAGGTACTATGTCCTGTTCTTACATTAGCAAAGGTAGATTGTCTTGAAAGAACGTTAGGAGTTTTACATGGCTGGATTTGTGTGTCATCAGGTATTTCCAGTGTCAGCCCCAGTATGGCCTCTTTGCACCAGTGCACAAGGTGACCCGTATAGGCTTTCCCTCCACTAGGAAGGTGGAGGACCTGAAATTTCGGGTGGAGGAAGCTTACATTACCAAAGGAGATTTGGAGGTATTTTAAGATTTATGATTTTTGCTCTACATGTCTTAGATGATTCTTGGCTGAATTCAGAGAACACAAACTTTAAAGCTGCAGGTTTGCGTGCTGTGGGAAAACAGATATATGTTTTCACATTTAGAAGAAATGTATCCATGTCTATTATTTATATATTATTCATTTGAAAACAGAAGCCCTAGAGTGTGACATATCTTGTTCAAAGTGCCAAGTGATCCACATTAAGACGAGTCCACTTTTACCATTACGAGAAAGTTCTTGAATTTGACCAGAGTATTGTGATGATAAAGTGCTTAAGCACCACATTGCTATGTTTCAAATACTGTCCAAATTCTACAATTTGTTGGTTTCAGTCATGAAAGTGTACCTGTTAAAATTTAGGTGTCTAAATTGATGATGCTTAAGGGTTGGTTCACCCAAAAATGACAATTCTGTCATTAATTGCTCACCCTCATGTCGTTCCAAACCCGTAAGTCTTTAAGTCGTTAAGTCGTTTATCTTTGGATCACAAATGAAGATCTTTTTGATGAAATATGAGAGATTTCTCTAGTTGCTTAAGCTGTCAATCAGGGGACAGAAAGCTCTTAGATTTCATTAAAAAGATCTTCATTTGTGTTCTGAAGATGAACAAAAGTCTTACGGGTTTGGAACGACATGTGGGTGAGTAATGTTTGAGTGAATTAACCCATTAAATTGTTCTGATAGACCACTAAAATATAACCAAGCACTCACCTCATCTGCAGTTTTGTCATGTGTGGTTTATTTATAACAAATGTCATGCGAATGATACCCAACATACCAAATGAAGTGAATAGCTAAACTGTTATCAAAATGGCAAAAAGAAAACAACATGTATTTTAGTTTATACAATCTGGTCTTGTTTTCTCTTGTCCTGTTTGGGATGTTCTTTTGATATGTGTTTCCAGCCTTCATTATCATTAATTTGAGTTGTTTTCATGTCCTGACGTACTTATTTAAAAATAGCTTTTGGACTTAATCCATTCAAGAAACCTTTGGCAAATGATTTTAATAAAACAACAACAACAACATGCAAATCAGCAACCTAGAAAATGACTTTTAGTGCAGATGCTTTACATACTTGAACAAATTCCTCACTGTTTATCTGTTCTCGAGTCCCTTAAAATCAGAAGTGTGACATTGAAAGACAAGTGTAGAATTTGTAGGAGGCAAGAAATCGTATAGGGTTAGTTATTATATAGTAGTTTTTTTTTTTTATAACATCATAGCCAGGGGCCAGTTGCATAAACTTAGCCATTATGTTAAGCCAGTGTCTTAAAGGAGTCATAACCTAGTATTACCTTGGATACCCACGCTCTATTATAGTCTTTCAGGCCCTTCTAAAAAAGAAAAGTTGAAAAAAAGTGGGAAAAATATAAACACAGAGCTCCTCTGACCCTTATTTCTGAAGGCATTATTGTCTTGCGAGATCTGATGCGATATTTTGGCTGTCGTGGACGGTCATTGTAATAATCCAATTTTCCTTTCTCATGATTTTCGTTTTACATTGTTTTGCGTATGTATCTATCTATCTCACATAAATTGGTTGTCTGGGAGGGTAATGCTTTGTAAAAGTAAAAAAATGTTAACATAAGATATTTCTTTAAAAAAATAAAATAAACATATTTAAATCTTTTTAAAATTGACTTTTGCAAATAACCTTTGTTAAATTTATAGAATTATTTGTTAATATTAATGGACCAGAGCTTAACCCTCTGGGGTCTGGGCTGTTTTTGGGGCCCTTGAGATGTTCTGACATGCCCTGACATTTGTGCTTTTTTCAGTTGCTTATAAACATATTAATGGCAAAGGTGTAAATTCACTCTATAAAGCACAAACAGGGCTACCATAATATGTGAGCCATGTGTATGTACATGTTTTCATTTTTGAGAGAATAATGTTTATGCGTGGTTATTGAAAAAAATAAAAAATAAAAATTCTGAAATAAGGCCACAAAACACATAGTAAATATGTGTCAATAAGACTTTTGACTAATGGATGTCCTCGCCTAGTGTTTTTTCTTCAAAATTATGTGAAAATAGTCTTGCTTTATCGTTCACATAAAACCATACATTGATTTAAATTGATGTAAAACAGGTTTTGCTTGGAAAGCCAATATGCGAGGGGGAGGAGTAGTTTACACCTTAGATTACAGTGTCCCACCCACTTTGCATAATGATGAGCCATTCACTCAGGTGTGAAACTGACTGAGCCACAATACAAGGACAACAGATATATTTAGAAGACTTATATTGACCATTTAAGATTTTGCTTACATCTATCTTGTAAATATGTTTTGCTATTTTATTAAAAAGGTTACAATTGCAACAATAATTACAATTTCAACAATATTTCAAGTGTACTCTTTCTTTGTAAAAAAAAAAAAAGATTATAGGCCTACATTTTATCTATGTATATGTATGTATGCATGCATATTTCAGTCGATTTTTACTCATCTCAGTAGCAATACAGTTTGCTAAAACATCATCATTCATTCACACACGCGATTTAAATTTAACTTCTGGCAAAGATGAAGTTGACCATAGGCTATTGACTCGCGATCTTCGCAGTAGGCTAGTGTTTTGAATGGTTTGTTTAGAACCAGCTTTCTGTAAATATATTTCACATTTTTTAGACATGTGAGGCGAGTAGGCTATACGGTCTGGTTCATGATGATCTCCAGTTCAAGCACCTTATGTTGTGATTGCTAGCCTATATTTACTTTAAATCCAGGAAATTTGTTAATGAAAAAATTATTAAAATTAAGATACAATTGATACAAAACGAAATTCGTTTTAAAGAAAGGATTTGTACTTTCTGTTTTGAGGTCTCTGTGAAAGTTTGAAAGTCTTTTAGTGCTTTTTTTAGAGCGCTCCCGACCATAATGGAGAACTGTCACGTAATATTGTTTTTTCCTCATAAATGCGAACACGAAAAATAAAAGACAAAAGACTTTTAAGTAAAACTTACTCCGAAATTGTGTTCTCGGCGGAATTCGCTCTTCAAAATGCTGCCGTTCGTCCTCTGAGGAAAAGGTGCATTCTTCCTCGCTGTCCAGAATCATCTGAAGGGAGTCTTTATTACCGGAGAAGCGTGTCATACTCAAAACGCGATGAACTATCAGTCTGAAGTCTGATGAACAAACTGTGTTTTTATGGCATTGATCGGGGGGCGTATGCGATGCATACTAGATCAGGTAAACTATTTACATGTGAATCGCGCCGGGGGCGGGGCGGCTGCAGCTCATTTAGAGATAATGAAGGGAGAAGGAAAAACGGTACCTCTCCTTGCTTTCAAAGGGATTACACGAGTTAAAAACATTTGTTTTTTATATAAATTACTTCATTTAAAAGAGGAGATTTCAAGCTTCATAAAGACATATCTCACGTGCCTGTGTGAGAAGTATTCGCTGAGTTATGATTCATTTTCGGACGCGTTTCAGAATGGACTACACGGACAGAGAGAAGGCAGAACTCGCTTCGTGATTATTTTTCTTTATTTGGCAAAAAGCACAACATTTTGTTTTTATTGTGAGTATACACAAAAATAATACACATTTAACAGAATCGATTGATGTATGAAACTTGTTTTATAAAATCAAAGTCAAAAGAGTATTTGGGGTCTCAATTCAACTCATAAGGAAAAAAGCGAGCAGATCACGCCGGCGTGATCTCCGACCTCTGAGGGTTAAATAGTTTTATTTTTTAACAACTAAAAAAAGATTTATAAATACTAACAAATATATTGCTCATTCATTGTTCGCTAATGTTAAGTTAATACATTTATATGATAAACAAATTTTAAATGGGCTTTTTTTGTGAGAAGTTCTTATTTCTATGATGCATTTATTGGAGAGAATAATCCTGTCAGACGCAGCACTGCTGTGAACGTGCATTCACGTTTAAACACAATTTAAACAATGTATTATTCAATGCATTACTTCTTCATAATTATATATTAAGTTGCTCAAGCAAGTGGTAAAATATTTAACCATGTACTTATATTAAAATCGCATAGCCTACATGTTAAATTAAAACTTAAAATTGACAAAAACAGCAGACTCATACCCTTTCTTTTGCATAATTTAAATCTTTATACAATAAATCTTGCATGTCACAAAGAACTTGTTTTTCCACCTCCACGAATGAGACGAGTGTCGTTCATTATGTCGCCTTGTTGAGGTAAATTGTAGTTTTTGTGGTACACCCTTGGATCAGTTACGCACTGCAAATCAGTTACGCACAGCATATGTGAAAGCACTATAGCCCGTTCTGCTCCTGCACCGCATACGCACCGCAACACGCACTGCATATGCACTGCAAACGGAGTATGTGTGAAACGGGCCGTTAAACTGGAACGGATCGCCGGACTGCATTCGCGTGCAGTGTGAAAGCTCTAACCTGTTAACATGGGTACGAAAAAAAATACGCACCGCATACGCACTGCAAACGGAGTATGTGTGAAACGGGCGTTAGACTTGGGGCCGGTTTCACAAAGCTATTTTAGACCGGTCTATAGTGTTAGACAAGTCTAAAATGTGCTCATAGACTAGTCTAATGCAAGTTAGACTATTTCACAAAAATAAAGACTGACTTAATTTAGACCAAAAAAATTAGACACCTTACCCCCAGGCTAACTTTTGTCTAAGACTCTATGTTACCTTGGCAACCAGCAGTAACAATCAGTTACATTACAAACTGCCAAAAGAAAAGGGAAAATGGCTCATAATTTAAACATTTCTTCTTGTGACTACATTCCCAACGTAAAATGTCCTTGTAACTGTTAGGGCCGTTACATAGTCAACGCGAGCAACGATCGACGCGCTCACTTTCATACGCAAGCGTCACGGGCGATGCGTGAAATGCAATACACCGTGACTGCTCAAACAGGGGGTAGTAGAGTCATAGTGGAGTCATAGCTCTGAATGCCCGTCTATTTCGCTTCAAACACTCGCTTTATACGCGCGTCCTATTCGCCTTGGACGCGCGACTGGATTTAAAATGTTCAAGCGTCGAATTAGACGCGATAGACGCGTTTGGTGTGAACGCTGCATAATAACAGGCTGCGATGTCAAGATTGCAATGCTGGAATGTGTGTGTGTGTGTGTGTGTCAGAGAGAGAGAGAGGCACGGGCGCGATCGAACAGTGGAAACATAAAAACATACTGCGTCATTATACTCCTCCAACAAACACATATTTTCCGCTGGGGTAAACTGCACTGAACGGTTGAATGCGCTTACTCGATCCGCCATGTTTTTTGTTTTGAAAAGTGTCTTATTTTACCCAGAATGCATTGCAGTGTAGTCCTACTTAAGATAGTCAGAGTCTTAAGTGCTTTGTGCAACGGTCTGATTTAGATGTCTATCTGAAGTCTGACTATCTACTATATCTAAGCCATAGTCAAAGTCTATCTTTGTGAAACCGGCCCTTGGAGCAGGAGAGCTACTCGCAGTAGAGCGAGTGTTGCCATCTTCAGTTCAACGACATATTTCCCGCCGCGCGCTCTCTGTCCGCTAGTGCTCATCTGTATGTGACGCAAGTGTGTGTTTGTTTGTGTGTGAGTGTGCGCGCGTGCGCACTCATTTGGATAATTGTAAACGCGCAAACACAGACAGAAAAGACATGCCATTTTGGAAATAAGATAAATAACATATTACTTAAGGGCTATTTAGTTTGTTTAATAAAATAACAAATTGTAATCTGGCGCTATAAAGAGAATCAAATCAAATTTACTTGACCTTCAAGGGGTGCGGGGTGAGCCATTAGGAGGGCGGGGCGCCCCCTTATATAATGGTAGGGGAAACCCTGCTGTAGTTAACCAAGATCACATGTATAGGATGTTGGGTATCTATGAATTGCAATTTTAATTAATTTACATTACATTTTGCTAACTCTGTTACATATTAGTATGATAAGAATATAAAAAATTTCTTCTCTTAACATTCAATCCAATTTCATATGCAAAACACCCTGCTAGAAGACAAAGGATCATAAAATTCCTCTCCGAAAATACGACTCCTTATCGGCTCACTGACCTCTAGAGTGTGTGACATCCTGACATGTGGTTACCGATCACAAGGGGGATTCTGAGAAATTCTGATGTGAAGATGATGCTGAGCTAGAAGTCTTTTAAGGACCCCTAAGTTTTTGCCAGGTTACGGCCTTGTCTTTTCATTCATCAGAGATCCTCATTTTGGTTCTCTCTCATCAAGACAACTTCAGCAAAGATCAGCTGGAGCCTCATCAAATTGCATCAGATTCAAATGAGTGAGACATGCAAGTATCAAACTTGATATATTAAATATCCCTTACCCCTTTGAATGAAGGGTGTGTTAGAACCACTGATCTATATAATGACTGGATAGCTCATGACGTTCTAAACTGCCACTAGGCAGTGAAGCCACCGGAAGTGTTCGAGCGGCCATCTTACGATTCCCTACCAGCAGAGGGCTCCAACGCCCGTTATACAGAGATTGGTAGCTCCGACGGCACTTTTAAGATGATCCGCTGTGCAGCATACAAGTGTAAAACGACGTTCACAAAAGGATGTAGGAAAAACTGCCCACAGGTTGTAATTCAAGCCCTATTAGTAGTAATTTATGCAAAATTGTCGCTATGCCCGTGTTGTTTTCTCCGAGGCAAGAGCTGCTGCTTCTTCAAAAAACAACGATAAAACAGTCAACAGTAGCCTATAAGAAACCTCAGAGCAGCAATAATCACAATTAAGTGTCCAATAGCGACACCATTTGACAACTTCAAAAGAGCTTCGTGCAGAGTCCGTTTAACGTTACATTAACCCATACAATTTGTATTATGCATTTCCTGAACATGTACTTGCTAATCAAACACTTTATATGAACAAACTACTAATCTATAAAACACAATCGGTCTACCGACCTTTTACTATTGTGTCAATTGATGTTGATATGCGCGAGGGAGAGAGAGAGCAATAGCCTACAGTGCTCGTGATGTTTGAAGGCGGTGAGAGTGCGCACGCGCGGCCGGGGCTCTCTCTGCTTGTTCTTGCGCCCTGTCCACTGATCTAAATAATTCGTTGTTACGACGACTTGAACGACGAACTAATTCCCTCCCTCATTTTGATTTAACGAATTACAACGTGGCTACAATATAATAAAACGAGGGAACAAATTAGTATAACGTGCTGAGGTATTATAAATTCGTGGCTACGAATCAATATTCACCTGAATATTCACCAATTCACAAAAATATAGGTCTTTAGCATTCACTATTTAATTAATAGTATCAAACTGTTTTTCTTACCTGTGAAGATAGCTTTTCAGTGATGGCCGACTAGTGTTCTTGTACAGCTTTTTATTCCTTTTGCAAAGAAATTGCCGTTTTTTAATAAGCAGGAAAAATTTCCGACTTTAAACAAATACCCATTTAAATGCTTAGGATGTTTGCGTTGTGAGAATGTACAGGGAGACTTTAGATTTAAAAACTGTGTCTCGTTAGGCAATGTTTTTTCAGTCAAATCATAAAATTTCCTATTGATTCAATAGAACGCGTGAGCTCACTAGGGAATACCAATATGGCGGCGCGGTGGCTTCACTGTTTATGACGTCATGAGCTATCCAGTCATTCTATATAGATCAGTGGTTAGAACTAAGAAACTGATGGTTTGCTCAAGGCTGTCAATCTGCTGAATTTGTGATAATTTACTTGCTTTCCTGTATTCTGCTTCAGCTCTCTTTCCATTGCTAAACTGTATGCATGTGTGTGTATGTATGTATGTTAGATTAGTTAAAGTGTGTACATTGTCACACATAAGGTTTTTTTTTTCTGGTTCATGCTCCTATAACTAATCATGCAGATTTTGGCTACATGCTCCGAGTACTGAACAGTAAGAAGGTAATTTCCCATAACCCGGAAATGAGCATTTTTAGAGTTAATAAACAATTAACAATGTTTTCTAGACAAACAGGTTAGTTGATTGTGGTATTAATTCTCTACATCAAGTTAATTCTTACTGCTGATCTAAATAGCCTATGTATACTTAATTATATCTTGGTGTATAATTAATTTATCATATTTCACTTTTGGGCTAATTTGTGAATTATTTAACAAAGGTTATGAGTTTAAACCACTGTCAGCCTAAAAGTGTGCATTTGATAATTTCGGTCAGTGTAGGACGCGACATGCAATAAGCATTTAGGTTGCTGGCTTCTAAATGCAGATAAAGCAATAGCTTCAATTGACCCCTCTAATGTAATTAAGGCCCTGTTTACACCTGGTATTAAGATGTGTTTTGGTCGATCAACCACTTCTGTTCTGATTACTTTGAAGGGAGGGTTTATAGGCATGTAAATGTAAATTGTTTTATCAGATTGTTTGATCTAACCGCCGCAAGACCACGCCGAACGCTGTGAGTGTGTGTTGGAAATCGAGAATGATGAGAGAACATTGTGCTTGGTATGTTTTTCCTCTTTAAAGTCAAACCAAACTTAGGTTTTCAGCCAACAAAGTTTAAATCCCATCTTGCTAGCACGCTTCCCATAATGTTTACGCGTCTATTGTGGCTGTTTGAACACATTCGACCACATGAGCATCTACACTACGAAAGCAGTCCAGATGAATGCGTTTTTGACTACCTCTGGAAGTGGTCGAAAGTGGACAAGCTCAAAACGTTTTAGATCCCGTTTACCCCTGTATTTAGCATTGTCCACTTGTGATCCGATCAACCAAAATGCATCTTAATACCAGGTGTAAACAGGCCATTAATGAGTCTTAATGCATTTCAGCATATGTTCAAATGGTATCAGTGGTTAAGGTTAATCTGATCTTAGTGAATAAACCCTAATATCAGTGTTAAAGCACAATTCTGTTCTGACAAAGTAATCTCAGCTCTGCTGCATGTATAAACTGTACCAGAATGAATTATTCTGCTTTGGTTGATGAAATCCCTATTGCATAATTTCTTAATCTGTTCAGTACAGTGTAATCTAGAAGGTAGATTTGAACAATGTTCCTCATTCTACATCATAAAGGCCCTATAAATTATGGTTAGATCGATGCCATTCATTTAAATTTTGACTGCATATCTACCTGGTTATAACGATTCACTTGTCAAATGGAATTCAATTTGTAAAACTGTGCCTCATTATTTGTGTGTAAGGGCGCGTAACTGTGTATGCTTAAGCAAGTGTTAAATAACAGTAAAGCCTTGTAACTGCTGCTTAAACAAATACCAGAAAACCAAAAGCATTAGTAAAATTTGGATTTTAACGCATGTAAGAACAAAGTGGTGCATTTCTGAAATTGAAAGCACACATGTTAATGGACTGTGTGTGCCTTATTTGAAAGCACCTCTTCATTTAAGCTAAGCTACTTAGTGGTCCTAAGACAGAAGCCAAACTAGCTTGTGTGAATGCAGTGTGAAGTGAATAGCCATCTCCTCTCAACCTACTCCCTGGTTTCTGATCTTCTCTTTTCTTTTATTTAATTAATCTCAGCTAATTTTCACCGTAACCTTTTAGGTGCATTCCTTCCTGAATGCTAGTTACTCAATTATACATTCAATTATATTAAACTGTGTAACGGGAGAAGACTTTTCATAGTTATTGAGGATGTTTAATAGCACCCTGGTTTACTCCACTTTAAGGATGGGAACACATGTGTGGTGATCTAGTCATGGAAGCTGAAAACGCAGCAGCCTTGACCAACCATGGAGTGATGCCCATCAATAACTTAACAGTTGAGAACCAGTACTATTAATTATGCCCAATTTCAGATTATTCCCCTGTTTTATTAGTGGCATTCAGCTATTTTGAAATCTTCATTTCATGTATTTGCTTTTTTAATTTGACCCATCTTGTTCTAGTATGGTTTCATTGTCTTATTGAACCTCAAAATGAACTAGACATACTTTCCTTCTTGATTTTGTTTATTTGCAGCGGTTGCTCTAATTTTATGACCCTGCTACAGAAGCAATCTAAATGATTGCTAAGGCATAACTATAATTTTGAGCACCACTAATAAACACAATCTGAATAGGAAAGCTATCCACTTCCTTTTGCTTTCTCTTCTTCGTTTCTTCAGAGACCAAGCCTTTGTTGAACCATCAGTAAGTTCTGTGTTTTAATTTGACAATAAGAACAGTCTTTAGTCAATAATTAAACCCCTGCTTACACCTCTTTCAGCAAATCAATTCAGATTCACACAAATCTTAGCATCCTGCTATCCACAGCTAACATACTAATATTCGAGTACGCACTTTACTTGTTAACCACACCTGATAAAACTTAGCTGTGCGTTAGACACCTAGCTGCCCCACTACACCTTTTGCTCCAAAGTCTGTTTGGTTTTGCATTAGTCTCTTTCCACTTACTCTCACCACAAGTGTGCCAGAATATCACAGGTGCTCAACCTAACTGTCCAGATGGGAGAATTGGAGGCCTGACAAGGCCTTATGAGGAACATCCTTCTACCCAGGTGTGCTAACGACCCACAGCACCAGAGCCAAAAGCAACTGGACAACGAGGGAAGGGGACTAATGACACACGACCCAAGCGAGGGTTACAACCACACAGAGCTGACCAAGGTTATCATCTCCTTAGCCCACAACCTCATGGATCTGAAACGGGGTAAACAACCTCACTGGAAAAATCACTTTTTCACTGTTAAAAACAGCAAATTCTGAACTCTTGGACAAAGACGCCAGAAGTGGGGCCTGTGAAAGTCACCTCAGAACATCCAGAGCTAGAATTGAAGCTCTGACGCAGCAGCTGGACAACAGTGAAGACGAATTTGACATGGTCCAAAGAGAACTGAGACATTCTTAAAGGGATACTCCACTTTTTTTGGAAATAGGCACATTTTACAACTCCCCCAGAGTTAAACAGTTGAGTTTTACCGTTTTCGAATCCATTCAGCCAAACTCCGGGTCTGGCAGTACCACTTTTAGCATAGCTTAACATAGATCATTGAATCAGACAAGAGCATTAGCATCTCTCTCAAAAAAATGACCAAAGAGTTTCGATATTTTCCTATGTAAAACTTGACTCTTCTGTAGTTACATAGTTTACTAAGACCGACGGAAAATGTAAAGTTGCATTTTTCTAGGCTGAAATGGCTAGGAACTATACTCTCATTCCTGCGTAATAATCAAGAAACTTTGCTGGAGCATGCCCTCCTTAAGGAGCTTGAACAGAGTCTTCTCTTTGAAAAGACCAAAGCTGACAAACTTCAGAGGGAGTTAGAAGACTCTAGGGTAATGGAGCTTCACCTGGGCTACGGGTCAAGGATCGCTGAAGATATGTCACAGGAGCTACAGTGCTCACTGAAAAAAATATTTAGGCCTAAATTTAAGATGTATAGATTTAAATTGCATATAAAATTTCCATCTCTACAAACATTAACTAATACTCTTAATGTTGATTCATATATGTCAGTCATACATAAATGAAATGTAATTAATCTGAATGTGTTTTAAATACACAATAACCAGGTTTATATATTTATTGTCAGTAGATCAAAATTTTCAATCACATTCATTTTACATTGCTTATTCCACAGCTAGTCATATTTATGTTCAACTTTTTAACTGATAAAAATGTATTTACAAAAAATTAGATGCAAATAGTTAATAAACTATGGTTTGATTTTTTTGAGTGCAGAAATCTCACCTGTTTCTTGTTCAGGTATGACTGACAGATATTTATCACAATAAGTTTATTTTAATAAACTGTTAAAACTGTAATTCAAATGGATGGGAATTTTTATAAGCAATTCAAATTATAAATCTTAAATTTAGGCCTAAATATTTTTTGAGTGCCCCAGCTAAGAAGTTTTTTTTTTTTTCATGTCAGGGTGTTGCAGGGATCTTCACTGCATGTTGTTCAATTATTCCAATTAATAACTAATTTGATGAATGATTACTAACACGCACTAAATATCCCATTGCTGCAGTTTCATTGTGCTGTCTTAATATACATACATGTATAGGAGAACACAAATTTGTTTTTATATCAGGGTTCCCACAGTTTTAGAAAACAAAAAAAAATGTCCCATGGAAATGAGCATAACCATAGAAAGTTGAATAGGAAATATACTTTGTAGTATTTTTTTCTCTGCTCTGAAATGTTTCATATTGCTATTAGGGAGTGGTTGTGTAGATCTGGTTAAAGCTTTTTATTTAGAAATAAAAACTGGCATACAAATAGAAATCTGCCCAACAATGACTGACAAGCTCCTGAAAATCAATTTAAGTGTGGAAACCCTGTTAGATGATTAATTTTGGGGTTAATGGTCGTTCCCATGCTTGTAGAGACTTTATCCCATCCCATTCAATCCCAGATTTCTTGTTTCAATGATTTTTACTTAGTACTACAGCTTAAGGCCTTGACACACCAAGCCTGATGGTAGGCCAAAGTTGGGCCGTTGTTAAGTGTTTGTCAGCTCAGCTTTTGTGGTGTGTTTTGCACCGTCGGCACAGGTTAGACTCTATTTAAAGCTATTTGGCCAATTGAGCATGTTGAATCAGCGTCTGGCAGTCGGTGAAAGATATCACTCTGATTGGCTCTTTAGTTATCAAAAGTGCATTAAAAAAAGCAAGCGAACAATGAAGTCAAGAGGGCACATACAGAAGGCTCTTCTAATTTTACATGGTCAGCTTATCTGAGCATTCTAATACAGGAAAATGTTCATAACGACATTGCCGTTTGGAAGGAAGAACGCGATCAACATGATTCATGTTCAAAATGGTAAGCAAACGTTGTTTGTATATTTGCAGTCCTAGTTTCGGTTTTCTTTTTTGAATGACGAATGCTGACTACTGCCACCTGCTGGTATAAACCGTTTGTTCCTCTTACGCAAGCGCAGAAAGCACATGCTAGTTGGCCGTTGGCTGTAGTCTTTGCGGTGTGTTCAAGTGCACCTTTTTGGCACAGAAATGGTGACGCAATGCTTCAACACAGTTTGCTTTTATCGCCACTAGTTCTTTGATGTCGGTTTGGTGTGTCATGGGCTTTAGGTTAACTTAATTTCTATGAAAACATCTAATTATCCACATCTTTAAACCTGAAAAGATGATCATATTCACACCATCAAATAAGTTCTCAATTATCCGTACAGCATGTATCGTTAAATAAAAAACTATTTTTCCTTTTAGGTGGCCACAGTCTTAGAGAAGTCTCGTGTCTTGGAGTTGGAGCGGGAAGGAAACCAAGAGATTCAAAGGTTACTGACCAATATAGAAGAGGCAAAAAGTAAAGCCAGATCTCAGGAAGAAAAGGTAGGCCTTCATGTCCATTTATACTATACACTATACACAGTATGCGTGTAGAACATGTATAACAAGGAATTAAAAATTTGACCGCTGAACTTCTCACCTAAATTTTTTTGTTTGGGATTTTATTTAGGAATGATACGTTTTTGGGTACTTGGTAGGGGTGTGACGAGATCTCGTGTTACGAGATCTCGCGAGATTAAAACGCGACGAGATTTCTCGTCGAGTGAAATTTTGTATCGTGAGTTAAAAAAAAAAAAAAAAAAAAAAAAAAAACTTTGTCTCGTGAGTTGTTGTGATGTCAGCGTGAGGGTGAAATTTGTATTGAAGATGCCCCTGCCACTTTTAAATCATTTGTGTGCCGGGCCAATCACACACACACTCCGCACACACACACACTCACTGTCCCTCGCTCACTCACTCACTCGCGCGCACACACACACACACGCTCACTCGCGCGTGCACACACGCACACTCACTGTAACCGCACTCTCACTCACTCTCGCTCACACTCAACCCGTCGTGGAGGACCGGTAAAATTAAACATGCTAGTCTTTCTGTTGTGAAGCATCACAGACGCGTTGTCGCCCACTATGACACACTATACGAAATGAAACGATCGAATCTTGCGTCCCGACGCCCGTTGTACTTTACGAGTCTCCACGAAACGGATCGTGCCAAAATAGTGTAATCTGAACCAGGCAGGTAATAAACATTTGACCTATCACGCAAAGAACCTATTAAAGCACTAAGACATGGGAACAGTATAGCTAACATTCACATATCACAAGTCATATCGACATCGCAATATTAAACAATGTTATCGCACATCGCAGCTTTTCCTCATATCGTGCAGCCCTGCCCAAAGGTCTCAACTGCTGCCAGAAATCGTCGACATGCTTATATTCTTGAAAAAGAACATGACCATATCTTAGGCTTATCTTAGTTAATTTATCTCTTTTTCATGCTTGAAGAAAAAAATTGTTTCTGTTTGAACTTGTAGTTTTGAGAGAGCAGTACTTTGATTATGGATACACACTTACTGTTTGCATTTAAAGTGTTATTTCAGTTATTTATATTTATTTTATTTATACTGTTTTATTTTTTTATGTTCGATTTGTGGAAAGGAGTTAGATTTCTCATGTGAAATCGTACAGGGAGAAGTAGAGTTTATAGCAAAACATTTTGCAGTGTTTGCATGTCCTTTACTGCATAGAATTCATTAAAATAGAAGTAAAATAACATTCATTACAAGTTGATTTCAAAATGCACATAAATTGTTTTGCATTTTGTGATTTTCAGTTGAATAAAAGACTATTTTCCATTCATATATTTCATCATTGAGGATTTCTTAAAATTGTGTAAAAATCTCGTCTTGTCTCGTTCTCGTGAACCCAATCTCGTGTCTCGTCTCGTCTCGTGGAGTAAGCGTCTCGTCACACCCCTAGTACTTGGTCATGACCACAATTTAAAGGCCCTGCTATAGCCGTTCAAATACTTAAGTTCAACATGTTTTGATAATTATTGGTCTGGGGAGTCCAGAGATTTGTACTATTTGTACTTGTGCGAAAAACCTAGTACTGGATTATAAAAGTATTTTTTAAAGTAATCTCAAATATTTAACAAACAATTTGATTGGCAGCAGTGGTTCTTGAGGTAAAGTTGTTCAGAATGAGGAGATATGAATGAGGATATTTTGGGGATATTTAATTTTATTTTATCAATCAATAAATTCCACTAGAAACAAACCTTGTTGTATTATTTTAATTTAATACTGTGAAGCTGCTTTGATACAATCTGTATTGTGAAAAGCGCTATACAAAATATAAAAAAATATATAAAAGCTCTCTGTACTGCGTGTACGTTATCACAACAACAAAGTTTGTTAGGCGTCTATATGTCAGCTGAGGAGATTAACGTTATGAAGATTAACCGAGTGTTGTATTATTTATCATAGCAATTACTTGGTTTTGTTTGACTCAGAAAGATGAAATGTGAATGTATCTGGTCTGCTAAAAAAAAAAAAAAAAAAAACTTTTAACATATTAAAGCATACTTTCAATTAACTTTAATTTTGTAATTTACCTGTATTTTTTAAGTTATTATTATTATTAATCAAAACAACCCAGCTGCAGTTTGATTGATATTACTTGGATGCACAATAATAATAAAAAACATGATTTATGAAAATGAACAAGAACGGATTACTTGCAAATGACCACTTCTGTTATAAATGTCCCAATTGGGAGAGGGTGTGCAATTTTCAAAGAGTTTAATTAAACGTTCATGTTATATATTTTGATTGCATTTGTGAGTTAATAAAAACGTAACTGGTTGTGTGAACATAATATCTAAATATCGATTAATCGATCGATATAGCCCTGAATCGAATCGAATCGTATCGTGGAATTTTTTGAAGTATCGGAAAATATCGTATCGCTGGCTGAGAGAATCGATATCGTATCGTATCGTGATGAACTGTCCGATTTACACCCCTAGTTATTACATTCAGCACCTTTGTTACATTAAGGGTAAATCCTGTCACTTTTTCAAAGTTACTAGCCGCTCAACATTTTCACTTGCCACAATTTTGACATTGATACCATGGGTAAAAACTGCCATATAGATATTTTTAATGCCATCTCATAATTTGACACCAGGGATATTAGGCTGCAGTCACTTTATGTCCTGATGCACAGAGCCTTTACTGTTACACATGCGTTTTCTTTCTCAAATGTTTATGTTCACTTAAAATAAAACTGACCGTGTTATGTGAATACTCGGCAAGACTGGCATTTTGACTATTTTTGTGTGCAGTTGATTGTTTAAGCACAATAAACAGTGAAAAATAACACAATTTTAATATTGCGAGGTGGCTTAATGTGCGCGCACTTTGGGTGTGAGCATAAAATCTGCGGGAATGACTAAAAGGATGCGCAATAGGTGCAATCCCACGCTAAAATTAAAGTCCTGTAACAGCAACCGTATTCATCCAGAGCAAATGAAACGAGTGAGTGAAGGGAGGCGGGTTTGTGTGTAACCCGCTGTCGGAGAGATAGGAGCGTGAGAGAGCGCGGCTGGTATGGTGTTTCTATTCTGTTCAAAATGAGTACTGGAAGCATTTTAGATATTTCAGTATCGAAAAATCAATACTTTTGACAACCCTGCATTGCAGTTAGTTTGTGATTTTCAGATGCCTTTTTAAAAGACTACAATTGACCCTTCGCAGGGAGCTTGATTGACAGGTGATCTGACCAATCATACTTCGCCATCCGCCATTTTGTCCGACAAAGCAGTCAGGAGAGTTAGTAGATTAACATAGGAGGATTTGAACTTGAAAAACGGAGTGTACTGACGCCTTTCTGTGGTTAAAACAACATTCCTTTTTGTGTTTGTTCATGTTTATTTGAGGCTATAAATTAACTAGAAGGAAGAGATGATCGGTTCACGAGCAGCTTTAACTGATGCTCTACAGCGATCTGTCACGGCACATTAAAGAGCAACAAAACGGTATTTATTGTTAAAATTTCTTTTTAAAAATGACCAAATTTGAAAGGTGAGACTTTGTTTAATATGTTTAATATCAAACGTAACCGAAAAGTAACCTGCTCTGTCCTGTCTGTCAGCGTGTTGTCAGTCTCCTCTCTACTCCGCGATGTATTTTTCACTGCATGAGAACATGGTGTGGCATGAGAACGGCGTAGCTTGTCGGACATAGCGACAGTAACTAAGGGGGGCGGGTCTTTGCGAACGGTCAATTGAAAAATGTATGTATTATATAAAATTCAACGAACCTACCAAAGTGTCTAGGAGGAGTGACTGCGTAACACGCCACTGCTTAAATCATTGATATTTACTAGTGCTTGTTTTAAGTTGCTCATTGTTTTCTCTGTACTTTTGTGTAGCTGGATGCTTTAACAAAGCCGAACTCCGAGTATCAAGAGAATGTGAGTTCAGACAGTCAGAAGATCAGCAGCCTCAGTAAAGAGATGTGAGTGTCGTAACCATTTATCCTCACTGCAATTCTTTATCAGTTGAAATTGTGTAGTTTGAGTAATTTCTGTGTCATATTAATTCTAATAATAATAAGCCAAATAAGTTTGTGTGTCTCTGTTGCGTAAACAAATGCTGGTTGTGTTTCAGTGAGGAGTTAAAACAAGAAATCACTGAAAAAACCCAGGCAGTGGATGCTCTGAAAAATGAGAAGGAAAAGCTAACCATGGACCTGGCCAGCAGCCACAAAGACAGTAACGTTCTACTAAATGTATGTTAACCAAATTACACGTAATATTTTACTCTTTCATATTGCACTAGGAAATACTTTATATAATATTTTTCTCCAATTTTTTATTTTGCTTGTCAATCATATTTAAGTGACAAAAAAATTTAATTAAATGATGACCAGCAGTTTATGTACATTTTATTGTAAACTTTGTAGTTTGTTGGCTAAGTATTTTTATGCCTAACCTTACAATAACTTGTATATCATTTTGTGCTCATATACTAGCCAATAAGTACTATTATTATTGTGCTATATGTACTATTATGTGCTATTTTGTGAGAAGTAAATGAATTCTCTTCACTGTCATCTTAATGCAGCTCAAAAAGGAGTGTGACAGTCTCAACGATCAGTTGAAGGAGATGAAAATGAGGTAAGGAACTTTTCCTAGTTGTCAAAACCAAGTTTATGTATACGCGAGAAAAAGTTTGTGCTCTTTTGCGTGACAGTGAGAGTAGATTAACTGATCTCTCCTACTGATTCACCAGCGTTGTTTGTGAAAGAGAGCTGTCCATGCAAGAGATCCGCTTCTTGTTTATTCTTTAGCATTAAGAGAGGAAATAAAAGTTTTGAAATGTTTAATTGTAGTATTATGTTAAAGTTCCCCTGTTGTTATTTTAAAGGTTCCTAGTTTTCATCGGGAAGTCTCTTACAATAGGTTTACATGCATCCAAGATCAAAAACATTATAATCTTCTCATAATATCTTCTGCAGCATCAGCCCTTCTCTCACAGTGTCTGAAACAGTTTGTTCAAGGATCCAGTTTATCTAAACCCCGCCTTTTCTGAGAGCTTTCTCTGCTCTGATTGGTCGGATGGCCCAGTCTTTTTATGATTGGTCTACTGCTTACAGGAAACCAAACGCCATTTGCATATCTCAATTTCAGCTCTGTATCTTCCTCAGCATTTGTACACACAGTGATATGAACAGTAACGATTGTGTCAGTTTTACCGTATCAATGCCTCATCTTTTGGAAGTGCATGCAGAGTAGATTATTTTTTTTTGCTGTGCAGAAAACAGCGTCTTCTCAACACATCAACAACACAAATCAAACTCTTCCAGTCTCAGCTACAACCACAGTGTTTGAGGGTCAAAGTAGACGTTGTTCGCGGGCAGCCAGTGAAGACTGTAGGCTGGCATTATGCAGATATGTTATAAACGCATGTTTCGAGCAGGAATAATTGCTGGAATTACTGATGACTCATGTCAGGCAGTTCAGAATCGGTTCTTTCTTTTTGGAGACATTAACTCCAATTATGTACACTTTGATCTTTGAAACTTTGCAGACCTTTTACATTCACTAACAGCTCTATTACACACTACATGAAAGGTAATATCCGAAAAAGCATAATTAAGTCACTTTAAAATACTGTAATACCCAAGTTATTATATTTATAGCACTTAATAGACATGCCAAAAGTTTTTATTTTATTTTATCCCAGTCAGTCCTACACCCTGAAATGCTGTAAAGGGATTGTCATAATCTACTCACCCTCGTGCCAAACTTGTTTGTTTTTTGTGTGCAATACAGAAGGGGATGTTTAGCAGACAAGCTGCTCTTTTTCATACAATGAAATAATACAAGGAACAGGAACTTTCAAACTCTAAATAGAATTTAAAAAGCATCATAAAAGTTGTCCATACACATAAAAATAAAGGTTCCAAAATTTGTGAATATAAAGAACCTTTTGTGCAATGGAAAGGTTCCGTTGATGTTAAATGTTTTTTTTTTTTTCATTGAATGCCGAATGCACACATTATACAACCTCTCTTCTGCACAGGGAAAGCACTTCAAGAAGTGAATCTGAAAAGGAGAAAGCAGCACTTCAGCAATCTCTCCAAACACAGAGTGCCTTGGTCTCAGAAAAGGACAAAGAATTAGACTCTCTGAGAAATGAGGTATGGCTGTTTATATAATAACCAAAATACATGTTTACATGTGACTGTTGTGATAAAACAGTTACTCATCTTAAATGTGCAGTATTATGCATTCAACCATGTAAAGCTAGTAACCCTACAAGTAAGGATACTAGCAACAGACTGTTTACATAGGTACAAATTCACACAGAAATTGTCAGTAATGCATAACCAGAAGTTCATCCATCTATAAAGTCAAGGATTTTTAGACATGTTTACAGCCAAATAGCACAGTGTTACTGAATAATTCATGTAAATGTGTTAACAAAAATATTTCTGATTTTAAACTTGCAGAATGTCTTGACCTAATATGCAATCAATTTTGAAAACTGTGGGAGTAGTCTATATTATTTCTGTGTTATCTGACAATGTTATGTAAAGATGTGTGCAAAATTATTCATAATTTATTAGTGTCTGCTTCAGGTTGTCCTTGTTCTATGTTGTGTATACTTTTAGATGATCAGAAGATGGCCAACATATTTCTAAATGGTTTTCTCTGTACTTTTTGTAGCTGGATGCTGTAACAAAGCAGAACTCCGAGTATCAAGAGAATGTGAGTTCTGACCGTCAGAAGATCAGCAGCCTCAGTAAAGAGATGTGAGTGTCTTAACCATTTATCCACACTGCAAATCTTTGTTTTGTTTGTAGAATTGTGAAATTATAGTAATTTTTCATTGATATTTACCCTCTGGACTAATCCACAAGTTTGTGTTAATGGGTGAAGATCCTTCTTTATTCCCTTTATGCAGGAGTCCAATATCTCTAAAGCATATATTTTTAAGCATATTTTTGGACTGTGATGGTTTGAACTCTAGGACTCTTCACTTTTCGGTTATTTTTTTAAGTTATTTTTTAGAGTTTTAGATTTTTTTAATCAATTTTTTTTAGATGTATAATTTAGGTCACACTTTAGTTTAGGGTCCAATTCTTACTATTAACTACAACTTCTGCCTCAATAAACTCCCAATAACTGCTTATTAATAGGCAGTTGTTAAGTTTAGGAATTGGGTAGGCGTTAAGGGATGTATAATATGGTCATGCAGAATAAGGCATTAATATGGGCTTTATAAGTACTAATAAACAGCCAATATTCTAGTAATATGCATGCTAATAAACAACTTGTTAATAGTGAGAACTGAACCCTAAACTAAAGTGTTACCATTGTTTAATTATTTACTTTTTCTCACCATAAATATACTGTAGCTGTGCTAGCTGGCGTAATGCTAAATAATAAACAAAACTAATAATCTTTGATAATTATCTTTTATATTCATGACAACTTTTCACTCAGTTTAAAGTCTTATCTCAATCTTTTACTGGTATTTAATTTACTTTTAATTCAACTATGTATAAAACTAAGGGAGGAAAAGGTCGTCCATGCATTTATTATGGATTTTAAAAACCATTCCATTTAAAAATTACAATCATTACAATAACACCCAATGTATTACGCATTCAAAATACAATTCCTCACTGATATTTTAAGGTAAACTTTTATCTATCTCAGCACAGATGCTTCAGATGCTTTAGAAATATATTCTAATGCATATTTTTTTCCCTATCCAGATTTCACAGTTTAAAGAATTGTCTGGTCAAATATTTACACCCCTTTATAATGGTCGGTGTGAAAACCACATCCTCGACTAAATTCATGTCACCATACCTGTAGCACTAGTATTGCATTATTCGTGTTAGCATAGCCTAATTCATAGATGGCACAATCATGACATACTGAGCAGTTTCAGACCATACAGTCGACCCATTTACATGTGCACTACAGCTTTCTAGGACAGGTTGGAGAATCGTTGACAAGTGCTTTTATTTATAGTGGTTTTTAGAAGTGGTGTAAGAATCCTTCACACTGTTTTATGTGTCTCTGTGTGTTGTTTGAATAAATGCTGGTTGTGTTTCAGTGAGGAGTTAAAACAAGCAGCTGCTGAAAAAACCCAGGCAGTGGATGCTCTGAAAAATGAGAAGGAAAAGCTAACCATGGACCTGACCAGCAGCCACAAAGACAGTAACGTTCTACTAAATGTATGTTCACTGTATAATGTGTGTCATTTCATTGATTTAATTTTGACTTGCATCTGAATGTTTTCTAACAGAACTATTCAGTGTCCAGATAATTGAGCTGAATTCAATTTTGGTCGCTTTTAATGGTGATGTTGTGTGCATGTTTAATGTAAATATTTTATGCCTTAAATCGGGGGTCGGCAACCCGCGGCTCTAGAGCCGCATACGGCTCTTAAGCGCCGCCCTAGTGGCTCCCTGGAGCTTTTCAAAAATATGAAAATGGAAAAAATATTTTTTGTTTTAATATAATTTCTGTAGGAGGAAAAACATGACAAACATTCTTAAAACCCTTTCGCACGTACGATCACTTCGGTGTGATTAGAACGGTCAGTGCATGACGTGTTCAACTGCTAAATTCAAATATGCTCTCACGCGTTGGCTGGCGCTGAGCCAGAGAAAGGCACACTCAGAGCTGTCATATATCACAACTTTTCAGTGTTTTCAACCACATAATGTTTATTTTAGGTTTCAGACATATAAGTACTAAAAAAACAATACATTTAGAGTTTGTAAAATACACACTGATGTTAAAGGAAGAGGCAATAATAATCCTTTCCATTATAATTAGACATTATTCTTCTCCCAGTTCACCAGCCACTTACTTTTATGTATTTCGAGAGAAATAGATGAATTCACGTGTTGTAAATCCAACAGATCCGATTCTCTGAACTGCATCTGCGGCACAAACTAAGATGGCGGCGCCCATCGCGCATACAGCTCAAATAACTCGATCGTTATAAAGGTGTTTAAACAACAAAACACTTCCACTTGCATATATTTGACAATCGGATTATCAGATATTTCATGCCATATCTAACAAATTTGTGAATATTTTGAATAAAAAAGGAAAAATGACATAAAAGCAGATCATCATTCATTCAGCTCTGTTGTTGCTGCGGTGTGTCACGTGACACGCAATGACGCGTCACCATGGAAACCATAAAGTGACACATTCTAAATAACGGTCGCCTTGAAAAACTCACGCTGGGGGGTCAGCCAGAATATTTTAAACTTACGTGTGAAGTTTTTCAACGTTGTAAAAATGTGTATAATAAATATTTAATTTCAACATTTCTGTCAACGAACATTTAATCAATTCAATTCAATTCAATTCAAATTTATTTGTATAGCGCTTTTCACAATACATATTGTTTCAAAGCAGCTTTACAGAAAGTGCATTTCAGAAATGTACATAGAGAAATACAGTTAGTTAATCATGTATTGATTTAGGGCATAAACATATCGCCAGCGTCGAGTCGTCTCTTCACAGGCGCCGAGTCGTCTCTGCACGGGTGTTGGAGAATCTGTAGTTTCCATGAGAGGCTGGATACAAACTGGAGCTGACGATCTGTATTTACCAACAGATAACAACAGAAAAGCAGATGGGAAATAATTAGCGTAGCTGCTGTTCGTAATATTAATGCATTCAATCTGATTCAACTGTAGTATAAAAGGTAGGTATTATGTGAATGCTTGGCTAAAGAGATGCGTCTTTAATCTAGTTTTAAACTTGGACAGCGAGTCTGAGCCTCGAACAATATCAGGAAGGCCATTCCACAGTTTAGGAGCTAAATGTGAAAACGCCCTCCCTCCTTTAGTGGACTTAGATATCCTAGGAATGACCAGAAGCCTCGAATTTAGTGAATGCTCATGAATGCTCATTGTAGCCTACTTATCATTTTGATACTAGGGGGCTAATAAAGCTAATATAGACACTTACAGCATGTGTTGCCTTCATTATAAGGCTTATATAAGGCTTTTAATTTTTTGCGGCTCCAGACAGATTTTTTTTTTTTTTTTTTTTTGGTCCAATATGGCTCTTTCAACATTTTGGGTTGCCGACCCCTGCCTTAAATCTTTGTAAGACTATGATGTGATGATTAATGTGCTAATTAAATGTTATTCAATGCAGCTCTTAATGCAGCTCAAAAAGGAGTGTGACAACCTCAATGATCAGTTGAAGGAGATGAAAATGAGGTAAGGAAACAGAACTTGTTTGTAATGGCATCATGTATAGAGAGACTTTGTTTCAACCCCCAAATGAATGCAGAATTCACACATCATACAATCTGTCTTCTGCACAGGGAAAGCACTTTAACAAATGAATCAGAAAAGGAGAAAGCAGCACTTCAGCAATCTCTCCAAACACAGAGTGCCTTGATCTCAGAAAAGGGCAAAGAATTAGAGACTCTGAGAAATGAGGTATTGTGGCTGTTTACATATCTTTTTTTTAATGATATTCAAGAAGAAATTTCTCACATTACACAGTGGTTATCCCAGTTTGAGAACATATTTTAACACCCAAAGTAAGTTAATTTGGTGGCTTTATGCAATCAAGTGCTTTAATGTAATGTACAGAAATGATTAAGGGGTCCAAGAACAAAGTGCTGGAATCCTATTGTATTTGTAGGGGTTTCTTACTGATGAAACTCGAAAAAATTAGAATATCATGCAAAAGTTATAATTTTGATGATTATGGCTTACAGCTTATGAAAACCCCAAATTCAAAATCTCAGAAAATTAGGGGAGGGGGGGAGGGGCGGGTGGGTGGCCACGGTGGAGCAGATCGTGTGGGGGGCCACGGCGGAGCAGGTTGTGTGGGGGGCCACGGCGGAGCAGGTCCTGCGGGTGGCCACGGCGGAGCAGGGCGTGCGGGTGGCCACGGCGGAGCAGGTCGTGCGGGGGGCCACGGCGGAGCAGGTCGTGCGGGGGGCCACGGCGGAGCACCCTTGGACGGGGACCAGAGCGAAGCAGAGTCAGACGGAAGCCCTGTTGGCGCAAACTCAGACAGGGACCAGGGTGGAGCAGACTCAGACGGGGACCAAGGCGTATGGGGCATAGAACTGGACCGGACCAGCAGCATAGAAAGTTCAGGCGGCACAGGAAGTTCAGGCGACACAGGAAGCTCAGGCATATAAAGCCGTGCAAGGATCCACGTAGGCGCCGCCTCCATGGCCCTTTCAGAGTGCCTACTGCCCCGCGGGGCCAGCAGGGCGAAGCGCAGAGGTGGGGCCGGCAGTGCGAGGAGCCTGGGAACGCCCTCTGGAGCCAATCGAGCCAAGCCAGTCCTCCTCTTCTTCCTCCTACATCGGCGAAGGCGCGCCACCGGGAATGGTGGCTCAGACAACTGGGCAGGGCTGGACTCAGACAACTGGGCTGTGCAGACGCGATGAGTGGAATCAGCGGGACCCTCTTGAAGCGTTGGCTCAACGAGACTCATTTGTAGCACTAATTCGACGGGATCCTCTCGCGGCGTTGGTTCGGCAGACCTCTCATGAAGCGCTGGTTCGACGGAGAACATGTGTATATCTGGATCAATGGGACTCGCGTGAAACGCTGACTCGGCGGAGCACGTGAGAAGCACTGGTTCAATGAAGCCCACGTGAAGCACTTGTACCTCCTCCGCTAAGCCCACTGTAAACGACGAACCGCTCATGGAAAGAGCCCACTCGATATACTGAATCAGAGTCCCGTTAGGCTCAGGCATCGACGAGTAGAGAGGCTCGGACAGTCCTCCACGGAAAAACAGCATCAAACAAACCTCATCCAGGGGAGTCTGATAAGCCAGTTCCAGAAAGTCTGTCACGTAGTCCAGACTATTATTATTATTATTATTATTATTAATAGCAGCCAAGCACCAAAGGCTTGTTATTGTTAGCTTGTCTGCGCTTGTCTGAAGTTTAAAATCATTGGTTACCCGTAAGCCAATCACATAACGTTTGGTTATGACGTGTGTTATGCGCTGGCTCAGCCGTATCAAACTTCCACTGTAAACACATGTATGATGCGAAAACAAAACCATTGAGCGAAATACCGGAGTGAACATGGCTGTGTCGACTTTTGCAGATTATGTGAAGTAAATCTACGCATCCACGGTACAATCAGCGTCTACGTCACGGCTCTCAGCCCGCCCTCTGTTCGTTGATTGGCCAGCTGTTTTCAGGCCGGAGGAAAACTGGGAGATAGGTCGATATCTCAGACTGAGTACAGAAGCGAACTGAAATTGAGCGGAAGTACGAAGTCTGACGTAGTCAGGCTAATATATTGCTGCCATAATAACCATTTCAAATTTTTACATGCTTTCTTCTCTTTCCCATTTTTGTTCGCTGAGGTGGAGCTGCGATGAAATATTATTCTTGTAAATATTTTCCAGCATTTCAGTAATAAAAGTGTACATGCTCGGCAGTGATCAAAAAGGATTTAAACTGTGGATTTTGAATCTCTTCTTGAAAACTCAGAGATGTGGATTCAGACGGCAATTAAATTACCACACGACCTGTTTGTCAAAAAAACAGTAGGCCCTAGGTACTAATTTGGCCAGGGATTTTTACGCGGGTTGGGTGAGAAAAAACACTGATATTATGGATTTGGACGGCACTAAAATCACCAACTTACCCCTGTAAATGTTTAAAATACCGTACGAGCCCATGATAAACAATATTAGCGTCCGAATAGGACTTCTGACAGTAGCCTATGCTTTCACTGGCCTTTAAAAGCGCTCTTTAGTTAAATTAATAATATTGTATAATAATATAATTAAAAATCTAACAAAAATCAGTGTAATGACAATTTTATTCTTTGCATGAAAACACTTGAATTAGCCTAATTGAACACTGTTTGGGTGTTAGGGGTGTAACGGTACGCGTATTCGTATTGAACCGTTTGGTACGAGGCTTTCGGTTCGGTTTTCGGTACGCATTTTCAAACCGAACCGAGAGTTGGACCATTTTTCCTGCCGACCAAAATTTCATTATTTCAGTGTTCCCCCTACAATGTATTCAGCAGCAGCGAAGTGGCTTTTTAGCGCCGCTGCAAAATCTTCACATGATCAGTAATATCACGACATTCACATCATTCACTTACACACCTAAAAACACTTAGATATGGCGACCGCCGGCGCTGCTAATGCGGTGGCTCTGAATCCACTTGTTGACAAGAAAGGAGGAAAGAGCCACATATGGAAATATTTTCAATTAGGCTAATGTCACGTTGGCATAAGAGGCCGTCCACATAGCGCGTTTTTTGCGCGTGCAAATTCGTAATTTAAAATGTAGACACGGCAAGCGCGCTCATAATAGAAGCGACGCGGCGCGCTCGTTTTTCCAGACGCGCCTCTCTGTTTATGGTTGCATAGCAACAACAGAAGCTTGTGGATTCTTACTGAATATTAAAATTTGTCAGTGAAATTTTTTTTTTTTTTTTCAGTGAAAATTTTCACCTTTAAGTTATTTCTAGGTGAAGACAGACCTGAGGAATAGGCTACAAGGACAGCATCTGGCCACGTGCATGCGTGTCAGCATTAATGGCCCCCCCACAATAGCATTCAGTTACTAAAGAGCCTTAGAGATCTTCTATGAAAAGCCCAGTAAAATTAAGTGCTCCCAGATTGGGTGTGGCCTTTGTCATTAAGATAAAATTTTCAATAAATTGTAAATAATCTTTTTCTTGGTTGTGCCGTTTCATTTTTCCCCTATCAATTTCTAACTTATAGCTGAAAATTAACACAAAAGAAAAACATGAATAATCCTGTCTAAAATTTTCTATTTGTTTCTATTTTCTAAAAGTTTCTATTTGTGACCAGTTCAAGGTACGTGCTGCAATAATCATGCCTTGAATCTGTTGATGGTATATTTGTATGTCTCAAAATGTCCATTTCTATCCACAAAACTTGCCAGAAGTCATGGTTTAAGGGGTTATTTAAAAAAAAATTCTAGGGGAAACACTGTATTTTAAATGTAGGCGCGTTGCGCGTGGCAAGCGCGCTCATAATGTAAGAGACGCCGGCGCGACCACAACATTGCCCAACATCATGCTCGTTATTGTGTGGCTGAAGGACCGTTTATCAGTTTGGACCAGTGTAGCGCGAGCCAATCGTGATCATGCGACACTGTTACTACACAGCGCTAATAAGAGACCCAGTAAAGACAGCATTTGAATTCGCCACTGAAGTAATAACATCGCTGCGAGATCTAGTGAGAAACATTCACATTTCTCCGTTATTAACGGATCAAACAGCGCTGGCGTGGAAACCAGGAAGAAACATTGTGGCATGCCCATGAATGAACTATCCAGTGTCCACAGATCAGCAACATTCACCATGGATTTACTGTAGTAACACAAACTGCAACCATGGAAGTTTGGCAGGAATAGTAGGCTATAATGCCTTCAAGTAACATTACGTCGGTTTTATTTTGACATTATGAATACAATTGCTGCCCTCAAATGTTAAAGGTCCCGTATTATGCCCCTTTTCACAAGATGTAAAATAAGTCTCTGATGTCCCCAGAGTGTGTATGTGAAGTTTCAGCTCAAAATACCCAACAGATCATTTTTTACAGCATGTTTAAATTGTCATTTTTTGGGGCACAGAAAAACGCGCTGTTTTAGTGTGTGCCCTTTAAATGCAAATAAGCTTCTGCTGCACGACCCAGGGGGCGGAGCCTCACGAGCTCGTGCTCAGTCTCTCAGGACAATTTCATCTCACGGAATGATGATAATATCAGAAACTCTCAGTAACGGTGTTCATTTCGAGTCGGACAATAATGCCTACAGAGTCAGAGTGCTGTATAGAGATGAAACGGGTATAGTTTAGTAGTTTAATTACGGTTATTATAACGTATTTGTCATCTGCTTGTATGTATGCATTATTTATTAATAGCCTACAAGTCTGCTGTCTGAATGATGATCAAACATCTGATGAGTTTAATAAAGTTTATTGTACATCACACAAAAGATGAAGCGTCAGTTTTACTTCAGAAAATCACCGTAAGAGCTGAGTAAACACAGTAAGTTATAAGAAGTGCGCAAGTACATAAACGAATTTCGGTAGAGTTGAGGGAGCATTCCTGTGGGCGGAGGTTAGTCAAAAAACGGTTCTAGTGACGTCATTAAAGAAGGAAGTAGAGGGATGTAGTCCAAACGGGCCGTTCGCTGTAGGCGACTTCTGTTAAATAAAATATCTCGCTTGGCATTGAACTTTGAGCTTTTATAATTTTACAGATATTATTTATGCTCTAACAGCAACATTACACACTAACTAAAGTTTGAAACATGGAATCACGAAGAACGGGACCTTTAATCTGAACTAAAATAAACCTTTGTTTATAACTACTACAATATTACATTTAATTTTTTCCAAGGAGCTGATTTGTTTTATATGCTCCTAAGAAGAGTCAATTATAGCTCTAGAATTGCTCAAAGTATAAAAATATCATACTTTATGATTTTAGTTTTAATCTAAAAAAGAATAAAAAAAATTAAATCAAGGAAATTTCTCTGGCATTTATTTCTTTTTGTTGTATCAAAAACGTACCGAACCGAACCGTGACACAAGTGTATCGTATCGAACTGAACCGTGAATTTTGTGAACCGTTACACCCCTAATGGGTGTATTAAAACTTCAGAATTATATTCGTATAGACCTGCAACAGTGATAAGGTAAAGCTAAGAGTGGTCCAGACCAACCTTCCGAACGTATGACTTACAGAAGGTATACTTAACTAAGAACGTTTTGGGAAACGCGTATTAACGATAAGGTACAGCTTAAGGTGTAACTTAAGAACGACGTAGCGTTAAGGAGGTTTCGGGAAACCCAGCCCAGATCATGTTAAAGGGCATCTTGCAGGTTAGAGTACCCAGTAAGCCAATGTATAGAAAAATAACTTAGGAACTAGATTTATATATAAACATATACTTATAAAAAACGCTATTTAGGCTTCTGGAGTCGTTTTTGTGATAAAATTTTACTTCCGCATTTGAAAACCGCCAAACCGGAAGTGACGTAACGGCAGGGAGAGCGGTCAAAGTAAACAATAGGAAAGCAATGACAGCTCGGACGCTGAGGAAATTGTAGCCTAAATGTTTACTCGTATATGATATATAATAATTCATATAATTGATATATATAATGATATCATATAATTATGAACCTGATTTGAAGCCAAGTGAGCAGGGCAGGCCAGGATTAGACAGAACAACGGTGAGTTGTGCTGTCAGGAGAACAGGGCAGGGTCTCGGTGAGAGAACAGTGTTAGCTTATAGATGTATTCATGTTAGCCGACAATATGTATAACACTATGCTCAGATCACAATACTGTACAGATTATTAGCATGTATCAGGCAATAGCAAAGCTAGTATTTAGACCAGGGGTGGGCAAACTACGGCCCGCGGGCCACATACTGTTAGGCTGTTTAATCCGGCCCGTCGAGTATTTAAAAAATTGTCTTAAGATCGCATTCATTTTGCCTTTTTCTTACAATACTTTTTCGTTATATATAGGCTATATATATATATATTGCGTTGCATATATTTGACAATCGGAATATCAGATATTTCTTGCCATAGCTAACAAATGTAAAAAAGGAAAAATGACATAAAAGCAGATCATCATTCATTCAGCGCTGTTGTGGCTGCGGTGTGTGTCACGTAACAAGCAATGACGCGTCACCATGGAAACCAAACAGACAGCGACTTAAGCGCATAGACTTGTTGCACGTTAATGTTTTTTCCTTTTTTGGAAACTCACAGAGAAAAAAATGTTTGGTAACCGCTTGCACACCTGGGGTGCGTTTCCCGAAAGCATCGTTGGCCAACTATGGTCGCAAGTTCCGTCGTTACCAATAGAGTTCAATGGACATTGCGATGAACTTGCGACCATAGTTGGCCAACGATGCTTAAATAATAATAAGGATAAACAATATTTAAAAATATAGGCTATAATTATCTAACATCTGACTAATTAAAAATTAACCTCAAAACATAACATGCTAAATAGGGGATATCTAGCATAAAAAATGTATTGTCAGAATGTAGTCTCTCAGTTATTGAATTTCGCGCAGACGTTGCCACAACGTAAATGTGTTTGCTCAGCCCGATCTCATGAAAGTGCGAATACCACGAATTGTATTTGTAGTGCTTATGATACGCAGTTTTCGCGTGCATATGATACGCACTTTATGGCGTGTAATAGGCACGCACTCCGCACCCGTAATCCTAACCAAGGGGTTTACAGTGCGTAGCATATGCAAGCAAAAAACATTTTTGGCGTATATGGCACGAGAAATAAAATTTGTGGTATAGATACGCACTTTCATGAGATCGTGTTTCATAATCTGCTACTGGGCCGGCCCTCTGTCAAATTTTAAAACCCAGTGTGGCCCTTGAGCCAAAAAGTTTGCCCACCCCTGATTTAGACCCTTACCTGCATGTGTTGTGTATGTCAGCCATTAGGAGACAGTTTCCAGAGGAAGAGGGACTTTATAAAGGCTTTGAATGGCCCCATTTGGTGACAATGAATAAAAAAATGATCACAATCACAACTGTCTTACTGTATAAAAACTTTATATGTAGAAACAGCCAACACAAACATTAAAGTCGGTTTGTACAGATTCAAAATAAATTATAGAACATATTATATTTATAATAATAATAATAAGTGTCGGCTGCAGACTAATAACAAACACATAAATGCATTACATGCAAACGAATGCAAACGACTCCCTGTCGTGACGTCATATGACGCGGTTGTGGAAAAAAACGCGTTTTTTCAAAACGGTCAAGGAAACTGTCACGTTTTCTACTAAATTTTTGCCCTTATGTCTTGCAAAACAATTTTTAATCCTGCATTTACTTTTCATATGGTATTTTCATACAAGGTTATATTCATTTTGAAAAAAAGAAAAAAACCTGCAAGATGGACTTTAAGAGCATGTTGACAAACAGTTATAGAATTAAAGTTGATTAGTAAAACCATTCTCAAATAACATGCAAATGAGTCTGACGAAGAACGCATTGAAATGGACATTTCTTCTATATCTTGTGTATTTATACTCAACTTAGTGTGTGTTATGACAACCATGACCTGAGGGTTATGGAAAGTTATCAAAAGAATTTTGATTGGTCAAAGTGTTGCGAAGATACGAGCAAATTAAACAGTCAGGCGATGCCCATTTTTACTAATTCACGTATATCTGCAGGACGTCAGACATCAGGAGATTCTGAGGACATGTGTCAAGTTTCTTCAAAATTTCTTCAAAATTACTATTATATATTTTGTGAATGTCCAAACTTCACAAAATTTGGTGCACATGTCCAACAGGAGAGTCTGAGGAAACATGCCAAATATCACAAATTGTGATGAGGGCTGTAATACTAATGTTGATGGATAATAAATCTTTTTAGGTCTATAATTTTTACCATCAGTTTGAATGGCTGAATATTTCATGATTTCCTTTTTGAACTATCATGTATTTTTGTAAGGTGTTTCATCAAACCCTAACTCTCAGTATCAGTGGAGATTCAAGATTCAAGTTGACTTTGCAGTATAAAAACACATAATATTTGGAACGATACAAGGAAATCACAAGTATCACCTATTTGTTCATATTAACTTTTGGTGCTTGGACCCCAGTAATTGCTGCATGTGGCTATATTTTAAATGTATAATATTTATAGAAATAAATGTATTGTTGTAGGCTTCCTGAAATATTTGGTTTATACGTACGTTTTAAGTAACATCATTTTAGGTATCTCAAATATTTAGCAGTGTGCAAGTTTTAACTTGGCGCTCATGTATGCCGTGAATAGGCAGACAGCTTAAGGTCTGTAGAAAAGAGAAATCTGAATTATTTTTGATTAATTTTCAGATAAATCCACCCTTAAATTGCTCATAAAAGCAAAACAAAACAAGTTTACATGTCTTTGTGGGTGGTACTTGGGCAGAAAAAGCTGAAAAGTGCACCAGACTTTATAATAAGTTTATTTATTTATTTATTTTTAAAGAAACTGAAAATACTAATATGGATTTTGCCTTTTAATTTTTGCATAAATATGATATTCTGTTCACTCTTAATGCAGCTCAAAAAGGAGCGGGACAGCCTCAACAGTCAATTGAGGAAGATAAAAATGAGGTAAGCAAATACAGGAAATGTACAGCAATTTGACTACTTTAAATAGAAGTCCTTGTTTCGTTGTTTTAATATAGACATTCTGATCCTATTACCGTTTTAATGGATGCAGAATGCACACATACAATCTGTCTTCTGCACAGGGAAAGCACTTTAACAAAAGAGACAGAAAAGGAGAAGGAAGCACTTCAGCAATCTCTCCAAACACAGAGTGCCTTGGTCTCAGAAAAGGACAAAGAATTAGACTCTCTGAGAAATGAGGTAACGTCCTTTTGGTTTAGAGTTTGAATGTGCGAATTTCAGGTTTGCTCAATTTTTGTGTGTGTGTGTGTGTGTGTGTGTGTGTGTGTGTGTGTGGTTCTTGCAAGCAGATAGCAGGTCTGTGTGACAAGACACAGGCGCTTCAGTCCAATCTGAAATCCCACAAGAGTGAGAACACTCAGCTTCAGGAGCGACTGAAGGCTCTCGAGAGGAGTCTAGCTGACGCTTAGGGCACCGGCTCAGGTACCACTCCACACATAGTTGTTTTAAACCAGCATGTTTCTATTAAATCAGTTAAAAATAAATATCACGGGTTAAATGTCAAATTAAATTCAGTAAGACTATAGATATTGTTTAATCTACATGACCGGTTCGCATGTGTGTGTTTTACATTCCAACCAGATGATTCTGTCTTGAAAACATGGAGGGAGGCGAAGGAAAATGCTGAGCATCAGGTATGCAGACTGGACTGTTTTCCTATCACACATAATTATATTGACATACTGCTCTTTTGGCCCACGGACCTACAAGAGTGAGCATTGCTTAGGCAAACAATTACAATGTTATTTTACACAAAAATTTTGTTTTGTTCCTAAAAATGAGTAATAAAGATTTGTTTGTTTGTTTGTAGGCTTTTCGCACACTTTTTGCATTAACCATGTATAATATTATTGATATAATCTGTTAATTCTTAATTTAAAAGTTGTACAATTAAATTCAGGGTCCCTACGCAGTTTAGAAAAGCATGGAATTTGATTTGAGTAATTTCCAGGTCTGAAAAAACTACGGAAAATTAAAACTGACTGGAAAAATAATTTTGTTTTCATGGTATTTCCCCTATTCAGTTTTCTGAAATGTAAAATTAAGAAAAAAAAAAAAAAGAAAGCATACAAGCAGAGTGATTTCATGGCAAAACTTTAGTGATAGTGATTGTCGAACACGACTCAGACTGGACTTTGCTGGATCAAAGTTTGGATCAAACCACAAATTCACCAAAGTGTTCATCTTGTCAGAATCTTGTTATCCGTTTGTCATTTACATTTTTTGACTCTCAAAAGGATTTGCCAGGCTGATGTTAAATTTTCCGATGCTTAGTAAAAAAATAAAATAAATAAATCAATAAAAGTAATTAAAAAAGGTACTTACATTACTAGTCATTTACGGATATCTAAAAAATCCTACAAATAGAAATCTAATTTTAACAAGTTGGCATTGCAATATTACATAACAGTGGTATTAGGGCTGCACGATATTGAAGAAAAATGCGATAACTCATTAAATAATGCGATATTCAATATGCAATACAATAATGCTTAAAGTGTGTAAAATAAACTTAAATTATCTTCGTCAAGCAGGGGACTGCGTATCCATCAAGGGAAGATGAAGTGTGTGAAGCAGACAGACCAGCAACCTCGCACTGCTCAGGAAGCAGGTCAGACGATAGGGTCCAGAAGCCGGAAGTGCAACCACAGTGCTGCAGGACCCAATGGTGCTGAGTCTCCTGATGTGGCTGAAGGAAACCCCATGATGGAGAAAGTACCCTGCGTTTACGAGGACACCAGCCCACCAGAGGCACACCTGATAAAGCCAGTAACGAAGCAGCCAGGTAGGCGCGGAAAGATCAAGTGGCCAAAAGCGAATGACCGGGTGGCGTGGCAGAGTCTGGATGCTGACTTGAGCCAACTGTTGGAGCTGGCGTTGAGAGGGAGCATCGAAAGCAAACTGAACATCATTGGGGACATCATCTTCGAGGTATGCAGAGAGAGGTTTGGCGAGGTCAGTAAAAAAGAGCCCACAGCCCCAGCCAAAGGAAGAAGAGAGAGAGAGATCGAACAGCTCATTAAAGCAAGGCGCCAGCTCCGTCGGAACTGGAGAAAGGCTGCATCTCAGGAGAAGGAAGGCCTGAAGGTCCTGTGGGACAAGGTCAGACAAAACCTCGCCAGGCTGAGGAGAGTGGAGAGGATTAGGAGGAGGAGGAAGAGATGGGAGAAAGAGAGAACCAACTTTTTTAGAGATCCCTTCAAGTATGCCCGGCAGTTGTTGGACGAAAAGAGAAGCGGAAAGCTGAACGTCAGTAAGGAGGAGCTGGAACAGCACATCAAGAGCCAGTACAGTGACAGCAAACGAACATCACACCTTGGTTCTCCAGGGTATGTACCGCGGCCAGCCCCCCCAATTTTACCTTTCGACAGTTCTCCACCTAAGTTGCGAGAAGTGGAGGAGGTAATCAGGAAGGCAAGGTCAGCGTCAGCCCCAGGGCCGAATGGGCTTCCCTACAAGCTCTACAAGAATTGCCCGCAGGTAGTAAAGGTACTATTGAAGCTAATGAAAACAGCTTGGAGGAAGCAGCAAGTCCCAGCAGAGTGGCAGCAAGCCGTCGGCGTATTTATTCCCAAGGAGCAGAACTCCCAGACCATCAGCCAGTTCAGAAGCATTGCCTTGTTGAACATAGAGGGGAAGGTTTTCTTCTCCGTTCTGGCAAAGAGAATGACCAACTTTCTCATGGCAAATGGGTACATCGACACAGGCTGCCAAAAGGCTGGAATTCCCGGCTTTCAAGGATGCATTGAGCACTCTTCGCTGATTTGGGAGCAGATCCAGCGCGCCAGGAGAGAGAAGAGTGATGTGCATGTGGTTTGGTTGGACCTGGCCAATGCATATGGCTCAGTTCCACACAGGCTGATTGAGTTCGCCTTGGAGTTCTTCCATGTCCCGGGTTGTGTAAAGAACATCATTGCCAGATATTTCAGCAACCTGCGCATGTGTTTCACACTAGAGGGCTACACGACAGGATGGCAGCAGTTAGAACGTGGCATTGCGATGGGGTGCGCCATCTCCCCCATCCTGTTTGTGATGGCTTTCGAGGTAATCATCATAGGGGCCAGGCAGGTAGTTGGAGGTATCAAATTACCATCAGGCGTGAGGCTACCACCCCTGAGGAGCTACATGGACGATGTGACAAGCATCCTTCAAACGGCTCCTTGTACAAACAGGCTCCTCAGGCGCTTTGATGAACTTCTCACTTGGGCGAGGATGAAGGTCAAGGCGGAAAAATCAAGAAGCCTGTCGATAAGGAAAGGTGTAATGCAGGTCCAGGACAGCTTTGTCGCAGGAGGGGAGCCCATTCCACGGCTGGACGAAAAACCACTGCGAAGCCTGGGGAGGCTGTACACGGCAGACTTGTCAGACAGGCAGATGGGAAAGATAGCCAAACAGCAACTCGCAGAAGGTCTGGCAAAGATTGAGCAGAGTCAACTGCCCGGGAAGCACAAGGTGTGGTGCTACCAGCACATCCTGTACCAACGTATCCTGTGGCCCCTTAAGGTCTGTGAAATCGCTTCATCACATGTCAGCAGAATGGATAGCCTAGCCAACAACTACATCCGTAAGTGGCTAGGCTTGCCCCGATGCTTTTCAGATGCAGGGCTCTTCGGTCGGAGCATGCTGGAGCTCCCGATCAAATCCATCAGCCTCGGATATAAGCAGGAAAAGGCTCGCCTTGTGCTGGAACTAAAGAACTCAGCAGACCCGCTCATAAGGAGTGCGAACGTTCCCATCCGCACAGACCGCAAATGGAAGGCGCAAACAGAGGTGGAGCGCGCCATCGCCAGTCTGCAACACAGAGAAGTGATGGGGGCCGTCCAGACCAGTCGTGCTGGCCTGGGCTGGGGAGCAGCGCAGCAATTCTGGTCCAAAGCCACCAAGAGACAGCAGAAGATCATGGTGGTGGACGAAATCACCAGACTGGAGAAGGAGCGTTTCCATCTGAAAGCAATATCCCAGGGCGCGCAAGGAGCCTGGACGAGATGGGATGCTACCATAAACAGGCGTTTTACCTGGGCGGATATCTGGAGGACGCCTCAATCCAGGCTCAGTTTCCTGTTGAGGGCGACCTACGACACCCTTCCATGCCCTAGGAACCTCACACTGTGGTATGGTGATGAGGTGGGCTGTCATCTGTGCGGGAGCGCCAAGGCAAGTCTTCAACACACTTTGTCAGGATGCGGAGTGGCACTGACCCAGGGACGCTTCAGGTGGCGCCATGA